>NW_023144625.1:14822948-15527133 GCF_012932325.1 Thrips palmi
GGGGGGGAACGTCTCAAAAAAAACACGTCGCTACAGGGGCCCTTGGGGGCGAGGTGGGGGTTATGTCGTGGATGAAGGATTCGTGAGGAAGGGGGCGGAGAATGGGAGGGGCAGTCCTACTACACTTTCTATTGATTGGCGAGCCTTCGCTATGTGGTGGACCGCGACGCACAGACAGCAACTCTTCCAGCTCGCCTCCACCCTAGCCCTTTCTCTCTCTCCCTCACCCTTCTCACTCCCCCCCCCCCTCTCTCTCCTCCTCTCCCCTCCCTCTCCTCTCCTCTCTCTCTCTCTCTCTCTCTCTCTCTCTCTCTCTCTCTCTCTCAGTGCGAGTTACAGTTTCACAGTTTCTCCGGAGGGCCACCTAGCCGCCCGCTCCGTTTTATGAAGCCCAATAATGCGCACCGCGGCGAAAAGCGAGGCGAGTACGGCCCGCTGCCCACCACAGTGTAGGGACGCGTGAATCGGGCCGGGCGGGCCTTGTGTCTCACTGGGGGGATGCCGCGCCACTGTCTGGCGGCTCGGGCTGGCTGCTCGGTCTGGCGGCGGTAGGCTGCCCGGGCACCAGGTAGGCTGATTCCAACCCTTTGTCTCCGTCACACTCTCTGACTGCGAGAGAGACAGAGCGATGAAAGCTCTGCTCAGATTCAGCCCGCAGGTGGCCGTGGTGGCGAGGGCGGGGAGGGGTGGGGCTCCTCCCCTCGCCCGTCCGACAGAGCGCGCCTCGATCGTTGAAGAATGGACTCATTTGAATTTGGCCAATCATCCGGCGTCGACACGCACGACTTCACGTGTGGCGTGTGGCGCCAGCGCGGCCGCAGCCGGGGGAGGGGGGGGGGTCCTTGGCGCGGCGGGGGCGAAGCTCCGGGGGTGGTACGGAGGGGGGGAGTCTCTTTTGGATGCAGCGCACATCCCAGTACACTGCTATCTTTTCGTCGACGGTTTGCCTCTATATCGGCCGCGCTGGGCGCTGCTGGCTCCACAGAAGGGGGCTCCTCGTCGTGGAGTGCCCGCCGCGCCTACACTCGCGCGGCACCGCCCGCCAGGACGACGGCGAGCACCGCCAGCACGGAGGCACGGAGGCACGGAGGGAGGGAAGATGACGCACTGGATGGGGCGGGGCGGAGAGGACACGTGATCCGCAACAAAGTTGTCCGCCGCGCGGACTCCCCCGGCGCGCTCATTCCGGACTGCGCTTTCTTCGCTGTCTCTCTCGCACTCGCAGGGCGGTCCGAGAGTGTGCGAGAGAGACGGCGTGACGAAACGCTGTGCGGAATGAGTCCGCTGCGAATACGGCGAGGGGGCCCCGCCATCCACGGCGACGCGGCGACGCGGCAGCCCTGCAGCGGCCCGCAGTTACATTCAATCCGGCCGGGGTCGGGACTGTCGGTAACGTTTTGTCGCTCTCTCTCCCCCTCTCTCTCTCTCTCTCTCTCTCTCTCTCTCTCTCTCTCTCTCTCTCTCTCTCTCTCTCTCTGCCCAGCGAAACGGCCTTTCTATTTTTGCCTTTTTTGACCCTTTTTTTGCGGACAGAGGAGAGCGCGCTGTGTTGCGATGCGCTTGCGGTGTTTGACGGGGAAGTTGTGGGCGGAATGACTGTTTTTGTCCCTCTGAGCAGTGTGTGTGTGTGTGCGCGTGTGTGTGTGTGGCAGCGGGCCGTGCCCACCGCTTGCTCTCTTTTTCCTTTCTCACTTTCGCGGCCACACATCCGGGTGGGGCGGTGCCGTGCGGTGCCGGGCGGCGCGGCGTGCGGTTTAGAAACGCCACATGTGAGCAATTTTATTTGGAGCGCCACCGTGACGCCGCCGCCTGCAGACTGATTCCGAGAGTGGCCGTTTTCGTCGCTCTGTCTGTCTCTATCGCACTCATAGGGCGTCACGTGTCGGTGCGAGAGGGACAGAGTGACGAAAACGACTCTCGGAATCAGTCTGCTGGCGAACCGTTCCGCGCGGCGTCGCCAAACTCGGGGAAATGGTTGTAATAATGCGGTGCCGGTCTTTTATGGACGAGTAAATGGGATGGGTGGCGAAGCGCGAAGCATACGCTGGAGCCTGGAGCCTGGAGCCTGGCTGGAGCCTGGAGCAGGGCTGGAAAGAACGACGGCGGCGTCTCTGTGGTTTGAGGGTAGGCCGACGACGCGGCCTATCGCTTCGAATCTCCTCCAGAGCTGCAGGCCGCGGCGGCCGCCCCACCCCGCCCCGCCTCACCCCGCCCCGCCCCGCCCCACCCCGCCGTTCCAGTTTTCACTTTATTTCCAGGCGGGGTGGTGATAGGGTGTCTGCGCGTGCTGCGTGCAGCGCGCCGGTCCGTTTTACCGCCTTCTTGAGTGAGTTATCCTGCCGTCGCGATGACCCATCGCGTCCCCCACCTTCCTCCCCTATCTCGCCCTGCTCGCCCTGCTCCTCCCCGATGTAGGTCACGCCAGCTCGTGCCGCCCGAAAAACACGCCCTCGCCCCCTCCTCGCAGTGAGGGAGAGGGCGAGAGGCAGAGAGAGACAGAGAGCGACAGAGATGGAACTTTCGCTGCCGATCAGAGGCGAGTAGTGATCGGGCTTTTCAAAGGACCTTGCGCGCTATCACGGCGTGTCTCGCGTCTCTGTCTGCCTGTCCGTCCGTCCGTCTGTCTGTCTGTCTGTTTGCCGGGCGGACGCCTATTTGTCGAGGTAGTTGTATTTTTACGATCGCTGGCCGCATGATTTATACGCCTTTCCTGTTTTTATACGCGGGGCCGCGCGGGGCGCGTGGACCTGGTCGAGTCCCCGCGCCTGCTTCTGCCACTGACTGATGCGTGCGCTGCGCAGACAGACAGACAGACAGACAGACAGACAGACAGACAGACAGACAGACAGACAGACAGACAGACAGACAGGCAGACAGACAGCGGCAGAGACGCCACGCCGTTACATGCTGTTGGCTTGCTGTTGGCCCACTGTAGCGCCTGCCACGCGCGGGGTAGGCCCGTCCGCCGAGCAGCGTGGTCCAGCGGGTTGCCGGGCTGCAGGCGGCCTGGCCGTGCCGTGCCGCGCCGCCTCGCTAGCTTCGCTGTGCCGCCGAGCTGCCAATGATTAGGACCGAATGGGCGGGACGGCCTTGGTCTATTCTCGTCGGACGGCGGACAGCGGACAGCCGGGACAGCCCGGACACGGGAACGCTCTCAGTGAGGCCCGGCGACGGCGCGCGCTGGTTGTCGCCAGCGGTTTAAATGAGTGAAAGATGTAAAACGGCTCTGCCGGCATTTCCTAGTGTCACTCCACTCTCTGCAGCGGCCCGGCCGAGCCGAGCCTTCTACTTGAAACTTGTGCTCGCCTCTTCCGCGCTGCAGTTGCACGCTGTGGCGACATAAAAGCAGCGAAGCCGCGCGCACTGCAAGAGGGAGGAGGGGGCGTCGATGAAATGATATGCAGCTCACGCAGCGGCCCCTCGAGGGGTCCAGGCTGGGACCGTCGGGCCGCCGCGCGGCAGTAACATGACGACAGTTGCTAACTCGATCAGGCGAACAGAGCGGGGCGGGGCGTCGTCGCGGGGCGGGGCGGGGCGGGGCGGGGGGGGGCGGGGGTGACGGTAACAAGCCAACTGAATCATGCGTGGGGCCGCCATGGCCTGGCTCGGTCTGCAGCTGCGCCCGGGCTGGCCGGCTAGCCTGGCTACTTGACCGCAACGGCGACGGAATCGGGACTCGCAAATTGGTCGACGTGGCCAAAGCCAGTGTACCAGCGGCTAGGACACGGAGCCTCTGGAATTCCCCAGCTTCCTCTGTTTGTTTTTGTCTGCACCTTTTTTTTCGGTGCCGCTCGAAATTGTGTCAGTGAACTGTGCGCTGCCGCGCCTCCGCCGTGCCTGCCGATGCTCCTGCAGGTCCTGACGGTCCTGAAGGGCCTGCACTGCCGTAGCGCCGAAGGGCGTGGCGCCAAAGTACCGAAGCCCCACAGCGGCGGGCCTGCGCGCCCTGCGCGCCCCCACAGCCCCACAGAGGGGCCGCCGGCAAGAGAAACGACGACGTTTTTCGAGACCGAAAAAAAAACTTCTTTTAAAATTGATTGTGGCGGAGCGCTTTCGAACCTTCTCCCGGTGAGGATGTCACGACAATTTAGCGAAATATGTGTCGTTGTTTTGCTAACCGGTTCCCAGAACGGCGAAGCAACGAAAAACCCACGTTACCCTTGGAGGGGTGTGCACGAGTACACGCCGCGCACCCGACAGAGCTGATCTAAATTGGAGCTCTCTCTCTCTGTCTCTCTCTTGCTCGCGCCCTCAGCCGCCTCCTTCCACGATCGCCGGCAAATTAAAGTGCGCTTAGAGCCGTGCACTTTATGACAGAGGGTCGTTGAGTCGTTGAGCAGTGCTGCAAACTTTGGCCGGAGCCTTACAGGGATTCTGGGGCGGGGCGGCGAAGAAGGGGCCCGCGATATGCAGTAATGGCGAAGGCGGGGCGGGGCGGGGCGCTGCAGACAAACACCCCCGCGGCCGGGCCAACGTGACCCACCACACCGCTAGATACAAGCGGAGGATTAACGCGAATTTTGTGCCACAATCTGTCTATCTGTCTGTCTATCTTTCCGTCCTGTTGCCTCCTGGTCCTATCTTTCCCGTCCTGTCTGTCCGTCTGTCTGTCCTTTCCGTGCGTCTGTTCGTCCCTTTGCTTGCCCTCCGGGCGCGACTTGGGCGTGGGTGCGTGGCGGCGCGGCTCGACGCCTCGCGACGCTCGCGACGTCGCCATCGATTTATGCAAATGAGATGACGCGGCCCGGCGACCCGTCCGGCCCGTCCGTGGACCGCCTCGCCTCGCCACTGTTTTCCCTGGGCAACCCTCTCCTTCCGCTCCGCTCCGCTTCGTTTTGTTTTGTTTCCGTCATAATCGGCCCGAGGCCGAGGCCGGCTGAGGCCGCGGCCCAACGCGCCCCGCGGCACGCGTCTAGCCTCGCGTCTAGCCTCGCGTCAGGCTCCCCGAGACGCCCCGCTCTAATCTCCGCGCCTGCAGGTAATCCCGGGGACGTGGCGCAAAATAGTTATGCGCACTCAGTGGCGCGGCCTGGCACCGCGGAAAAACGAAAGACGTAAAGCGGGGACACACGAGGAAGAGCAGAGCTTGGTCACTTTGTCTCTCTCGCTCCCGTACGAAACATCGCGTAGTGAGAGAGACGGAGCGACGGGGGGAAATGTTCGGAGGCGGCCTGCCGGAGGCCATCTCCACTGCCCTGCAGGGAGGCTGGCGGTGGCTGGCGGCCCAGCCCCGTGGCTAGCCCGTCGTGCGAATAATGACCCTGCTGGCTTATTCGCCCTCGCGCCCAGCAGCGCGGAGCAGCGCGGACATGATGGATAGCATTGCAATATGGGTCTGCCGCGCTACGCCGCGCCGCCGTGCCACTCCGTCCTTGTCCGGCTGGCCGGGCTGGCCGAATGTGGGGCGAGGTGAGGCGAGTCGGGGACGCGGTGGGGGAGGCCCGCCAGAGGTGGCACACCGACTGCAAACAAAACAAAAATATTTGGAGTGTAAATTGCTCCGCGAGTAGAGGAAGGAAAATATCATCGGATGGCTGTGGGGAGCTGGTTTTGAACCATTAGTCCTTGTTATAGCTCGCGGCCATGGTACACCACACCGCTTGGCGGGTGGCAGATGCCTTCGACGTGTGAGACGCCGCCAGTAAAGAATCCAGGCCCTGCTTGTGGGTGGGGGGGAGCTTCATCAGCGCGCGGGCGGAAGGGCGCGGCGGGCTGGGCCTTCGAGTTAGGCAACCCCAAGTGCCCCATTCAAGCAGAGTCCCGGGCCGAGGGCGAGGGTGAGAGGCAGCACTGATCCCGACTTACGAGGAGCACAGCTCGGCACAGCCATAGGCACAGCCCACCGCACACTCCAGTGGCGCGATGTGCAACTCACCGGCTGTTACAGCGTACCAGCGCGGAGTCTGCGGGGTTGCTGCTCCAGGATCCAGTTACTCCACGCTGCGGGAACTGTCAGATCGCTCTTCGAGGGTTTTGAAAAGTGACTGCCAACATCGCGACGAGAGTGCCGCAGCCTTTTATTACAGCGTCGCCAGTCTCCTTTTTTTCTCCTTTCCTCTCTAAACGCCACTTTACCGAGGTAACACCCCCGCGTTTTAATCAAACGTCGTGTCCGCTTTCTTTCCGGATGTGAAAAAGTTACCGCGAGGGAGGGGGAGGAAAGAGAGGCAGAAGGCGCGGCGATGAAACTTTAGGCTTTTGTGCGCGCGCCGTGACCCAGATCAGCATGTCGGGGTGGTGGGGCATGGCGGGGTGTGGCGAGGCGTGGCGAGGCGTGGCGAGGCGTGGCGGGGTGTGGCGGCAGGCTGTGCGCCATCGTGTTGCCATTTGGCGGGTATCCAGGGCGAAACAAGTCGTAAAAGACTTGGCCGGGACGCGGACGGGTAAATACAGAGACGTATCGATACGAGTGGCGCTTTTGCTCTGGCCCGCCATGGAAAAAGGTATTAGCGCAAACGCCTGAACACGAGAGGGCCACAGGAGGACGAACCTGCGCCGAGGTAAATGCAGTCTTTCGTGGACACTAGTTAAGGGCGTTCTTGGAATGAAGACCCCTTGATTTGTACTGGTTTTTAGGTTATAAATATTACTGCTCTGTCAGATGAAGTGCCCCTTAAAACTGGAAGTCAGAAAGGGATTTTCTTTAGCATCGTTTTGTCGTATGGCTTTTTTCCCCACTCTGTTGCAGCGTGACATGAAAGCGGTTCCTGGTTTTGTCGCACTTTAAACGACGAAATAACGGCTAAACGGCGCTGCCCCTTGCCAGAGGGGAATGAGAAACCCGATCGCTGATGACGGGGTCCGTCCCCAGTCCCCACAACAAACGGCTGGCGACGGGGGAGGTCTTGGCCGGAGCAGCAGAGCGGCAATTTCAAGTTGTTACAAACTGGCAGGTCTCCATGTTGACGCCAGAGTCGATGCCCCTGACGGCGGCACCCTGGGGACAAGTTGCGCGTCCGATGACTGCTCCCATTTTCTTCAAAGCTGCACTGTTTTTGCTGCAGTTTCAGTAGTATAGACGCCCCATGGTCTCGGGCCGCCATTTTGGTTCCCCCTGGTGATTGGTCGGCTTTCTCCGCTGGAATCACCCTTCCTGTGTTATTCACCCTTGGTTTGATGAACTTAGATCAAGCAGCCTCCCTCCACAGCAAAGTCAAGATGGCGGCCCGCGACCGTGAGCCAGCTATACTACTGCCACCTTCTCGCTGGTTCTGCCGGTGGGGTCATTTTCTGTGCCGCTGGGCCCGGCCGGCGGGGCGGCGGACTCCGACCGAAAGTGTTGACAGTGTCGGCGCCGGCGGCGGAGGGGCGTGCCGCTCAAAACTGTCTGCGGCCATGACAAGTACTTTCGCCAAGAAAAGTTTTTCCGGCCGCCGTAATGCCGGGCATCCGGCCCCATCCATGCAGGCGATGCGTGATTTATCCGCCGAGTCGCTTTCTTATCGGGCAATGACTCAGCGGGCCGCGGAGGGGCTCCAAGCCACCACCGGGAGGACGTGCCGGGGGCCGTGCCGGGGGCCGTGCCGGAGGCAGCGCAGACGCGTGGTGACGCGATCAAGTGCCCGCATCGCCGGGGTAGCCTGGGAGGGCGGGCATCGACATCTCCACAACCGCCTCTCCAAAGGGGGAGGGCAAAAACAACCCACAGCCAACAACAACTCGGGGGAACGAATTTTCAAGTTGTCTCCCCCTCCTACTCCTACTTCCCCTCAGATCGTGTTTATTTACATAGCTTACATTCAGCAAAGTTTCTCTGCTCGGGTAAATGGGACAATACAATCTTGTCATCAACTCGACAAATCACTCTTCTCCGCATTAGCTCCCCTCGAGGACTTTCAGATGACGGCATCGTAGTCTCCGCCCGATGATTTACCAGATCATATCCTAAAAACCCGCAGATTATAATAAGAATTCCTCTTCAAAAGATACCGTTTGAAAAACCACATAGCATAAAATGATCCCCTTTAGTCGTCCCTCACTCAAAACACAAACCACAAGAAACAATCTAAAAATTTTCCGGTTTATGATTTGGCAGATTAGCGAAACCAGCCATTAGGTAGGGAACGAGATTTGATTGCGAGTCGCCCCACGGCTCGCAGTGGTCCACGCCCTTGGAACTGCCCCGGCCTCGTCATTTCGTTCCAACTTGGCGATGACATTTGCGCTTCAAACACGGCCCGGCCCGTGGCCTAGCGGTGCGGTGGGCGTGGTGCTTCCGGCGGGACGGCCCAGATTGAAAAATACGCACTTTTGGCAGCGCGCCCGCCGCTGCGTCTCTGTCATTAATCAACTTCTCATTCATTTCGCCTTTCGCTTTTTCTTTCCCCCGCCGTGTCGGCCGGGCTGTCACCGGCACGGGCACACCGCCACGCGCCGCTCGCGACACTCTCCAAGACAGCCTTGATGATCAGCAGCTCGGACGTTTGACATTCGCCTTGCAACTGCAGAGGGCGGGGCTGAGCCTCCCCGGCGATTGCCCTCGGAAGCTAGGAGGAAAAGGAGGGGAGTGGAGGAGGGGGCGGGACGACGGCGGCGGCCCGGATGCGGTGCCGGTTTAAAGTGGTTTAGTGATTAGCTATTCCAGCAGCCCCGGACGGTCCGGGCGGTCCGGAGTCCGGACGTATGGAGTGGCCATGTTTTGTGGATGCGGTGTGGATGGGCGTGCCCAGCGTGGGGGAGGACGGCGGTGCGGTGGGGCGTTGCTCCATAGCCGGGCCCCCTGCTTGCAGCAGCATCCTGTCGCTCGGGCCGACACTCGTCAGCGTGTCGGGTGCGTCAGGAAGCAAGCCAGCCGCCCCTTGCTGCTCCTCCGGCGGCCCTCGGCTCTGCAGCGCTGCACCGCTTGCCCCGCGAGGGGCTTGGCAGGACGCCACGCGCCATCTAATTTCTCCCATGATCGCACATCAAAGATCGCTCGGGCGCGTGATGGCGGCGCGCCCAGCCGACTGCGAGGAGTGCACTGGGGAGTAGTGGTGGCGGCCGATGCGCGGCGGGCCGGGCCAGGGCCGGGCCAGGGCCGGGCTGGGGCTGGGACCACTCCAGACACTCTCCGAGCTCTCTAGTCCTCCAACGGGACTCGAGTCCCGCATGTGGTTACCGAGGGATCGACGATCGGCCGCCAAACCCATTGCTACCAGCAAGGCTTTCATTCGAAAAATATTTGGAGATTAGCGTCCGATCTCGGGGTAGGTATCACACCGCGTCGGCTTAGCACTTCCAAGCGCTGTTTCATTCTTTTTCGGGAGTACGAGTGGCCCCTTTAATTTGCACTGGACGACTGGACTACTATCAACTTTCAAAGCGATACTGGCTTAGGGGTGCCCATTACACCATCCGAACACCGCGCCGTTTTCCGACCGTTTTGTCTATCTCCTCTGCTGTATTATGCTGCCGTTGAAAATGAGTAACTTGTGATTGGACCCCTCCAAAAGCGCGGCGAGCAACTTCGGGCGGAAAAACGGCGCGGCCGGTGGGGCGGAAAGAGAACAGACCGATCGGGGGAGAGAGAGAGAGGGAGAGAGAGGCACGACAATTATGATGGCGGGAAAAGAATGGAAGTTGGTCAGCGGGGCAGAAATCGTCGTAAAACGAGTTATAAAAGATGTGCCACGGCCCATTCCCCATCGCAAGGATGTGTCTGTTGATCATCCAGCTGGGGCCCCGGCGGGCGGTAAGTCGTCGCCAGCAACTACTCTGCGAAACAATGATGATTCTGGCCGCGGCCTCGCCTCGGGCCTCATTTGCCTCCTTAACGACGATTCCGGCCTAGGCAGTCCACCAGCAGACCGATGCCGAGAGCCGTTTTCGTCACTCAGTCTGTCTCACACCTGTGTGGGAGTCCCCACAGGTTAGAGAGAGACGGGGCGAGGAAAATGACTCTGGGAGCCTGCAGCCATTAGGGACCGGACCGGCCAGGTGCTCGCTGAATGCCGCCGCGGGACCGCCCGAGCTCCTACCTGCGCCGCGCTGTCTCTCTCGCACACACTAAGAGGTGCGCGCGGGAGTGCGAGGGAGATATGGTGCAGGACCCCGCGATCTCCGCAGCAGCCCCCTTGGGGGCGAGACGGCGTGGGACTTGGTTGGATTCCTGTGTTGACACTGTGGGCGGGGGCCCGGGGTGCGGCGCACGGCTAGTGCTGGCCTTTGAGCAGAACTTGATGTTGCTTGTTGTTGTTGGCGAAAAACAAAGGCGCGATGGGGCCCGGCCGGCTCGCCGACCCCAGTCCGCCCGGCCCGGCCCGGCCCGCTGCACTTGGCTAATGAGAAGTTAAAACCCTTTCCGAGCGGCAACTCCGGCACCGCCATTGTCCACTGTAAGCAAGCCAGCCCAGCCTAAGTGGCCGCGGAGCACGCGGAGGAGAGAGACAGAAAGAGAGGGGGAGAATAGAGAGAGTTCACTTTCTCGTGCGTCCTGCATTATGCAGCCACGCCACTCAAAATTAAACGCGATTTGCGATCTTTGGCGAGCCGGCCCGTGCGTCCGCGCACCACGGCCGTGGCTGTGCGGCGGCGGATGTGGCGGCTCTGGCGGCCAACATGTCATCGCCATGCATATTCATGGGATTATATCGATTGGGCCGATAATCAAACTTTGAGCCGCGACCCGCCGCTCTACTTATCGGCCGGGCTTTTGGCGGCAGCATGGCGGCGGCATGGCGGCGGCCCGCGCGCTCATCCGCCTTCGTGATAAATCCGCGCTGTGTGCCAATGTCATCCGCACGCTCCGCGCTCGGCATTTCGAGTGCACGGCAGCCAACATCCGCGCGCACCCCCTTTTATTTTATTGACTTCTCCGCTATCGTTATTTTGGTACCAACGCGATTCAGGATTCTTGCGATTCTCAAACTGTCCGCGGAGTAGAAAGTATACCTTTAAAAGCATTTGCTTCATATCCCTTTTATCATACTGGACATTGCCATTAATTTTCGCAAGAATTATGAATGATATCTGGACTGAGTCTACGCACGTTCCCACACGATTTTTTTTCTTCCTCCCTCCCCCTTCTACCCGTGCTACCCCTCCGTCCCAACCACATCAGTCGAGACACCATGACGCCCATAAATTGGGATGCAAATCAGTTCATTAATGATGCCTTGCAGCCAACGAATCGCGTTGCTGTTTCCTTAATGCCGCGCCACACCAGCCAGCCCGCCCGGCCGGCCATTTAATTCCGTTTTGATAAAGTGCTACTTCCCCGTCCGTCGGGGCGGCGGCGGAGTGAGCCGGCCGTTCAAGGGGGAAAGAAACAAACAGAAGCACGCGGCCGGGTCGAGCTTCGCGGAGGTTGCTCCATAATTAAACTCTTCGGGAGGGTACTATGACTACCACTACCCGGCCGGCCGGCAGACGGCAGACGGCAGGCCATTCTCAGCCCCGGGTCGGAATGCCATCGTTGTGCGATAATTAATCAGGCGCGTGGTCCATTAAGGCTGCAGACACCAATATCCTGCTTCACCGAGAGAAAGTAAATCAGGGAGGGGCGAAGCCAAGGCCAGGCAGTGGACGGGGGGAGGCGAGGGGAGGAAATCAAAGTGAAAGAGATTGACTGTTAATCAGGGGCGACGGAAAATGGTTTTGATTGGAATTGGCTTTCTTTTTGGGCTGCAAGAGTTTTCCCCTCGGTTTTCTTAGTAAATTCTACGTCAAGGAGGGAGAGAAAATGCAATCGGAGAGGTTTGAGCCTCCAACATTCCCTCCTCGGCCGGCCTCTGAGAATTCAGCCTGCTGGCGTACCGCTCCTTCGAACGCCTGACATTTAGCCTAGTCAGTCTTCGTCGCTCGGCTGGCAGTGCACACACATCGCCGTGGTAACGTGAACCCTCGCCCGTAATGTAAATATTAATTTCAGCACTCACATGGGGACACCGCAGATCGAGCCCTCTGATCTCGCGCTGCTCGCCGCGGCAACACACATGGCAGTGAGCCAAGCCCAAAAACTGCGCTTTTTCCTTCTGCAATTTTATTTCTTCAAATTGTTCCAGTGCTTTATTAGTCACAGGTTGAGGGCTTGGCCTCACTCGTCCCCTCGGGTCTTTCAGTCCAACTGGTCACTGTCCGGGCACCCACTTTTCTGCCGTTGGGTCAGCGCCTCAAGGACGTGGGAGCGGACCGGCGGCGCGGCAAAGTCACCCTCCGGGCCGGGCCGGGGTGGAGGGGCAGACAGGGAGGCCAAGCCGCAATGAAAACGCTCCGAGAGTCGAAAAAGCGAGAAGGGCGATTTCTTTCGGGCGCCCTCGGCTAGGCCCTCAGGGTGGGGCGCCTTGCAGTGGGGTGCTAATAAATTATACATAAATTGGGTCTGCGGCGCTACGCGCCGCCAGGCCGTCCCGGTAGCGCGGGAATGGCACGCGCGAAGAGTGTCGGAGTGTGTGGGAAAGAGACGTGGCGCGCCACCCGACCTTCCCGCGCGCGGCGCCGCGGCCGAAGGGGTGGGCGGCTTGCAAAGTCACCCCCTCCCCCGCCGCTTTCTCTTCTCGCGCCACGGCCCAGCGCGGCCCGGCGGCGTCTCTGGCTCCCCTTGATAGCAGTGTGTCCCGCCCGTAACCCTGCACGGCGGCCTCGGCCTCGACCGGGCGCCAGCGGCCTGGCACCCTCCCACCCTTTCTGTCGCTCCCCCCGCGGGCCCCAACGCCTGCAACGGACGGAGTAGGCAAGCCCGCGCGACACTGATGTGTGACGGGACTGCCTACCTCGCAGGGTGTCCCTCGGACAGCGACCGGGTGACAACGCATCGGAGCCACTGCCGCCGCCCCGCTCTCCCTTCGAGCTGACGACGTAGGCCTTTATATTCCTTTCTCACCCTTTTTTTGTTCCTCCATTTTGTCCGTTTTTTTTAAGGCCCAGCAGCAACTCTCCCCTTTGACTTCCTGATGTGCGGCTGGAACGCCTCAGTCAAATTATGGTGGGGTAATTAAACGCGGCGGTTCCTTGTCAGACGCCGCCGTTTTCGGACGCGAGAAAAACCATAAAGAATAACCAAACTAAAACATATTTTAGCACAGCCAGCCGGAAGAACGTCGTGGCGTTGCTGCAAACTCCCTACCCACTCCGGAAAAATTTGTGTCCATAATGGCTGTCGTGATATCTGCGCGGAGTTTGTGACGGCGGCCGGGGCCCGGGGCAGCGTCGAGGCGTCGGCGAGTGATAAAAACAGCTATCAAATTAGAGGTACGTTAAGTGGGGGCTGCCTTTTATTTAGCGTCAGGGCCCGGGGCCGGTGGGGCCACGGGATCGGGGGGTAGGGCGGCCCCCCACCACCCCCACCTCCGAACCCCCTCCAACGTCGCCGCCAATCCAAAGCTTTTGATGAGGTTTTACACCACTTGGCTGGCAGAGTGGGCGCGCGCCGGCCCTCACCCGTCCACCAAATTGCGTGCCGGGGGTATTTTTTTCTGCCCCCGGCCGCGTTGGCGTTGCCTTCATGACCTTCATGTGCTTGGCGGGGCGGCCGCTGGCGGCTAGTAACTCAATGCACACTCCGAGCGCGGGCCGTGGCCGGGCCGCTCCGCCCGACCTCCTTCAACGTCCATTTGCTGGGGACGCGCCCTACAACGGGCCGAGACCACGCAGGGCAGGGCAGGGACGCCCGCGCAATTTCTCTGCTTTCGCATTGCGCCTGACGAATGCCCTCTTACTTCATGCTTGTTCCCAGAATTTTTATTTCTTCTTCTCCTCCCGTCCTCCTCCTTGCTTTCCTCTCCTTTCGCCCTGGCCTTGTTGTTGTTCGGGTCGACAACCACGGAACGGTTCACGGACCCGTCCGGCTGCTGGCCCTGCTGGCCCCGCTGCCCCGCCGGCCTCCGCGGTGCTCCTCCAAGGTCGCCGCCGGCCCCGCCATTCGGCCGCGCCAACCGCTCTCGGCCGAGACAAACTTCGCCAGGTCGGCGCTCGCTTTACGCCTGCCGTCGTCGCCGAACCGCCGCGCCGACCGTGCCTTTCGTAAATTCTAATTTGTCCGATATAGTTATCATCGTCTTGGTCGTCTGCGAGGCCAGGGCCGTCGTCGTCGCCGGAGTGCCAATCCCTGGCGGTGCGGGAAAGTGCATCACTCGTATCAAGACGTGCTTCACGCGACGCCGCGCCCAAACCGCATTTCCCACAGCAATGGCGTGGTGGGGTGGGGCGGGGGGCAGTCCTTGTATCATCCAGGACCGCAAAGATCGCATTTCCGCGGCAGTAAATAAGTTTTGTGTCAATTTGCCAGGGGAACGTATTTCCACCCGGGATGCGCGTCGTCGGTCGTCCCGGCGCGGGCGATGGAGGCGGCCAGGGCTTCCATTAGCCGCCTCCCCCACCCCGCACGAGGGCCTTGCCTCGAGCACCTTCACTGGTCGCCGGCGGCTTCGATTTGGGGCATCTAATGCGTGGACAGTGGCTTTCCTGTGGCGTACCTGAAAATAACTAACTTAAAAACGTTAAGATAAATTTATGAAATAATGGGTCTAAAAAATTTTGAGACTTGTACGATAGTTTTTAAAATGCTTTAAAAAAGTTTATTTTAAGAAATAATTTCATTTTTCTTCTTCTTCGTCCCCCCCTTTCTGTCCTCTCGCCCTGGCCTTGTTGTTGTTCGGGTCGACAACCACGGAACTGTTCACGGACCCGTCCGGCTGCTGGCCCTGCTGGCCCGCTGCCCCGCCGGCATCCGCGGTGCTCCTCCAAGGTCGCCGCCGCCCCGCCATTCGGCCGCGCCAACCGCTCTCGGCCGAGACAAACTTCGCCAGGTCGGCGCTCGCTTTACGCCTGCCGTCGTCGCCGAACCGCCGCGCCGACCGTGCCTTTCGTAAATTCTAATTTGTCCGATATAGTTATCATCGTCTTGGTCGTCTGCGAGGCCAGGGCCGTCGTCGTCGCCGGAGTGCCAAGTCCCTGGGCGGTTGCGGGAAAGTGCATCACTCGTATCAAGACGTGCTTCACGCGACGCCGCGCCCAAACCGCATTTCCCACAGCAATGGCGTGGTGGGGTGGGGCGGGGGGCAGTCCTTGTATCATCCAGGACCGCAAAGATCGCATTTCCGCGGCAGTAAATAAGTTTTGTGTCAATTTGCCAGGGGAACGTATTTCCACCCGGGATGCGCGTCGTCGGTCGTCCCGGCGCGGGCGATGGAGGCGGCCAGGGCTTCCATTAGCCGCCTCCCCCAGCCGCGACGGGGCTTGCCTCGAGCACCTCACTGGCGCCGGCGGTCGATCTGGGCATCAAAAAAATGCGTGGACAGTGGCTTTCCTGTGGCGTACCTGAAAATAACTAACTTAAAAACGTTAAGAAAATTTTATGAAATAATGGGTCTAAAAAATTTTGAGACTTGTACGATAGTTTTTAAAATGCTTTAAAAAAGTTTATTTTAAGAAATAATTTCATTTTTGGCTTCTTTGTTTGTGATCCCTTTCTGTACAGAGCTGCCCCTCTGGGCTATGAATCTCTTTTTCTCGATAATTTCACCCAGCCATGATTTTGCCGGAGGAGAGGGAAGACTGGCGCGCTTGCGTAGAACAGGAAATTCCGGTAGTTTTTCCGGAAGAAAAAGAAAAGAATAGCGCATCCCCTCTGACGATGCAGGATGCCGTTGCCTTTGCCATACTCCGCTCGCCGGGGGAGCTCCGGCTCCGTCTCGTCTCCGCGACTGCTACTTGGAGACAATCCGCCACTCAATAATCTAGCCGGATCAGCGGCAGCTCGCCTTTCCGGATCATGACGACTGTGAAGCTTCGTTGCGCCTTTGTTCAAAGTTTGGGTGGCTGGGCCCGGCTCGGCACGGCCCGGCGAGACTCGAATCGCTAAGCCAGCGCAGCCCCGCTCGCGGTGAAACCAACATTAAGTTACGAGACACCGTGGATGGCGGAATCTGGAGTTAAGCGTCGCGGCAATGCGGGGACCAGGCTGGCTGGCTTAAAGAAGTGTCATCAAGGGCGCCGCCCGGCCCGGCGGTGAGGTGGGGGTGGGAGGGTGTTGGCGCGAAAGTTGAAAGCAAGCATAACTTGTAATCTCTCGCTCAGCTCACGGCACCAGCCAGCCAACACATGCTGGTGGAGGTGTGTGCGTCTGAGCGCCCCAGGGGACGGGACAACAACACCACCAAAACCGCAGAGCCCACAACACCCCCGCCTCACCGCAGAGAGAATTCGTTTCTGCACTAAAGTACCCGTATTAATGTCACAAAAAAAACTCGTAAAATGCACGATAAGGATGCAAAGAAAGCTCTATACAGTGACGTCGCTACCGGTTGCTCCACCGGTGTGCGATACGGCACCGCGTGTCCTGTTGAATGATGGATGCAGACTCGAAGCCACGTGGCGCGCGCCGCGGGAACGGCGGCTCAGCACGGCCGGGCTGCAACGGTGACAAGAAGCAAAGAACTTTACTAGTTAAACTTGGACCAGCGTGGCCGGGGCCGCCACGGGCCGCCACGGCGCACGCGGCCCTGGCCGTGCCTCGACCAGCCGGCCGTGTACAAGTTAAGTTTATCGCCGACATCAGGCAGGGAGGATTCGTCGGCGGGGTGCCTCCCGAGACGCCCACCCTCCTGCTCACACCCTCTCCCGCACCGTGCCGAAGTGGCGTCGAAACCAGGTACTCGAGCGCCAAAAACGCTATGCAGTGGTTCTCACTTAGGGTCGCGACCCCAAGCGGGGTCGCGAAATTTTGTTAAGGGTCGCGGCGATGCTGGGGTCGGTTTTAGGCCGATTTTAAGCAGCCACTGCATCTGATCCGAGGCGGGCATTTTGCTCCCTCAACGGGCAATCGGTCTTTGGACCTTCCTTTAGCGTGCCTTTGTTACGGAGGATCGGCTGAGTTTGGCCCAGTATTGTTCAAAGTTGCCGAAACGGTCAGAACGTCAAACATGTTGTTCGGTAATCAGAAATAAACTTGTTTTTTACCCAGCTACTAACTAGGGTCATCGGAGGCCATTCTGGTTTGTTAATGAGCATCAAGAGCATCAAAAAACAACTTCGGTACTGGGAACCGAACTGTTTGATTACTTCAAAAGTTACCAAACAGGTTTTGGGCGTGGCTACCGAACGTTCGATTCTGGCAACAAAAATTTTTTCTCAGTGCGCGTGTCCTGTTGAATGATGGTGCAGACTCGAAGCCACGTGGCGCGCGCCGCGGGGAAAGGCGGCTCAGCACGGCCCGGGGTGCAACGGTGACAAGAAGCAAAGAACTTTACTAGTTAAACTTGGACCAGCGTGGCCGGGGCCGCCACGGGCCGCCACGGCGCACGCGGCCCTGGCCGTGCCTCGGCCCCTGCCGGCCGTGTACAAGTTAAGTTTTATCGCCGACATCACAGGCAGGGAGGATTCGTCGGCGGGGTGCCTCCCGAGACGCCCCACCCTCCTGCTCACACCACCTCTCCCGCACCGTGCCGAAGGTGGCGTCGAAACCAGGTACATCGAGCGCCAAAAACGCTATGGCAGTGGTTCTCAACCTTAGGGTCGCGACCCCAAGCGGGGTCGCGAAATTTTTTTAAGGGGTCGCGGCGATGCTGGGGTCGTGTTTTAGGCCGATTTTAAGCAGCCACTGCATCTGATCCGAGGCGGGCATTTTGCTCCCTCAACGGGCAATCGGTCTTTGGACCTTCCTTTAGCGTGCCTTTGTTACGGAGTGCGATTATCAGTCTTAGTTTGGGAGCAGTATTGTCTCAAAGTTGGCCGAAACGGTCAGAAATGTCTATGAAAAATCGTGTTTTGGGCCGATTTTAAGCAGCCACTGCGTCTGATCCGAGGCGGGCATTTTGCTCCCTCAACGGGCAATTGGTCTTTGGACCTTCCTTTAGCATGCCTTTGTTACGGAGTGCGATTGTCAGTCTTAGTTTGGGAGCAGTATTGTCTCAAAGTCGATCAAAACGGTCGCAAGTGTCTTTGAAAAATCGTTGTGACTATTTTGGTCAACTTTGAGACAATACTGCTCCCAAACTAAGACTGATAATCGCACTCCGTAACAAAGGCATGCTAAAGGAAGGTCCAAAGACCAATTGCCCGTTGAGGGAGCAAAATGCCCGCCTCGGATCAGACGCAGTGGCTGCTTAAAATCGGCCCAAAACACGATTTTTCATAGACATTTCTGACCGTTTCGGCCAACTTTGAGACAATACTGCTCCCAAACTAAGACTGATAATCGCACTCCGTAACAGAGGCATGCTAAAGGAAGGTCCAAAGACCAACTGCCCGTTGAGGGAGCAAAATGCCCGCCTCGGATCAGACGCTGTGGCTGCTTAAAATCAGCCCAAAACACGATTTTTCATAGACATTTCTGAGCGTTTTGGCCAACTTTGAGACAATACTGCTCCCAAACTAAGACTGATAATTGCACTCCGTAACAAAGGCATGCTAAAGGAAGGTCCAAAGACCAGTTGCCCGTTGAGGGAGCAAAATGCCCGCCTCGGATCAGACGCCGTGGCATGTTAAAGGAGGGGTCCCGTGGGGTCGCGAAATTTTTCCTGGGGGTCGCGGAAATTTTTGGCTTCAAATTTGGGGTCGCGAGCCGAGAAAGGTTGAGAACCGCTGCGCTATGGGCGCTTTTGTCTGCCGTTGCGACCGTGTGCTTTCGCCGCTAGAGTGGTGTAAGGGGGCGAGTGCGCGACTTCTCATTCGCATCCATATGTGCCCCCCTCTATCTCTCTCTCTCTCTCTCTCTCTCTCTCTCTCTCTCTCTCTCTCTCTCTCTCTCTCTCTCTCTCTCTCTCTCTCTCTCTCTCTCTCTCTCTCTCTCTCTTTCTCTCCCTCCCTCTCTCGTGTCGGGCCAGCTGCCGCCGTCGCACGAGACTCGCGCACCGCGCACACAGGCCAGCTGCCTCACTCCGCGCCCTTGCCCCTCCCCCTTGTCTTTTCCGCCCCGATTCTGATCGTGGCACTGCCAATCAAACCGTACACTGCGATGGAACGAGACATGTGATCCTTTCTGTTTCTCCAAGTGAGCGCGGCGTCTTCCCGCCCCCAAGCTCGGAGTGTGTGTGTATTTGTGTGCGTGCGTGTGTGTGTGTGATGTAAAGCGCGTGCGTCTGTGTGAGTGTGACAGTGACGTGGGGTCGAAGCTCCCACTGTCATACACCACGACGTTTTTTCTTCGCGCGCCCACTCTCTCACGGCCGCGTGTGCCACGGTGGTAGCTCCCCGAAAACGCCATGGACAGTTGTGACACTAATGCGGAAAAGAGTATCGTTCACTCTCCGCTGCTCGCCCTCCCTGTTCGCCCTGCCACTAGCTGCCGCTTCTGCGTCATTTAAATTTAATATAAGCACAGCAGCAGGCGGTGATGGCTATCATGGCTTCCTCGACCTCATCTTATTTTACTTTTTGCTGCTCTCCTATCTTTTTTGGTGCTCGACGCGTCCCCTCCGGTCGATAGCCACTCCAGGATAAGGGAGTCCAGGACGTCTGTATTGATGAGCCTGCACTTCAAACACGTCCAGACTCCGGCAGCGCTCTCCGCCAGGCCTCGGGAGCGCCAGTAATTTTTCTTCGATTTTGATTCGCCAAGAGTTGAGCTTGAATCATGCAGCGCGAGCGCTCTGCTGCAGCAAGACGCTAGTTCCGAAAAAGTCATCCTATAGGATGTGCGGTGTCCGCCACCTTCTTCGTCGGGGTGTTCCACGAAGCGCCTGTGAAGCAGAGGGCAGGCCATCCCGCAAGACAGGCGTGCTGCGGCGGTGCCTACCGCCCGACTTGCAGGCGCTCTCGAGCGGCGAGTCGGTTCCCCTTCCCCCACTCCTCCTCCGGGGGCGCTGGCCCCCTTGGCCTCGACTCGCAGCTCCAGCTGCTACTGCTGCCGCCGCTGCTGTTGTTTCCGTTGCCGCTGCTCCTGATGCTGGCCTGGCCGCTCGCGATAAATTACTGAGTTAGTTTTAGTTGAAGTGCCTCGCCTCCCTTCCGATAAGGCTTCAGCCTGCGCCGCCGCTCCGTGAAGTTGGCATCACCCTAAATTGGACGCGCGGCTGCAGGATGCGCGCAGAGCGTTATTGGGGTGCAGGGTTACATGTCCGCGCCCACACTGTCGGAGATGATTTAAGACATGGAATTCCAAATGGATTGAATCTACCATTTTGACCTGCAACCTATTTTTTTTAGAGTGCGTGGCTGTTCGTTCACGTTCTCGAGTTCTTTTTCCTTCAGGAGCACGCTAGGGCTGCCAGCCTCGTCGATCGAAAAGCGATCGGAACGTTTCTTGGCGCTTCTTCGTCGCTTTTTCTTTCGGGGTTTTGATTCAAACCTCCGGACTGCACCAAGCATCAGAATTTTAATTTTACATTTTCACTGCTTCTTTTCTTCCCGGGGGTACCTGCTGGTAATGACTGGGGTAAAAGCTTTCTTCAGAGAAAAGTAAATTAGATTGCAGCCCTCAGAGTACTTACCCCCGCGCCTCCATCACGGTCCCCCATTCGCATGCGCGTGCGTATCCAGCCACCCCTCCCCTTTCCCCCTCTCCGTTGTAATGACCAAGCGGGTCCAGGGCCGGTGTGCCTTACTTTACAGCAATGTGCCGTGGAAGCGAAGCGCGTCTCATCGGTTACCCCCCACTCCCCCCACCCCTTCCCCCTCGCTCCTCCGACATACTGTCGGCCATTTGTTGTTGTCACGGCCGTGCGTCGCCGCGGTCCGATAGCACGCACACGCCTCCGACATGCCGCACGCCGCGCCGTGGAAACGGTGGCGTTTGTTTACTTTTTTTGTTGGCTATTCATTTATTTATTTGCTGTTATAGGCGAAGCTAAACGAAAATAGTACGAGTTCAACGAAGTCATCGATATATTTTTGTCTGACTCTAACGAGGGGAACATTGATTGGCGCCTGCCGAATGATTCGTTTTAGTTTTCGTGGGCTTTTTAGGCACGAAGTAGCCTTATAGTATACCCAGGATTCAGCCGGCTCGAGATTTGATTTGTGTGGCCCTTTATGCATTTCGGAAGCTTTCTATACGATTTTCATGAAATTTTGCAGACTAGTAGAACTTTAAACGCTGATTCTGATGCTGAAATCTGGTCAAAAATTTGGTGGCCAATTTTGAGAAATTTGCTTTCAAAATCGCCGTTTCCATGGCAAAACTCGACTCGTCAAAGGAAAAAAAAGGGAGTGGGGGGAGCCGAGCCGGGGCGGACCAATAGCGGAGCTTCTTTTTGGGTCTGTACAGCTTACTCCAAAAGCTGAAAAAGCAACGTTCGAAATGAAAAATTTCTTTGACTGCAGGTAGACAAGATGCAACAATAGAATATGGTGTCGGTTCGAACGCAGTTTTTCGGGAAAAGCTATCCAATAATACTTCTTGATCGGAGTGTTTTCGGACATGCGCAGTAGGTTTGCAACCTGTTAACAGTTTAACCAACTGTAGCATTTGAAATCTGTATTAATTTTGCTCTCTTTCTTGTTTTTTCTTTGTTTCCTGCTCATGAAAATTCATATAAAACAAATTTTCAATTTTTGTGTGATGACTTTCTAAAAAAATATTCACAGAAAATTAGCAAAACAAAAGTTCTTTTTTTCTGACATACAGTTTCTCAAATATTCCTTTTTTTTCTGTCAATAAAACAATTTTGTTGTTGTTGTGATTCAGTTAGCTATAAGACCACTTCGCTCCACCTCGCGACTTGCAGTGCTCATGTTCCTCGAACAAGACTCACCCGCGTTTCGAAACCATCCCTCCCGAGTTTATGAAGTTTGTCAAACCAACCGTCGTGGTGTTGATGCGTTGTAAGGGAGAACTACTACACAGAATTGAAGAAAACATGACTAGAGAACCATAGCCTTTTGAAACAAGCCAAACAATTCAACGTCAGCAACAATGGATGTGCAGTTTTAATGCGCGACTGCTGGTGCTTTCAGCTTCGCGATTTTCGTAAGGGCGCAGACGCCGAGAAACTAGTTGCCAACCCGTGAAAATTAATTTACTGCCTTCTTTCTGCCAAGAACATTTTAATAATGATGGACTATAAAGATGTTCCATTGTCAGAACACTGCGGAATACATTAGCATTGGAATTTTTTGAATTTACAAGCATTTTGATTTCTATTTTGTCAAGTTTAAATTTCGACGGGTGGCACATCGACCACATTGGTACCACTGCCATTGGTAGTCCCCTGAGCCACAACTTCACAACACCACTTCTTTTCTTTCTCCACACTCTTACACAATAATCAAATTGACTTCGTGACTCCTAGGATTTCTTGAAATCGTATTTTTCAATTTTATTTTTTGTTTGCTCTTTGTTGTTGCTGCTGTTGTTTCTTTCGCCGCTTCCCCCAATGTCACGGCCCGGGCACTGGGGCGGATGCACTCGACGCCACTTCCGGCTGGAAGTTTGTTCTCCCTCGCGATGTAAACACCACCGTCCGCCCCCGCGCACGCTTTTGTCCCCGTTTCTCCCAAATTGATCAATGTTGGTCCATTTGCTGGGCCAATACGTCTTGCATGGATTTATCTATCCCCCCCCTCTCCCCGGTACAGGGCCCAGCACGGTGAGCTAGCGGCGCGGCCACGTGACAGCGAGTCTCTCTCGCACTCATGGGGCGGTCCGTAGCGGTGCGAGGGAGAGAAAGACACTGGCGAAGCTGTTCGGAATCGTCCTGCAGGGCAGCAGCAGCGTTCCCTTTGACAGTGTCGCCGAATGTTTCTCTTTGCCGCTTGGGATTGTGTAGTAAAGGGAAGAGAATCAGGCGCAAACTTGCCGTCGTTCGTTTGATACCAACGTTGCGGAATAAACACGAATCATGAAATGTAATGATTTCCACCGCCATGCGCCCCTGTGTGTATGTGTCTGTGTGTGCGTGAGTGTGTGAGTGCGCGTGGGGTGTAGGCCATGCGGAGCGGGCCCTTTGAGTAATGGCTTTAATAACGCTCGCAATCAGATTGGGATTCACATTGATATCGTGGGCTGGCCCTTAGCGCAGTGCTCGTCTCTCTGCGGGACTCGCGCATATTAAGGGCGGCTCTGCGACGTGGGGCCAAAGGAAACAATTAGGGCCGCTTTATTTATGTTGGCAAACTTGTCCCGCAGGCAAACTTGTCGCCACTTTGACTGCCGCAACGCGCTGTTTGTGTGTCTTCGTTTCGGCTTGTTGATTTTTTTTTCCATCCTGCCCTGTCGAGGTGAGGTGCACTAGTACTACTTGCGTCATCACTTTCGCCGCGTTGCTCGCCAACGTTATCGATAGTGCGATTTCCTTCCCGAATCATCAATCTTCAAAGTGTAGGACAGAATAAAGAAGGGGGCATAAAAAAAAGCGGAAGGCGGGGGCGTTCGGGCAAGTGTGATAAGGCGCTGTTTTCTCGCCTGTTTTGCGCCACCGAGGGGGACCGTCTGTGTGCGTGAGTGTTTGTGTGTGCGTTGTGCGTGAAAGGGCTTGAGTAGAGATGAGGAGTGAGGTCTGCGTATATAGACCCTTGCTCTTTAAGTTCGCAGCAGGACAACGGGCTGCCTCTCAACTGAGCCAGGTCAGGCTACCGCCCTGCCGTCCTAGGTGAGGATCCTGGGTCGTCGGCTGGTCCTGACGTCCTGACGGCCAGGGCGCCCCCTTTCCCCGGCACGAGGTGTGGGCGGTACGACCGCAGAGGGGTCCCGGAGAGAACTCCGGCACTGGCCTGCAATTTGTCGGGGAGATGAACCCTGGTTTATGAAATGCCTAACGACCACATCAAGTGTGTTGCCCCCTCGCTCCTCCCACCGAGGGAACAGGAGTGTTGGCAATCTGTCGTAGCCACCAAGGCCTCCTCCGCGCGGGAGAGCGGGAGGGGCACTGCAAAAACTGGTTTTGACTTTATGACAAAATAGATAATGGCATTTTTATCGAAGCCCCTAAACATATTGCATGGCAGTCTTGTGAAAGTGACTGCCACTCCTCATTGTTATCTCAATCAGCTTTTATTAATTTCGCTGTGGCCATCTGGTCAGCAGTGTTGGTGGTTGCTGTTATTTACTGTGGGCTCCCCTTCACCTGACAGACCCCGAGTCAGTCTTTCGGGGACCAGCGAGCAGGGCGCGCTAGATGGATCTATCCCTACAGCCCTTTGTGGCATTTCTGGTTGAGAGCGCGCCTTGTCACGTCTGTCTGTGTGGGCCGGGCCCTAGGCCAGGACCTAGGCCGGGACTGTGCACATGGCTGACCCCGTCCCGGTCCGGCCGGCCTGGCGGTCCCGAGACGCTTACCTTCCAGTTCAAGTGCCGCATGCTCGAGCAGTAAACGTGCGAGGGGCCGGGCGGCGACGACGGCGACGGCGGGAGCGGCGGCGGGGGCGGCGGCGGCGGGGGCCTCGATCGCCGTCGTGAACCGAGCTTTTATTGCCAATGATCGGTCTGCGGCTCTCCTGGTGGCGCCGTGGCCCCTGCGGACGCACTGGCCACTCTGTCTATTGCGGCCGTTTGCCAACAATAGCAAGGTCAAACACATAGTGCGTCTAGATTTGTCTGATTTCACTGAACTTGTGGTCCTGCGGGCATCACGTAACGGGATCGCTCTTCTGGCTCTGCTGATTGAGAAAAAGAAAAGCACAGATTAGCTTACTCCGGGCTGTCATCCGTTGTCACGGTGCAGGCTGCAGGGACTGAACCCCACCAAGAATCTGTTTGGGAACCAGGCACAGGAAGGTTAAGGACTTTGCAAAGTGCAGTAACAACGGAGCGAGAGGCTGACGGTTGAGTTCTAGAGTGAATTGGGGGTGGGAAGTAGCCCGGCGGCGCCGCCCGACTCCCCCACCCTCTAGCCCTCCGCCCCCACGTCAACCCTTTCCCCGTAGCTAACTCAACTGCTGTATATTTTTCTGGGAACTCATAACTGCCGCGAAGAGCTGCGGGTGCCAGGGCATCCCAGGGCACGCCAGGGCGTCGTAGCTGGCCGGGGCTGGCCGTGGTGGGGGAAGGGAACCGGGTTGGTTCAGGGGCCGCCGCTCGGGCCGCCGGGAAGGACGCGGTGCTGCGGGCTTATTCGAAAGGTTCGCTACATCGTCGCTCCGTCGCACTCTTGCGGCGTCCCGTCGGGGTGTGAGAGAGACAGAGCGACAGGATGGTCGGCGGCGTGGGAAGCCGCCCCGCGCGCCTCCTTTGTGCGATGTGGGTCGCACTCCGTGACATTCCCTGACACTCCGTGAAACGCCGTGTGGCTTCTGCAGACTGATTCCGAGAATCGTCACTGCGTCTCTCTCGCACCTTTGAGAGACGCCCCTTGAGTGCAAGAGAGGTGACGAAGAAGACTCGCGGATTCAGTCAGCTGGGACCCGGAAACGTATCTCCGGGATGCCATTATCAGAGCGTCGCCTTTCATTTAGACATCCATCCAGTCGGTCCGTCCCTCGGCGTGTCCCTCGAACCGTGCTTCAGCCTGCCCCTCGGCCCACACCGCGAAAAAAGGAAAAATTTGGCTCGGAGGCGTTTGAACCAGCAACCTGGGCGTTGTATGGCAAGGCCGTGGTCCACTGAGCTACGGGCTGTGAACTCACTGAATCTTCCGGAGCTGCCCCACACCTTGCGGTGTGGGATGCATAGGGTGGGCGGTCGCGGACGAAGGTGCTGCTGAGGTCAGAGGCGGCGCGGGCTGGCAGTCCGGTCACGTGCCCGGAGGAGGTGAGGGAGGATGCGGCGACGGCTGGAACGGCGGCGTTGAAACGGAGGGGCTGGCCCACTACTTGTCCCGAAGAGGCGCCCCCGAAGGTACTGTAAATCGACGACCCTTCCTTAAACACACCGCCACACACACAGACACACGCGCACTCACTCGCCAGACGGCTGTACAGTCGTCGTTAAAAGTAATGAAGGCAGGTCCACGTGGCTCAGTGGGGCGACGCGCCGATTGCGCAACGGAGTGCGAACGGTCCGGCGGCCAGCGCGGCGGGATGGTCACGTCGAGTTCAGGCCGAGAAAAAAAGCTTTCCGACAAAGGGCGGCTTTTCGTTCACAAAAGGATGATTAGGGCTGGGATTTAAGATGTTGGACGCAGTGGACAGGAATCGAACCCCCCGCCCAGACGCCGCGTGGCTGAACGAGCCATCAAACCACCAGGAGTGGAGAGCCGCCCGAGACCGTACTCAACTTTGCTACAAAATGTCCGTTTTGTTCTGGCCAGAGACAATGTTAACGTCTAAAAGGAAAAAGAGAGCCTGTTTGTATTCGTCGTGGCGGCAAGCCAAGCTGGCAGGCCGCACGAGCCGATAACCTTGAACCTGAAGTAACAAAGGACTTCGGCGCCGAGCTCCGGAGCCTCGTTCTTTTAATATGTCTGTTCGTTTTTGTGTGTTTTTCTTCTTCTCGGTGCGTTTTCGTGTCTTTAGGAGTGTGGCTCCTTTGCGTTAGCGGAGCTCACCCGTAAACGACGCTTCTGCTTTGGCTGCCAGCTAGAGAGCTACTTGAAAGCTGTGGTGCCCAACAGTTCTTTCGTCGCTCTCTCCCACCGATTATTGGGCTCCCCTCAGGAGAGAGAGTAAAATAGAGCAACCAAGGATTGTGCGGAACGAACCTGCTGCTCGGACCACGCATCGCAGGCTGTGTCCCATCCGAATGAAAGCGACTGCTGTTGCCGTGCATGCCGCACACGCTGTTTGCAGACAAGTTCAGAGAGAGAGAGAGAGTTCCTAGCGTTGTTTGTCCTCCAGGGCACGCACCGGCTTCTCAGAACCACCAGCTCCAGTGACTTCTAGCGTGCAGGAGTGTGTAAGGGCAGGAGGCTTTCCGTAAAGCCCTTTGCACAAGCGTCATCCTGAAATTGTGGACAACCACCACCGTTACGCAAAGCGTACGGGGAATTCATTTTTGCCCACCAAAATATGGTAATATGCCTTAAAAATATTCACACGTCAGAGCTAGAAGATGATGCTTTTCATGATGGAGCGGCGGGTCGGGCGGCTTCAAGTGCCCCCTCCCTCTTTATCCCCCTCCCTTCTTTTCACGGCCCCCGTGATTAGGCTTCCCCTCATTGCCGGCGTGCGCGTTAGCAGAGCTCATAATCCTCCTAGCCGTTATTTTGCCCCTTCCTCCTTTTTTTCCACGGATTGCCTGGGCCTTCCCCCTCCCCCTTCTCGTGGCGTTTTACTTTCGATTTATCCCCGGCGGCCAGCGATCCGTCTCGCCGAGTCGCATCGCACGCTGGCCTCCTCCATCCTGCCCGAGATCTGCCACGCGCCACGTCACGTGTCGTGTTGCCTCCGCCAGTCTCTCTGGCGTTTCACGAGAGAGCTGGAAGGGGAGAGCAAAGTTGCGGCCCCGAATGAAGTTGCTGCCCTCTCTTCTGGCCGAGGTTGCTGCTCCCCGCGGCGTGGATTTCATTTCCAGAGTAGCGTGCCTTTTCTTTTTGTGGTTCTGGTCATTATCTTTTACCGCACACGCGTGCCCGCCCCGGTCCGCTAAATCCATTGCGACAACCTGGCGCGGCGCGGACTCGCACTCGGACCCGCTGGCTAAAGATTTCAATTAAGATGGGCCGAGGGTCGGTCCTCGGTCCCCAGCCTTCGCTGGGCGCGAGGGCGTTCGGGAGACAGTCACCCGTTCGCTCCCGGGGCAGGCCATCGCAGCCGAGATCCCTGACGGATGCGCAGCAATGCACGGCATGCGCACCCAGCCGGGTCGGGAGCCCGGGCGACAGACCGGAGAGAGACGAGCAGCCTCCCTCCGGCAAGGACCGTTTACAAACTCGCTGGAGGTTTAATCTCTCCTCTGTTTTCCTCCCCTTTTTTTGCACGTCAACATAATGGCGTGTTTAAAAAGTATTGTCACCTCAATAGGGCAAGTTCAAAAGATAATGTTATCCTTTTTTCTGGGAGGAATATTGTGCTTGGGCTGGAGCTCGGCTTGTCGCCCGGTCGGCTGCGTCCAGCGCGAGGCGGCCACGGATAGGGTTGCCCACACGGAGGCGCTCATGACTTTTAGAACACAGCATGCCTCCCAGGTGGGTGCTGTCGCCGTGCTGTCTCTTTGAAGCCCAATGCAGCAGCGGATTGCCCGTCCTGCAACTTTAAAAGTCTGCAGTGTGGCAGTGTGGCCGAGAACCGCCGCTACGTGGCCAAACCTCCCGAGCCCGCCCTGAGTCGTAACCCCTCATCGGGCCGAGCCGAGTGCTGGACTTTAAAGTGTACCTTTCCCCGGCAGAACGTCAGCAGCGGGACGCCCCTGGACCTGGAATGCCGGGTCCCGCGGGAACGGTAGTGGGCTGCCTGGCCGGACTTTGTTCCTGAAAAAAAAAGGAAACGACAAAGCAACTCAGGGTGCAACCCCTTGAAACAAATACTCTGTCCCTTTGCGGGCATTGTGTTGGGCCCCAGCAAGCGGTCTGATTTAGAAACCAGCTTCTTTGCTCTGCCTCTCTCGCTCCCTGACGGCATCCCCGGTGGCGCAAGAGAGAGGAAGCGAAGAAAGCGCCAGCACAGCCTGGCGGCGCACGGTGGCGCACCGAGTCAAAGCACGCGGCCGGGAAGAAGGGGGTCTTTGTCCCGGCCGCGGGGTGTGCGGGGCGTCTTTCAGGAAACGCCCTGGCAGCCTGGCGTGGCTTGGCGAGACCGGGGAGGCGGGGCACACGTACTGAGGGCCGCGAGGTGTGCGGCTCCGGAGAGCAGAAAGGAAACGTGTCAAGGATGCCGCCAAGCTGCAACGGAGTAATGGCTTGCGGTTGAATTCCAGTTGCTGGGCCTACCTCACGACCACTTTTTCTTTCGTTTTTTCCATCGCGATTATTTTTAAACCAAACGGGACGGAAATAGCCGTCCTCTTTTCGGGGGAGCCGCACGGCGGTTGGGTGCGCCGTCCGGGTGGCACCGCGGCGCCGTGGATTCGCGACGGGTTTGCTTCGGTACGTCGGTCCCCGCCAAGGCCACGGCGTGGTGCTTGGGGCGGCGCGAGGCGGCGCCGGGACGGAAGCGTCGGCCGCAGCCTGCGCTGCGTCCAGCTGCCGCCCTCGAGCTGCCTCCAGCGGCACCTACACTGTCATTGCCATCGGAATACGATCGCAATAACGCGGAGGTGCTGGAAGGCCGACGGAGGCTGCGATCCACGCGGCGCCGGCTGTCTGGCCGCCTCCACCGCCGCGAAGGTCACAGACCCCGTGCAAACTTCCAGTGCCAGCCAGCGCCAGCTGGAGAGAACCGGCGCGGCGTGGGCTCCAGCCGGAATGGCTGCCGGCTCCAGCGGGCTCACTCCCAACAGTGATCTCGTCGCTCCGCCTCTCTCGCACCACCATGGCGTCCCTCTTGAGGGTGAGAGAGACGGGGCTCTGCTTGCACCAGACCACCGTGCGCAGGGCGTACGTAACCACGGTCTTCATAACTCACCGCGGTGTCCGCGCAAGTCGCCGCCAGGCGGGATTATCAACCGCGGTCGTAGGGTTGGTTTACTGCGGCGCCACGCCGATGCGGCGTGCGGGTTCGCGGAGAACAGATTGAAGGTTAGGTCAGCTGCTTCAAGGACGGCGGTAGGAACGACGAAGGAGAGGATGACGATAAAGTCAAGGAGGATGTTGAGGCCCAGGACGTCGGGGAGACCCAGGGCGTCTCCGTCACGTAAGAGCTCAAATTGTTACGCCTTCTGGATGTTCAGCCACGGCGGCAGGGTGATGCTGAGCCGCTAGTCCCCACGTCGCAATGCGGCTGGGGCTGGAGGCAGCCAAGTGCGGCCAGCCGCACAGATCTCCGCAATCGCTGCAGCGAGGAGACCGTCGAGACCGGTGCAGCCGTGCGCGTCGACAAGCGCGGATAAATAATGGAAACAAGTCTTGCGCAGCCACGCCGCCCCCAGCCGCCCCCAGCCGCCCCCAGCCGCCTCGCGGCCGACAGACTGTCGATGAAAAATTCATCATTACCAGCGGGGTGGCTTCTTCTCCCTCGAGTCCATCTTGACGCTAACCTCCCTTATTTCTGTTTGTTGCAGGTATAATGATGTGCGCGCGGAGCGGGGCCGAGTGGCCGGCGAGAGGAGAGGGTCAGCCTTTGTGGCGGGTCGCGGACACATCCACCGTCACGATATGAGTATCTGCCTTTGTGTGCGTGTGTGTGTCTAGTGTCGGTGAGTGTCTGTGCGGGTGGGCGACGTACAAGGAATGCCACACAGTGTGTATATACGACCGTCGCGCTGCTTATGCATGCATGAAGGGGGGAAAGGACGTATCTGCCGCGAAGGGTCCCTCTCTCTCCCTCTGGCTTTCCCTCTCTCGCTCCCTCTCCCTGCGAAGCCGACGGGGATTGAGACTGGCCTTGTCCCAACAATGGCAGTGCAACTGGCAGAGGTGGACAGCGAGGTCGAGGTCGCTGGACGTGGTGGGGAGCGCCCCGATCTCGGTCTCGATCTCGGCCCCGGTGCAGCCGAGTGGTGTCCGTCCGGCTGAGCAACAAGCACGACCCCTCCCCGGCCGGCCACCCCATGGGCCGCCCGGCTGCCTAGCGAGGCGCAATGATGCGACCGGAGCAGACCGGTTTGGTTCGGACCAGTCAGGTGCGACAGGCTGAAAACCTCGGCGCGCCGAATCAAAACAGTCCGGGGGTGTCGGGAGTCGAACCACCCCCCGAGCAAAAAGAAGGGTGGGCGGAGATTCAGTCGGTGGTTACCGACTGGGCAGCAGGGCCGGGGCGGCACCAGCACGAGCATAAGGCGGAGAAAAAGAGAACTCGACGTGCTTGGCCAGCAATAAAAGCCTCAAAGTATGCGGCCGGTCGCAAGGCCGCAGGGCCGGGCAGGGCCGGGCAGGGCCGCCAACCTTGCGGTGCCCTTTCATTCTCAGTGTGGTCCGGTCTCCAGCCTCGCGTGCCCGTCACTGGCATTTCTTGCGGCGCTTCTTCAAAGAAATCAAGAACGACGCACAAACAGTCGTCGAGCGTTCCTGTGAGTGTCTGTGTGTGGAAGGGCGATCCACCACTTACGCGTTCTTGCTCTCCCTCTCGTTCTCTGTCCCTCTTACACACACACACCAAGAGTGACAGCGATCCTTTTACTCTCTGTAGGCCTCTGCACAGGAAATCTTAATGCCGTTTTCTTAGTGTGCGAGGTGGCCGTAGTGTTCTGGCTTGATGACTCGCACAAACACACCAAGACACACACAAACGCACACACAACCACTCACTGGTACGCTTGACCTTGACAGCAGCGTGGAGCAACTGAGTCCAACGACGCCTTTCTTTGCCAAAGGCCAAGTTCAACGCCTCAGAGGGCACAACGGTGGGGTGCGGTGCCAACGTCACCGCCGCTCCGCGAAAACAACTCCAAAAACAACAAGCATTATTTACACTGTGTGAAATGATTTGAGAGTGAGTCCCTCACTCTATTATTGGCTTTGTTTTCGTTCGGGCAGTCTGTCACGCCTCTGCCGATGAGGCTCGACTCCGTTTTCACATCAGCGACGGCGTCTTCGTCCCCAATCAGACACGCGCACCTATCACGGAGATCTGCCGCTCTTCAACTCCACCCCAGCCGGCCCGGCCGAGCCCCGCCCGGCGTAGGCCTCCCAATGCCTCCGCCTCCCTCTGGGCCTTCAGCGCGTTCCCTGGGCTTTGCCTGTAATCCTACACTGGTATATGGAATCTCGGCTGGCCGGGCTCTGGGGCCGGGCTCTAGGGCCCGCCGACGCCGCTGCCTCTGAAAGGATGAAAAGTAAAGAAATGTGACATCGGGGCGCCGGGCGCGTCATGCCGTTGTTCTCGCTTGCGTCGCCTGGCTTCGCCATGTGGCTGCGCTCCCCCTCTCACCATCTTTTCTCTCTCCTTCTCTGTCCCTCTGGCCCGTCGTCCCGCGGAAGGGTTGCCCGTGCATGAGGTGCCATAGGTCCATGCCCCCAAGTCAAGTCCCAGAGCCACACAAATTTTTTTTCCACACCAAATTCTAACGCGTCCTTTGGATTTTGCGAGCGACCCTGGTCAAAGTCCAACGACCCACCGAATTTTTCTGAACCAAAGTCCGATGCGATTTTGTTGGCCTTCTTTTGTTTCTGCTAGTGTTGCCCCGGTACACGGCCGGGCCGCGCCAGGCTGGGCCGGTGGATGGACTGCGGGACGGGGACTGGCCGATATCCTCCCCGAAACTTTGTCCATAATGCCCCATGGCCCCGCGCAAGGCCCCGCGGCCCCGCGGCACGCAAGATAAGGCTGGCCTGCGAATCAGGACCGGCCCCGTCGTAGACGGACTCGGAGCTGCCTCTCCTGTCTCCCTCGCACCCCGCCGAACGTCCCCAGGACGGCCCGAGAGACAGAGCGACCATCGCAGGGCCCGGGATCAGCCTGCCGCCGAGCACGCGGTTCGCACGGATTGAATGAAAACCGCGGCCGAACTCGTCCCAGGCCATCCCTTTCCCGCCACGCGACCAGAACAACACAAAACGCGTTCACTCTGTTTTTTTGGTGCGTGGCTGAGGGTGTCCCTCGTGGACGAATTTCACTGAATCTGTGTGTGACGCCAGCGGTGGAACAGTGTGAGCAACTGGCTGAGTCCGTGGCAACCCTTGACGCTCAAGACGCGATAGGGGAGAAAGACCGGCGGATACCACCATTTTTTGTTTCAAATTTCTGTTGGTATGTGAGCCGGGAATAGGTCGATGGTGGAGCGCACGGAACAAACCGGCGTCTGTTATTAATGTTGACGCACCCGCCTCGCCCCTCCTCGCCCCGCCAGGGGTACAGTAAAGTGGCCCCGGCTGATCTGTAGGCCGTGGGGAGTTGTTCCAGCGGGCACGTGGCCCCGCCCCGCCCCGCCGCACCCCGGGCTGCCCTTTTGGGCGCGTTCCAGACCGCGCTTGCCGCCCCGGACTGGGAAATTCATTCCCGCCACAGGGCGTATCGCACCAACATAACGACGCGCTAAAGTTGTGTACCGCAGTTTGTATTTTCGTGTCGCCTTTTTTCGTGTCCTGTCGTCGCGCTGTTAAATTTCCGCGCCTTTTTCTGTGCGCACCGCGCTGCTGTGTTCCCGTTTCCCGCGGCTTCCGATCTCGCGAACGATTCCTCCGCCGTCCTTGGCGCCTTATCGGACTTGCTTATTTATTTGCGAGAATAAATCTTTTCTCCTTGTCCTTCGGGGTGAAAATATGGGCCGGTTTTGTGTTTTTTCTTGCATATAATGGGGTAATCTGCCTACGCGTCGAGCCCATGCCGACGATTCATCTTCTTCATTTTTCAGTAGCCGAATGCGCGTGTTTCGTTTTGTTTGTGGAGTGTCCCGCGTGCGTCACTAATGCTGCGCTTGGTCTCGCCGCAAACGCTGTGGGAAAGAGCGACGGGTCTGTTCGTTTTATTGTGTCCGTGCAGTCCGTGCAGGGCGATGGGTGGGGTGTGACGGGTCCGACGTCCTGCCTGGAGCGGTAGGCCGTAGCCGACCTGGCCGCGGAGCAATGAGGTGCCAAAAGGCCCATTCCGATCGGTGTGTCTCTTTCACACCCACACGACTTCTCACCTTGTTCCCCCACCTTGTTCGCCACCTTCCTATCCTTTTTTCTCTCTCTGTGCCTGCCCTGGCAAATAATCGGAAAGCGAACAGGAAGTGCTCATAATTCAGGCGGTCTGTCACGGGCCCCGATATTGCAGCGGCCTGCAGCTGGCACACTGGCACACGCCTGCCGCACTGCCGCCGCCGCCATGACCGACTCTTTCCGAACAAAAACTGCTTCACTCCCCAACAAGTTGGCCTCCCATCTCCGGGCACTGTACACTACGAATACGCAAACCGAACAACTAGCCAGTCGGACTCCCAGTGGCAGTCACTAGAGAAAAGCAAGCAGATCCGCATTTGTTAGTCCGAAGGGCTGGCCAGCGAGCAGCAGACCTCGCGGCCGCTGTCCACTGCGCTCCCCGGTGATGCCCTCCGCCCATGCGATGGTCCCCCCCCCTCTCTCTTTCTCTCTCTTCCTCCTGCGTGCCGGTCCATTAGGCGCCAGTGGGCTGTGTCCGAACGGGCTGTGCCTCTATCGCTCTGTCTCCGTCACACTCGCGACTCGGTCCGTAGGTGTGTGAGACAGACACAGTGCCCGCACTGGGGTCGGACGCAGCCCGCTCTTCCACCAAGCCTAATTTGCCGTGAGCGCCACCGCGGCGAGGGCACGCGCGTGTGCTCCTCGTGGCACCGCAGCGAGCAAACGCACGCGGCACGCACTGCGCCCACACTGCGTTATTGATGCGCAATGATACAACTGGCCCACTACTACCTCGCAGTGCCAATTTCGTGCCGTCGGTGTCCTTCAGGATGCGTTCGTTCGTGTCATAAACCGTCCGTTTGCTACTGCCCGGCGGATCACCATCGCAAAATTTTTATTCTCAGAAATTCTTCTACCATTTTTTTTGGCAGTCCGACGCAGGAGGAGGGGTGTTTGTGGGCAGCCATGTTCAAGTCCGGGGATTTGGCGGCCCAGCGAGCAACAACAAGGGACTGGACCGCGCGGACGGGCTTGGAGCCAAAGGATGTCTCTGTTCAACTTTGCGCGCGCCGCCAAAACTCACAAGCCTGCCACGTCCGCCGGGCCGGGCCTGCCTGCGCCCACCCTGGAATTGCCACCCACGCAAACACACTCACACACACACACACACACACACACAGAGGCACGGAACGATCCTCCCCCTCGGCCATCAGCAGCTTTGCTCGCTTTCCTCCCCTCTTGTTAGACTCGCTGCTGCAGACTGATTCCGAGAGTCGTTTCCATCGCCCTGTCTCTCTTGTTCCTGTGCGGGATGCCCCGTGAGTGCGAGGGAGACAGAGCAGCGGAATCGACTTTCGGCATCAGTCTACACTGGCGAGTTTGGCCACGCCGGCGGCGAGCCGGGCCGTCCCACCACGGAGGCCCAAGTGACCGCGGTGGGACGGCGATACGACAACGCGGCGTTCAGGGCAGCCAAACGTGTCGTGGGGACGGACCGCACACGGAAAACAACATGCGGCAAACAGGACCAACACAATGTAGAACGTTAATCGTTTGAAAAGAAAAATTGATGCGCTTTCTTGCCCATATTTTGCCAACAATTTATTCATGCCCGAAAAACATGACACCAGGGCCTGTTTTTTTGCGCGGCGCGCAGGTTAACGTGGACACCGAATACGACTAATAATACTATTAATGCGCCCTTGTGTTTGTGTGTATGTGTGTGTGTATGTGTGTGTGTGAAGGGAAATGCAGTCAAGCCGTGCTGCGAGCCAAGAGAGGCCCCAGCCAGCGCCATGTTGATCTGCGGTGCGGTAGGGAATGCCAAGGACGTCCTTCCAGCCCCCCCCCCCCCCCAGACCCTCCCCCTTCTCCAGGAAGGCACGGCTTGTGAGCGGTGGGGCGGGCGGGTTGGGGGGGTGGGGGGCCTGTCTGAAGGAGCCCCCTCCCCCGTCTCTGTGTCTCCCCTGGCGACGCTCATGATAATAGAGGCCCAGATGCATTAGCTAACAGCCTCTCAAAACGAATCAAAGTGTGTGTGTGTGTTGGGGGAAGGGGAGGGGGGGCCGTAAGTAGGCCAAGAAAGGGGAGCGACACGCGGAGCGCACTCCCCACTTTAACTCTGGAAAGGAGAGATCGGTGTAGGGCCTACCCTGCAGGCCAGGCGCCAGCGCGCCAGCCGCAAGACATACCGCCGCCCCTCTCCACGTAACCCCCCCCCCCCCAGCCCGCACGGTCCGCGCTTCGTCCGCGCTATCTCACTCCCCATACACTATACGGGGTGTACGAAGGGCCTCTCTCTTTTTTCGGGTGACAATGTCTCGCCCGCCGCGACGATCCGCTGCTGGGTTTCGTGACTCGCGGGTGTCACACTGCTCGCCAGTCAGTCTCTCTGTTTCGCTCAGCTTCAGCGCTGATTCCCCCACCCCCTTCTTTCTCACACACAGACACACCTCATCCATCTCCATCGCCTGACCGGCCGCGCCACACCACCCCGCGCTAAAAGCTCATAAGAGCCCCATCCCCTCAATGAGACGTCTGCCTCTCCGGTCCCGCCGCGAGGTCCACTGTTTCCGAGCAAGAAAGGGGCCGTTCGAACGGATCCGGCTGGCAGTGTCCCTCATCCCGTAAGAAGGGGTCCGGATATAGACAGGGCAATCCTGGCCGGACGGCCCAAGATCCATGACCGGCCGCCTTTTTTCCCTGCCTGTGGGAGAAAAACGGTGGCGGTGTCCCTCGGCCGGCCTCGGCCTGCCTTGGCCGGCCTCGCCGCCGTGTCTGCTGCAGTTCCTGCCGCCCGGTTTGGCTCCCTCTGCCGATAGCCCGGCTGGACCTTTTTTGTGGACTCGAGCCGCGACCAGTACGACTGGCACTCTGGCTCGAGGTCAAGGCTTTGGCGCGCGGTTTGAAAGCGACACCGGATGTGACGCCGGAAGTGGTGGAGCGAGTAGTGAAACCGGAAGTGGTACCGGAAACGACACCGGAAGTAGTGACACGTCAAGTGACGACGAGACTCTTGGAGAGACACCGGAAGTGACACCCAGGAACCGGAAGTGGGACGGGAGGCGCGAATGACGCCTCATTAGGAGGCGGGGCACGCTCCCACCCCACGCACGCCCCACACGCTCCGCCCCCACCCCTTTCCACGCACACACACACAGGGAAAAAGTTGGTGCAATTTGCTTCCGCAGACAGTTTTTCACCACCCCTCGGTCAAATCTACGCCTCAAGTGGCAGTGGCGTGCCACACGGACCTCCCTCTCGCCAGCCCCCGAAAATGCTGGCTACTGGAGCCACCGCAAGCACAGTTTACCAGATTTTCCTCTTATTTTTTTGCATTTTATTTTTGCTTGGTAAGGGAGGCTAATGAATAGAGAGGCTCGGCATTGCCCCGCGCATTCTGAATAAAACGGCGAGGACGGCCGGAGAGGGAGACGCGAATGCGAAACAACGCGATAGAAGGAGACAAGCAGCTGCGCTTGTAACTCGCTTAGCCGTTTACTGGACGACAAACAAACTCACTTTTCTCCCACAAAGGGCACGGCAAGTATATTCATCATTCACCAGACATGTTGCGGGCCAGGGGGGAGGTCGGGTAGCGTGGCGGGTGAGGAGCGGGGCCGGACCGGGGCACGTCCGGGAGGTGAGAGTGCTGCTCGTGGAAGGGCCGTCTTTTATAGTGCCTGGTGCCTTCCTCCTGGCCCGGCACGGCCCGGCACGGCCCGGCCTGCCCTGCTCCTCCAGGGAGTCCGTCAGCAGGAAACGCGGCCGAAGTTTAGGCACCTGCCACGTCGCGTCGTCCATCTCGCGCACGTCTTCTTGCTCCTCGTCCTGCTCGTCCAGCGGCCGGCCGGGGCGGCTTCCGGTTCCCGGTCCTGGACAGAGTTCCGGCCGCCCATCTCCGCCTGCTGCAAGTGTCGAAACGGTCGAAACATTGGAGCCAGCGGAGCGAGCCGGGTGAGCCGAGCGGAGCGGCCGACCCAGTTCTGGTCGGGACGGCCGGGTGCGGCGTGGGCGGGCCTAGGGCAGCCTACGGCGCCATCTGCCTGCCAGCCCTGGCGGGGCCGCGCTGCCTGCCTGCCCTGCCGGGGCGCCCTTGCTGGAACAACAGTCGCGCAATTAATTCGAAAGCGTGTAAATCGGTGCAATTACAGTGTGTTGTTGTTGCAGGTGGAGGCGGGCGGGGGCGGCAGCTCTGGCGCCTCCCCCTCGGTCGCAGGCTGCTCACGCATGATGGTGGACAAGACGGGGGTGGGGCCGGGGGGCGGGCCGGGGGGCGGGGGCGGCGACCCGGGCAGCGGCGGATCCAACAGCTCGGGCGCGGACGTACCAGGGTGAGTACCGAACAGTGCGACTGTGTCGCTTGTTTCCGTTTTGTGTTCCTCACCGTGTTGCTGTTGTTGAATGTAGCTGAGATTCACCTGTTGTTTTTGTTTTAATCCTGTTTTGTAAATAGTTTGGAGCAGGACGCCGATGTAACTCACTCACCGCCAAATCTAGTCAGCACATTATCACCTACGCGACTGTGTGTGAGTGTGTGCGTGCGTGAGAGGACCTGTGTATGTGTGAGTGACACCGACGAGCCGTGTCGTCCGTATGCGTGTGTTAGCCAGCACCCAATAGGGTTAACACTTGAGTAAACGCACAGAGTACTCACACACAACTAGCCGCAGTAGTGCGACGAGTGCGACGTGGCACGTGCGGACTGGGAGCCGGTCGTGATCTAAACGCGCGTTACAGAGTCTCCGAAGCAAAAGAACCGAGTCTCTTCCCCCACGACAGCGCCGCAGGGCGCGGTGGGGCGCGGTGGGTTGGGTGGGAGCGGGGGGGGTGAAGGGGATTCATCTCAAAGTAGCCGCAACTTGCGCGCAAGACTGAGGGATGCGCTCAACCCAATCCAACTTTTTTTTTGTAAGCGACTCGCATTGAAGCCCGCTTTCCAAACCCGATCGTCTCCTCGTCCGCCGCGCTGGCACCGCCTGTGCATGCCGAAACGACGCCGGTTCTCTCCTCTCAGATTCCGCAGTTCTGCAGCAGCTGGTTCGGCGTGCCTCGGGCAAGGCAGCGCAGCCCGTCGAAAGTGTACCGACGCGACGTCGGCCGCGAGCGGACTCAGCCTGTCAAGCTAACACCCTGCGCGCCCCTGTGTTGCCCTTTTGCAGCCCGTCCTCCGCCTCGGGCAGCGGCGGCAGCGGCGGCAGCGCGCAGAGCTCGGCCCGGCACTCCCTGGCCAACTCCCAGGAGCAGGAGCCGGACGAAGCGAAGGGCGGGGCGTCACCCGTGGGGTCGGGAGGGGGAGGGGGGGAGGCCAGCACAGTCCACAGCCCCGCGCACAGGTAAAGGCTCCCCCCGTTTACCTTCTTTAACTCATACTATTATTGTTGTTGTTGTTGGTCGGTGTTGATACTTTTATTAATTGCACTGTCAGAAAAAGAACTTGATTATCCTTGACTGGAGGTTCACGGTGTACTTCGGTTTATCATCTCTTTGGTCCTTCTAGACACAACCTTTAGCGTCTTTTACATTTCCTTTATTTTATTACTAAGTAGATGATTTGACGAGGAGAGTTCATAGAGTAGAGTCATTCCATAACGTAATTAATTATTCATCTCATCTACTAGTTTTCTGACAGTGGCCCTAGTTTTGCGGTTTTTGGAGCGCTCCTTACTTGGCTGTATTTCGTTGGTCTATGTTGTCGTCGTGTTTGCTGTGATGCTCTCGATGTGTTTCTCTGTGCTTCTTTCATTGTGGGCCGTAAGTGCGGTGTCTCTGAGGCAGCTGCTTGGCTGCTAAACGTACTGCTGACGCTCAATTTGGTGGCCCTTCCCGGAAAATATTATTAACACCCCTATTGCCCTCCTAAAAAAACTGCACCCTACCATCCATGCAAGATGCGCGCGCGCGACTTCCTCCGCTAGCATCTCTTTCCAACGAGCTTGAGAAAACCCTCAAGCTTTGCACAAGGTAGCTGCAAGGTTGTGTGCGCCCCTTCAGCAGTAAGCAACACCACTGTGCGATAAGATAGTCTGACGCATGGAACGGCTTGACCGCTGCGCTGGTATCGGCGTAGCGGGGCGATGGTGTGGCATGTCGATGTTTTAGAGGTACTTTGCCATGGTAGAAGTGGTGCTGTGTGGTAAATAAAACAAAAGGGACTCGACAGAATTGATTCGCTTTTGGTTGACGTGGATCATGTGCGTGTGTGTGTGCCTGCGGTTATGTGTGTGCGTGAGTAGTCTCATTGTTCGAGTGAGAGCATCCCGATTCCATACACGTCTTCGCCGAGAGCCAATAAACTTGCCTATATCCAGCAGCGAAAGCCCATTGGATGGCGCACACGCTGCCCGGGTCGACGAGGGCAGAAGGCCAAAAAAAAGGGGGAAGAAGAAAGGTCCACGATTTCTTTCCTTCCAGCAACGGTGGCTCCGAACCTCAGCAAGCCCACTCTGCGCCTAGCGCTGTCAACAAGGGAGTGTTTCGCCACTGGTATCGGCCAGAAGGCCTGAGCAACAACGCTGCCAACTCGGTTAGGGCTGCCCGTTCCCTTGCGCGCAAATTACCCCAGCAGCCCCGCCAGCCTGGACAGCACGCGCAGGCGCGGCGCAGGGTAGGGGCACGGCCGGCTTTGGGGTCAGGTTCAGGTGGCGATATCATTTGCATTCAGTTTGGGTGAAGTTGTCGTCGGGGTCTAATACCGTGGCGGGGCGGGGGGCACCCCCCGTCCTGGCCTGGCATGGGCAGGCCCAGCGAGCCAGGGCCGTGGATTACATTCCGGCTGACAACCGATAGCAGATTGGCGTCGTTAGTCGCTACACTGCCAGGGGGAGGTTCGATTATCAGTGGCGTAAAGTAAGATCGAACCGCGAGGAGCCTGATGTTCGGCCTCGGCAGGTTCAGTTTTCGTGCGCAGAGTGCGCGTAAAACAAACCTCCAGTGATTGAAAATCGCGCTCAATGAGGTTCCATCTGGCACTATCCCATCCGGAAATCGAACCCCCTTCCAACAGTGGAGCCCCCTTTAATCAGACCAGCGCAGGAGCAACAAGGGATGGCCGAGCCAAGGCCAAGGATTCCAGGAATCGTCGCGTTGCCGATGGGACCCTCGAAATCCAGACCGGCGACGGACTTACTGACCGTACTGCCGGAGTCGAGTGCCGGGCAAGCAGACTGAGAGGTGTTTCCGTCGCTGTCTCCCTCGTGGAGCATCCCGTAAAGGTGCGAGAGACAGCGGCGAAAAGGACCCTCGGAATCAGTCTGCAGGAAGCAATTTCCGAATCTCGTCGGTGCCGTGCCGTGCCAAGTTGGATGGATGGATGAGGCGGCCTGCTGGCACTGCTGGCAGGTGGGGTGATTATGCATCGAGCCCTCCGACCCTTCGGCCGTCCGGACTGAGAGTCGCTCTGACTCACCCGCACTCTGGGGCGTCCCGCACAGGCGTGAGAGAGAGCAACGAAAACGACTCTTGGAATCAGTCGGCTGGTCCGCCCCATGCAGGGCTTGGCCACGCCGGTGCTCGCTGCCAGTCCTGTTCAATCCCTCCCAGGTTTCGGCTTGCGCGCGCAGCGATAACGATCTCTTTGTCGACTCATTTTTCTTCGCATGATTCTTTGACACCTTCTCCGGATGCCATCCTCTTCTCCCTCTTTTTTCGACTTTTTCTACACTTTACTACTTGGATGCATGTCTTTTTTTCCACTCTTTGGGATCTGTGCGTGTTTCGACTTTGTGCATTTTCCATGACTCTGCACCACAATGTCAGTTTTCTTTCCCGCTCTCTTTTTCTTGCCAGTTTTTTCCGCCAATTTTAGCATGCGTGGAGGAAATATTGTTGGACGCAAGATGGTGTCTGACCCGGTGTGTCGTCTGCCATGCCCGCAGCAGCAGTAGCCCTCCGCCGCACTCCTCCACTGGCAAGCAGAAGTGGCAACACGTCCGAGCCGTGCTGGCGCTCTACACCCGCCTGCGCACCATCAAGAGGTACCGGGCTGCTGCTGCAGCTGCCACTGCCAATTTGGCAGGACCAAGCTACCAACTGGCTGCCCACAGGCTGTCAACTGGCAGCCCGCGACCGGCATGGCCTGTACTCGTTTCGGGGCTCCAGGGTTGTAGTTCGGAGAGACGCAAGGAATTTTCTTCCCTTTTCTCATCTGACTCCGGTTTCTTTTCAGCCACGACATTGCCTTATACTGATTGACAACACGTTTTGATAAATTTAAGAAAAGGAAACATTTTTTGATAGTTTAAACCACCCTCAGTCCAAAGTCAACTTTTTTCTCTTCCTTGCGTTTCTCCAGTTCCTCTTTCCTATATCCATATTTTCATTCCTCGCCAAACCTTTTTATGTACCATTCTTGAAACGCATCACAGCCTCCTCTGTTTACATTCCTCTCTCTGCCTGCAATTTCGTCCACTTATTTTTCTGGAGCCCCTTTCAAATTTAATTTTAGCACGTTTCGACACATGAGTATTTGTGTCGAGGTTGTATTTAAGTAAGATTGATTGTGTATCAAAAGTCTGTACATATAAGTTAAACCGTAAAAAATATGCCCTTACTAGGAGAGTTTTTAGAAAAAGTTCTGTTTATAATGTTGGTTGGCCTGTTGCACTTTTTTCAATCTGTAGTTTTCTTTTTCCGCCTTCTCAACTAATACTTCTCTTATCTGCCTTCATACAGAGTCTATATCATTTCTCCTACCTAAATGTTCGCCTACCTGTCTATTTCACCTACCTATATTTCGCCTACCTAATAAAAATATTGAATAAAAATATTCAATAAAATATTGCCGTTTTTCGCCTACCTATAGTTCGCCTACCAAATATAAAAATTTAATAAAAATATTCAACAAAAAAACGAAAAAATCGGCGGCAAAAAGTGGCAATACGAAAGTCTCAAGGAGACCCGCCGATCAGCTTCGGTGTTCTTATGGGAACCGGGCCTTCATCCGACGCTCCCTGCCGCGCAATTCGACAGATTAGTGGGTTCGTATTAGGCTGGCCCACCCGAAGTGCGCGCGGTTTCTGTGGTACAGTGAGAGTCCAGATTCAGAGGCCTTACCTCAGAGGGGTCACATTGGGTATTTGAACCCGCGACCCCGAGTGCCGAGTCTAGTCAACTCCTCTACCCTGACCGCTCAGCCACCGAACCAGCTTGTCGGTGGCGATGTCGCAACTCCTCTTGAGCTGCCGTTCGAGAAATCTGGTCCCGAAAAAATGGTACTTTGAGCGGTCTCGAACCCGGGACCTGCTGCTTCCCACATCATGCTCTTAACCACTGAGCCACCGGGACGCCATGGCACCCGCCCTGCCTGCGCTGGTACTCAATCTTCTCTGGATGTACCTCCCCAAGCGATTGGTCGCCGAAAAAATTGTGTATACTACCGGTCCCGAACCCGGGACCTGCTGCTTCGCACATCATGCTCTTAACCACTGAGCCACCGGGACGCCATGGCACCCGCCCTGCCTGCGCTGGTACTCAATCTTCTCTGGATATACCTCCCCAAGCAATTGGTTGCTGAAAAAATTGTGTATACTACCGGTCCCGAACCCGGGACCTGCCACTTCCCACTACGTGCTCGTAACCGCTCAGCCACCGAACCAGCTTGTCGGCGGCAATGTCGCAACTCCTCTTGAGCTGCCGTTCGAGAAATCTGGTCCCGAAAAAATGGTACTTTGAGCGGTCTCGAACCCGGGACCTGCTGCTTCCCACATCATGCTCTTAACCACTGAGCCACCGGGACGCCATAGCACCCGCCCTGCCTGCGCTGGTACTGAATCTTCTCTGGATATACCTCCCCAAGCAATTGGTTGCCGAAAAAATTGTGTATACTACCGGTCCCGAACCCCGAGAGCTGCTGCTTCGCACATCATCACTGTTAAAAAAAGTCTGAAAATTCAGACCAATTTTTTCAGACCTAGTGGTCTGAATCTGAAATTCAGACTTGAGTCAGAATTTTCAGACAGTTGGTCTTAATTTTACACCTTGTGGTCTGAAAAATGAGTTTCGGACTCAAGAGTCTGAATATTTGGATGGCGCGGTATAAATTTTCGGCGTCGGGGTCTTAAAACAGTCATTTGTAGTAAAAGGTCTGAATTTTCATCCTGCGCAGTCTGAAATTGACGCTTTATTTTCTGATAAAAGGCATGACTGCGTTTCAGGTGCTATGTACCCTGAATTGCTAGAGCAGTAGTAAATAGACTTTTGCTCAGCTATGCGAACGGCCGTCTAGTGTTGAGTTTAAAATCAGCCTGCACTCCGCTGGTAGCTGCAGGATGCGACATGTTTGCCCTGGTTCCGGCCTGGACCGAAGCCCTGGTCACCCGAGCCGAGCCGCTCCGGCGGCGGCCAGCCGAGCCTGGCACACCGAGCCGAGCCGGGGCGTTCGGAAAATCACCGCGGACCGGCGTGCCGGCCGAAGCCTACCTGCGCGGGGCGGGGGGAGAGGAGGGGCCCTTAATCCCTCGGCCACTCGGGATTTCTAGACAGAATGCGTCAGTTTTAGCTTGTCTCCAGAGCAGTGCACATCGCATCCGAATACAAGTCCGCGTCGCGTGTCATCTTTCTTGTGACGCTCCGTCGTGAAGCAAAGTTTTATGTGTTACATCGGCGCTCAGCACAGTGTGTACAGTGCCGTTTTGCCTTCGCCTTTCCGTGCTCCAAAATTGCTTATGGGTGCGTGCAGTCACCACTCTGAAGCATCCGAAATCCGCGGCAAGCAGGCTGTGAAAGTGGCGTAGCCTTATACTGATATTGCGTCTTCCAAACTAAAGGGACGGGTGATGAGCGAGTGGGTGGCGTTTTGGAAATTTGTCACTCCTCTTTCATCCTCGTCCCCAAAGTATTTTCATCGTGCCGAAAAAGTTTCCACAAAGTGTGCATCTGGATCCAACATGCTGCTTTCCAGTGTTTACAGCTGCATCTTCTGGAGTCTTACATTCGAGGACTAGTTTTTTTTTTGGGAAGCTCTCTCAGCAAAATATCATATCTAGTTAAAGTCTTGCGCAACTTTGGGTGCTACATTTAACAACAAGAGCTGTTTTACAACTGCTCTATTTAGTGCATGCATTCCATGTTTCTCAGCAATTTAAAACATGCATCCCCAAAACCTAATATACATCCTGACAAAAGTGGTAATTTTATTACCTGGGCGGCATAGAATTCAAACCCGCGAGGTGAAAAATTCAGACTGCCATTAGTCCGAAAATTCAGACCACCTAGTAGTCGTAAAATTCTAAGTACTTGTGAGTCTGAAAATTCAGACGACAGGTGGTCCAAAAATTCAGAGTGTCCGGGGGTCTGAAAATTCAGACCACTGGGTTTCAAAATTGACTTCATCCTAAAAAGTCTGAAAATTTCGACTTTTTTTTTAACAGTGATGCTCTTAACCACTGAGCCACCGGGACGCCATAGCACCCGCCCTGCCTGCGCTGGTACTGAATCTTCTCTGGATATACCTCCCCAAGCAATTGGTCGCCGAAAAAATTGTGTATACTACCGGTCCCGAACCCGGGACCTGCCGCTTCCCACATCATGCTCTTAACCGCTGAGCCACCGGGACGCCATGGCACCTGCCTCGCCAGCGCTGGTACTTATTCCTCTCTGGATAGACCTCGTCAAGAAGTCGGTTGCCTCTGCCGAAAAATATGCTCATGGCACTAGCCTCGAACCCGAGACCTGCCAGTCAGGAACGCAGCACTCTAACCACGGCGCTACCAGGTTGCTATGCACGCCATTAACCTAGCGCCAAACTTCAATAGCCACCCATCTTGCTTGATGCTGGACAAATAATAACTTCGGCGATGGGGTGAGCGCTGTGCGTAGCAACCAAGTAGCACAGTGGTTGGAGTGCTGCGCTCCTGACTGGCAGGTCTCGGGTTCGAGACTAGTACCATGACCATATTTTTCGGCAGAGGCAACCGACTTCTTGACGAGGTTTATTCGGAGAGGATTGAGTACCAGCTCTGGCAGGGAGGGTACCATGGCGTCCCGGTGGCTCAGCTGTTAAGAGCATGATGTGGGAAGCGGCAGGTCCCGGGTTCGGGACCGGTAGTAGACACAATTTTTTCGGCGACCAATTGCTCGGGGAGGTATATCCGGAGAAGATTGAGTACCAGCGCAGGCAGAGCGGGTGCCATGGCGCCCCGGTGGCTCAGTGGCTAAGAGCATGATGTGCGAAGCAGCAGGTCCCGGGTTCGGGACCGGTAGTATACACAATTTTTTCGGCGACCAATTGCTTGGGGAGGTATATCCAGAGAAGATTGAGTACCAGCGCAGGCAGGGCGGGTGCCATGGCGTCCCGGTGGCTCAGTGGTTAAGAGCATGATGTGGGAAGCAGCAGGTCCCGGGTTCGGGACCGGTAGTATACACAATTTTTTCGGCGACCAATTGCTTGGGGAGGTACATCCAGAGAAGATTGAGTACCAGCGCAGGCAGAGCGGGTGCCATGGCGCCCCGGTGGCTCAGTGGCTAAGAGCATGATGTGCGAAGCAGCAGGTCCCGGGTTCGGGACCGGTAGTATACACAATTTTTTCGGCGACCAATTGCTTGGGGAGGTATATCCAGAGAAGATTGAGTACCAGCGCAGGCAGGGCGGGTGCCATGGCGTCCCGGTGGCTCAGTGGTTAAGAGCATGATGTGGGAAGCAGCAGGTCCCGGGTTCGGGACCGGTAGTATACACAATTTTTTCGGCGACCAATTGCTTGGGGAGGTACATCCAGAGAAGATTGAGTACCAGCGCAGGCAGGGCGGGTGCCATGGCGTCCCGGTGGCTCAGTTGTTAAGAGCATGATGTGGGAAGCAGCAGGTCCCGGGTTCGAGACCGCTCAAAGTACCATTTTTTCGGGACCAGATTTCTCGAACGGCAGCTCAAGAGGAGTTGCGACATCGCCACCGACAAGCTGGTTCGGTGGCTGAGCGGTCAGGGTAGAGGAGTTGACTAGACTCGGCACTCGGGGTCGCGGGTTCAAATACCCAATGTGACCCCTCTGAGGTAAGGCCTCTGAATCTGGACTCTCACTGTACCACAGAAACCGCGCGCACTTCGGGTGGGCCAGCCTAATACGAACCCACTAATCTGTCGAATTGCGCGGCAGGGAGCGTCGGATGAAGGCCCGGTTCCCATAAGAACACCGAAGCTGATCGGCGGGTCTCCTTGAGACTTTCGTATTGCCACTTTTTGCCGCCGATTTTTTCGTTTTTTTGTTGAATATTTTTATTAAATTTTTATATTTGGTAGGCGAACTATAGGTAGGCGAAAAATGGTAATATTTTATTGAATATTTTTATTCAATATTTTTATTAGGTAGGCGAAATATAGGTAGGCGAAATAGACAGGTAGGCGAACATTTAGGTAGGAGAAATGAACAACTCCCTTCATACATGACATAAATAATACATAACATTATCTCATTAATTTTAAGTGAATCCTCTTTCCCTTTGTTAAACGTTTTGAATAAAACACTTTTGTAACATTTTACTTAAAAAATAAAATATTTTGTTATGCTTGTTATAACCAACGAATGTGAGGCTGCATTTTCGTGATAGGCTTTACTCTGCATGATGCGTTATGTGGGGTAAAAGGGTTGTTCCATACTGTACATTTTCCACTGTGTAGTTAACAAACTCTTACTGTAACTCTACTGTAAATATGTATTCGTGTTTAGAAAAAAAGTGTGAGTGTGATTCAGGTTCCGTTTTCAAATTGAGTCGAAATGTTTGGCCTTCTCGGTAGTTACTTGTTACACCATAAAAGCCTTAGCCTTCGGTTCATCTATGAAATCTGAGAATGAAAGCGGACCCGAAACGCACTATGGTTTGGTTGTTCTTCTTGTCTTTAGCGTAGTCTACTTTCGTCTTGTATGCATTTCATGATTTCTTTCTCTTTCAGAAATCGCATTGTTCAGGATGAGTTTTGAGAACCCTGCTGTCTTACCTCTCTCCTCTTATCAACTTCTTTTTTCTTGCATAATATATTTGTCTTTCTCTTCTGTACTTTGCTCTCAGTCTATTGGATTGCGCGATTGAGTGTGTGTGCGTGTGTGTGCATGTTTTACGGTCATCTTTTTAGCATGTGTGTGTTAGTGTTTATGGTGGCAGATGATACTGTACAGTGTGTAGTAACCATACTTGTAATAGGTACGTGTGCATTACCTGTCTGCTTTTCAATGTTGCGTTACAAAGTGTTTAGTTTGCTCTGAATAAGTCATGTTTCGTACAACCACCTTTTTGAATGCAAGTTCTGCTCTTAAATAGATGATTTCAGATAGAAACTGGCCCTGATAACTCTTGTGAGACGTAGTTGGCTGTTTGGTGTTGTAGAAGTTTACTGCGGCCGAAGTGTACAAACGTAGTACGGCAGGTTCATTGTCAACCGCCACCACCACACGTCTTCCACAACACTCGTCCCGTTATCCTTGAATGGACGGCACATTCTGATGCCAAATACTAAATTGATCATCATGAGAACGCTTGGAATAAACACGTTTCTTGCAAGCGCTGAAGCGAATTATAAAAATTGGGTAGTTCATGTTGCAACCTTCCGTTGCATACTCCCCTAAATAAAGTGGCGACGACTTTAAAAAGCTTACGCTTGGAATTTCTGTCCGGCGGTTGTGTTGCCCGCCGGTCCGTGGCAAGTCGTTTTAATTACAAAAGCCAAACTGACTCCCTCCCCTCCCCTCCCCTGCCCTCTAAAACGGATTGCGGCTCTGGCCGGCCCGCTCTGCCCCGGCGCTGACTCGCCGCCTCTGTTGCTAGGACCAAGAGCAACCAGAGATGGATGAAGCTGCGGACCACCGTGCAGCTGTCCGGCGCCATCACCTCCACCATCCAGAAGTCCAAGCCGCCGCTCAAGCGCGAGGACTCGTTCCTCAAGCGCTTCTCCACCAGGCAGATCGCCGAGGCCCAGGTGAGTGTCCCGCGCTTTGGTGCACTGCCCGTTTCATACCCGATCAGGAGACGAAATCCAGGAGGGTGTAGATAGATAGTGGTTGTCGCTTAGGCGCAGTGCTGCCTTGCAAGCATTGGAGGCTGATGCGTGTTGGAAAGTTTCTGCCTGGCTGGTCTGGTAGGCGTAGAGTAGCAGCCAACGTCTGACGCGACAGCGCGGCCAGCGCGGCCAACGCGCTGAGCCTGCAGCCAGTGGCGTAGTTGCGTGCTAAACGGGCCCATAAATGGTGGTGATTCAGGACTCCTCGAGGGTCCTGTGTCGATACTCCGCGCGTAAACCGCGACCCCTTTTGCGGCGGTGGTCCTCGAGGACGACGAGGACGACGAGGGCCTCGACGGCGAGCCCAGCCGCATCTGCCCGGCTTGTTCCACTTTACTGCTAATAGTGCGGTATAACGCTGCGCATAAAAATGGAGAGACATTGTTGTGGCGCGGCGCCGCAGAAGGTAGAGATTGCCTTCACTTTTGCAGCGACCCCTCGCGTGGGAGGGGTGGCCGAGTCGGTAGAGCTTCCGCTTGCAGAGCCGCGGGTCGCGGGTTCGTCTCCCCGCGTCGCGGCGTGAGGCAAGGCGGTCGGCGGACCGCCTCCCTCGTTGGGGCTCCTTTTCCTGGCGGTCGTAAACGAGAGACATGCAGAGAGTTGGGAGAGGGGCTCGGAGAGGGGGTGGGCGCAAGGTGGAAGGAGAAGGGGTGGAATTGATGACTCGGCGAACCGCTGGCCTTGGTCGTGCCCTGCATCGTCTGCTGGGCAGGCCGGGCAGGCCGGGCAGGCGGGGCCCCGAACAAAGATACTCTTGTTGGCGCGGCCAATGCACTCGACGGAACACCAGCCTAGGGCCTGCTGGCCTCGGCCCTAACGAAGGCACGGGGTACTCGATGGAGGTCCACAATAGCGCGACCGGGCCCTCTGCAGGGCTTGGCTCGGCCCGGCCCTGTTCACCGAGACAAGGAGCATGCCCTCGAAGAGGCACGGCGCGGACGAGGAAATCTTGCCTTGTCCCGCACACACAACCACCTACTCACACAAACACCTACACCTACCCACCTACACACACAGACACCTTCACACACACACTCGGGGATATGCAGGGTCTGAAGGTGGCCGAGCCTCCTGATTGGACACATTGTTTCCGCGGGAAAGACGGGGTGGTGTGTGGGGGGAGGGGAAGGGGGAGGCCTTGAAACTCGCGTCCGAACTCTCGAAGCAGGCGAAGCCGGCACTGCCAGTGCAGGGCAGCGGAGGCACGCCACAGGACGGCACGGCACGGCTTGGCTGATGCGACGCTTCCGGGTCGCCCCTGGAGGTTGCCTGCCTGCCTGGCCGCCCGACCCGAGGCCCGGGGGCAGTTTCTGAATGCACCGTGGGAGCGTGGTGGGACGGACGGGGCTGGCAGGCAGGCCACGCCGCCCCCACACCAATAGTGCTGCGGCTTGCCAGTACCGCCAGTACGGAGGCTCGCTGACAGTTCCAAGTCCTCCAGGGCTCGGCAGGCTCGTCGGCGGGGCAGCGGGAGGGAGGGGCGCCTAACTTGCGGTGGACTGCCACTTGCTGCAGTGCGTGGGAAACCGGGAAACGAGGGCTAGGGACGGGGCCGCACGCCAAACTACTTGCTGATGTGTCGCGCGGGGACCAAGTGTTAGCAGCGAGCCGCGCTTAGTCTAGTCCTAGTGCAGTGGTTCTCAACCTGACCCCAAGCGGGGTCGCGAAAAAATTTTAAGGGGTCGCGGCGAGGTAGCTGGGGTCGTGTTTTGGGCCGATTTTAAGCAGCCACTGCGTCTGATCCGAGGCGGGCATTTTTGCTCCTTCAACGGGCAATTGGTCTTTGAACCTTCCTTTAGCATGCCTTTGTTACGGAGTGTGATTATCAGTCTTAGTTTGGGAGCAGTATTGTCTCAAAGTTTACCAAAACGGTCAGAAATGTCTTTGAAAAATCGTGTTTTGGGCCGATTTTAAGCAGCCACTGCGTCTGACCCGAGGCGGTATTTCGTCCTCCTTCAACGGGCAATTGGTCTTTGAACCTTCCTTTAGCATGCCTTTGTTACGGAGTGTGATTATCGGTCTTAGTTTGGGAGCAGTATTGTCTCAAAGTTGGCCGAAACGCTCAGAAATGTCTTTGAAAAACCGTTGTGACTGTTTTGGCCAACTTTGAGACAATACTGCTCCCAAACTAAGACTGATAATCGCATTCCGTAACAGAGGCATGCTAAAGGAAGGTCCAAAGAACAATTGCCCGTTGAGGGAGCAAAATGCCCGGCTCGGATCAGACGCAGTGGCTGCTTAAAATCGACCCAAAACATGATTTTTCAAAGACATTTCTGAGCGTTTTGGCCAACTTTGAGACAATACTGCTCCCAAACTAAGACTGAAAATCACACTCCGTAACAAAGGCATGCTAAAGGAAGGTTCAAAGACCAATTGCCCGTTGAGGGAGCAAAATGCCCGCCTCGGATCAGACGCAGTGGCATGCTAAAGGAGGGGTCCCGTGGGGTCGTGAAACTTTTCCTGGGGGTCGCGGAAATTTTTGGCTCCAAATTTGGGGTCGCGAGCCGAGAAAGGTTGAGAACCGCTGTCCTAGTGGTAGCGCCGCTTCCCCGCCACGCCGCGCGCCCCGGGCCGCCGCGCTAGACCGCGCACCATCTCAGCAGGCATGCCTTGGCGCAGGAGACCGTGGACACCGGCGACGACGGCGAGGGCGGGTCGTGCTCCAGCTCGGGCGGCGGCCGCTCCGAGAACAGCCGGCGGCGGCGGCGACGACGACGGCGGCAGCGGCTGTCCAGGACGGTGGTCAACCCGGACGAGAACTTCTACTTCTACTGGCTGATGCTGCTCACCGTCTGCGTCCTCTACAACGTGTGGACGCTCATCGTGCGCCAGAGCTTCCCGGAGTTACAAGTGAGGCCCGGTGAATTTAACTGAGTTTTTACAGCTTTTACAGACTCTGTGTGCTAATGGCGACTGTGTGTTCCAGGACATGGCGACGGGGCTGTGGTTCTCGGCGGACGGTTTCTCCGACATCGTGTTTCTGCTGGACGTGGTGGTGCAGTTCCGGACGGGTTACCTGGAGCAGGGCTTGATGGTGAGCCTCAGGAATTATTCATTTCACAACAGTGAGCGGGGCTTTGGATCCTAAGCCGTCTTGTTCCGCTGTGCAGGTGTACGACTCGAAGAAGCTGGCGGGCCACTACATGCAGTCCAGGGCCTTCCTTCTGGACCTGGGCTCGCTGCTGCCTCTGGACCTGCTGCAGTTCAACGTGGGCATCAACCCCATCCTGCGCTTCCCCCGCTTCCTCAAGGCCTACCGCGTCTACCACTACTACTACATGGTGGAGTCCCGCACCGTGTACCCCAACCTCTGGCGAGTCGTCAACCTCATCCACATCCTGCTGGTGCTGGCCCACTGGTTCGGCTGCTTCTACTTCCTGCTGAGCCAACACGAGAAATTCCAGGTCAGTCCCCAGCCAGCCCCTCTGTCTGGCTCCCACTTTCATCTGGCCTTTCCAAATCAGGGTGCGACGATCCGCCCCGTTTCGATGGGCGGAAATGCAGTACCGCCCCTCCGGCTTCGGAATACTCATAAAATGTCTTTTAACCGAGTCGAGTGGGAGACGGGCGGGGCGGGGCGTGGGTGAGCCGCGATGCTCGGCACGGTGCGGAGCGCGGAGCCCAGGCGGAGCCGCCGGGAATAGTAATGCAGGATTATTCGCGGCTATCGCCGTCTCTCTCGCACCGGTGGATGCGTCCCACGAGTGCGAGGGAGAGAGAGAGTGCTATCGCCGTGTTGCTCACCGGCGCCCCGAGGTGCCCCGAGTCTTGCGCAGCAATGGGAGACACACAGAGAGAGAGAGAGAGAGAGAGAGAGAGAGAGAGAGAGAGAGAGAGAGAGAGAGAGAGAGAGAGAGAGAGAGAGAGGCGGTGGGTCTCGTCCTCCTCCGGTACAAGTAGCATCATCGTTGTTGTTGCGGGACGCAACCGCATGAATGTAGCCGAGGTCATTGTATAAGGAGAGTGCCCCGGCTACCCTTTCCTTTCTCTCGGAGACGTTTCGTGTCCGTTGACTTTCGGGCGGGAGTCTGCCCCCCGAGCCGCACGGCGCGCGGGGCACTGATGCGTGCACTAAAAACTTCTCCTTTTTTGCGTCTTGTTTTTCGCGTCGTGCCGCCCCCTAACACGTCCCTTTTTGTCGGAGTCACTCTCCCCGGGCCCCGTCATGGTCATGGTCATGCCACGGCCTGGCCACGGCCGCGCCATGGCATGCTGATCTGCCCCGCGATGAGGTACTACTTTATTTTGCTTCGGTCGAGTCGGCGCGCGTTACTTCCCGGCCATCGCCCTGGTTACTTGGCCGGAAAAGGGAAGCATACTGAGGCGGAGGGGGAGGGGAGGGGAAGGGGCGGGCATCCATCTCCGGTTACGCCGCACTGCTATTCATTCGTTCGGTCCAACTCAGCGTCTTTTTTTCTTCCTCTCTTCTCCGTTAAACAGCCTGGCGCCGCCGCAGCCAGTAGTTGCATAGCGGCACTGCCACAATTACCGCAGAGAAAATCAGTTGTGCGGGAAAGTTGCGCTGCAAAAGACCGCGCCGCCTCGGCTCGGCACAATGGTTCGAACGGCCGAGCGGGCCACTTGCACGCGCGGGCCGCGGACTGCGGCACGGACCGCGGGACGGACCGTGGCTCCTTCGGTGCCCATCCCGTTCTCCCCGAGGCCGTCTGCTGCTTAAAACTTTGCCTGCTCCTTACGCCGTGCTCCGCAGTGCTCCGTACTCCGGCCGAGCGGAGGCCAATGCGCAGACCCTTCGCCCGCCCTCGCCACCCCGACCAATTTAATGGCTGACGAAGGGTTTTCTCAAAACTTTCCTTTATTTCCCGTTTGCTCAATCGAGGGATAGCAGAGCCCGATTTCTGCAGTGTAGTCCGACCTCAGTGCCGCCGGCAAGGCTCGAGTTTGGGAGGCGAGGCGTTTGCAGGGGCTCGGGGCACGGGGTGATGACATATGTGAGGCTCTGTCCTGGGCTGGCATCTCACGCGTGTTTGTGTTGGAAGTTGACTCGCTTCGCTTCCTCTCTCTCTCTGTCAGCGCCGCACCGCGAGCGCCTGCAAGATGGAGGGTAGGCAATAAGCCGACACGGCAGCGCGTCGGGTTGCCTATCCCCGATCCCGCAGGCGTTTCGCCGGACCGCTGCTTGGCGCCTCAGTACCATTCTCCCCTCTCCCTTCCCCCTCCCCCTCCCCGCCAGCCACAATCCGGAAACTCGAGGCCTATATTTCTCACAGCGGCCGTACCAGCAGGAAAAAACATATAAAGGCGCGCGCACGCGGTGTCGTGTTCCAGGCTCAGCGAGGCTTGGCTCTAGAATCGCAACTTCCCGACTACTTTGTCCCCTAAAAGTGAAATACGGACGTGGGGGGGCCTCCCTCGGGAGCCTTCCCTCGGGGGCCCTCGGCCGGCGAGTCCCGGAGGGGGTCCTTAGGGTGCATTGGCAGCCTCGGGGCAGCCTCGGGGCTGGACCAAGCAAGGGTTAGCCGGGCGGTGAGGCGGCCGCTCTTTCGGTCTGTCGGTCTCTCTCTTTCTCTCTCTCTCTCTCCCTCTCAGACGGCGCATCCCCGTCAGTGCGAGAGAGACAGAGCGCCCTCTCGGAGTCAGTGTGCTTTGATTTATCGCGCAGTCGGCCTGCCAAGCAGCGAGGCGGCGTGACTACACGGCGCCTGGAAATTTGAGCGAGGCGGCAAGGACAGATGGAGCGAGGTGTCAAGGTGGACACCCAAACTTGGACCGCGGGCAGACCGGCGGCGATAATGTTTTTCTCATTTTTTTTCCGTGATGCTTTTTATGTCATTTTTTCGCAAAAGCCGATACCGAGTAGCACGTCCCTGGCCGTGCTCCGCGCAACGTGACCAGTGCGACCAACCTCGCGCCCCGCCCCGCCCCGCCCCGCCCCGCCCCGCCCCGCCAGGCCCCTCCGGGAGGGCAGCGTTCGCCAACCCCGCCTGCATATTGGCGGAGAAGGATGACACTGCAAACAAAGCCTTTCGGTCGCTCAGTCAACATCTCGCAGCGTGGCCGCGACGTCTCTGGATGTCTGCGGACCCGCAGAGCGGCGCAGGGCGGCGCGACGCGTAGTTTGAGTTGCGGCAGCGCCCGGCGGGCTGGACGGGCCTGGACTCCCCGGCAGGGCGGTCGTCAAGGCGGCGTCGGCGCCGGTCCGGGTCCAGCGCCCCGCCAAGTCGAACCGTGTTTAGCGCGCGGCCGGCTGGAAGGGCGAAGCAGAGCCGAACGGAGACGGGGAGGTCGACGGGGAGGACGACGCGACGGGGACCACTTTGTCTGGCGGGCCGTGCGGAAAACCTGTGTGTACCCGCTCGGATCATTTGTCTATCCCTCTCCGCTCGGCGTCGGCAGTCGACCGGATGGCGTCGGGATCAAGAAGTCAATTGGAGGGCGTGGGCGCGCGCCGGGCTGAACGTCGCTCTGTCTCCCTCGCACCCCGACGGAGCCCCCCGTGCGTGCGAGAGAGAGCGACGCCGTCGTTCGTGATCAGCCCGGCCGGGGCACTCACCATGTTTGTCTCGTCGCGCTGCTTCTTTGTTGACGCCCCCGCTTTTGCTGATGGTTCTTGAGGAATAGCGCCGTGCGAACCCTCCAGAGTGTCTCTTCAGGGCGAGTGACTCCCTCTCTGAATTAGCGGATGACCTGCCGGCTGCTTCTGTCTCTCTCGCACTCTTGAGGCGTCCCGTGGGGGCGCGCGAGAGAGAGCCCGCAGGTCGCGAGCCCCGCCTCGCGCGGTCCCCGACCTCGGCACGGCCGCCCCGGAGTTGGGAGTCGCGAGGCCTTTCTGGCAGACCTGTCATCAACACCACCACCCGGGCCACCGTGCCACGCCGTGCCACGCCACATGGCGTCATGGCGGCGTGCCACGCGTTGCCGCGCGAGTGGGACCCATTGGGATAGGTACAAGCAGGCAGGGCCGGGCCGCGCCGGGGCCCCTATTGCACGCTCGAAATGGCATGGGGAGGAGGGCCCTGGTTGGGGGCGACAATCGATAGGGATGCTCCCCTCTCCCCCATCCCGGACGCCATCCCGGACCCCATCCAGGAGGTCCTGTCCGTTTTTCTGTGCCTACAACCGCCGCCGGGACGGCCGCCAGCCCGGCCGCCAGCCCGGCCCAGCAGACTGATTCCGAGAGCCGTTTTCGGCGCCCCGTCTCTCTCGCACCAGCGACGCACCCTGCGTGCGAGAGAGACAGAGCGACGAAAGCGACTCTCGGAATCAGTCTGCAGATCCCCCCATGGGCCGTATAACTGTATAACAAGCCACTATAAAATGATTGGCCCCTGACAATGTACAGCAGAAGCCCCCCGCACGTTTATTATGCTCTGGAGCCCCGCAGCCGTTCCCGCCCGCTTCGACTTGGCACGTGAAAGTCGCCAGTTTCTTTTTCCAGGGGGAAGGGGTAGGTGTACGTGTCGCAAACACCCCCGCGACCGCTTCCACGAAGCGAGCGCATGTACTTTCCCCATCGCCTCGGCGCGTGTCTCGGGTTCAAGACCCTCTCCCCGCCTTCTCTGTTTTCCATTAAACGGTTCGCTTGTCCGCAGGGCGACTGGGTGTACCCGTACCGGCCGGGCGAGTACTCGACGCTGACCAGGAAGTACCTCGGCTCGCTGTACTGGTCCACGCTCACGCTCACCACCATCGGGGACCTGCCCACGCCGGAGACCAACGCGGAGTGAGTATGAGAAATCGGGAAGTGCGAAGCGCGGGGCGCCGCGGCGTTCAGTGACAGTTTCTCCCCCCGCGGTCCACCAACTTTTTTTTCTCAAACTAAGTTATTGTTATTATGGCTGGGATTGCTGTGACATTGTGTGTGCGCGCGGTGGCGGGGGTTGGAAAGAGAGGGGGTGGCTGGTGACGGCTGTGGATGGCGTCACAGGCATCACTCCGAATCGGAATTATATCAAAACGAAAATATCACTCCGGCCGGGTGGCGTCGCTAAGTGGAACACGCTGCCCGGGGGCACGCCGCCGTGCCGTGCCGTGCCACGCCATGCTTTTGACAGCCGGCCCTAAAGCCTCCCTTAATATTTTTATTTATTTTCTCATAATTTTTTTTTTACCTCAACACCCACCCGTTACGCCGGCCGACGTGAGGCGGCGCTGCGCCGCGCGGCCTCGCTTTGAAAAATGTCCCGCCCCGACTGCCGGGCCCGGCCGCGCCGCGCGCGGTCTTTGAGACTCGCAGAGCCAACGAGTTTTTTCAAAGCGTCTCGCTCTATCGCCCCGCCCCGCCCCGTGAGCCCGGGGCCATTAAAGTGGCGTAGTCTGCTCGTTGAAACTCGGCGCGGGCTGGCAGGCCGGGCAGGCAGGCCGGGCAGGCCCTGCTGCTGCGTCCCCCCCCCCCCGCCCCCTTTCCAGTGCAGGCGAAGTCTGCCCCGCCCCGCGCGGCCCGTACCCGAGGACCCGACCCAGCCCCCTTCCCCCCCTCCCAAACTCCGCGACGTCGTGCACATGCAGCGGATTGGCTTTTCTGATTGAAATGTAGCGGACCCCTTTGGTGCGCAGCGGCGCGGTGCCTGCCCGCCGTGTGTGCGGATAATCAGTGGCGCGGGGGGGGGGGGGGCTCCGCGCGCCGAGTGGCGAAGAAGCGGGCCGTAGACGAAGGCGCGCGCGAAGAGCCCCGGCCGGCCTAAAGCAGATTCCATTCTTTACCCGCCACTATAGCAGCTATAGCCGCGTCTCCCTAAGCTGCCCCCCGAGGCCCGCAGGCCGCCGACGGCTCAGGGCTCTCGCAGGCTGCAGGGGGAAAGGGGGGGGGCGCCTCGGGGCTACTGATATATCCCTCGTGATGGCGACGTCGGCCGCCTCCATTCATCAATACCACTAGTCCAGAAAGGAGGAGAGCTTTGCCAGGAGCGGGAGGGGGGCGGGGAAGGGGGGGGGCTAAAAGTAGTGGATCCGCCGCCGCTCGGCGCGGTCAGGCGGCGCATGACGAGGCTCACACGCGTTGCAGCCGGTTGCAGCGTTTTTTTTTTCGTTGGTTTCCCTCGCCAGAATAAAGTCGGGGCCTCGACCTCCTCCACTGTTTTCCCTCCCTGCTTTTTCAATTTGGAGGGCGGAGCGAATAAGGGTCGTCGGCCGCTCTATGACGCGACAAAGTCTTTGTTCATTATCGGTTAATTTAACCCCTTAAGCCAGCGGCGCCCTTGCGTGCCCCCGCCCCGCCGGGGCCGGCGGCTCCGAGGGGCTGTCGGGGATTTAGCTCGGAGCCCCACCGGGGGCTGGGGTCCCCGCGAGGCGCCCCGCGCGCTGTGCCGCCAGAGTGCATTGCATCGAGAATCGAGTTGCCGCCAAAGATATCGAGCGTGGCGCTCCAAAGGGAGGGGAGCGTAGAGAGCTGAGCTGATGATCGAAACAGGCCGAGGGAATGCGGCATTAAAATGAGAGAGCGACAGAAAACCGCGTCGAAAGTGGATCACGGATTGAATAAGTAGGTCGCATCGCGGCTAGTCCGCGGTCGTCCCGTCTGGGCTTTGAGGCCCACCCCGTTCTCCTCGTGCCTTAAGCCCGCGGCAGCGCGCGGCAGCCTCCCGGACAGTTTTCCTTATTTAGTTTGGAGGGGGAGGGGAGGGGGAGGGAGGGGGGGAGGGGGAGGGGGGGAGGGGAGGGGGAGGGGAGGGGGAGGGGAGGGGAGGGGAGGCGCCGCGGCAGAGACGACTGCGCCCGCTGCGGGGCTTTCCCTATTCGCTTTCCATATTTATTTATTTAGTTTTATTATTTTCGTTCTTCCTAATTTTTTCAATTCTGACGCGGAAGGGAGGCGAGCATGGCGACCTGATCCAGTTAGCGGGGCAAACAAGAGCGGCTGGGTGCCGCGACTGCCTTGTTTGTCCTCCGATTTCAAAAGAAACGAATCACCTCTGTGCACACGTCGCCTCTCCGGGAACAGACCGTTTTGAAATAGTTACAAACGTTTGTCACTTTTGGTTTGCGGTGGTTTGTTGCACCAGCGCCGCGGTGTTGGGTTTGTCGGGCGTGTTGTTTTTAGTTTCTTTTTCATATTGTTTTATCTACTTTTGTTTTGGTTGATCTTTTTGTCCACGCTTGTTTGCTGTGCACCAAAGGCAGTATATGACTCCGTGCGTTAGCAGCAAAACTGCCTCAATTGGGATCGCAACTAGGGTGACAAAAACCGAAAGAGGACAGCGTTACGACTCCCCGATCGTTTTTCAGAAAGGTGGTTGTTCGTCACGGAAAACAGAAAAAACTAGATCTGGATCCCTCCCAAAAGCCCAGCGTCGTAACTAAGTGCATGTCTTGGTCTGCTTCTCACGGACATATACTGGTTGTAACGCGCATGTGTTTGTTGTGTGTGTCTGTTGCATTGGTAGTTTGCGTAAGTCTTTCTCGGACGGCCCCCAAAACATGCGTCGGCGCGGCCACAAATCCAGACTCCTACAATTCAACACCAATACCGGGTCAGTAATACCGAAAAGGAATTCAACTTGAAAAAGTCGTTAGCTTGATGCGACGCGCTCGCCCCTCAGAAGAACGTCGCGGAAAGCCAAACGCCCGCACGGATGCAAGCAAGAGCCTGAGTCGTCCAGTGGCAAAATAAATGAAAAGGAGATAAAGGCGATGGCTACAAGGAAAACGCACTTGACGTTGGAGCGCAGAGGGAGCTGCGGCGACCCGGCCTATTGGAATCCAATGCGTCTCCCACACGCTTGGCGCGGGCTTGGCGCAGGCTTGGCCTTCGGGCGACGTTCTTACAGTGGAGTGTTCGCGCACCAGGGGCACAAAGTTTTCGAGAAGAGGTTGCGTGCTATTCTGCGTTGACCAGTGACCTTCCGGACAGTAGACCTCCCTCCTCTCCCCCTCCTCGCCCCCTCCCCTCCCCCAAATCGCACAACCCCACCGCAACCACCACAACCACCACACACGAACAATGCTGCCGCGCTTCGCTCTCTTCGCCTCATCTCCAGCAAGAAAACGTCTTCTTTCTTTTGGTCCATTCTTCTCCACCGTGGCGGGTACCTCCTCTCCCAGCCCGTCAAACTAGCTCTCCAAGTGGCCCCGGCTAGAGCCCCGGCCAAAAGTTTTATTTGTCAAGTTTTTCGGTGGCACTCCTCCGCTATCCCGCTGAGACGGCACGGGTCGCCGTGCCTACTGGCCAATAGATTTTTTTCCCTCCTTTCAGATGAACTGGCCCCCACCTCCAGCCCTTTTTTGTCAAATCCAGACCCTTTACTGGCCCTTCTCCCGCCCCTGCCCGTCCTGCCCTTCACCACGCCTTTGCCCTTCCTTGCCGCTCCTTGCCCTCCCTGCTGGCAGAAAGGTTCCTGGTCAACTCGTTGTGGTCGGGCGTCCATCGCAGGTGTTTTGGAGGCTGTTCGTACAATCAGACTATCCCTTCTTTTTTTCACCACGACACGCCTGACGTAACATTTGCCGCGGAACAAGGTTTTCGAACAGCCTTCAATCCTGTATATACATCTCTCTCTCTTTATTTTTCTTTCTTTCTTTCTTTTTTTCACTTTTTCGCTTTGTGACCCTGTTCGAAAACTTTGTGTCCCACGTGATGCAGCTTTTTGCATTGTGTTGATGACGTATTGCAACTTGAACGTAGTGCGCGACTCTAGAGTGACGTTTAAACCAAAGGACCGCACGGAAAAAAAAAATAGTCGCAGTGGCTAATTTTTTTTTCCGGCGCGCGTTGCGGGCCGGCTGTTTTAACAAGCGGCATTGTTTCCCCTTTGCAGGTACATTTTCACCATCATCAGCTACCTCATCGGCGTGTTCATCTTCGCCACCATTGTCGGCAAGTGTCATGTTACTTCGTCCTCGAAACGCAAATACACGGACGCCCTTTTTTTCTCGTGATCCGTTTCGTCGCTTTCTCTAATTTATTCCAACAAAAGACGAGGCGCGAGCGCTCCGCCTTCCCGGAGGCGGCGCCTTCGCACCTGCAGGCTATTTCTGGAACAGAGCTATCATCGTCGCGCCGTGTCGCTCGCAGCTCCCGGACGCACCGCGGGTGCGAGAGAGACGGCGCGACGAGAGGGTCTGGTTCGGAATCGCCCTGCTGGCCGATGACTCCCAATTAAGCCTCTCTGCGCGGCCGGCGCGATCTTATTGGCTGTCGGAACTCGCGGGCCCCACACCGGAAGTAACGGCGGCTCGCTTGGTTCGCAGGTCAAGTGGGCAACGTGATCACCAACAGGAACGCCAACCGACTGGAGTTCGAGAGGCTGCTGGACGGCGCCAAGACGTACATGCGCCACCACAAGGTGCCGGGCGGCATGAAGCGCCGCGTGCTACGCTGGTACGACTACTCCTGGTCCAGGTGAGTCGCGGGTTCGATCCCCGGTCGCGGCGGAGGTTTTTCTCGGGCGGAAGTTCACCCTCTTGTTGCAGGGGGCGGATCCAGGGAGGCGGCGACATCAACACGGCCCTCGGACTGCTGCCAGACAAGCTCAAGACGGAGCTGGCGCTGCACGTCAACCTGAGCGTGCTCAAGAAGGTGACCATCTTCCAGGAGTGCCAGCCCGAGTTCCTGCACGACCTGGTCCTCAAGATGAAGGCCTACATCTTCACGCCGGGCGACCTCATCTGCCGCAAGGGCGAGGTGGCCCGCGAGATGTTCATCATCGCCGACGGCATCCTGGAAGTCATCAGGTGAGCCGACCGGGCGCTGGCTGTGACTCGCACGCAGCGCCAGGGAGCGGGCTTTCGAGACGGATTCTAAGTTTGTCTGCCTTTCAGTGAGACGGGCCGGGTGCTGACCACTATGAAAGCGGGTGACTTCTTCGGCGAGATCGGCATCTTGAACCTGGACGGCCTAAACAAGTATGTGTAGCGCCTGCGTGGTATGCAACCGCCACCGTTCAGCGCACCGCAGCGCTGTGTGTTGCCTACGCCGCGGCCGGCGGGCGCTCCCGGCGGGACTACCCCACGCGCAGGGGCTCTGGCGTGGGGTAGATCCCGGCGAGGAGTATCGCCGCGACCGTCTTCAGCGTCATCACACTGTGTCTGTTTGCAGGCGGACGGCGGACGTGCGCTCGGTGGGGTACTCGGAGCTGTTCTCGCTGTCGCGCGAGGACGTGCTGGCCGCCATGAAGGACTACCCCGAGGCCCAGGAGATCCTGCAGAGCCTGGGCAGGAAGCGGCTGATGGAGGCGCGCAACGTGCGGACCAAGGACGCCAACCGGCACGCCGCGGCGCAGAGCAAGGAGCCGCGGTCGCCGGTGGAGGGGCAGGACGCGCGTGGCAAGCGCATCGTCGAGCGGCTCCGCAGCGACGTCAAGCAGGGCCTCAAGAACGCCCTGCGGAAGGGCAGGCGAGGGACCAACAGGTGACTTGCAGCTGGCCCACTGTGCACCATTGTTCGGCGTCGGCGGTAGCTAACACCTTGTCGTTGCGCAGGATGGAGGACGAGAGCCTGGAGCTGCAGCCGCTCACCAAGGGCGCCAAGGGGATGCTGCGCCGCATGCCGCGGGTGCGCAGTGACGACTTCTCGGCAGAGGACTCGTCCGAGGAGCCCCAGGCGCCGACGGAGAAGATCGGCGAGGGGCTGCCGCTCATCCAGCGGCTGCTCATGCTCAAGGCCAAGCAGGACCGGGACGCCGCCGACGTCCGCGTCGGCCCCGCCGCCGCGGCGGTCGGCGGCTCCATCGGCACGGCCTCCGTCACGCCGCGCGAGGAGCAGCAGGTGGCGGAGGGGCAGGTGCTGCTCAAACTACGCACGCTCAAGACGACGCGGCAGCAGCAGGAGGAGAGCCTCAGCCAGGCGGCCGCGCCCAGCCAGGCCCTCGGCCAGGCCGGCAGGGAGGGCAGGGACGACAGCCCGCCCAGGGAGGTCATCGGCGCGGGGCTGCCGCTGCTGCAGCGCCTGCTGCTGCTCAAGGCCAAGGAGGACCGCGAGCGTCTCGCTGCGGAGCGGGCGGCTGGCGGTGGAGAGCCCCAGGCTGCACCGCCCGCACCCGGAGGGCGGCGGCGGACGCGCGGCGCCAGCATCTCCAAGACCATCACCGACGTGGCGCCCGTCTCGGCCGCGCCACCGCCCTCGTCCGGCGACTCGGACGACGGCGCCGGGAAGAAGTCCTCGATCCTGAAGAGGATCGTGTCCATCAAGAAGAAGGCGGGCGACAGCTCCATCACGGCCAGCATCGCGTCGGTCACGCCGTCCGCGTCGTCCAGCACCATCAAGGGCCACGCGTCCGGGAACACCTCCTTCGGCTCGGACGACACGGGCGAGGACAAGCAGACCACCAAGCAGCCCGCCGAAGAGGCCGCCTCGCCCGCGCCGCCCGCGCCACCGCCCTCCAAGGGCAGCACGCTCAAGGAGAAGCTGATGACCGTGCTGCACACCACGACCACCACCACGGCCCACACCGTGTCCACTGCCACGGCCAAGGCCAAGTCCAAGAACACGTGGGGGCTGCTGCGGAAAGCGACCGTGAGCAGCAGGCCGGGCAGGGGCAGGGGGTCGCACGGCAGCAGCGCAACGCACAAGACTGAGCCCGCGGCCAACACCGTCACGACCAAGGCCGAGATCAACGCGCCGACCAACGCCGCCACCACGCTGAGCACCTCAGCACCCAGGGTGACGACCACGGTGCTGGAGGAGCTGCCAGCCGCTACCACGTCGACCGCGTCGCTGCTGGCCCGCCGCGTCACGGCCCCGTCCACGCTCAAGCCACTGGGGCTGGCTGGCCCGTGCCTCAGCAACGTGGGCGAGGAGGAGGAAGACGAGGTGGTGGCGACCTGCGCGGCGACCACCGAGGCGGTGGTCAGCGCCGCGACCGGCGGCGAGGCCGCGGCCGCCACCAGTGTCGCCATGACCGTCCCCGCGGCCTCGGCCGCCACCACCGCAGCTCCGTCCGCCTCGCCCACCCCCCTCACCAAGAAGCCCAACCTGCTCCGGTTCCACCCGGGCTCCAAGCTGTACAAGTCCATCGACGACCTCTCGCCGGAGTACTGCGGGCTGCCCTTCGTCAAGAGGCTCAAGATCCTGAACGAGCGCCAGAAGCTGGCGGAGCTGGAGGCCAACGTGCGCAGCGCCAGCCTGGACTCTGGCGGGGTGGACGACGACGAGCCGCAGTGCCTGACGCGCAGCCACTCGGAGACGTGCGCCATGGAGCACGCGCGCGCGCGCCACCGCCAGCGAGGCCCGCTCCACGGCCCCGCCAGGCCCACCGAGCTGGCGGCTGGCGGGGGGCCGCTGCCGCCGTCGGCCATGGGGGCGTTCGGTGTCGTGTCGCCCGAGAGCAACGAGACGTACGAACGACGGCACCTCAAGAGCATCCTCAAGAAGCTGTCGTCGGGCTCGCTGCTGGAGCCGCAGCCCGCCGCCGCGGTGGAGGGCGCCGAACCTGCGCCCGCCCCCGCGCCCGCGCCGCCGGCAGTGCCGCCGACCGACATGCGGAAGCTGATGCGCGCCCCCACGGTGGAGGGGTACGCGGCGCGGCACAGCAAGCTGGCCAAGAGCGTGACCTTCAACCGCGACACGCTGCAGTCGCCGCCGTCCAGCGCCACCACGCCCACGCAGCCCGCCACCGCCAACAAGACTACCACTACCTTCTTCCCCAGTCCGGACCGGACGGCCAAGAAGGTGCACTCTGCCTGTGATTCTCCTGCTCAAAGCGAAGCCGCTCAAAGCGCCGCGCCAACCTGTGATCCCTCCCAGCCCCCGCATGAGGTCGGCGTCGTCCCCACGACCACTGCCACCAGTGCCGCCCCCAGTGTCACCCCCAGTGCCGCCCCCAGTGCCAGCCCTAGTGCCACCCCCAGTGCCACCCTTAGTGCCGCCCCCAGTGTCGCCACCGACCACATCACGGTCGTGTCAGCCACCCTGGTGTCGGTGAGCAGCCCCGTGCGGACGCAGGTACTGATTAGCAGCGTAGTGGCCCAGCAGGCCAGCGCCGCCCCCCAACCCACCCCCCTCCCCGTGCCGCCGCTCGCCGTGGCCGAGGCCCTGTCTCCGCTCGAGGCGCTGCCGCCCCTGCCTCCGTCGCGCAGCGAGAGCGAGAGTGAGGGCGAGAGCGCGTCGCGGCGGCAGACTGACTCGGCCACGCTCACCACCATGACGACCACCGTGACCGTGGCGCCGTCCAGCGGGGGTGCGGCACCACCAGCCCCGCCGCCCCAGGCCGCCCCCGCCGCCGCGCCGCCCCCCGCCCCCACGCTCGACAGCCACGCCCCGCGCAAGCCGGTCCCCTTCATCGTCCAGGAGGGCAAGCCCATCCCCGTGGGCCCCGCCCACCAGAAGAACTTCTTCCGGCCCGAGTCGTTTCTCAAGTCGTTCCGCGAGGAGGAGTACTTCTCCGACATCCTGGTCGGCATCAAGCACGTCATCCAGGGCCACATGGTGGGCACGGCGCCGCGCTTTACCCTGACATTTACAATCACCTCGTTGTGCGTCCGTTAAAGTTGCTCTCTTTCCGGTGCAGGAGGACCTGCAGAGAGGATTCCAGTCGCAGTGCCACAGCCTGGAGCTGGAGGTGAAGAAGAGGGATGACATCATCGCCAAGCTTCAGCACCGCATCCAAGAGCTAGAGGTGAGTGCCACTCGTTACTGTTGTCCAAAGAAAGTCGGGCTGGTCTTTCCTGCAGGCACGCTCCTTCACGGTGTATGGCTTTCTTTTGATAGAACCCCCACCTTCGGGACACTCCGGATGACTATGACATCCCAGACGCCCCCTTCATGGTGAGTCGACAGGTTGTTCAGGCTTACCTGCTGGTTTGGCTTACGCCTCCATAGAGGGAACTCGCGTCGCTGAAAGTACATCTGCGCCGCTATAGTGTGCTAGTCTTTGGCGGAGGCAGTTCGACCATTTGAATTAGTTTTCTTGTTATTTTTGTTCGCCATCTTAGAAAATCTTGTGCGCACTTTCACAAACTCTTCCTTGTTCAGAAATGCTTTTAATTTTGTTGTCTTATTTTAGCTTGAGTGAAGTTGGCAAGGGTTTGCCCATGTGGATGATTGCAGAATGAAACACGATAAAAAAAAATGTTGTAGATGAGAAGCAGCGACCTTAATGTAGGAAAATTACTCGACCATGCTTGACGACGCCCTTGTCCTGCCGTTGCAGCGCGGGGACTCGGTGGACACGGTGCTGTTCTCGCCGCCGCGGTCTCCACCGGGCGAGGACCAGGAGGAGGCCGAGGACGAACGTGACGAGGAGGACGACGACGACGACGAGGAGCTGGACGACCGGCTGGGCGGCATGCGCCGACGGCGGCACGACGATGACGACGACGACGACCACAGCAACGCCAACGTGAGCAGCGCGCGCAGGGCGCAGCGGGACGGCTGCGCCGAGCAGTACCACCACGACACGGAGACCTCCACGGACGAGGGCGAGCCGCGGACGCAGCCCAGCACCACCTACCGCAGGGCGTCGGCGGCGGCCAGGCAACTACTGTACCGGAGGTGAGCTCGGGACGGCCGGCACCTCTACGAGGAACTCCTCTAAATCCGAGTCGACGTGAATGACCCCTCCTGGCCTTTCCTATTCCGCGGGCGATTATGCTATGTGACTTTTGTGTGTGTTCCTGGCAGATCCTGGGAAGACCATTCGGAAGAGGAGCACATGGAGCTGCAAGACCTGCCGCCGTCCATGAGCCCCCTGGCCGTGTGGTCCAACGTGAACGGCGGCAAGCCGGTGCCCGGCGACTCGGTGGTGCTCAACATCGGCACCTCGGACGCGTCCAGCAACGAGGAGGACGAGTTCGAGGAGGAAGGTAGGCACGCCGTGTCGAGGCTTGACGACCACCTCGGCGTGAGACTGTGTGTGCTCACGATCGCATTTTATGTCCAGCGGCAGACCTGTACCCCCGCGAGGACGACGATGAGGACGACGAGCTGCAGTTCCGCGGCCACCAGGGTGACTGGGAGGTGCAGATGCTGGCGCGCGAGCTGGAGCGGCGCGAGGAGCAGAACCGGCTGCAGGAGGAGGTGCGCGTGCTGGAGCAGGCCGTCAACGACAACACGTGCACGCTGGACGACCTGAGCAACTCACAGCTCGACCTGCTGGAGCGCATGCTCACGTCCGGGACGGCGCTGCGACGCGCCACCGCCCCCGCGCACTACCCGGCGCTGCCCCTCGCCGCCCCCAGCGCCGCCCCCAGCCTGGGCCGCTTCCGCCGCGGCTGCAGCCTGGAGGAGGGCGAGGCTGGGCTGCCCCCGGCGCTGCCCTCGCTGCCGTCCACGTCGGCCTCGGCCCTCCACCGTCGCCGCAGCTTCCGGCAGCACAGCCTGCTGTCGCGGTCCAACGGCAGCCAGGGCGGCGGCCAGGGCGGCAGCCAGGCGGCCCCCAGCGCGCCCTTCTCCTTGGCGTGCAGCGGCAGCAGCAGCGCGTCGGCCAGCCTGGAGAACGCCATGAACCGCGTCGGCGCGCCGCCAGCGCAGGACACCGCGACCAGGGGCGGCGTGGGGCCCGCGGCGGGGGCGGCCCCCGGTGGCAGGCCGTCTCCGAGGAAGCAGCAGCTGTTGAACGCGCGCTCGCTGGAGGAGCACCGCGAGCCCGTCCCCGTGAGCTCGGTGCTGCACCGCCTCACCAGCCGCTCCACGTCGCACCTCACCCACTCGTCCTTTCCGTCCAGCCTCGTCCGCGGCCTCGGCCACCTGGTGCGGGGCCACGCGCCGTCGCCGTCTTCCTCTCCCACCGCCGCCCCCAGCTCCGCCCCCGCCGCCTCCGCCCACCACCAGCACCACCACCATCACCACTTCCAGGTGCAGGACGCGGCCGCGGTGACCTGCCCCGCACCCAGCGTGGCCTCCACGTCTTCCGTGGGGCCTGCCGGGCCCGGCGCGGGGGCGGCTGCCGTGGCCACCATCTCGCAGGGCATCCTCACCCCCACCTCGCCGCCGCCACCCCCGCCGCCCCCGCCGGATCTTTGAGTGCTGAGACCTGTCCGCGCGGTCGGGGCCCACACCGTGGCCCACACCGTGGTCGTCACGGTGGCCCTGATGTTGGTCGGGGACTCGATAGTGGTGCTCGTTCTGGTCTCCACTGTAGACGCGCGGACACCCCCTTAGTGGCTTAGTGCCAGCAAGGCCTTAGAACGCCCACAGACTTCTTCTAATTCTTCTAAGGAACTTGTTTTCTCTTGTTTTATTTTGTATTTTTCAACGGGACAGCCACACCCGTTGTTTGTGTTCTCGTTTTTTGTGTAGCTGACGCGGTTTGTCGAAAACACTGGCACCACGATTAGCTACACTTTGGGAAAGAGCAGGGACGTCAAACTAATGAATTTTATACTATGTGCAATTTGTAACATGGCCTTTATTTTAGCGTGTTTTTGTATTGTTTTGTACGAGGCGCAGGTCTCTGATGGGTACAGGGTCTCTGCTCGAAAATGTTTACTCATACCCATATACATTGAAAGCTCACAGCACTCGTCATGGGCATTGAAAAAAAAAGTATCATTTTTCTTCTCTCTTAATATTCATAATTGACAATTACCATTCCAGGGTAGCTCAGAAAACAATAACTTTCGGCAAGTTAGGAAGCAATAAAAATTGCATCCATAGAACTTGATCATATCTTATACAGTAACAATAATGCCATGAAGTGTGAGCTAACGCACACAAGTGAGTGATACGAAATATTCCATCTTTGTGATTGTTCCTCTAAAATGAGTTTCAGTGATAGTTTTACTCTTATGTTTGGTGACCAAAAATAACTTGTGATTTTTAAGAAGGTACTGGTAATCATTGCAAACGTTATACTGACTTTCGTACTTTTGTTTTCAATATTTGTTCTGGAAGGGAGCCATAGTCTAGCTACAGAATTTCAAAACCACATTCCTTAATTTATATTATTTAAAAGAGGTGGAAGGTTGCATCTCTATTATGGAACTGTGGCCCTGGTGTAAAAAAATAAAGCTCATGCTGGCATGGGCATCTCTTATATTTCCTTGCTTGAGCCAAGAAGAACCGATAAACAATTTTTCTTATTTTATTTTCACTAGTCTTAAATCAATTAGTGAGGTCGCTGTTGTAAATGTGATCTTGCGCCACTCAAAGTAGGTAAACAGGGTAGGAAAATTATTTTATGCTTTTATTTCTTCTTTTTGAAAAAATAAAAATTGTGTGAATTTTTAATTTTTTATTGCAGATCTCTAGTGATGAGAAAAGAACATCCAAATAAATCTTCTTTGCTTTTAACTCAAGGAAAAACTATTTGAGGACCCACATTTTAAATTTCGATACATCTCTGCTCACTCCCTTCTGTGCTCCACATGTCCTTTACCTTGTATTATGTTTTCATTAGATACCTCATACCATATAAAATTTTTTCTTGATACAGAAAATTGTATGACTAAATTGCAATTTTACAATGACTTACTTTTAAAATAGGGTCATGAACTAAGTTGTAAGATAGCACTTGTTTTTTACGCAGGACTCTGAGTAACACTGTTGTAATAATTTTGTTGTTTATAGATTTGTGTTGATAAGGCACTTTTTAATAAAATCACAACCTGTGTACATATGTTAATAAAAAAAATCTTTTTAAGTACTTCAAGTTGTTTACAATCTAGGACCCAGGGAAAAATATAAGGTGACAATTTAGATGCAAGATGGCATCAAAGTTGAAATGGTCCTAAAAAAAGAAATTTCACAATGATGCAAGCTTGTTTTCTTGCCACCTTCTATTTTTCTAAGGAAAAGATATCTCTCCAATCTGAAGGGCATGTTCTGTACTTGTATCAAGTTGTATCAGGAAGTTTTGCAATTACAAAAACCTTCTAAATTTCTAGATTGGAAAAAAAAATCAATGTTAATGAAATCTATTGAGAGAAGGTTCCTATGTTCTTCTCTTGATAACAAAGCTGTGAAGACTCTCAGAGTAATTCCCTATTAACTCTCTAAGTATTTTTCTAACCGTGTACCTTAACGTTGGTCTTAAATTCCATAGGGTTGAATCAAGATGCCTGCAAGTCAGGAATACAGATGTGCTGGTTACAAAAGATTTGAATATACCTGATGAACAGTGAAAAATGATGTTAAGCACACTGTTTTTGAAAAATGTGACACTTATAATAATAAATATCATATTGATTCAATATCATCTACGTCTTGTGTACTGAACTTCCAGCAACCTCAATTCCTCTCCTAACTCAGACCGTGTCAGCGTCCGAGGGACTTTCAAAAACTCGCGCCAACCGCGCCAACGGGGCAACAAAAGATACGCTCGTTAAATTTCTCATACATGAGCAACGATAGGCGCCAAACGTTTCGAAGAAGGCGGTGCCCCCCTCCACCTCCGTGAGGTTCATCAGAATCAGAAGGTACGCGTGTGAAATTGCTCTAGATTTCATTCAAATAGTGTCTGGAATCACCATTGAACATCAATTCGAAGTATTAGGGTTACAATCTCTCTGGGGCGAGTGCGCACTGAGTTTTCGATCGTCCAATGCAAGTACTTACGCATTTCCCTTCCGCCTACCTGGCACGGCATGGCGTCCCCTAACCTCACGGAATCTCAATATTTTTAAGTCAAATGTTTAGTTTCCTCTTCAGAACTGTATTATTTTAAGCAGCAATATTGTTCTTTTGCTGTATGGACCATTTTGAAACCTCTAGGCTGTTTCCCTCCGTGTTTCTAACTACCTTTATGTGAAGCGGCCGGCCCCTCGTAGGTTACTGCTGTTCCTTGTCAATCAATCCATTCGACATACGGTTGGTGTTGACAGCACTGCAAACTACCCCTCGCGTCAATTTTTGTGGTTATTTTTAATGATTTTACAGTGGTAACGGCATTGATGGAATAGACCATTTGAATGTATAAACCACTTGTGTTATCTTTCTGTATCTACTGAAGTCCTAAACATTATGAAGTAATAGCCTCACAATCGAAACTTTTATCTTTTACCTATTATCCAGATTGACTGATGTTTTTAATTCCACTTTGAAACATTTTCTATTTAAGTATTGTATTAACACTAATTATTGTGCAATGTTTACAGTTGTAACGAGTGCCTTACGGCTTTACAACCATGAGTCGTTTCTTTGCTACGGGGTCAGACTCTGATTCTGATAGCTCCTCTGAAGAAGAGCAGATTATCCGCCAGCCAACTGCTGCATTTACTGTATGTACTTCTGCAACCTGTAGCACTTGTCACTTTGATTGCATATTTCAATTCCATATTACATCATGACGCCATGACTTAACAATGTCTGTTTTGTTTCTTACTTTCAGTTCAGCGATGAAGAAGAAGATACCAAACGAGTTGTTCGTTCGGCCAAGGAGAAACGCTATGAAGAGATTACAAATCTTATCAAGCAGATCCGAAATTACAAAAAAATTAAGGATATGAGCAGTTTATTATCAAGTACGCATTTTGTTTCATACTTTTATTCTAAGCTGTTTCATGTACCTTTCATTTTTATTTACCTGATCTATTGTCTGCCTCACTAGGCTATGAGGACCTTATGCGGGCATACACTAAAGCGTTGCCTGTCATCACCAAAGAGGAAAATGGTATTACGCCTCGCTTTTACTTGCGATGCCTGGTAGAAGTTGAGGACTTTGTCACGGAAGTTTGGGAAGATAGGGATGGCAGGTGAGTGTTGCTTTTGTTAAAATGTTTTTTCTTTTCTTACTCTTTCTTTTTCTTTTCTTACTCTTAATTTTGATTTTCAGGAAAAACATGTCAAAGAATAACTCAAAGTCTTTGACTTCATTGCGTCAAAAAATGAGGAAATACATCAAAGATTTTGAAGAAGAGATGACAAAATTCCGTGCCAGTCCTGATCAACCTGATGAAGATGAGGAGGAGGAGAAAGGTATTCTAGGCTTCAATGCCATATCAAGTCTTATTTTATTCTTTTTTAATTTGCAATTTGTATCACATTTGGCTGTTCTATTTCCTTTTCTTTCATGTAGATGAGAGTGATGATTCTTCTGACGACGAAGATAGCCATCCTGTTGTAACTAAGAAGCCTAGTGTGGAGCCTGTCTCAGAACCTAAGGTAACGCTTCATTTGTTTATTTGTAAATGTCAATTGACTGTTATACTTTCCCTACTTTTTTCATTGTTGGTAATATTTCATTTTCACCTGTTATAGAAAGTTGCTGCTGAAGGTGGTGATGATGGGGATGACGACAGTGAGACTGACTGGGGTTCTGACAGTGATACTAGCTCTGAAAGCAGTGATGACGAGAACCAGTACACGAGTGTGCGTGAACGCTTCTTGAAGAAGTAAGTTCCCTTTTCTGGATAAACACCTGTAGTATGTTTATTTTTACGGTTCTTTTAAAATTTAATCAATTGCTTCCTCTTTACAGGGCTGTAGACAAGGATGATGAGGATAAGGAAAAGCCTCCAGGACCCAAAAAGGCACCCAAGAGAGTTCCCAAGAAGAAACCCAAGGAAGAAGACTCTGATGATGATGGAGGCAAATGGGAAACTGTGAAAGGAGGAGTTGCCATTCCATCAGTGAGTTTCTTCTCCCTTCTCCCTTCTTTGCATGTTCTCACATATTGACTGGATTATATTAATGTATCTCTATTTATAGGAGAAGCCTAAAATGTTCGCCAAGGATGCTGAAATCAATGTAGATCTTGTTGTCAAGAAATTGATTGAAATTGTTGCTGCTCGTGGAAAGAAGCGTACAGATCGCCGTGAGCAAATTGAATTGCTTCATGAGCTCCTCCTTGCGTCAGAGCACCATAATCTTGGGCATGCTGTGGCTATCAAGATTAAATATTCTATTGTCTCATCAATCTTTGACTACAATCCCAAAGTGTCAGATGCCATGAAACCTGAGTATTGGGCTAAGTAAGAAGAAAAATATTATTTTTATCATTGAAACATAGTATCATACCCATTATTACTTAGTCATGTTTCATTTGTCTCTTCTAACCTCATATTTTCTTCCTGCAGACTCTTGGAGCAAATTATTGATATGATGGACCGGATGATTGCTGCTAAGAATGTTATTATGAATGAAAGCATTTTGGAAGATAATGAACAATACGAGACAGCTCCTTACAAACTTCGAGGATGTGTTCTGACTATTGTGGAAAGGCTTGATGAAGAGTTCATTAAGCTTTTGAAAGAGTGTGATCCTCATTCAAATGAATATGTGCAAAGGTAAAAATTAATGAGACCCTAATGTACTAAAAAATGTTTATCATTCACCTACATTGACTGTAATTTAATATTTGTTGCTGTTTAGATTGAAGGACGAGAAAAGGGTAGTTGATATCATTGACAAGGTTCAGACCTACCTTGAAAAGCAAGAGGACATTGATGCTGACCTCTGTCGTATATACATGCGCAAGATTGAGCATTTATACTACAAGTTTGATCCCACAGTCTTGCAACAGAAGCAAGGAAAATTAGAACCTGGCACTCAGACTAGTGTGCAAGTTATGGACAGACTCTGCAAGTTTGTTTATGATAAGGATCAAACAGACCGTCTAAGAACGCGGGCCATTCTTTCGCATGTGTACCACCATGCTCTCCATGATAATTGGTTCCAGGCCCGAGACCTCATCCTCATGTCTCACTTACAGGAGGCCATTCAGCATTCTGACCCTCCTACTCAGGTAATGTATTTGTGTGCACTGCATGCCATATATTACAGTCAACAATCCAGTTTGTTTCAATTACTTTTTTCCCCCCTCAGATTCTTTACAACCGGACAATGGCACACTTGGGCTTGTGTGCTTTTAGACATGCAAACATTAAAGATGCCCATAATTGTCTGGTGGATCTAATGATGACAGGAAAAATGAAAGAACTCTTGGCTCAAGGTTTACTACCAACGGTATGTCCTCTTTAAGCATAGTTTTTATCATTATTTTTTATTCCTATACTCAAGGTGGCTACAAGTCAGGGAAATGTCAGGACAAGTAGTTTGTGAAAAATCAGCGACATTGGTTTTACCCTGATATGCATTAATGAGTTCAACATAGTTTCTAAACTAAAAATGTCTACACTTACATTATTTCAGAGGCAAAATGATCGAACCAAGGAACAGGAAAAAGTTGAGAAGCAGCGTCAGATGCCATTCCACATGCATATTAATTTAGAACTTTTGGAGTGTGTTTACATGGTATCAGCAATGCTCATTGAAATCCCTTACATGGCAGGTCAGTACATTTAAATGGAGTAATAGTAATAACAATTGTCAATGTGTATTAGTTCATGATCCCGTGCTGTTTCTCCAGAACACGAGTTCGACGCCCGCCGAAGAATGATCTCCAAGACTTTCTATCAGCAGCTGAGATCAAGTGAAAGGCAGTCACTCCTTGGGCCTCCTGAGTCCATGCGAGAGCACGTTGTTGCTGCATCCAAAGCCATGCGTAATGGAAACTGGAAGGCTTGTAATAAATTCATCATTAATGAAAAGATGAATGCTAAGGTGCTTATTCTATCACATTTGTTTGTTTCTTTTCTTTTTATTATTCCCTTAAACTTAACACCAATTTTCTAATATTTCTTTTGCAGGTTTGGGATCTTTTCTATCAGGCTGATGAAGTACGATCCATGCTTACAAAACTGATCAGAGAAGAGGCATTGAGGACCTATCTTTTCACATACTCCCATGTTTATGACTCCATTTCTATGGCAACTTTGGCTGAAACTTTTGAGCTTGAACCAAGTGTTGTGCATTCCATCATCAGTAAAATGATCATCAATGAGGAACTTATGGTGTGTACAGCACCATCGTCTGTTGGGACCTTTGAAAGCTTGAGACAAGACCCCGTTGATTACAACTGCTTTATTTCCATCCTGTCCTGGCAGGCTTCGCTAGACGACCCGACCCACACCGTGGTGATGCATCGCAGCGAACCCAGCCGGTTGCAGTCCCTGGCGCTGCAGCTCACCGACAAGGTCAACAGCCTTGTGGACTACAATGAACGTGTATTCGAAACAAAGCAAGGTGGGTCGTCTCTCCCCTCTCCCTCTGCAAGTCAGCTCGCACTTAAACGGCCTTCCGTTAATCCTGCTTTGATTTCCCTCATCAGGTTTCTTCAACCGCGGCGGCAACCAAGGAAACTTCCGTGATCGCCAGAACTATGATCGACGCGGCCAAGACTGGGGTCGCCAGAGGAGAGAGCGCGAGCAGCGAGCATACTGATAGACAGTAATTTTTTTTTTTTATGAATTTATCAATCAGTCCAATTCATTTTGGGTTTAAGTGCTATTCTGGAAACCTGAATTATTAAACACCTACCATATTTAGTAATTTCACCTTGGTCCATCTCAATCAACCTGACACTACATAGGGGCCCATTCGGGCCTCAAACAGACTTTTTCTGGTAAAAAAAAACTAGAAATATCTTTGCCTCGGTCTCCTCCACAGCATAGACGTCCCTGGCAAGTTTGTAAATTACAGGGCTAAAATGCACCTCAAACCATTGTCTAGATTTATGGAAAAGTACTCCATACTGATGGGACATGGGACTGATGGTGTGGTAAAAAAAAACTGACAAACAGGAATATTTCTTAAATTTCTTTTTATTTATTAAACAACGTCTACAAATTGTATAGTACAGAAGGGGAGGGGGTCAACACTGCAGTAAAGTTTAGTTTAGGTTCCATATGGTTAAAACACAAAGTCAGTAATCTGGCTGACATTCCTGATTTACAGCATCAGCATCTGTTGCACATGACTTCATCCAAGGAGAGCCAAGGACATGGTCATATTTCTTTTGCAATTTCCTTAATATGGCCCATTATAGTACACTTACACCAGTCTTAGACAACAGCAAAATAGTAATTGATTATGTTTGATTGATTATACAATAATAATAAATTTATGCAATGATCAGTCAAAATTTTTTCAATTGAATAGTCTTTAACATAGAAGTACATACACAATAATTGAAGTCATAAGAGGCCAAACAGAGAAAGAGCTCTAAGAACAATTTAAGGAAAACAAAAATACATTCATATTATGCTTTGCAAACTGTAAAAGTAAAATAGTCTAAACAGTTGAGAGTATTTTTAAATACCTTTTTTGCATTAGAAACAAAAAAAAAGAAGAAGAAAGTCTCACATTATAAACATGTCCTAGAAATAACTTTTTGATAGAGATCAAATGCCGAAAACAGAAAAATTCAGAGGATTATGGACTTCATATTTCGTTGGGGCCTGAGGGCAACCTCACTACAAGCTCCTTTGGTTTGAATGGAGGCACACGTGGTGGAGGAACTGGTATACGTCCTGCAGGAAGAACCCTACGGTTAAGTGTCATTGCCCTCTCCACAGTTGCATGCAGCACTGCATTTCGCAGCTGGGGCCTGTCTGCAGAATGGCTCCGTGTATTCGGCAACAATCGCTGCGAAGACCGCTGCCGAAATCTTGTGGATCAGTGATACAGCAAGATGCGTTTTTCAACAGGTTTCCGACAAATGGGGCACTCTGACATTTGATCTCCACACATTTGGCATGTTCCATGACCGCACATAAAGATCATGTTTTTCAGGCGATCCAAGCATACTGGGCACATTGTCTGTAAAGTACGGAATAAGATAAGATAAGTAAATAGCACCAGTTAACAATGTAAAAAATGATGGCTCCTAGTTTACCTGCTCCTTGATGTCTTGCAGTTCTTGTTGCAATTTCTGGATGTCATTTGAAGTGTCATGGCTGCCATTGTTCATTATATTTCCTTGTATTGGTCTTGGCTCCACTGGTCCAACAACTAGATTTAAAAACAAAAAGATATAATAATGGACAGTCTCAAAGATATATCCAAGGGAAAAAAAAATTCAATGATAAGTCACCTGGAGTATGGCGTTTACTGAGTGCAGCAGTAGATAAAGCTGTTGCATTGGGCCTGTTCAAACCATGAGGTAGTTCATCCTCAAGGTCAGAATCAAAGTCAGATGATTTTGAGTCTAAATCCCATGCAGGAAAAGGAAGAGAAGACAAGTATTAGAAATGTAATATTTAAAATAAACATTGACTTTAAAAACATTTGTGAGATACATGAAGATCACACTTGATGTAATTGTTGCCTACCTGTTCCTTGATTTTGATGATGCCGAGATATCACAGCCGAGGCAACTGCAGCAGCTGCTCCCATAGATGATCCTCCTTCTCCAAACTCGTTATCTAAATCGGAGTTGTTGGCTGTGGCAAAATATAATTGCATTTGTACAAGACTGACCAAGAATCTTAAGAGCACCGTAACATTTTAAATGGATTACTGTACTTACCCACACCTCCACAACAAACTATGAAAGATTGCATGCGATCAATTTGTGTTCGGCATTGAACACATTTCTTCATCAAAGGAGCGCATTGGTAGCACGCACACATGTGTCCACAAGGTCGGAAGAGGACTGATGCCTTTTTATCTGAGCATATGACACACTCTTCAATCTGGAAATTAAACAGAAAAGAAAAGACATTTAAACACTGTGCTATAATTGTTAACATCACTTCTTTGAAAGAACCATAAATATAAAATGAAAGTCACCTTCACACGAGAGGCAATGCCCTCACGGCAAATGAGGCATTTTTTCACTCGGACAGAGCATGGAGAGCAGCAAGCAACGTGCCCACAAGGTTTGAATAGTATGTCCCTTTTGTGGTCAGAGCATACCATACATTCATCCAGAGTAGCAGGATCATCGTCAGCATCGCCTTCATACTGGGCCTTCAGCTTATTCCTGAAAGAAAAAATAAAAGCAGTTCACTTAAAAAGAGAGTTCAAACAGTTGTTATGGCATCTGCAACCCATATTAATGGCTCACATTTCTTGATCTTTGTGACATTTGGTTAGTGCCACAAGAAGGTTTGCATCTGGGCAGAGATCAAGCGGAGTCTGCCCTTTCTTGTTTTTGATCTTCAGGTCAGCACCGTTGCCAGCAAGGAAGCATGCAATCGTGGCGGAAGTCTTCTTCTTGTCTTTATCCTGGCGGTCGCAGCTGAGCCCCATGAGCAGCTAAGGACAGAAGGGAACGTTAGTCACAGACTCCGCAGAAAATGCTTCACTCAAAGGTGTTTTTGGTCCAAAAAATGAATTCAACAGTAACAAAAAGACAACCATCACATGGCCATAGGGGCCAAAACGGTCGACCCTCTGAGGCCCTTGCCGACGGCGTAGGACCGACGGGCGGCGCTGAGAGAGAGGGTGGAAACCGGAGGGGAGGCTCACCTTGCTGACGCCCTGCACGTCCTGCAGCTGTCGGATCTGCGACAAGGTGTGGTGGCGCAGGGCCTCGTGGAGCGGCGTGTCGCCGTCCTTGTCGGGCACGTTGAGCATGGCGCCCAGCTGGACCAGGAGCTGCAACAAACACGGCCATGGCAGTGGAGTGGAGTACGAAGGGTTGCCCGGCCGGGCGCCGGCAGCTTGCCGGGAGCGCCGCGGGGGTAGGCAACCCATCGTACACCTTGTACTCCCGCGCGTTGCCGGGAGCGTTCAAAAGTGTTCAATATCTCGGCTCCGACGTACCTGCACGACCTGGATGTGCTGGCGCTCGACGGCCAGGTGCAGAGCCGTCTGGCCGTTCATGTTCTGCAGGTCCATGTGCGCCTTGCCCTGGCGCACCAGCATGCGCGCCACCATGGTGTGGTTGTTGAGGGCGGCCAGGTGCAGCGCCGTGTAGCCGTCGTCCTTCTTCTCGTCCACGATCCAGGGCCGGGGCAGCTTCTGCAGCAGGATCCGCATCGCGCTGGAACACAAAAACGTCAAAATTAGCAAAATTGCTACCTATATTTCCAGTGCCTGGACCAACGTCCCCGCGAGAGAAAAGGGAGAAGGGGGTTGCGGCTACGAACAGGGCTTTAGAATCCGCAGGACACCTCGTTCTTGAGGTGATTGCAGTAATCGGATTAGGGCTGGCTGGGCCAGGCCGCCAGGTCCTTGCCGCCAGGCCCTTGAGCCCCAAGCCCTGGCCGCCCTGGCCCGTGAGCGCCCTCCGCAAAGGCAGCAGACTGATTCCGAGAGTCGTTTTCGTCGCTCTGTCTCCCTCACACCTACATGAAACAGCGTATGAGTGAGGCCGCGGCCGGCGGCACACTGGCGACCCTCAAGACAAGCTCCAGGCTTGTGACGCGGTCCATGGGCGGCGCCAACGGGCCAACGACACAGCGCGGGGACAGGCCGGCCGGGCCGGGCCGGGCCCACGCACACCCTTTCCACCGCCACTGACCATTCAATCTCTGGACGTGGTTGGCTGGGGGCGGGGCGTGCCGGCCCGGCCAAGCAGTGCGGGGATTTGGCAAAAACGGAGTGGGTGGCGGAACGACACGACGACGACACGGGTGAGAAGGCTTCATATTGCCGCTGGAAAAAATTGGCTCCATTTGGGGCGTCCACCGCGCCGCGACGCCGTCGAGTAGAGCGTCGAGGACGCCGAGGCCGGCGTCGTGCTGGGACAGCGGAGATGGAGCGGCCCGGCCCGAATTGGCCATCAGTCGGACGGCGCATTATGACAGAGGGACACTTTATCCCGCGACCCGTATCCAGTCGTGTCCCGGAGCACCGGCCCGCTTTCCCCGTTTTCCGCGGAAATGCCGCCACATTCGTCAATAAGCCCCGCGGAGGGGAGCGGCAAGCAGAGGACCCGTTCGGGCTTGGGGCTTGGGGCGGCCCGCGCTCTGTTCGTCAAAGCGCATAAACTCATCGATCGAAGAGCAACCCGTTGGTACCACCCACCAAGTGTCTGCTTCGCGGCCATGAGGAATGGAGATGGCTGACGTCTAAACCGCCCTCTGGCCCACTGTGGCGCCACAGGCGGCGACACGACACGACCAAAGCGAGACAATTCCGTCGCTTTCTTTCTTGCACCCGGACGGAACGCCCAGTGAGTGCGACAGAGACAAGGCGACAGGCGGATAAAAACGGGATTAGCGCCCTTCATTCCGGAGGCCGGCTCGGCCCGGCTCGGCCCGGCCAGACGTGCCAATCTGCGGCCGGCGGGGCTGCGGCTGCCTGGCGGCTCGGTCTGCCCGGCCCTGCTTGAGGCTCAGGCTGCCTGCTGGCCTGGGGCGGCGCCGGGGCGCTGTGCCGCTGTGCCCCGCCGGCCCGGCCCCGCCTCCCCAAACTTTATCCCCACAGTCCGGAACAGCCGACGTCCCACTCGGAGCTGCGCGGAGCAGCGCGGAGCCAGGGCCTCCTGTTTGTTTGTTTCCAACGGCCGTGCGGACCAGCAACCAGCACAGCATCTCCTTACTACATCCCATCACCGCCGTTGCCCCCCTCCCCACCCGGTGTCGCGGCCCCGGTGGGGTAGCGTGGCCCCCCCCCCCCTCTCTCTGCCACCCGTTCGCAGGTGACAGGTGAGTTATTACCAGCTGTCGGCCGGCAGAACGCGCGCACCGCAGCGCCGCCGCCGCCGTCTTGGGGATGAACACGCCGGTGGTCATCACGGGGGCGATTATTGATGAACAGGGCCCGCTCGACGAGCGCCGTGTTTTTCGAGACGAGAAGGAAAGGGGGAGTGTAGCTAGCGGTGCACCGTCGTCGGCGCCCTGCCAAGTGTGACGGATTTAGTGGGATGGCTGGCCAGCGGACCGACTCCGAGAGCCGTTTTCGTCGCCCCGTCTCTCTCGCACCTACGCGGGACGCCCCGCGAGTGTGAGAGAGACAGAGCGACGAAAACGACTCTCGGAGTGGGTCTGCAGCACGGCGACGGAGAGGAGTGTGGCAGAGTAGCGTACCGCACGCTTTTAGATGCGCGCCAAAGCACGCCCTTCCCCCCGCACAAGTGCATGGACTAGGAGAGGACGGCACTAGCGGCGGAGCGGCGGAGCGGCGGATACCTTCCCCGCGCCTCGCGCCGCCCCGCGTGGTCGGGGGCCGGCAAGACGCCGCGGCCAGGGGGAGGGGGAGGGGAAGGGGAAGGGGGCGTCGAAAGTGGAGATGGCGCGCGCCGCCACGGAGAGCGCAGCGAGCGCAGCGAGAGGGAGAGAGACGCCTAAAAAGTCCCTAACCGCGGTCCAAAATAGTCCGCACGCAGCGCCGCAGCAGCAGCAGCAACCCCAGTAGGGCGACAGCTGCAGCCGTGCAGCCGTGCCGCCGTGCCCCACGCGGGGCCGAGCGAGCGGGCAGGGCGGGGCCTTGCGCGGCGGGGCAGGTAACCCGACACCTGCCCCGCGGGTCAAAGCCCCACGCAGAGAGCGCACCGAGTAGGTCCAAAGGACCAAATGACCTGTGCGAATGTGCCGTGGAGGAAAGACGACAACGGGGAGGGAAAAGGGTGCTGGGCTGGGAGACGCCCCGCCGCCCGCGCCAAAGACAGACAGACAGACAGACAGACAGACAGACAGACAGACAGGCAGACAGACAGGCAGACAGACAGACAGACAGACGACAGACAGACAGACAGAACAGACAGCAGACAGCAGACAAGCAGACAGACAGACAGACAGACAGACAGACAGACAGGCAGACAGGCAGACAGACAGACAGACAGACAGACGGGCAGACAGGCAGCAGACGGGACCGGCAGACAGACAGGCAGACAGACAGACAGACAGACAGGCAGACGGGCAGACAGGCAGACAGACAGACAGACAGACAGGCAGACAGACAGACAGGCAGACAGGCAGACAGACAGACAGACAGACAGACAGACAGACAGACAGGCAGACAGACAGACAGACAGACAGACAGACAGCAGACAGGCAGACAGACAGACAGACAGACAGACAGACAGACAGGCAGACAGACAGGCAGACAGACAGGCAGACAGACAGACAGGCAGACAGGCAGACAGGCAGACAGACAGGCAGACAGACAGGCAGACAGACAGACAGACAGACAGACAGACAGGCAGACAGACAGACAGACAGACAGACAGACAGACAGACAGGCAGACAGGCAGCAGACAGACAGACAGACAACAGACAGACAGACAGACAGGCAGACAGACAGACAGACAGACAGACAGACAGGCAGACAGGCAGACAGACAGACAGACAGACAGACAGACAGACAGACAGGCAGACAGACAGGCAGACAGACAGACAGGCAGACAGGCAGACAGACAGACAGACAGACAGGCAGAAAAGACAGACAGGCGGGGAGACAGACAGACAGACAGACAGACAGACAGACAGACAGGCAGACAGAGCAGGCAGACAGACAGACAGGCGGGACAGGCAGCCCAGACAGACAGACAGACAGGCAGACAGACAGACAGGCAGACAGGCAGACAGACAGACAGGACAGACAGACAGACAGACAGACGGGCAGACAGACAGACGGGACAGACAGACGGGCAGACAGACAGAAGACAGACGGGACAGACAGGCAGACGGGACAGACAGACAGACAGACAGACAGACAGGCAGACAGACAGACAGGCGGGACAGGCAGACAGACAGACAGACAGACAGGCAGACAGACAGCAGACAGACAGACAGGCAGACAGACGACAGACAGGCAGACAGACAGACAGGCAGACAGACAGACAGACAGACAGACAGACAGACGGACAGACAGGCAGACAGACAGACAGACAGACGGGCAGACAGACAGACAGACAGACAGACAGACAGACAGGCAGACAGACAGACAGACAGACAGACAGACAGACAGGCAGACAGACAGACAGACAGACAGACAGACAGACAGACAGACAGGCAGACAGACAGACAGACAGACAGCAGGCAGAAGACAACGGCAGACAGACAGCAACAGACAGACAGACAGACGGGCAGACAGACAGACAGGCAGACAGACAGACAGACAGACAGACAGACAGACAGACAGGCACACACACACACACACTGACGTCGCGGTGGCGTCCCCGTTTCCAGCCGCGCTGCAGTGGTGCTGCATGGCGGCTCCATGCGCGCCGCGCCGCACCCGGGACAAAGTATCAAAAGGGGGACGGCGGGGGGCTGTCTCAGCGTCCCGAGGCCCGACTGCATGCCATTGTCAATGGCCCGCCCGCCCCTTCTCAAGACGAGCCTGACACAGGTCCGACCAATCGGCCTACTTCGGCCCGGTTCGGGCGTCTTCGGGTCCGACCGTCCCGGCAGCCGCCGGCCGCGTGGCCGAAGGAGCCTCCGAAGGCGAACAGGCCCCGAAGACGCCTTCGGGTCGGACAAATCCATCTATCTGGCGGCGGCGGGATGGCACATTTATGGTAGGGCGACCCTCCGAGGTTGCCTCGCTGAAACACAACCCCAAACCCTTACCGCGCTTCCAGTCCCCCTTTAGATACTTTGTCCAGGCGCCGCACTTTGCTGCCGTTACCGCGCCGCACCGCGCCGCCAGCATTTCGGTATAATTGTCACATTAGAGACGCGGCGCGGCGCGGCCACTGGCCACTCAGTGCCGCGGCATGTAAACAAGGGGGATGTAGGCCACGCCGCGCCACGCCGTGCCGTGCCGCGAGCGGGCAATGTAAATTTTGGGTGTGGGCGGGCGCCGTCCATCGCGGACCAACCAAACCAAACCAACCACACGGCGGGCACGGCCAGCACGGCCAGGTGCGCGCCTGCCGAGCTCCGCCGCCTTGTTTCCAGTGTACTCGCGGCCGTCGTGCAGCAGCCCAAGCAGCACGAGCAGCACGAGCAGCGCGCCCCCCGTAAGCACCGTTATTTTCAGACGCCGTGGCCGTCGGCCCGCTGTGGGGCGCAGCCTGGGCGCGGCGTGCTGCTGCTGGCGGTGTGGCGGCGGCGGTAGCGGTCCATCCCCACCGTCTCTCCGCTCCTACTTATGTAAATAAAGCGCCAGAGACTTTCTGGGAGAGGAGCAGCGAGAGAGAGAAAGGCTAAGTGCGTGCGCGCGCCTGAGTGAGTGCCGCGAGGCGCGTGAAGGTGTGGGGTGTGCGAAGGTGTGCGCGCGTGAGGCAATGAAAGAAAGAATACCCGTGTACACATGTAAGATACGGGGATGGCGGCGTAGTCACACGTTCGTGAACTTGGCACTCGCATGGCGGCGGCGCGGATGCCAGCGGGACGGCCCGCTTCCCCTTCCACTGTAACACGGCCAGGTAAGAACGAGAGGGCGAGAAGGAACGCTCAATTTGGAGGCCGCGCCGCCGGGGCCCGACCGCCGCGCCAGATATACGGGGACGTGGCGGCGCGGGGCGGCCGGGGCTGGCGCGCTGACTTCGCGGTTTGGCGATCTCTTTAATTGCTTTGCCCCCACGTCCGCCCCCACCCCCGAACTACCCCCACCCCCCAGAGGGCCGAAACTTGGAGGCGGTTGACGGAGACCCTTTTCGCGGGACCAATCATCCGCCGAAACTGGGCGCCACCAGAAATGGTGTGACGTAGTACGAAGAAAGAACTGGGAACACGGATTTTCCGAACAGACAGCAGAGGTGCCAGTGTCATGTGCGCACTAGCGCTGGAGCTGCGTTCCGAAATCGCGATTTTAGTCCAGTCGTGTAATCCGGCCGCCACCGAGAACGGCCCCGGCCACGCCGCGCCACGCCGCGCTGCGGTGCCAGTGCCATCCCCGCGCAGCAAACGTACTGTGCACTGCGCGCTACGCTGCGCGCTACACTGTGCGCTGTGCACAGCCGCGCGGCGACTTTGTCGAGTGCGAATAACAAGCGACAGTTCGCACGCCAAACAGCCGCCGAGCAAACACGCCGCGGCGCTATGCAAATGCAGCGCGTAGGCACACATTCGGGGGAGGGGGGGCTGGCCGATCTTGACTGCGGGTAAGTAGGCGGGGGGCTCTCGGCGCGTTTCCGATCCCAGAAGGACCAAATAGGAAGATGCTACGGAGATGAGGCTCTTTGGAGAGAGAGGGCCGCCGCCGCCGAGGCAGGCCGAGGCAGGCCACGGCCCGAGGCTCGGCGAGGCACGGCACCGCACGGCCCCTGGGGCGGAACCTCATTTAGCGTCGGAAATGATCAAATCAGTGTCTCCTCGGGGCGTGGCCCAGCGAGGCCCCAGCGTGGCCCTGGCCGGGCCGGGGAGAAAAGAAAGGGGGTGGGGAGTGCGCGACAATGCAGGTGGGGTGGCTGCTGGCTTGGCTGGGGTCAGAGAAGGCCAGGTCGGGTCTGGCACCAAATCTGGATCACGCGGGCGGCACGGCAGGCAGGGCAGAGGGTCCGGGGGACAATCCGGCGAATAAGGACCCAAGGGTGCCGGGAAGCCCGAGCCAAATTCAGCCCGAATTTGGCCATTTGGTCGCACGGGGGAAAAAAGAGGGGGAGGGCAGACAAATGTGCGGACATAGGCGCAATAAAGAGCGTTTTTTGTTTTCGTGTCCGAGTCGTTGTTACTCTTTTAACCGCGCGTTACGACCGCGTTTCCCTAACCACGCTCATGCACACACACACACCCACACACGCACGCCTCCACACTCACACACAAACACGTGGGCTCGAACGCACACCCACACGCACAATGGCTTTTGCTCCGCGCGGTTCGCAGCAGTGGGCTGATTCCGAACAGTGCTTCGATCGCTTCCGTCCCTGACGCCCCGTGAGTGCGAGAGGGACAGAGCGACGGGGCCCCGTTCGGAGGCAGCCCGCAGGCAGCCGCCCGCCTCGTCCGCAGCGCCCCCTTAAATCACCTCTTTATCGCAGAAATTATGATATATTTGAGCGAGAGTACCGGGTGCGGCGGGCCAGCCCGGCCAGCCCTGCGTTCACACGCGGAACGCGCCAACGCGCCCAGCCGCGCCACCAGCAGCGCCCCTCAGCCTCCAGGCCCCAGCGACGCCCACACTGTCAAATCGCATTTCACATCGGAACGGAAATGCTAAAAGTCAAAATGCCCCGCACGCGCGCACAGTGTAAAAAAGCGGATTTCTGGAAAGTATCAAAGCAGGAATGCGGGGCGCGCGAAACAATGCGGGCACAATGCGGCCCTCACATTATACAGGGCGGGATGGGTCGGCCGGCTAGCCTCGCTAGCCTCGCTGCAGGGGGTCGGCCGGCCGGCTCCAACGGCCCCAAATGGCAACGGCCCCGACTTGGCGGCAAAAGCAGCGCACAACTCGGGGGTAACTCAGGGGTAAAATCGGGGGGAAAATCGGGGGTAACTCAAGGGGAAGTCGGGGGGAAATCGGGGGGGGTCGGGGGAACTCGGGGGGGAAATCGGGGGGGAATCGGGGGGGAAATCGGGGGAATCGGGGGGGAAATCGGGGGGGGAAATCGGGGGGAAATCGGGGGGAACTCGGGGGAATCGGGGGGAAATCAGGGGTAACTCGGGGGCAAGTCGGGGGGAACTTGATCGACTCGCCCCCAAAACTAGAAATACGCTCCAAACTAGCACCGTTGCCTTTGTCTCGTTGCCCCGATTCTAAAAGTGCCCCTACTTGCCCCTCTAGCTCAGCGGTTCCCAACCTTGGGGTCGCGAAAAAAATTTTTAGGGGTCGCGGCGAGGTGGCTGGGGGCGCCTGGGGTCGCGGTGGTTTCCCGGCTGGCCCACACGCCGAGCACTGGCTGCTTAAATGCCGCAAAGTTGATCAAAACGGTCACAAATGTGTGTAAAAGATCGTGTTTTGGGTCGACTTTAAGCATCCACTGCTTCTGATCCGAGGCGGTAAATCGCCCTCCCTCAACGGGCAATTGGTCTTTGGACCTTCCTTTTGCATGCCTTTGTTACGGAGTGCGATTATCTGCCTTAGTTTGGGAGCAGTTTTGCCGGAAAGTTGATCAAAACGGTCACAAATGTCTGAAAAATCGTGTTTTGGGGCCCACTTTAAGCATCCACTGCGTCTGATCCGAGGCGGTAAAACGTCCTCCGTCAACGGGCAATTGGTCTTTAGACCTTCCCTTTTGCATGCCTTTGTTACGGAGTGCGATTATCTGCCTTAGTTTGGGAGCAGTTTTGCCACAAAGTTGATCAAAACACGATTTTTCAGACATTTGTGACCGTTTTGATCAACTTTGCGGCAAAACTGCTCCCAAACTAAGGCAGATAATCGCACTCCGTAACAAAGGCATGCTAAAGAAAGGTCTAAAGACCAATTGCCCGTTGACGGAGGACGATTTACCGCCTCGGATCAGACGCAGTGGATGCTTAAAGTCGGCCCAAAACACGATTTTTTTACAGACATTTGTGACTGTTTAGACCAACTTTGCGGCAGTACTGCTTCCAAACTGAGGCAGATAATTGCACTCCGTAACAAAGGCATGCAAAAGGAAGGTCCAAAGACCAATTGCCCGTTGAGGGAGGGCGATTTACCGCCTCGGATCAGAAGCAGTGGATGCTTAAAGTCGACCCAAAAAACGATCTTTTAAAACACCTTTGTGACCGTTTTGATCAAATTTGCGGCATTTAAGCAGCCAGTGCTCGGCGTGTGGGCCAGCCCGGGGAAAACCCCCGCGACCCCAGGCGACCCCAGCCACCTCGCCGCGACCCCTCAAAATTTTTTCGCGACCCCATTTGGGGTCGCGACCCCAAGGTTGGGAACCGCTGAGCTAGAGGGGCAAGTAGGGGCACTTTTAGAATCGGGGCAACGAGACAAAGGCAACGGTGCTAGTTTGGAGCGTATTTCTAGTGTTTGGGCGAGTCGATCAAGTTCCCCCCGACTTCCCCCCGAGTTACCCCTGAGTTCCCCCGACTTCCCCCCGATTTCCCCCCGATTTCCCCCCCGAGTTCCCCCCGATTGCCCCTGAGTTCCCCCGATTTCCCCCCCGAGTTCCCCCCGACTTCCCCCCGAGTTCCCCCCGATTTCCCCCCCGACTTCCCCTTGAGTTACCCCCGAGTTACCCCGAGTTACCCTGAGTTCCCCCCGAGTTACCCCCGAGTTGACCTGGCCCTCAGTTTGTCAGGGGCGACGCCAAATTTCCTCCTAGCGCGTGCGTGCGTCGTTCGTGTGTGTTTGCGAGTACGAGTGTGAGAGTGTGTGGGTGTGTGTGCGCGCGCACGGAATTTCCGGCTTTCGACAGTCATTTAGAGAGGCCCTCTCTCTTTCCTCCCCCCACGCCTCCCCCCCCTCTCTCCTCTCTCTCCACACACTCTCTCTCTCCCCTCTCTCTCTCTCTCTCTCTCTCTCTCTTTTCTCTCTCTCTCTCTCTCTCTCTCTCTCGCCCCTTTCTCCACCGAAACGAAGAAGACGCCTCCCTTCAAATAAAAAATGCCGCAGTCATTCAAAGTCGATTCGCGTCACTTGGTATTCCCCGGCGCAGCGGCCCGCCTTCCCACGTCCACCAAAATACACAAGACAAAGACGCAGCGAAAAAAACAGAGAGACAGAAGAGGAAGGAGAAACGCGGCCGGCGAAATCACCGCCACGCCGCCGAGGGAAGCTTTGGCAAGGCGCGGCAGGACGAAATAAAATTACATTCGCGTCCGGATTTTCCACACAGAAAGCACAATGATGCAAGTCTGGCAGAAAAAAGAAGGAGGAAAGGAAAGCATAGGCAATATTGGCTTTTTAAACATTATTATTATTCACGACTTGAAAGCGGAGGCATGAAAATAAACACCGTAGGCAGAACTAGGCGGCACTAGGCTCTGCTCGCTCTGCTCTCGGTACACGGCACAGCCAGGGCACAGCCACGGCACAGCGCTCGAGGTTCGTAATTCAGCAAACTTGCTGGCGGGGCGGGGCGGGGCGGGGCGGGCTGTGCTACACCGGGCCGTGCCGCCCGGCCGCCCCCATCATCCGGGCCTCCAATCAGCCTCCGCGGACTCGCCACTGCAAATAACGGAGCGCGCTGCCAATAGCAAATGAGCGTAGGCAGCGCAGGCAGCGCAGGCGGCGCAGGCGGCGCGCTTATACTAGGATTCAGGATGGAAGGCGGCTCGGCAATCTTTGTCGCCTGCTACCCTCCCCGCTACCGAAAACAACATTTTGCCCCGGCCCGTGCTGGACCCTCGACACGGGCCCCCGGACCCGCCCCTTTGTGCGGGTGGAGCGCGCCCCTCGCAGTCGGAACAAAGGGGGGAATAATAATGGCCTTTTAACTGCTGCACCAAATCAAAACTTAAATTTTGAACTCAAATTAAAACTGATACTTGTTGTAAAACGTTAATAAAATTTTATGGCGTTTTGTGCAAACGGCATGTTGCTACGACAATTTTGACCGATTTGAGGGAAAGACTATCCAAAACTTAAATCGACCAAAAATAATGACACAACCTTCAACTTTTTTTCAAATCAAGTTGGTTTTTTCTTGTGAGTCCAAATATGCGTTCAGTTTGTAGAAATTTTTAAAATTTATGAGACTTTTGAACGGTCATTATAAATGCAAAAAGACAATAGGCTAGGACTCTCGACCCACACCACCCTCACCCGGACTTCGGGCCAGAGTCAGGTAGCCGGCCGTCATCTACCACCGCACCACCGCCAGCCGCCTTCCATCCTGAATCCTAGTCGACGACGCCCGAGATGACCCACTTTCGGGGGTCGACAATGAACAGCCCTTACGGTGGGGGAGGGCCTTCAAAGAGCAAACTGCAGCAGGGCTTTGTGTGTCAAGGTTCGGACAGTGTGGGAACGGGTGAGAAAGCAGAGCCAAACAGTTCGCGTCTGCTTCAAGGTCCCCCAGGCGTGGCGGCGGCGGCGACGGATGATAGCGAAAATACAGATGACAACCCTTCCGAAAATTTGGCGACCGGAAGTACAGCCGAATCTCGCAACATCCGGCTCCGCCCTACTGGCAGACAGGCGGGCAGACAGACAGGCGGGGCACGTTCAAAGGCGCGGAGTCGGCGCGGAAGGAAACAGTTGATACCCGTTGGCGCGTTGGCGGCGCCGCGCCCCGAGCCTCGCCCGCTTGCCTTCCTCCGCCAAGGCTGCCCGCCAAGTTATTGATATTCCCCGGCCGTGTATTTATCCATCGTAAGTCAGGACGGGCCCCGTCGCCGTAATGATAACGGACCGCCCCCCTTCCCCCACCCCAACCCTTCCCGCCGGCACCCCGCCGAATAAAGTTCCGGTCGACGTTCAAGAGCAGACACACCGCGAATACCAAAGAGTCTGCGCGAGTACCTCCGCCACCCCGCCGCCGCCGCCCCCCGCCCCCGCGCCACACGCCCGCCGCCCCCACTCGGTCCTGCAGGTCCTGCTGGGCGAAGTACAGTCCCAATCCGTTCCGAGCGGACCGCGGGGGCCGCGGGGGCCGCGCTGGGGGCGTGCTGGGGGGCGGGGGCGCGGACGGACGTCAGCGTTTATTTTATCCGGCGCCTCGGCGGTCTCGGAGTCTCGGACGCGAGTGGCGAGCCAATCGGCGGCGTGCTCCGGGTCCTCCTCGGCCTCCGCCGCGCGATTAATAATCCAGCAGACTGATTCCGAGACTCGTTTTTGTCACTGTCTCTCTCGCACTCATACGGCGTCGCGCGTGGGTGGGAGAGAGACAGAGCGGCGAAAACGGCTCTTGGAATCAGTCTGCCGCGGCCGGCGTCGGCCAATCCGGCCGCACCGAGGACGGCGTCGTCCGCGGGGCTCTGCGGCCGCGAATCGCGGATCGCGCGCCAAACGCCAAAACGGCGGCACTTTATCGCCGATGGCGGACATGAACCGCAATAAAACAAAACGGCGTGCCCGGAGGACGCCAAGAAGTGGCGGCGGCGCAGCGCGGCCGTCGTTCGGAAAGCGATTCCGCGGTGTATCGTCGCGGTCCTGGCCGGGCCGGGGGGGGGGGGGGGCGCCGCCGAAGGGCCGCGGGCGAGGCAGTGATTCGGCGGCCACGTTCCGCGTTCCGCCGCGTCGGCCCGTTCTGACAGCCCCTCGACAAGGGCCCGAACGCCCATAATTGACAGCGGAGTCGGTCGTCGTCGTCGTCGTCCTCGCCGGGGGAGGCTGCCGCTGCGAAGCGAAGCCGCGGTGATATGAGGGCACGTCCAAAATTGAGACGGCTAGAGCGAGACTCCTTTGGGAAGGCACGTGCGTGCGCGAGGCGCGTGACGGCCGTGACGGTGAAGGGCCGCAGGCCGAAGGGGTGGCGCGGAGAAACGTTTGCCGCGCTGCATTCTGGCCAAGGGCCGCGCCGCGCCCCGAGCCCCGCGCCCCGCCCACGCCCCGGGCGCCGTGCTCCCACACACTCACTCGAGGGCGTGCAATGGCATGCAAATATTTGCCCTCTCTCGCCCCCGACGTCAGGTGGTTTACTGACCAAACCGCCAACCAAGTCCCGCCCCCCGGCCTGCCTTTGGCCTGCCCCCAGCCCCTGGCTGGCCTCCATCAATTTTCGATCCCCGCGCGGCACGGCGGCGGCCAGGGGGACGGGGACGGGGGCCTCGGAGGCGAGGGGGATGGCCGCGGCAGATAAGGAACACGAGGAGGAACGAGGAGGAGGGAAGATGAGGAATGGTGCGGGATGAAGAAGGCGGGCTATTTGTGTCACAGACACAGCACCTTAATCCTTTGCCGCCGTTTCATAAATTACGTGACATTCGTCAGCACGGCGTCGCCGGGGCTCGCCGGGGCTCGCTGGGGCCCTTGAGGGGCTGCGCCTAATGTGGGGACACGGGCACCGCCGCCGCGGAAGGCACCTGGTTGACTCCGCCAGTCCCAAGACGTAACAGCGTAGCGGCGGAGCAGCCGCCGCAAACGACACGGAATCTAATTGCCAGCCATCCGCTCGGCTCATTATTCAATTCCCCCACGAGAGAGAGAGAGAGAGAGGGGGGGGGGTGAGGGGGAGCAGGGGGATGCACCTCCCCGACGATGAAAGGCGCCGCCACCACACCGCGACGCCGCCGAGGGGTTCGGGTTCGAATACTGCTTCCGTTCCACTTTCATTAGGGCCATGAAAAATTCGTAGAGCGGTCGAGAGAGCGCGCGGGTTGGCGCCGGACATAGCAACAGCAGCAGCAGCAGCACAACCACCTCCAGCGGCCCGTCCGGCGCGCACCGAGACAGGCCGGCCCCAAACTTTGGCAAATTAATTCCGTGTTGAGCCTCGACGAAGCGGCCGCGGGGCGGCGCCTCAAGAACCGCGCGCCAAATTTATCGACTTTGCGCGTAAAAATATTATGGCAGGGCGGGGCGGGGCGGGGCTCCGCACTAACTGGCGAAAGCGGCGGCAAGGCGCCGCAGCACCGCGGGGCTCGCGTCATCGATTCGCGGACGCGATGAGGAGCGAGCGCGCTGCTGCTGCAGCTCCGAGCAGTGGAGGCGCTGTCTCTCTCGCACTCGCAGGGACTCCCGTAGAACGCTGACAGAGCGAGAGAGACAGAGCTACTCGGAATCAGCGGCCCGCTGCCGTCGCGCCAAAATCGGGCCGCGCGAGTTGGGCGGCGGAGTGTTCGTCGCGCCGTAAAACGGTGGCGGCGCCTGGTCCAGAGAGAGAGACAGAGCGATCTGGAGGGGAGAGAGACAGAGGACGGGCGGAGCGACGCCGCGACGCCGCGCGGCGACAGCTGCTGTCAGCCCGTAATGCAGCGGGGTTACCACCGCCATTACCACCGCGTTGTTTCCAGAGCGGCGCGCCGCCGCCTGCCTCGGCCCGCCGATGCACGCGCATTTCGGATACAAGTTGCCTCGACAAACAACGACAAAAACAACAAAAACGGGGGAGAGGGCTGCTGACACATTACGCCTCGGCAGGTTTTCAGAGCGCGTCCGCGAGCGCGGCGCATGGTGGTCGCGTTCACGGCATCGATGGCTAATGCCTCTACGCTCGCGCGGCGTGGGGCGCGGCGTGGGGCGCGGCGTGCACGGTATGCAGTTACGGCAATCCATCACTGCCACTAGTCTGCTGGGACTGGGAGACTGGGAGATCCCGGAGCCTGCGGCGAGCGCAGCGCCGAGCCGAGCCCCAGCACGGCCAGCAGGGTCTTGGCTGCTTTGGCGAGGCGCACCGAGAGTCCCGTCGAGCCAGACTGTGCAGCTGTGTCGTTTTAAAACTTTTCAAACAGTTTGCAACGCTTTTTTTGGGTGTGTCGGAGGGGCGGGGGTGGAGCCGAGGTAGGGGCGAGGCGGGCAGCGCGGCGAAGAATGGAACCACAGACCAAACGAGCACCCGGCCGCCCAAACCCCACCCAGACCTTTCACTCAGACTCGTAAATATGCGAAGTCGTTCATTACCAAATCCAATAGGTGCCACGCCGCGGCCGCCCTGCCGCCCCCAACGCCCCCGCCGCCCCCGCGCCGCCCCCAGCCTCGGCCCCGCAGCAGCAGGCGCGCACTCCAGCTGACGCTGTTCAAATACGACCCCCTTTCGCAGAGCCACGTCATGAACCGGAAACTGAACTGTTACGGAGCGAGGGCGCCCCTGCGTACACAGCGAAACACACACAGATACACACACACACACACACACACACACTCTCTCTCACACACACACTCACACCCGCACCCCCTGCGCGCGCAGACCCCCGCCCCCGCCTCCGGTGAAATATAATTAAATAAAGCGTGTCTTGAAGGGGATTCCACACAAGGCCACACACGTCTCCTGAATGTATAAAATATTCCCGCTCCGCGCTCCGCCAGTGGCACGCCGAGGCACGCCACTGCAAGCTCGACGACGGTGACCTCGCCGGGTTGGGTCGGGAGAGTTTGGAAGAGGAAGCGCGCCGGGACAGGGTGGGTGCGGCTCGGCACGGCTCGGCACGGTCAGCATAAATTCCAAGAGTATATATACCTAGGGGTCTCGCTGCATCCCGCGCGTGACGCACAGCGTGCCAGCGCAACGCCGCGGTACCCTGGCGAAGAAAACGGAGCGAGCGGGCTGGGGTTCGAACCCCGGCCCCTGCCTTCGGTCTAATCACACGCCCGGCGGGGCGGGTAAGGGGAGGGGGCCAGTAGCATGTCGCACAAATGTGTCTAGCGTGGCGGGCGTGGGGGCGTGGCGGGGCGTGGCGGGGCGTGGCGGGGCGTGGCGGGGCGTGGCGGGGCGCGGCACGGCACGCAAGGCGGGGGACCACTGTCGGGATTAAGCCCCACGCCACGCCTGGCCGCCCGGGGGGCCCAAGGGGCGGGGGCCAAGGGGGCGGCGGGGGCCCCGCGGGGGCCGGCCGCGCCCTCCTCGGCGTGACAGCAACACTGCAGCAAACTAACCCAATCTCAGACGCCAACCTGTCCAAGTGTCGCCACACGGGCCGCAACGCCGCACGGACCGCCGGTCAAGCGCTGACCCCGGCCGGGCCGGGCCGGCCCACCCCTCGGACGCTCCCCCTCCCCGCCGCCCCGCCACACCGCAAAGGCCATTATACCGGCGCGCGACGCGCATTCATCCAATTTGGGCCTCCGATTCAACAGCCCGGCCGCGCTGCCGCGCCGCTACAGTGTCGCGGTAACGCCATTACGCGTTGCTCATCGCGGCAATCATTGCCGTGATGACGGCCGTGGCGCTCGGCGTGCCCGTTGGCGTGCCCGGCGAGTCGCTGCAGGCCTCCAGGACAACTGGCCGTGGGGCCCTGGAGGCCCCCTAGGCCCCCTGGAGGCCCCGGAGGCCCTGTACACCGGGCGCGAGATGTACTCCGCTCGGATGTACGCGTCAGCAGCGCGTTAGCATTTCAATGCGTGTCCGACACACCTGACAATGGCCGCGTAACGAGCGAGGCGCCCGCCCCGCCCCGCCCCGCCGCTGCCGCCAATCACAACACTCCCAGCGGCGTAGCCGGCGAAGGGGAGGGGGAAGGGCAGACCTGTTCAGGCAGACGTAACTCGGACGACCCTTTGCTCCAGTCCTCAAATTGGACTCGAATCGAGGACAGGACGGTGCCGACGGTTGCCTTGTTCCACGAGCAAATCCAGCCGGGTGGAAATGCGAGGCCGATTCCAGGGACAAAACTCGAAATAAGATGGCCTCCAGTGTGCTGGTTCCAGCGGCCAAACCGCAAGGTCGCCGCTGGCCGCGATGCAGCGCTCGTCCGCCCTGCAATCAGCCGTCACACTTTATGGCGTGTTTAATGCGGGGGCGGGTCCGCCCCACCCCACGCCGCCACCAAGTGCATTGTGAAGCTACAGCCATAAACCAGTGCAGCGGAGCGTCATGAAACCGCTCCAGCAGACACCCTACTGCAAAAAAAAAGACAGTTGCACGACGCAGCACTCAGCGCTGGACCGACACGGCACGTCGTACGTGTCGTCTCCGGGATGTCGTCGTCGTCGTGTTTCGACTTCTTCGCCGGTGACGCGGGGGCGGGAGGGGGGGGGGGGGGCGGTCGGAAGCAAGAGGGGCGAGAGGAGGAGCGAGGAGTGGGGGACAGCTGTCCGTGCACCAACGTGCAACAAACGCCGGCCTAAAGGGAGAAGACAGTCCTAGGGCAGCCCTAAGACAGCCCTGAGGCAGCCCTAGCCCAGTCCTCGCTCCGCTAGCGTCCGCTGGCGCGCTGGCGTCTGGCTCGTGCTATCAATAGACACCATTTATTTTTGGCTGCTGCACACGCGTGGTGGTGCCGCACCGCGCCGAACATCCACGCCCCCCTCCCCGGCCACGCCGCGCCACGTAGAGCCCCGTGCCAGCAAACGGACGTTGACACACGTTCAATGAACACGGGGCAGAGGAGCAGCAGCGGAGCGGCGTTTCCGAACACGAGTGTTTCGTCGCTCCATCTCACTCGCACCTCCTAAGGAACCCCCGGCGCGAGTGCGAGAGAGACAGAGCGACGAGAAGCACTGTTCGGAGTCGTGATGGACGGGCACCGAGCACCGCGGCTCGTCTCGGCCCGGCCCGGGGTCAGGTCGCTGGTGCCATGCATCCCACCGCATCCCCCCCCCCCCCGCCGGGAGAGAAGAATAAATTCAGCAGCGCGACCGACGTTTTGTTTCTCATTTTACGACAGGAGAAAAAGAAAACAGCCACTCTATTTTCACAGGTGGCCGCGCCGCGTTCCTTTTCCAAAGAACTCCGTTTTTAAGACCCGATAAATTTTGTCGGGACATTTTTTAGTTTTTCTCGTACGAATTTCCGATACCGGGCGCGCGGGGCCCGGCTTTCACAGTGTAGGCAGCCGGGCCGCGCGGTGTACGGGAAGGGAGGGGCCGCCGCCGCCGCCGCCGTGAGTTTGGTGAGTTCAACGCGCGACGCCGCGCCCCGCGAGCGCGTTCAGATCCCTGCCGGCAACGGAGTGCACGCGCGACAACGGCAACGGAAAACAAAATCAACAACAAGAATGCGTGACAAACGGCGCGCGGCGCGCCCGCAGCCTCCGCCTGCCATCCGCGGCGTAGGCAACCCGCGCGCACACCTGTCCGCCGCGTGGCCCGCCGCCCGGGCTGCACCGCGCTGCACGCCACCTCACCTGGTCGGGCGCAGTGTAGGCAACCCTCCCGCAGGCAAGCGAGGCGGGCAGGCCGCGCTCACCTGGTCGGGCGCTCCACCGGAGCCAGGGCGGCCAGAGCGCCCAGAGCGCAGCCACACCAGAACAACACCTGCGCTACGGCGATGGCGGTCGACATGAAGCAGAGTGCGAGGACCTTCTGCAGGTACACTGATTCCGAGAATCGTTACTCTCCATCTCTCTCGCACCCATGCGGTGTCCGGCACAGGTGCGAGAGAGACAGAGCGACAGGACGACAGACACCGAACCCGGCCCCGGAGCCGCTCCGCACCGGAAGTCAGTCACACCGTCCGTAGGCCTGCGGTCTGCCCCGTCTCTCTCGCACTCGCTGGCCTGGTGCGCCACATCTGGCTGCAATTAGGCCGTGTGGGTCGGCCGAGCCTGTAGGCTTCCCGTGGGCTACGCCGATTGTTTTACCGCAGTGTTGGTGGTGTAGGCGCGCACAGGGTTGCCAAATCGGCAGTACGGACAGGATTATTTTAAACTGCGCGTTCACGTTTTGTTCAGCGAATTTCACACGCACACACACACACACAGACGTACCTCTAAAAGCTTTCAACTTCGTTGCACTGCCAGCCAACCAGCCAGCTGCAGTTGCGTGGCCGCCCCTCTCGTTTTAGACGTCATGCATGCTGCTGCTGACCTGTGGCATGCCTCTGTGTGTGTGTGTGTGTGTGTGTGTGTGTGTGTCTGTGTGTGAGTGTGTGAGTGTGTCTGTGAGCAGCCTCCTCGCTTTCTCACAGACTGTCCCTAGTGCCACATGGTTGGGGCCCCTCCCCGACGTCCCCGCCGGCTCGGGGCGCTCGGGGCGCGGCACCACGCCTGGATCACCTTCTCCAGACGACGTCGCAGCGGATGCACATGGCGTCCTAAATATCCTCCAGAGGCTTTTTCACACCCGCTGCGACACGCGGTGTTTGAACTGTCTGTCTGTCTGTCTGTCTGTCTGTCCGTCCGCGGGGCGTCACGCCACGTCACAGCGAGGCCCGGCGGCGACGGCGGCCGCCAAGTCCGCGTCGTGCGCCAAGCCCTCGACGGACGTGACTAAGATGAAGGTGTATTTTGGAGCCGTCTGCCGGGGATCGCTCACCGCGCCGGCGAGGCCGAGCCGAGGCCCACTGGCCCTGAGAAAACAGCGCTACTCAGGAACAATTTTCCGATTCGAAAACGGTTTGTCTGCTGTGTTCCAAAAAGGCACGCTGGCGCCTTTTGCTTGGCAGTGTAGGGGAGGAGCGGTAGTCTCCGTGGCCCCCGCCTGGGCTGGCTGGCTGGCTGGCTGGCGGCCTGGCCCCCTGGACCGGCAGCACGTGTGTGCAGCTGGAGGCCATCCAGGCCATCCAGGCCATCCCCTAGGCCACATGGACAACGGGGCGGGCTGCGTGCGAGGCGAGCCCCCCGGCCCCCGCCACGCCAGCCACGCCCGAAGGCCAACGGCCCGGGGAGCATCGCCGTGCCGCCGTGCTGCCGCCACCGCAACGAATCGGCGGGGCGTGGGGACGCAGCGACGGAACAGACGCCGGTCCCGCCTGTTGCATTCCGGGAAGCTAACGCAAATTCGAGCCGCGGCCGCCACGCCCCTCGTGACGGTCTGTCAAGGTTCTCGGCTTTGTTGGCCGGACACCAATCGGCAGTCCACCCTTTCGTCCCCCCCCACCTCGGCTTGGCCGCGCCCCAAGGAGGGCCCGTCCGTCAACGACGTGTTATCAGCGCGATGACGCACTCGGGGACCAGGACGGGGCAGCAGGGCCTCCACGACGGCGAAGCGACGGGGGACCCAAACGCCATGGACTGCGGACCAACTGGCCAGCACGGGGCGGTCGCGGCCATAGGCAGCCCCCGGTCGGCTAGAACCCCACCTATTACTCCAGTTATTTTCGGAAAGTGACAAATTTGGCTTGTGCACGGCCTAAGGCAGGCCAGAGAGGGGGCAGTGGCGGCAGCGGCCGTCGCGGCGGCAGCGGCGGGCTAAAAACAAGTCGGCGGAGGGGGGCACCGCAGCACAGCCAGCAGACTCATTCCCAGAGCCGTCTCCGTCGCCCTGTCTCTCTCGCACCCAAAGGGGACGCCCCACGAGAGCGAGAGAGACAGAGCGACGAAAACGACTCTCGGAATCAGTGTGCTGCACAGCACGCCGCGCGGGGGGCTGTGGGGGCCGGGGGGCTCCTAGCCGCAGCACGAGCCAATCACAGCCCGGGGATCCATTTTTAGCGTCAGGGGGTCACATTAAAAAAGCCCGCAGGCAACCCAAGGAGCCCCCACACCGGTGCCCCCTCCGCCCCCCGCGCGTCCCCGCCAGCCCGCGGCCGCCGCTCTGGCCGGCCCATGTGTGGTTGCTCGAGACATCTGCATTCACTCTGCCCCGCCGAGCCGCCAGGGCGGCCCCGCCAGCCCCGCCAGCCCCGGTCGGCCGGCCGGCGCAGAAATCCCTGGCGTCCCGGCGACCCGGGCCGCAGTCAGTCGGAGGCCGGAGAGGCCCTGGGCCCGAGGCCTGGTGCCTGCGCCTGCTCGTCCTCGGCGTCAGTCGCTCTTGAGCACCGCCACGGCGAGGACGTCCTCCGGCGTGCTCCCTGGCCGCGCCCTGGCCGCGCCCCTGCAGCCCTGCATCCTGGACCCGCGTGTCCCCGCGGCCGCGCGCCTCCCGTGCGAACCACCGGCCGACCGGGCCGCGGAGCCGACCGCGTCGCGACGCCCTCGCGGCGCCACCCGCCAGCACCAGCAGCACCGCCACCCACCGCCAGCACCATCGGCACCCACCGCAGCAGTCCTTGTGCGAGTTCCATACTTCCTTGCTTCCCATATTGCAATTTGAAACTTATGGAATGTAAAGAAGTATGGAGCCATCACGGGCATGCCTTCGCGAGTGCCCTCTCCGGCGCCAGATGCCTCCGCCCCGACGCCTCGCCGCACGCCTCCAGGCTCCGCGTCGGGATACTTGGAGAGCTGTGGCGCGACCCAGAGACTCACAGTGGAGTGAGTGGGAGAGTCCCGCGAGCTACTCGCGGCGAGTGGGGGTGTGGAGTGTGCGAGTTGGCTCGAGTGCGACTTGGACTTGGACACCGCCGCGCGGTGTCGGGTTTCCCAGTGAGGTTTTTTTGCGGCGCCGAGTGGCGGGTGTTGGGTTTCGCACAGTGGATGGGGATGTAAATTTAGATCGGGAGATGGGGTGTTTGGAAACCGAGATTTGGTTTGCTTAGGGTGTGAGATGTGGAGATGAGTTGAGGAGACTGGGAGTGGATGTTAGGAGTTCAGATTGGGAGTGGACTTACAGGATGGTAACATGGGTATCAAGAGAGGACGTTGATAGTGAAAAGTGAGTAACAGGGGTCTAGAGTGTCATGACTGGATCTGTGACCTATCCCGAGTTGGTGAAGCAGGCGATCGAGGAGTGGGGCCTGGAGTTAGCACTGCCACACCTTGAACGAGGTAAGCAGCAGTGTAGGAGGATAGTTGAATGATACCGTGACTGGGGTCTAGAGTGAGCGTCAGGGGGTCGAGTGGATCCCGGCTCGACGCAGGCCCCACACTGGAAGTTGTTCGGCCGCAGCGCAGCAGCCAATCGGGCAGAGGGCGCGCAGTGAGTAGCGTATGGAAATAACCCGTGGGTTTTACGGAGCACGCTTCAGCAGCGGCGAGCGCCATTCGCAGAGGTGTGCGTCTGTGTGTGTGCGGGTCTGCGCTAGACACGGTATGGCCTGGCCTGCGCCGGGGCTTGTGAACGTGTGGTGTAGTTCCTGCGTGCCCCAGTCTGCGTACGTGTGTGTATGTGTGTGTGGGGTGAGTGTTGGTGTGCGGACGTGTTTATGTTTTCGCTGGGAAACAATTGTCCGAGCGAACGACGCCGAGGGCAGTCCTGCCGTGTTCCGGCACTGGCCGCCCTGCTTTTGGCCTAGCCGCTTCGGCATGCTCTGTTTCGCTTCCACGCGTGCTCTCTAGCCACGTCAATTATTAGATTCCTCGCTCCCGGGCCTCGGCCGCCCTGCCGGCCTCGCCGGGCCTCACCGCACATTATTTAACCGGCCGTTTGGTTCCCTATTTTTCCCTCCCTCCCCATTTTCTCTTTTTATTTTTTGCCAGTGCCTGTGTGGGTCGGCCGGATGCTGCAGAGGGATGCCTGCGTGGCTCCCCCTCCCCCTCGCTCCGCTCCCTCACGCAGTACACAAACATTCCCGTCCTGGAAAACATGCGCCTCGCCAGCGCACCGTTTGAAGAAGAGCCTGGCCGCTCCGCTCTGCTGCTCCGCCCAGCTCCGCCTGCAGACTGAGAGTCGTTTTCGTCGCTCTGTCTCTCTCGCACTCGCGGGGCGTGCCGTGCGGGCGCGACAAGGACAGAGCGACGAAAACGACTTTCGGAGCGGCTCCGACAGACCGGTGAGCGGCGGCCCCCCTGCGGGCTCTGTGTGCGTCTCTCTGCCTCTCGCACGCTACGCATGGAGCGCGAAAGAGAAGAGAGAGAGAGAGAGAGAGAGAGAGAGAGAGAGAGAGAGAGAGAGAGAGAGAGAGAGAGAGAGAGAGAGAGACAAAGTGCGGTTCGGAATCAGCCCGCTGGCTGTCTGGCCGGCAGAGCCAACACCGTGTCCATCCCATGTCCAAATAATTTGGGGCGAGCGGTGTGCGGCACACCCTCCCCTCCCCCTCCCCTCCCCTCCCGGCAAACACCGCCCGCCGCCAAATCACCCCTTCTTTGCTACGCCGCTACGCCACTGCAGGTCCTCGTCGCCGAGGCGGCGGCCTCTAGGCCCAGCGGCCCAGCCAGCACGAGGAGGCCCACACTGTTTATGTCTGCCAGTGTGCCGCGCGCATTAAACCCTTTTACAGCGCCGCGCAAAAAATGACCCACTTTGGCGCGGCAACACGGCAGCACGGCATAGGGCGGTCCGGGCCGCGAAATCGCTTCGAGTTATGTCCCGCCTTTGCTTTGGCCGCGGCCGGCCGCGCGGTCGGACAGTCGGCCCGGGACCAGCGCGTCCAAGGTCTGCTCCACTGCACAACTTGCTTTTCAATGGCCGAGTGGCATGGCAACCCCGGACCCCATCGGCCGCAGCGGGGCCAGCCGGCCAGACCGAGCGGCCAGCCAGCCAACCCATGGGGCCGCGCGCCACACGGGGGAATCCCCCGAGGCACGGCGCGGCGGCCCAGGGCAGCCCAGGGCAGCCAGCAGCGGCCGAACGGCAATACGAACCCGAATAGCGAGCATGAATGCACACACAGATTGCTTTTCGCATTTGATTTACGTGGCCCAATTTTCATGGCGGTAAACTTGATTTGGCCCGTTCCGCCAGGGGAAGGCGGGCAGGCAGGCGGGCAGGCGGTCTTCCTCCGCCCCGGCCGCGCTCCAGCAACTCGGTCCGAAAACAAAAGTCTCGGGGACATAATTCCCTTCCCGCACCCTGATTGCATTTCGGAATAAACGTAAACCAAGAGAAACCCCACAGATTGCCGTCCGATTTGCCCGTCAACATCTCGCTCTGCCAGTGTACAGCACCGCCAGGTCCGCAAGGTGAAGGTACAGTACCGTACACCCCAGCAGCGCGCCCCTTCGTCCGGCTCGGCTCGCCCAGCACCCCGTCAACACGGCAGCGGGGACCCACCGGAGTGGTCCATGAGTCGACCGGACGGATCATAATGACAATACGTCGCCGTGTGTGTGTGTGTGTGCGAGTGTGTGAGGCTGAGTGTGTGCGCGTGCGGATGTAGGTCGGGGTGCAGGGAAGGCACTCCTGCCGCTACACTGGGCACGCCGTGCCCGCGGGCACCCCACCGACATTGCAGCCTCGGGGCCACGGTTGGGGTTGGGGGCGCGGCGCAGCGCTCACACCACGACGCCGCGCCACGCCGCGCCACGCCGCGGAGGGTACCTTTTGGTAAACATCCAACAACCGCGGTGGGAAAACAACCCGTTGCGTTCCGATTACTTATATTCCTCTCGCGCGACTCGCAAATCGTCTCGCATGCGACTCGGAGGCCACGGTGAGGTCAGTCACCTGATGCAGCATCTCTCTCTCTCTCTCTCTCTCTCTCTCTCTCTCTCTCTCTCTCCCTCTCTCTCTCTCTCTCTCCCCCACACACAGACACACACACGGACATCCCCGCCAAAATCGCGTCGCGCGCGCTCGCAAAATAAATAAACAAAGGACGCGCGCGACACGGCGACCCGCCACCTCGGCTATTTTTCACCCGGCTGAAGTTGACGAATCGGCTGGATATGCAAAAGCCCCGGCCGGGCCGCCAATGAGCCGCGCGCCGCCCCGCCTAAACATGCGAGGCCCCGCGAGGGGTCCGCGAGGGGCCCGCGCCATCAATCGTAAATCAGTCCGGGGCGGGGCGGGGCGGGGCGGGGCGGAACACCATGCTAGGCCCCACCCCGCCCCGCCCCGCCCCGCCCAGTCAAGCCAAAACGCCGGGCCGCCACGCCGCCACGCCACGGAGCACGGAGCGCCCCCCGCTCCTGCAAGCAGCCCTGCACGCGGGATCCCTGACGGATCCCCCCGCCGCGGCGCATCGGCAGGCACAGATTTACGCCCCGTTGTGGCGCGGCGGAGCGGGGCGGGGCGTGGCGGGGCGCGGCGGGGCGGGGCGGGCGTCGAGGCGCTGCTACCCAAATCGGCTTTGGCACGCCCCGGCACGCCCTCTCCTCTCTCTCTGTCTGTCTCTCTCAAGTCTCAAAGTCGAAAACCCCCGCGCGCGCTCGGCGCACCTGCGCTAAGACGGCGGGTACTGTATCTTGCACCGCTGCTGCAGAGGCTGACTCCGAACAGCGGCTCCCCGTCGCTCCGTGGGCCGGTCCGCAGAGGAGCGAGAGAGACAGAGCGACGAGCGCTCCGTCCGGACGCCCACGACGAACAACCCGGACAGCCACTCACTCACGGGACCCGCGTGGACAGTGGCGGCGGCGCCAGTGACTACTGACCTGGAACACAGAAAAGAAAACACAACGTCAAAAAAAAAGAAGAAGCGGAGAATAATTTGCGCAAACTCGACGGGGAAAGGGGGGAGGGGGAAGGGAAGAGAAATCAAATTTTAGGAGGCTTCACAGAGACAGTAGGGGCAGCGAACGAACGCGCCAGCAGAAAAGGAAGTAGACCAAAAAGCGCAGCATTTTAATTAAACAAGCCGGCATGAATCACGACGGGTTACTTGAAATAAAACTTGAGTGCGACACACACACACACACACACACACACACACACACACACACAGAGCAACGCGGATGGCTGGGACAAACCCGGCGCCGCATAAACAATAAACCGATGCGGTCGCGTCATACACAACACGCCGCTCGGCCGGCGCCTAAATTTTTCATACGCGCGTGTATTGTTGTTGGCAGTGCACGCGCAGGGCGCGCGGTTTGCGAGCGGCCGACTCGGCGCGCATAGCGGCGGCCGTTAGCAAATATGACACCCCCTCTGCACTGCAGCCATTCCACCACCCGCGCCGCCGACCGCGAAACTCGTCAGATAAATACCCGACAACTATCAGTGCAGTGGCAGCAGGCTGTCTCCGAACAGTGTGTGTCTCTCTCTCGCACGCCGTGCTGTCCCAGGGAAGTGCGTGCGAGAGAGACAGGCAGCAAAACGTGACGAGGTATAAATAATGAACGCCATCTCGACGCGTCAAGATAATAAAGCAGGAAAGCGCGCGCCGGCCGCGCCACTGTGTGGTCCAGCACTGCGTTTTGCACGCACGCACGCACACACACATGCACACACACACACACACACACGAGACGCATCGTGTCACGCCGCGCGTCACGTCACGATAGAGCACCGCATCCAAAGTAATGCCGCCATCATCCAAAACACGGGACGGGCTCACCCTTGCAGCAAAAACACACGCGCGCTCACACACACACACACACACACACACAGACAGAAAGCAGCAGCCCCCGTGCTGTTTTATCGTTACAGCGTACTATGTGGACATCCAGTTACGCCCCCCATCCCCATTACGGGCCGGGATGCCGGAAAAAAGATTGACCTTTGGGTCCGTTTCGGTCGGGCGGTGTCGTTAGATCCGCCGCTCGGATACAGCTCGGCGCCGTCGTGCTCTCTCTCTCTCGCACTCGGGGCGCGTCACGGAGGGGTGCGAGAGAGATAGGACGACGCGATGAGGGCTCCTGTTGGAGCTGCGGCCGCTGCAGCGAGCCAGGCCACTTGGGGCGGGGAGTAGGAGGTGGGTCCTGTAGTGCCTGGCGGAGTACATGGAGTACACGGACAGCGGGGCGACTCGCTGCCCTGCCCGTTGACACGCGGGATGGGGAGTGGGGGAACACGTGGACACCAGGAACAAAACGCCACCGTTAAAGGACTAACTTTACGAAGTAAAACGGACAACCGTGTTAGCGCCCGACCGCCACCCACCGGCTGAGGGCCAGGCAGGTCGTGGCTTCTCTCTCACGCACCCGTGCGCGCCCCGCAGGTGCGAGAGAGACAGAGCGACGAGGCTCTGTTCGAAAAAGAGTCCGCGGACTCGGACTCCGGGTCACGGCGGGCAGGACCTCCACTGCCATCAGCACGGCCGAGGGGGAAACGACTGAGAAATTTTGTGTACATCGGATAGGGATAACCCCGGATAACCCGCGGATTACCTCCGGATTACATCGAAAAATTGCGAGGATTACCATTGGATTGCGCGGATTACCCCGGATTACCTCAGAATTTCCCCGGATTACTTCGAAATTCTGGTTATCCGGATAGCGGATAACCAATTTGCTGTACATCGGATAACCGAAGTGGTTTCCCCCTCGAGCACGGCCCTTGGTTCAATTCCCGGGCGTAGAAGTTGCACCCGCTTGGCGGGGCCGTGGCGGGGTTCTCCGCCCGCTTCGCTCTTCTCTTCGCTCGGGCGGACATACCCCCGGCCCCAAGGCCACTGCCGCGGCCCTGCGGCGCGGGGTAGCGCCGCGGCGTGCGGCTCGAGTTAGGGCCAGGCCGGCCGGCCGGGCCGCGCGCCCAGGAAGAAAGTGAGGCAAAGTTGGAAACGAGATGAGACCGCGCGAGCGTGCGCAGAAATTGACTCTGAAAACAAGCTCCGGAACGAACCGGCAATGGCTCGCTGATGCCGAGAGTCGCTGCCGTGGCGCTGCTCTCTCTCTCTCTCTCTCTCTCTCTCTCTCTCTCTCTCTCTCGCTCTCTCTCTCGCGGGGCGTCCCCTCCAGGTGCGGGAGAGACAGAGCGACGAAAACGACTCTCGGAATGAGTGTGCTGCCTCGCCGACTCTCGGAACGGCATCAAGCGGCCGGCCGGGCTGTTCAAACTCCGCGGAATAAGATCGCCTTCCCGCGAACCCCCTCACCGGGCGCGCAGCGCAGCGCGGCGCAACGGCCAACAGTCGTCTCGTCGCTCTGTCTCTGTCGCACTCACAGGCCGCCTCGCGGGGGAGCGAGAGAAACAGACTCGTTTGGCAGTGGTACTCGCAGTGGCACTACACAACAGGGCGGAACGACGATGCGAACTGGGTCAACTAGTCCGTGAGCTCTAACCAAACAAGATGAACAAACATCCCAAACAGCCCCTGCCGCCGTGTACACTGTAGTATACAGTGTGGGGCACACAATGTGCAGCACAATGCGCCATCCGCATTTTGTTTGCCGGCAAAACGCGGCATAACTCATCCCGTGCACAAGACAGAGCGCCAATTTGCTTTGGCGCGCCCTGCTGCTTGCTGCTGGTGCACTGGTAGAACCGGGGTACAACTCGGGCGTACTCCTTTACGCCTCTCCCAAGCGTAGTGGGGCTTCGAGCGTAGCAGTTCTCCGATCTGATCCTCTACTGGCTATCGCAAGTTTGCCTGCCCGAATGAAGCGCACTTCGCTCCCGTTTTACCAGTGCAGTGAAGCTGCTGGCACTGCCAGTGATGGAGCTGCTAATCGACAGAAATCACTCACCAAGCGAGCGGCAGCAAAATCGGAAGCGCGCGGAATTAGAGCGGAGAACGACGAGGACCGACCGAAGGGGAGAGAGAGGGAAGAGAGGAAGACGGAAAAAATGCCAACAATCAGGCCAGTTGATGATGTTCCGATAACTCATCGCAATCAGAGGCAGTCCGGTCGAGTCCGGTTTGATGGGCCGAAACTAATGCTGCTCGGGTCGGGGATGGCCGCGCTGCTGGCCGTGCTGGCCGTGCTGGCCGTGGCGGCGTGGGGATGGCATATAATTGGCTGGGGTGGCGCCGCGCGGCCGCAGCCTGCCCACCAGCAGTCTGACTCCGAGAGTCGTTTTCGCCGCTCTGTCTCTCTCGCACTCATGGCGCGTCCCGCATGGGTGCGAGAGAGACGGAGCGACGAAAACGACTCTCGGAATGAGTCTGCCGCGCTTGCTCGCCGAGTTCAATTAGCCCGCCAGCCCGGCGCTGCAGCACCAGAAAAGGGGGCAGCGGTCCCGCCTGGCCCTGCGAGACCCTGCGAGACTTTCGCCGTGTCCCGCCTGGCCCTCCGAGACCCTGCGAGACTTTCGCCGTGTCCCGCCTGGCCTTCCGAGACCCTGCGAGACTTTCGCCGTGTCCCGCCTGGCCCTGCGAGACCCTGCGAGACTTTCGCCGTGTCCCGCCTGGCCCTGCGAGACCCTGCGAGACTTTCGCCGTGTCCCGCCTGGCCGACAAACGTCGGCTGGAGAAACGTCGGTCGGACAAACGTCGGTCGGACAAAAATTTAAGGGAAAAGGAGGTCGGACAAATTTCGGCAGGTCGGACAAACGTCGGTCGGACAAACGATGTAGACTCCGGACTGTCCCACGCGCCACATGGCGTGGCGCGGCGTGGCGGGGCGTGGCGGGGCGTGGTGGGGACCCGGATGACATTTCCGACCGGATGGCTCCTGGGAGAGACAGGGGCAGCCCAGGCCGGCAGCCCAGGCCGGCAGCCCCAGGGGCCGCGCAGACAACGAAAACCACAAACCGTCTTCCAAAGGCAAAGCGCCACGCTCAGGCCGCGCGCGGCACACAGTGTAGCGAATATTTTCATCCGATCAGCGCGCGGCGGGCGATACTGAACCTCGCGGAGCGTCGGCGGACGGACGATCGACGTAAAAAAAGGCTAACGGGGCTTTAGTGGGGAAAAAGAGGATTTCCGGCGGGAGTGGGCGCCATTTTTCTTTTGAGGCGGCAGGGGGCGCCACCACCGATAGTGGCCATCTAGATCCGAACGGCTTGCAGTGCAGGAGCGTCCCGCCGCGTCCCTGCTGCCCCACCGGGCCTATCCCTGCCCTATCTCTAAATGCTCCATTAAAACTTTGGTCGGCAACTCGAGTCACCGCCGTCCTGTAGTTGGAGTGAGAGGGAAGGGGCGGCGGGGAGGGGGGTAGAGTCGCCTCCTTGATCTGGGCCGCCGGTCCACTGCAAGCCTGCACCATGGGCACAGCAGGGCACAGCGGCGAGTCACATGCCATGAACTGGTTGGCTAAACTTCCTGACCTCATGTCAGCCGGCAGCGCGGCAGCCGGGCCTGCTGCCATCGCCATGGAGATCAGAGCACACTGGCCACCCTGTGCCCGACACGCACACACTCACACACACACACACACGTGGGAAACATGCGTGCGAGTACGGCCACGTACACGCTCTAGGCAAAAACAAGCAGGGGCGGCGGCGGGCCAGTGTGCCCGGAATATACAGTGGAGTGCCGTGACGTATGGAGGTTGCAAGAGGGCGGGACGTTCCGAGATAGGGAAAATATCGTCAAGGGACGCGCGGGTCGTGTCCGAAAAAAAACAAAACGAATTCACCTCTTAAAAGTCATTTTCTTTTCGTTGACCTCGGCACAAGGTTTCCTTTCGCGCACTGGTCAAAATAGATTGGAAAGTACGATTTCCGTCAGAAATTTTCAAGGGCGGCGTTTTTCAAAAAGATTTTTTGGTATACTTCACCAGCCGGAAACTCATACAAAATAAAACCATTGAAAATTATACCATGTACGAAAAGCAATTTTTTTTTCTAAGAATTTCCAGTTTTTTTTTTTTTTACAGTGCGTCCGCTAGACGGGTATGAAAAGGAGGGGCATAAACGTGGGCGCGGCGATCCTCAGGTCCTCGGGGCGGCGCGGGGGCGGCGCGGGGGGGCGGCGGGGCGGGGGCGGCGCGGGGCGGCGGGGGCGGCGCGGGGGCGGCGAGCAGACCGCGACTCCGGCCAACATCATAAACCTAGAACGATATTGGTCCAGGTTGTGTCCAGTGGGACGATATATAGAGATTGTCAGGCCAACATTTAGTACTGCGGTCGTAAAGCAGCGGGACCGGCGGCGCAGCGCCGCAAACGGTAAAAAAGGGGAGGGAGAGTAAAAACGAGTGCAGTGTGCGAGTAATGCTGCAGGTGCGGGCAGGACTAAGGCAGGCCGCCCCGCCGCCGCGTCTCCACCAAGTTTCCAAGACGAGTCGAAGCAGGCAGGCCTCCAGCCGGGCCAGCCCCCCCGTGTGTTGCACGTGGAAACGGGTGATAAGGCTCCTGGATCAGCCAGAAAGCCTTTCGCGTCTCGAGCCCACTGCGTCTACTCCGTCTACTCGCTAAGCCCGTACTCCCGACTCCAAATCCATTGGCAGTGGCTTGATGCCGAACGGGGCCGCGCCGCTCTGCCTCCCTCCTCGCACTCGCGGCCCGTTCCCCAGGGGTGCGAGACAGACAGAGCGCGACGCGACACTGTTCAGAATCAGTCAGCAGAGGACACGTCGAGTTTTGAGGTCAACATTTTCACGGTCCTCAACCTCAGCCACAGCCACATTGGAGAGGCACAGAGCGGACTCGAGAAAAAGAAGCACCCCGTCCCCCGGGCAATAGACAAGAACACTCTTATCTGCGTTATGCAGCCGCACATCCTCCGCAAGCGACTTAATTTGCCAGTGAACAAAGAAAGAAGCAGCAAATCACTAACAATAAAGCCTTCCCCACCCCACAGGTGCACACAAACACACACACACACATGCGAACACACGATAAGGGTGGAAGGGGTGGGATGGATACGTGACCTCAGAATGTCGCCTCGCGCCTCACCCCACAAACCCCGTTCGGCTCACGAATTTTAATTGGAGATATATAGCATGCCAATGCCCATGCTAATTCGGATGGGAGGGGGAGGGGAGGGGGAGGCCCGCGACGCGTCGTGCATTGTATTGTTTTTGCTGGCGCTGCTAGAAGAGCGGGGCGAGCGACGAGCTAACCACTAGGCTCGGTACGTTTGTCTGTGAGTCTGTGACAACGGCGGTGGTCCGGATTTTTTCCCCTTTCCACTCGCTCTCCGTGTAACCCCGTCGCAAACGAACAATCCAAGTTTGTTTCAAACAGGAGAAAATGTTCTGACTTTGTGGCCCGAAGGCATACAAGAGTTAGTGACTTCGCTCTCGGGAGTGTGTAGGTCGCGGGGGTGGTACGCAGTGGGTAGCATCCCGGGGGCAAGCCACAGCCACGGCCACGAACAAAAACTATTTTTCGGCGGAATTTCTATTCTCTTGAAAGAAGTTGCGTGGAAATGCATGCAGCCCGCGCGGCTAGCGCCTGGCATCCGAGGGTAGGCAACCCTTCGTGCCTGTGCGCTGCGTCGCCTGCCGCGCCCCTCCAGCACGGCGCTACTATCGGTCTCCAATTAGACGTCCATCGCTTCCTCTCCGTGATCGCCAACTTGCCGATGCAAAAACTCTCGAGAGCCGAACCCGATTCGGTATCCGGCACGTCGCGGCGCGGCGCGGTCCCTCCGAAAGTAACTTTCTATCCGAGATGGAGTGCTCGGGGCCCCGGGCCGTGTGCCGCTGTGACGCCCTCTCGAAGTGGGACCAGCGGAGCGCCCCGTGAGTGCGACAGAGACAGAGCGATGAAACGACTCTTCGGCATCAGTCTGCCGCCCAGCACTCCGTCACGCGGCCCGCCCTCAGCGCCCTGCAGTTCACGTCCCCTGCAGCCCGTCACGCGGCCAAGCGCGTTGGGTTGCCTACCCTGCAGCCCGCGGGCGCTAGAGGCTGCACCCCTGCCCGGCCTGGCTGCCACTCCTCGCTGGCTGGGGTGCAAATGGTCCAGACAGACAGACAGACAGACAGACAGACAGACAGACAGACGGCTGTTCGTCGAGAGGAAAGGCAGAGGGACGAACGGGGTGCAAGGAGTGTGCAAGAGGCGAGCAAGGTAAATACGGGTAGTGATGAGGCTGCCGATCTGGCCTCCCCCAAGCCGCCTCAGTCGCCGGAGGCCCTGCAGCAGGGGGGAACTACTTCACAAAAAGTAGACAGCACCATTCAAGAAAATAGTTATTTTTCTCCCTGGCCTCGGTTAACGCCGCGTTTAGAGTTATGCCAGCCCGATGCAGGTCCTGTGCGTTCCCCGTAACTCTGCCGGGCTATCCGGCGCCAGGATCTCCTCGCGGTGTAGCGGCCGCTGGAGGCTGCTTTCGAACAGGACTGTCGTCACTCTGTCTCTGTCGCGCCTCCACGGGGCGCCCCGTGAGTGCGAGAGAGGCAGAGCGACGAGGTGTGGTGTTCGGATTGAGCCTGCTGGCCCGGCGATAGCGCGACTTATCCCATTATGCCGGTCGGATCGGGTCGGGACGGGATCGGGTCCTTGGCTAACGCGGCCGGGGCGCCAGCGGCAGGTGCGGTCGGCAGCGCCAGAGGCCTTGCCAGAGGCCGCCCTCCAGGCCACCAGGTGGGACAAGCAGGCCCTCCATCCGCCCAGGCCGCCCAGGGCCGCCGAGCCCCGAGACGGAAATGGCGGGGATAGGGATCTCGACACCACGCGCGCGGCCAGGCGCGGCCAGGCCATGGCCAGGCGAAGCACGGCGCTGCCGCCCCTCGGAATGGGCTGACGGCGTGGCCGGGCCCGGCGGGGCGGGGCGGGGCGGAGTGCTTCGGGGGTGAGTGGGCCATTTGAAAAGGTTTGAATCCCCCGCCCGCCCGCCTACCCGATGTGTGGCGCGGCCCTCTTGTGGGCGTGGCGTGGCGCGTCCAGACCCATCGCCCAGTCTAGACAGCTCACCTTGGCACATTCCATTATGGTAATTCGGATCGGGCAGGACGCCGACGACGACGCCCGGGGCGGTCCGGGGCGGTCCGGGCAGGGCAAGGCGGGTCTCTAGGGCGGGCAGGAGGCCGCTTAGGGTGGGCGGGGCGCGGGGTGGATTTCGCGAGGCGAGCGTAGGCAGCCGGGGGGGTTCTCCTCTGCACTTAACTGGATGGGGGACCCGAAAAGACTGCCGGCCAAGGGAGGCCAAGGCGGGCCAAGGTGCACCGTGAGGCCGTGGGGAGGATAACACGCCGCGCGGGGCACAAAAAAAAGCACGAAAACCTCGTCGTGCCTAGCTGATGACGTCCCTGGCGCGCGGCCACCGCGCTCTCCACCGCCGCGGGCCACTACTTGGCGTCGGCCGGGGCGCAGCTGCGGAACGAGCGGGGCCCCTTCTTGGCAGCGGCAAGCACCGCGAAGCACCGCGCCGGCGTGTGTTGCGAGGCCCGAAACCGCCAACGGACGCGGCCGGGGAGGGTGTGCCGTTAAGGCAAACGGGGGGCGCCGCCTCCTCCACCACCCTCCGAGACAAAAGGAAGAGCGATGCACCACCTCGAGGCCCTCGTCGGGGCCCTCGCCGAGGCCCTTCCCTTTCAAGGAGCCGTGCCAGCCGGGCCAAAGAGTTATCTCCGCGCATCACCCTGCCGCCCCTGCACCCCTCCTCCTCCCCCTCCCCCCCTCCGGCCTCGTAAACAATCCGCCGTTCGTTCCCTTTTCCCGCCTGTAATTGAATTGGAGCACGCCGTCCGGAATATGGTGCCGCTGCCCCCGACGACCTCGGCGTCCTCGGCGTCCTCGCCGGAGCCGGCACAGCCAGCCCACACGGACAGACCCACACGGCGGCGCAGACGACGACGACCTCGGCGCGACCTCCGGGCCAGATCAGCCCGCCTCCTTTGAGAGTTGGGATCAAGTAGACAAAGAGACGGGACGGCGCGGCGCCGGCCAGCGGACTGGTTCCGCGCAGCGTCCCGTCGCTGTCTCTCTCGTGGGGCGTCCCGGACAGCGCGACGAGGCCCGCATCCGACAGAGACAGGGCTGATGCACTAGCAAATGAACCGCGCGGCCACCAAAGCCAAGGCCAGCCCGACACGTCCAAATAAACGTCCTCGCGGCCCCGCCCGGACAGACGGACGGACAGACAGGCAGACAGTCAGACTGCGCCTGTCCGCCACGAGTGACAGTCGCGCAAAAGGGTAAAAGCGATGCGCTGCTGTCGGTGGCGGCAGAGGCGGCGGGCTAAAGCTGAAACGCAGAGTGCGGGCTGAAAAGAGAGAGAGAGGAAGAGGGAAAAACGTGACTGCCTTTTGCTGCACCTGGACGGACGCACGGACGGCGGTGTTCGAACGCGTTGCGCGCCGCTCGCCTGTCTGTCTGGGCCAGCCGACGAGGGGGTGGAGAGAGAGAGAAAGAGAGAGAGAGAGAGAGAGAGAGAGAGAGAGAGAGAGAGAGAGAGAGAGAGAGAGAGAGAGAGAGAGAGAGAGAGGGATGGGGTGGCTCTTCCTCTTCCTTCCAATTGGCCCGCTGGGGCGTCGCTGGGGCGTGGGCGGACGTGCGAGCCATGCCGAGCAGGGGCGGCGTGGCGGCGAGTAGCTGCAGCCCGGGGGGATGGCGGCACGGCGGGGCACGGCGGCGCACCCAGGTTACCCAGGTGTGGCGGCTAGCAGGCTAGCGCCAGGCTGGCGGGCTGGGCCGGTGGCGCGGTGCGGCCGGATGACAGGGGCGGGACGCTGTCTGCAGGGGGAGGGGGCGGGAGTGGAGGGCTGCTGCGCTGAGCGCACCTGTCCAGTTGATGACGTTGGCACGGCCGAAGAGAGACGGCAGCAGCCAGCGATAGCGAGGGGCCTGGAGGGGGGGGGGGCAGGGGGCGCAGGCTCGTTGACCCGCCGAATTTACTGCACGTAAACACAACGGGGCGGCTCGAGGGGGACAGGTGGGGATTGAGACGACGGCGACGACGACGAGGACAAAGCCAAGCGATGCAAAAAGACGTCGACAGCCTCGACAATGTTCATCAGCACGACGCCTTCCAAACGAGACCCGCGGCCCACGACCCTCTCACGCCCCCGCGTTACTCCGCGGAGAAAGAAAAAAAAAGAGTTGGATAAAATGTCGCACTATTATTTATTTGGACCTGGCGACGGGGCGTGGCGCGTGCCATGTACCCCATTTTTCCCTGTCTCACCCGCCCAATCGCGAGAGTCAGAAAACGGAGCCCCTCCGCTCCTTGACACACACATACACACACACACGCACACGCGCTCTATCTCTCTCACACACACACAGACAAACTCGATCAGCAACGAGGAGACACACACACTGCTGAACGTGCCACAGCTGTTGCTGCAACGGCCCCGCGGAACAATATTTCTCCAGCAGCCAGTAGGTGTAAGCAAGCTCTCTCCCCCCCTCCCCCTCGCCCTGGCCGGGACTGGTGCGGGTCTCGGAGGGCCGCCTGTCAGCGGCAGCGGCAATAAGGTGGGAGACGGGAGAAAAGAATCGGGGCCGTGCACTCCACTCGCACTGTCATTTCATTAGCCCGTCCTGCAATTAGGGGGCGCGGCGGAAGGAGCGGCCGACGAAGAGGAAGAAGGAGAAGGAGGAGAAGGAGAAGGAGAGTACTGTGAATAATTGAACGCTTGAATGATCAATGGTGCTGCGCCTATGACGGCGGTGCGACAATGGCGAGGCCGGTGTACTCATGACGGCGATGGTGTTGACGACCGCGCCGAGCACCGTGACCACCCCGCCCCGCCCCGCCCCGCGGGGGGCTGCGATGTACGGGCTTTATGCTACCGGTTACGGCACTACGGCGGGTCCGCGGACCGTGGCGGCAGTGGCGCTACACTGGCGCGTCGGGGCGTGGCGGCTGGGCACGGCGAAAAATAATAAAAATAAACTTCAGTCAAATAATAATAAAATCAAGAGGAAACAAAAGTGTTTGGCGCGGTAGCGCACTGCAAAGGGGCGGGGCAGTCGGTTCGGCCGGGTGCTCTCTGGGGACGGCGCGGTTGGTTGAGGTTTCGGGCGGCAAGGGGTTGGGCCGCTGGGCGGGCTCGCGAGCGAGGCGGCCCTCGTCCCGGGCACGACGGCACGGCCCGCAAAAACGCAAATCACATTTATGGCAAAAGGTGCAGACTCAGCCAGACCGAGATAACTCAGCCCTGTTCGCGGACCGGAACAGGGAATGGAACAGGGAATGGAACAGGGCTGGGCCTTCTGGGAAAACGGGGTTGGGACTGACGCACAAAGGGTTCAAGGATGTGGCCGCGGAGCGCTGTGGGGAGGGAGGGGAGAGGGGGGAGGGGAGGGGAGGGTCAGCGCATTCAATAACCTAGTCGAGGGCCGTATGCAGACTGCGGGAAGGTCCACTCTGCAAGTGCATTTCTCTGAGGACAACGAGGCCGTCGTTCTGCCAGAACGAGGCGGGGGAAGGGAAGGTCGAGGCGCACCTGCTGACGCCCCTCGGCCGACCCTCTCCCCAGACAAAAGGCGCCAGCAGAGGTCCTGGCGGAGGTTCCGGTACAGGTTCCGGCCGTCGGCACCTGCGAGAGCTTCGGTCGAGGCAGAGGCGCCGGCAGGGGCACCAGCAGAGGCACATGCACCAGCAAACGCACACCCCACTCAGGTACAGAGTCAAGTCCTGTCGACTAAAAGTTTGGTAGATTTCCTTCGGAACATCGTTTTGACTCAACGAAGGAAAGCAATAGTCGCCGAAGTGACTCGTTTTCTAACAGCGAACGCACGCCACCCACACTAATGACGGCCCAGTGGATGGATACGCGTCCGCGCCGCGGCGCCACTCCAGCGCCGCCTCCGCCGCCTCGCACCAGCTGTCGGCGAGAGCGCTCCGAGTTGCGGGCCTCTTTTGTTCCCCGGGATAAACAAATGCGACTACTTTGCCACGGGATAGGGTTAAACTTGTGGAAGGGCCCAGGCCCGGACCCGGGCCCAGTCCCTTCCCCCCTCCCCCTCCCCGGCTTCCCTTGCGAATCTCGGCAGTACAACAAGGCGGGCGCGTCGTCAGGAAGGGACAAGACAACGCGCGCCCCAGATCCTTCCAGATGACTCGGGCCCCGCCCCGCCCCGCCCCACCCGTAGGGCTGTGTACCACGGAATGAGCGCGGCGTGGCCGTGGCGTGGCCGTGGCGTTGGCCGTGGCGTTGGAGGGCTGCGCGGCGGAGGGCCAACTCGGACCGTTTCCGAGGCACAACCATTTCCAGGCGCGTTATTGTAATCCCATTGGAGCATGGGGTAAGAGAGTGGGAGGGGGGGAGGGGGTCAGGCGGCCGAGAGGGGGAGGAGGGGGAGGCGGGCGCCAACACACAGCATGCGTTAATAGCGCCCCTGCCTCATAAACATCCCCACCCCCGCCGCCCCCGCCCCATTCGCGGTCGGCGTAAACCCTGAAATCCGGCTAGCTGGCGAGGGGAGTACAGTGGCGGCGGCAGCAGCGGCACGCAGGCTGCATGTGTAGCCAGTGTAGCCCCACGAGAGCTAACAGCGCTCTGATTGCTCGCGACAACAACACAGCCTGATGAAGTGGCCGTCTTGATAGTCAAAGGCTGGGCGGCCCCGCCGCCGCAGGTCACAGTCGGTGCACGCGGAGACGTCGGCAGGGGATCGGCTCCCGAATGGCACGGCACGGCACGGCGCGGCGCGGCCACACCTGATGCGGCTTCCAGATCAAGCCTGACTAGCACCCCCACCCCAACGACCCAGCGCCGCGCCGGCCCGGAATATGCAGGCCGCCCAAATTGAAGCTGAGAGGCATTAGAATTGATAGCGGGGCCCCACAGTGGCGGCGGCAGCGAGGCGACGCGGGACTCGAGTCATTCCAGACGTGCGATAACGGAGACGGGGCACACGAGGGGGGACAGCACCGCCGCAAGCCAGCCGGGCCGGTACACCGCCAAGCACGCCGTCGTGCAGTGTTCGTTTGTTCCTTTTACTGCCCGTCCGGCTGTCCGGCATGTGGGCCCGGCTCCGCTTCCGCCAGGCTGCCGCCATGCCGCCGCGCTCCCAGGCAGATCACGGGGGAACTGTCCAACAAACAAGCGGCGGCGGCGGCGGCGGCAGCGCGCCGTGTGGCCGGCCGCCCGGCACACAGGCCCGCGTGCGGGTTGCCTACCCCCGAGTCTGCGGGCGCTTGCGCTGCTTGCGCCGCCAGCCCGGCCGGCAGGGTGCTGCGCTCGGCTCCGCTCGGCCCCGCCCCGATAGCAGGGCTTGTCCAGAGTCAAGCTGGGCCGAAGGGAGAAGGGCTTGGGGGCTGTCCAAGCGGCAGCGCCAGCGGCAGCGCTCTCGGAAAGCGCGTTGAACCCTCGAGCCTCATCCCAGATTAGGTACAACGATACGGGACAGTGCAGCCTCAGCCCCAGCCTGCCTCAGCCCCGGACTTAGGGGCTTCCCGATCGCCCCCTCGGCCAAGCCTGGCCGTGCCCGTTCCCGGCGGGACTGGTTCCGAGCGTCGCTTTCGTCGCTCTGTCTCTCTCGCACCGACAGGGAACGCGCCATGAGTGCGAGAGAGACAGAGCGATAACAGTCTGCAGGCCGTCCGGTGGCACTCGCTCGTCAGCTCCGGCAGCAAAGCGCGCGGGCACCTGCAGTCCCATTCCGAACTGCGCTTTCATCGCTCTGTCTCTCTCGCACTCACGGGGCGTCCCGTGCGGGCGAGAGAAAGACAGAGCGACGAGGCGCACTGTTCGGAATCACCGTGCCCGGCAGTGTTAACTTGCACACTGCGCGCCTATCAACACACAAGTTGCACGACACGATACTGGCGACAGTAAAAGTTTAAAGCTTCTTTAGCGTGCCCCCTCTCCGTGTCTTTGGGCCCTATCTGCGCGCGGCCGTGCGGAGCGGACTGCCTGCTCGGCCTGGCGGCGCCGCCAGCTCGGCCGTCCCGCCAGGCCGCCAGTACAAGGTGCCTTATAACTCAGCGTCAGCACGACTTACTGTCCGCCCCCGCCATACCACTGCTGCACAGCACTGCTCTGCTCTACACGGCGCTGCTCCACACAGCGCCGGCGCCAACACAGCCCCTACTTTATCTGAGGCTCCGACCGAATTGGGCCGGGACTGCCGAGGGCGCTTCGAACAGCCCGCCTGCAGGCAGGCCTTGCTCGCAGTCGCCCGCTTCCGTCTCTCTCGCTCTCACGGCGACGAAAACCAATTCGGAATCAGTGCTTTCGTCGCCGTCTCTCCGAGTGCGAGAGAGCGAGACAACGACCGTCATTAGGAGTACCGCATCCGAGACAATGGCGGCGTGCAGCAGCCGCGCCGCGAGCCGCGTCGTCGAAAGGCGGTCGCCAGCCACCGGGCGCGCCAGCCCTGCCAGCCCCGCCAGCCCCGCCAGCCGCCAGGTGAAAGATTTCCCAGCTCTGTTGTCGCTCACCTGGAACAAAAGAAAAGCACGGGCTTAGCACGACCGGGCCAGGCTGGGCCGCGCCGCGCCGCGGACCAGCGGGGCAGAAGGACTTTGACGCCGCCATGCCAAGGACAGGCTGGGCCGCCACGGCGGGCCTTGGCAGCAGAAGGTGGCAAAATGAAACCCTGCTGTCCCCGCGCTGGGTTAGCAACAAAGTACGCGCGACCGCGGCCAGGTTATTGCAAAACAAATGCCGACGCCGCGCGGAACGAATGAAAAAAATAGAATGAGAACAGAATGAAAACAAACGGAAAACGGGGGCGCGAGGAATGTCCTTGCGTAAATTAAATTGCGTAATACGCGTCCGAAGGCGCGGCAGTTCGTTAACAAGAAGCTGGGAAACCTTTGAGGTGGCCGATCACGCTGGAAGGGTGGAAACCTTGGTTCCAAATGTGCCGCCCCGCCGAATGAGGGCGCGAAGGGGTGCACTTCGAGGGCGTCATCTAGCTCCGCGATTTGGAGTCATTTCTCTCTTCACGTTTTCGAGTGTCACGCCGCTGTGGAAGTGTTCCACGCTAACTGGCGACCGTCGGGAGTGCGGCTCGGCCACCTTGGCCGCGGCGTGTTTCATCCCCGCCCCCTTTTACGTTCCGCGGGGCGAATTTACGACGCCTTGTTGCGACGCCGCGGCAGCGGCTGGACTTATTCTGCACCGCCACCCTTGTTCTGTTCATTAGCGCCGAACCCTTTCTGGGCACAACTTCAGCCTCGCACCTTTCTTCGTCCTCGGTACTCAAAAGATTACCAAGCCTGCACTCGAAAAATTGCCAACTGGTTCATGACAGGTTGTCGTTCCGTCGCGTTATTCGGTCTGACGAGTCGACTTGGCTCGCAGGGCGGCGGGAACCCGTTTTACAGCGCGCCAACCGACCGGGCATGCTTGCAGGGCTTCGGGAGAAGCGAGCGGAAGCGAGCGACTGGCTGGAAAGTAAGCCCGCCTACTCGAGCGCCGTTTAAGTGTCAAATCCTAAGTCCCGGCCGTTGCCTCATTTCGCGAGCAACCTTAGCGAGGACAAAAGTATCCAAACTCTGGGCGGAAAGCCGCTTACGCGCCAAAATCAGCCTGTCTGCCCGCCGTGCCGTGCCGTGCGCCAATTGTTTGCTCCAGCGCGCCCATTCAGACTCCAGCAACCTGCCGCCTCATCCCGAGAGCCGTTGTCGTCGCTCTGTCTCTCTCGCACCGACAGGGGACGTGGCGTCCCCGTGAGTGCGAGCGGGGCAGAGCGACGAAAACGACTCTCAGGCTGCTGCCGTGACGGCCTCCAGCAGCTCGCAGGCCGAACTCCCGTTTTCTGATTTCTTTTTATCTTCTTTTCTTTCTTCTTCTACTCTGGTCCCGCCCACTGCCTCGGGCCTGTCCACACAAGCGAGGCCTCATTCGGGGACACATCTAAAAGCATCAACGCGCCTGCCCTTTGCAAAGGGCTAACCAAAGGGCCGGCTACAAAGGGGCGTCGGGGCAAGAACACTGCGGCCCTGGCCTTACGCCCCCGCCCCCTCCAGCGCCCCCCCCCCCCCCGGCCCCACAAACAGATAATCTGAGCAGCCAATCAGGTTGGAGAGGTTGCCGTGCAGAGCTCGGCTCATCGAGAGGCAACCGCGCTGCCTGCAGCTGATTCCGCACAGTGCTCTCGTCGCTCTGTCTCTCTCGCACCCCTGCGGCACGCCCCGTGAGTGCGAGAGAGAACACGACAGCCCGGGATGCCCTTCAGCGCAATAATTGGAAATGGAAATAAAGTAGCAGTAAGGCGGGCGGTTCTTGGCGGGGGGCGGTGAGTACAGTCGCGCGAAGGCGCGCCATGTGTTCGCGGAGACGCCGTTCAGGGAGGGGGCGGTGCGAAGACGGCGGTGGCAACTCCATTAAAGAAATGGCTTGCTGAGGCTAAACAGAGCGACGGCACAGACGCCAAGGCGCACCACGCCGTGCCGCGCCGGGGATCGTCTTTGCAGAGTTTCTAATGGGGAATCGATACCCACATACAAGTTTGCCGCGGCCGGCCCCGATTGCTCCGCAACAACAACAACTAGGACGGCAAGAAGTACACGAACTAAACCTAGCGGGGACCACGTAAAGGGGCAGTGTCAGTACACTGGCGAAAAAAAAACACACAAAAAAAACAAACACATTCTTGATCAGTGTTTAATTTTGTTCAGGGCGGGCGGGGCGAAGGCGGGGTTCCATTCTAGTAAGTCGCGAAAAAAAAAGAGAGAAGAGGCAAAATCGTGATTCTACTTTGAACTGGGGGCCTTGCCGCTGCTCTCCCTCAAAAGAAAAAAGGCTACTCTCTCAAGCGCGCTCAGGCAGAGACAAAAGAGAACAAAAAAAAAGGAATGGCCGTCCAACTTAAATAAACTGCACCGCGTCCTAATTTCTCTCCAACTATTTCATCGATAGCCTTAGCTGCCTTCGCGAGGGACTCTAATGAAGCCCCGCTCCCCTTCGCCGCGGCGCTCTCGTCGCTCCGTCTCGCTCGCACCCACGGGGCGGCCCCTAGGGGTGCGAGCGAGATAGCGCTGCAGCCAGTCGCCTTGATTTATTCCCATGGCGACCTCGCGGAACCTCGCGGAAGCCGAATAAATGTGGAACACTCTATGCGCGGCGCGCGGCGGCCACCGTTTTTTTTTCTATCCGTTTCCATTCCTATCCTCTCCGAAAATACTGGTCCTCCTCCTCCTTCCCCCGGCCGGCCGGCCTGGGGATTTCGCCCCTCTGCAAGGCTTCCAAGGACGCCACTGCTACATGGGCCCCGCCAGCCCCGCTGCGCGCCAGCTACGCGCCAGCAACGCGCCAGCGGGTAGCGGGAGAGAAAAGCGGGAAGGGACACGCAAAAAAAAAGAAAGGAGTGAAAAAGGGTAAGAAAGGCACGAGAAAGCGGAAGGGAAGGAGAAGGAGGAGAAGAAGTTGTGCATACATTCCAGCAGGAGAGGGGCGCCAAAGCCGGGAGAGGTAATTTAAGAAAAGGGTCTCTGGCCGGGTATTTATCGCCCGGCACTCGTCGCCTACTATATCTCCCCGCCTTTCGACAGCGAGTAAAGTCCCCGCCTGACCGGATCGCACGTTAATGGGGAGGCGGCTGGTTTTATCGAAGAGGGGGGGGGGGGGGTCGCAGAGTCGGCGCGCCGCGGTGGCCGCAGATTTGCACCGAGATAACGCAACCCGAAGAAGAAGCAGAAGAAGCAGAAGAAGAAGAAAAAGAAAAAGAAGAAGAAGAAGAGAAGAAGAAGAAGAAGAAGAAGAAGAAGAAGAAGAAGAAGAAGAAGAAGAAGAAGAAGAAGAAGAAGAAGAAGAAGAAGAAGAAGCAGTGACTTCTGGAGCAGGTGCACAGTTGTTTCTTTCCCTTTTTTTCTTCCTCTTTTTTTAACGGTTTATTTTACGTTTTTTTTTCGGCCATCGGCGCTGCTTTTAGCCGGCATTACGAAGGCGGGGCTGATTGGCTCCGCACTGCGCGGCATATTAATTCGGCAGAGCGACATCGCCATGAAAATCCAATCCACGTTTGGGAACAACAACAACAAGAGGAGCAACAGCAGCAGCAGCAACAGCAACAAGAGCAAACGGCAGCCGAGGGCGTTACGTAGTTACGTGTGCACCATCGGGCCCGTCATTACGAGATGCTGGGCGGTGCTGCGCTGCGCGCCCCGGCCGCCAGGGGCGCATCAGTCGTGGTTCAGCGTGCTGCACTTGGAGGCCACCACGCGGCACGCGGGGCGACGCGGAGTGCAATGGCGTGTCGCACTAGGGGGGCCGGGACGGCAGGGGGGAGGGTACGGGGGGGGGGCGTCATCATACAGGCCAAAAACTCATTCGCTAATTTTTCGTCCGAGCGAGAGAGACAGAAAGGGGGCAACAAAAAGGCGTGGCGGCCTGGCGGGTCAGTGAGGCAAAAAGCCGCACGCCGCGCGTTTCTTTCCTGCCCATCTGCTCGCAGAGCCGTCGAGCGGCAAGCAGTCTGGCTGCAGGTTTGCCGTTAGCGCCCCGTCGCCCTCTGTCTCCCTCGCACCCCTGCGGGGCGCCCCGCGAGTGCGAGCGAGACAGAGCGGCGCCAGCACACTGTTCGGACTCGGCCTGCCGGCGCGCTAGCTGGCTGCGAGAGACGCGCCCCGCCGCCTTGATGTAGAGGTGCCATTACATCGCCAAGGCAAATGAGGTGCCGCCGAGCCTCGCGACACTGCGAGACACCGCGCCGCGCCGCGCGGAAGCGAGGACTTGCCTTTCGCTCACAATCTCGCGTCCCAAGCCGCTGCGGTGCACTTACAGAAAACAGGCTTCATTAAAGTGGTTTAAATTTACATAGGTCAGAGCCTGTTTAAGAAACAACTGTTTTTGTTTTGTTTTTAACTGTTTTTTTTTCCTTTGCGACACGTAAATCAGGATCTTCCCGAAATCGGTGCCGTCGACACGTTGGCGGCGCAAAGCCCGCGCGCGCGGCAGCCCGAACCAAACGCGGCGACGCGACGCGGCCCGCGACCATAAAACACACGCCGGGCCACATCCCTCGCCTCCGCGGACAGCGAGCAGTCAAGACATATTTCTGCATCTTTGTTCCGGCGATGGCGGGGCGGGGCGGGGCGGGGCGCGCGAATCTGTTCCGCGGGGCTAAGCCTAAGATGTATGTGTTATTCGGGGTGCGACGGCCGGCCCGCCTCGCGCGCCCCGGCCGCCGCAGTATGCAGGCCACTTCTTGCTCGGACGTGGCGGGACGCTGCGGGACGCGGCGAACAAGGGCCTTTTGCTGATTGCCTTCTTTATAGGCGGCCGCCGTCCGCCCCTCCCTCCATCACTGCAGCCCCCTCCTCCCCCCGCCCCGCCGCTCGATCTGCGGCCGAACGTTCGAAACACCCTCATCCCCCTTTACCTTTTTATTTGCAAAACTACGCGGGAAAAAAAGGGCGGAAACCTGCGAGGGCCGTGCTGGGGGCTTTGGCGTAACAAATGCCCGGCGAGGCCCCCGAGGCCCCCGCACTCCACGGCCGCCTCCAGGGTCAACCCGTCCCGGCCCGTCCCGGCCGGCCCCGTATCTCACCTTTATGGTGATGTGACAAGTGACAACGGGCCGGCGGCGGAACGGCGCGGAGCGCCACTGGAACGGCGTCCCTGCCAGCGGCCTTCATTGCCGGCTTCCACGTAAACACGGCGCGGGGTTTAAAACCCTCAAGACAGCGGCGCGGCCATGGCGCGGCCCGAGCTCCTCGAAAACGACTCAAAAAGCGCCGGGGTGGGGGTAAGTAATCCTGGAGAACGTTCCGGCCGCGCGCTCCAGCACGGCGCTCCAGCAAGGCGCAGCCCTTGCCGCCATTTCGGCACCGCCATCGAAGCCAGCTGCACAACTTCCAGCGAGGCGTGTGCTGGCGTCATGACGGCGAAACAGCCCAAACAAGATGATAGCCAGCCAGGCGGGCCGGGCGAGCGGACAGACAGACAGACGGACAGACAGACGGACCGGCAGACAGGCGAGCGGCGCAGCCAAGGTGGCCGCCAAAGTGTAAGATCGAATTCCGCCTTAAAATGGGCCGGGCCGAGATTTATTGGCGATGGAGCCCACGGACCCAAAACGGAGCCAAGCGCGCCGAGCGGGGCCCGGCTGGAGCGGCGGGCGCCAACGCCAACCCATTCCCAAATATCATCTCATCTTTCATTTTTCGGAGGCGGGCGGGGCCGGGTGCGCGCGGCATGCAACGGGGGAGGCGGAGGCCAAGGCGGCGGCCGGATCGCTCTGCCGCAAGCGTTTATATAAACGACACCACCTTCTCGGAGGAGGGCGGCGCGGCGGCGGGGGTGGCCCCGCAGGGATGGTTAGCATGGCGACGACGGCGAGCTTGTAGGCGACAGAGTAGAGGCGCGCGCACGCCCCGGCTGAGTCGCAGCGAGATGCGGTGCGGATTTACAGAGCTGTCTGCAGCGGTGAGCAAACAGCACGCCCCGCCCCACCCCTTCGCCTCGCCCGAGCTTGCCCTTCGCCACCCTGTAGACCGCGCGGCGCCGCCAGCCAGGGCCGCCAGCCAGGGCCGCCAGCCATCCCAGCGCGAAAGGGTCAGGCCAGAGAGACCATCACAATCAGTCCCGGAATAGTTGATTGTTATTTCCGAGCGCGCCACGCATCGCCACGCGCCGACTAACTACGGCACTGTCGGGCCGCGCCGCCCCGCGGCACACGAGCCCCACACGGGGCCGCCTCCCCCGGCCGCGTTGCCAACTCTGCGGCGGTAAATTCCCCCGGGCGGGCCAAACTCCCCAGTGATTTTGTTTTCTTCTCGGCCAGCAGCGGCGGGGTCCGACCTCGACCCGGGTCCAATGTAGCTCCATCAGGACGGTGCCGCGGCACAGCCCGGCCCGAGGCCCGGCACGGCGGCCACGCCACACCCTCTGCTCCCAGTGCCCCTCCCCCGGGGCGACATCCCTGCCGCTGCGACGAGTAGTGTCAATGCGATACCACTGGGGTAGCACATCCTGGGCGGGCGGGGCCCCCCTGTTCCTCGGGGGAATTACCAGGGGGTTAAAAACGCGCGCTTACAGGATCACGAGCTCAGACGAGACGGGGTGCCGAACCCGGGAGCCCGCGGCCCCAATCCCCTTGGAGGCCGAGCCGCGCGGCCACGACGCCGACGTCCACTGCCAGAGGAGGAAGAAATGGATCTCGTCGGAGGAGAGGCAAAACGAAAAAGCGAGCGGGACCGAAATTGTCGAACGGGGACGGATCGCAGCGACGTGGCAAAGCGCGGAATCAACAGCCTTTATTTAATAAAACGCGGCGCCGAGTGTGAGGACGAGAGGTGCGCGCCGCGGCGCAGAGACAAGCGGAGACACAAGTGCCAAGCGCCAGCCGAGGGGCAAAATGTTGGAGCAGGCAGATGTGGAGGTGCTGCGTAGCTACGCTGAGCTACGCCGAGCTACGCCGAGCCGAGCTACGCCAGCGCGGTGGAAGGCGAGGCCGAGGAAGGCGGTGACGACACCATGAATAATTCAAAAGGTGCAGAAATGAGCAGGAGCCCTCCGGGGTGTACTCATTACCAGGCGGGGCCCCGGGATGGGCGGGGCGTGGCGGGGCGTGGCGGGGCAGGCGAGCGCGGCGGGGCCTTGGGGGCCGCAGAAGGCCAATGCGAGGTGCAAGTGAGAGCGAGAGTGCCCGCCGACACTGAGTGAGCCCCCGTGCCCTATGGCCCACAGGGGAAAGAGCGGCAGGGGGAGGGGAGGGGCGGCACGCCCGGGCACGCCCTGCCTGCTTGGTAACTACAAGGGTAGCTATCGAGGGGCAAGCCGAATTTGCGGTGCTGTGCGGCGCGAGGCCCGCGCAACGAAGACATCGTTGCGGCGTGTAGGGTGCAGGGTACAGTCCGGGCAAGAAGTTGCAGTGGCCGTCTGGCTGCTGCGCACTGCCGGGGCTGGTGGAGTGCTCCAGCTGGAGTGGCCGGGCGAGGTACCCGCGGCTCCGGGACTCCAGGACGCCGCCACGCCGGCAGGCACTTTGGCGAGATGGGCTAATACCCTTGAGCCGCGTTACGGGCGCATTACGTCTCGACGACGGCCTGGACGGCCACGACGGCCACCTTGTCCGCCGCCGGCGACGCGGCACCTTGACGACGCGCTTGGCCGCCACGGAGCGGCACGTGCGCGCCCCGCCACGCAAAGTAGAGGCCAAAGTTGGAGGCCGCGGGCGGGAGCGACCGCGCTAAAAACCTCGCGGAGTAGTTGGAGCACATGGAACTATATAGTTTGTGATGCAAAGAAAATAGTTGGCAAAGTACGGAAGTATTTTCTCTTCCCGCGGCCGGCAGACTCAAGTCTAATGAAAACAATAACCGGGCGTCCGCCAGGGCCACGAGTCGCCCTCCACCTCGCCGCCCGGCAGTGATATCTTTTCATTTCCCTGATTAATTATTACTGTCCGAGGCGCGGGGCTAAAGCGACAGCTCAGAGCGCCGGGGGGAGGGGGGAAGGGAGGATGGTGGGACGAGGAACTAGGGCACAGTGTCAGCCGCGTCTGTTTGTTGCTCCTGCCCGAAAAAACAACATATTCAAACCAGAACCAAGCAAGCCACCCCCCACCGCCCGAGGCGACAGACCCCGGCCCAGTGTTGCCACATAAGTGGGCGAAAATTGCCCCCAGGGCCGCCCTTCACCTGCCTGCTAGGCAATACCTCGGCTTCGCTACCGAGAGGTTGCCTGGAAGGCAAGCTGAGGTTGGAGAAACTTCTGCTGCATAGTAGACAAGTTTAGCACTCAGCCCAGCGCGCCTGCCATGCGGAGGATAGGCAACCCCTGCGACGCGCGCGTTCGGCGGGACAGGCTGCCGCCGCCTTGCCATTCCTTGCACGGCACACCCGTAAAACAAATCCATTAAATCATTTATTTATTCACGATGGCCAACACGGCAATCAGCTCACGGCGGTGCGCACGTACGGCTAATGCCGCGTCGCCCACAAATTACGCGCCCGGCAAATCTGTAAAACATGTCCGCGCGCGCACACACAAAACATACACACACTCAGACACACACAGACACACACACCATCGCTAACGCTGCTATCGCTTCGTTACTCCGCACGGGCACCACGGCGTGTCGCTGATGGCACACACGCACTTGCACACACTCACAGCGCAGTCTCTCTCTCTCTCCCACACACAGAAGCTGCGGCGATCTCCATACGTGGGGCCATGTTTTACAGTCGTGATTTACACGGTACGTGCACGCGGCGGCAGCGCGGCAACGCAACGCACTCGCGGCCGCGGCGGATCGTGCACTCCCCATGCGGTCGCGGTGCGCGCCCTGCGCGTGCGGCCTTACAGTGTGCGAACGCGCCCCCGCGCGTTGTGTAGTGAGAGGGCCGGCCGGAAATAACGCAATAACGCACAGCGACAACGACAAAGCGAAAAAAAGAAACGAAAACGAACCGGAGACCGGCACCAAGCTGGAACAAACAAATTCGTGGACCAACACAGTGAACTCAGTGCGTGGCCTTGCGGCGGCCATTAGCACACCCCGCCCCGCCCCGCCCCGCCCCGCCCCGCCCGCCCGGACAACTTTACACATTCCCCGGGTGGCGCGGGCCCATCAGCGCACTCCACTCTCCTCTCCGGGCGGCTGCTGCGCACTGCCCGCCCTGCTGCGGGGCGACGCGGGGCGACGGCGCGCGCCGGCTGCAGGTGCTGGAGGCCCGGAGGTCTGAAGGCTCCAGCAGCCGGGCCGGCTCGCCAGCGGGCGGCCGCGCGCCCACCTTTCGGGCACCGAGTGTTGCTACACGTCGCCTCAAGTTTCATTTGCACGGGCCCGGGGGCGGTGCGGGGGCGGCGCGGGGGCGGTGCTGCTGGAACAAGGCCTTGCGTACACATTTCAAAAGCAGGCCGTGCGTATCCCGTTTCATTCGCTGGAGGCAGGACGAGGCAGGGGTGGGGAGATTACTTTTTTTTTCCCGAGTGTAGCCGAGCGGGCCGGTCGGTCCGACCGCTCCTTCAACGCTGCCCTAAATGTTGCACGGCACGACAGAGAGAAAGAGAATGGAGATGCGGTGGGCCTGGTCCAGGCCTGGTCGAGGCCTGGTGGAGGCCTGGTCCAGGCCAGTCGAGTCAATTGTGGGGCACAAGCGGTTTGGGTCTCGGCCGGACTGTGCCGCCATGGTAATGCGGGGCTTGATTCCGGCCGAGGCCTGCAGGCCTGCCTCTGTCGGCCTCTGCCGCAGACCAGCAGCAGCAGCGGCGGCGAGGCCATTGTGAGGGTCTGGTGAGGCCGAAACTGGACTTCCCTGCGCCGCCCGGGGCAGAGGCCGTGCACAGGCCGTGCAGAGGCCGTGCCGCCCCCGGCGCCTCCGACTCCACGGCGTCATTAGGGCCAATGTGCAGGGCGAGGCTGCCCCGGCCTCGGCCCCGGGCAGGATGCTGCGGGGCGCGGCCAGTGCCGGGGCCGTGCGTAAGCCCGGCGCCCCCATTGTCCCCGTGACTCACTTCGGCCCCCATCTTCCGCTCCACTGCCACCTGGCGGCGGCGGCGGGGGTGGGCGTCGGCGCGTCTCACCTGGAAGCAGACAGAGACACGAAACGTTAGTGGAAATTGTGGCAGCGGTGCGACAGCGGCGACTTGCACGAGACGAAATAAGCCATGGCCGTCGCCGGTGGCGGCGCAGATGTGCACAGCTGCCGCCGGGAGTCGTTCCAACTCGTTCCGCGGCCTCGCCACGCCACGCCGCGCCACGCTACGCAACGCCACAGCCCCGCGGCGCGGAAGATGTTCGGCCCTTCTAATTCGGGCGGGCCTCTCTCTTCCACCCACGCAGTCCTCGCCTCGGCATCCTCCACGGAAAGCTCATTATACGAGCAAGCGACCATTCCCTTTTCCTCTTATCTCCTTTCTCTCTCTCCCTCTCTCCTCTTTTTTTAAACTTTCTTCTCGCTCTTTTTTTCGCTCTTGCGCTCGTCCGCATCAATTGGATACCGAGGATCGACTCCACTCGGGCTGGCCGTGGTAGCCTCTTTGCCGCTTTGGAGAGGGGCGGGGTTTCATCAGACGAGCTGGCGGGGCTGCCGGGCCGGCGAGCATCCTGGACGCGGCAATACACGCCTCGTGCGCGAAGACGCCGACGGACGGGGCGGACGGGACGGGGCGGGCGGAGCGGGAAAAATAAGACCGCCAACGACTCCAGCAGTCTAGTGGCGGTCCATTCTCCTTATTCCATCCTCATCGTGTTTGAACGGCCCCGCCTTTGTCCGGGCCGCGAGCGAGAGAGAGTGAGTGAGAGAGAGAGCGCCACTGACGGAGGCTATTTAGCAATCGGGATCGCGAGCGAGCGAGAGAGAGAGAGAAACGCGGGCGCGCCGTCGACGGGACAGAGACAGAGCACCGGGGCCGCGCGAAATCACTCCGCCCGCTGCTCCGCCACAGGCGCGCAACACTGCAGCGGCGCCACCGTCATTTTTCTCCCGAATCAAGGCGCAAGACGAGACAGTCCGCGACGCGCGAGCGAGCGAGAGGGAAAAAGGGTACAGGTCTGTGCTTCAATTAGCCCGGGGCATGCTAATGATTGAGGCGCTCGTTAGTGGCCGCTTTCAGCCTCGCCTTCAACTGCCTCAACTTTGAGGGGCGTTATGTCGCTCCGAGTTGGCCTCCTCCGGCGTGCAAGCGCCCCCCCACCCCTTTCTTTCGCTGTCTCTCTCGCACTCATTACAGCCCCGGAGAGCGGGATAAAATTACCCGCCGTTTGTCAGCTTGTCACATCGCAGCGGCCGCCGGCTCGCGGTGCCCGTTCCAGCGGCCCGTTCCAGCGGCCCGTTCCAGCGGCCCGTTCCAGCGGCCCGTTCCAGCGGCCCAGCGACTCCAGCGCGGCCCCAGCGGCCACAATTAAAGTACCATTCCGAAAGGGCCCAAAAAGGGGCGCCTTGAGCAAGCGCGCGGTCCGGGCCCCGGTCGGGCCCCACATTCCGTCGCGTTATTCCAGCCCAGTGGCGTAGGAAGGGTTCCCGGCGAGCGGTCCGTGCGTTCCGCGCCCCGAGGCGCCCCCGCCGCCCCCTCCCCGGCAAATTGGCCGCGCCACTGCAATTTGCTCGGCGCCTCGGCAGACGATGCGTCCGATGCGCGGACGATACTTTTCATGGCGGCGAGAATTATCATTTATATTCATAAAACTTCGGACCGTATTTCTCTTGAGCCTCAACTTCATTCTTTTACCAGCATGAAAACAATGGGAGTAATTAAAAAGTTTGGCCGACCGGAGGGGGCGGCGGGGCGGGGGTGGTGTTTTGGGCCCCCCGCGCAGCCTCTGCTGGGACCGCCCCGCCCCGGCCCGCCCCGCGGCCGCCGCGACAGAGGATAGTCCGACATAATCTACTGCTAACCAGCCAGCAGTGACCGTCAACAATTTCCACTCCAGCGGCGCGACACCGACGGATAAATCCGAGCCGCCGGCTTATTGGCCAAGTTTCGCCCGGATATTACGTCACGCGGCTGGCGTTATTAAAAGCCCCCCGCCGCAAAAGATCTCCGCGCCACACTCCCCGCGACTACTGTCGCCATGACGACCTAAAACTTTGGGCATTTGCGTCACCTTCTCCCGCCGCATCAAGTAGTTTTTAAAAAAATTCAGCAGCGTACCTTGGGGTTTTCAAAGGTCACCAAAAATCAGAGTCAGCCGTGACTTTCTCGTGATTTTCAGGATAAATCTAACCATGACTTTCTCATTGCTTCCGCGATAAATTTAACTTACACTTCTTCACTGTTTCCGTGGAAAATTCGGCTGTCTTTCTGTCCAATACAAAGCAAGTTTTTTTTTTTTGTCCGACTTTTTAGGTTGTCCAGTGCGAGTTCAAGCAGCCCGAGCGCCTTGCGGTCCGCGACGCTCCACGCCGGGCACGGGCGCGCGGCGGGCTGCCTACCCGCCGACTCGCAGGCGCTCGCTGCGTCCTGCGACTCCACTGCCAGTTCCTTCCACCGCCTCTCTAATACTTTCTGAGATTTCACGGCCGAGCTGATGGTATCGCCGAGGCGCGCGCGCCTCCTCGCGGGGCCGATTTCTATCTCGGTTTAAAATGCAAAACGTGGGAAGAAAAAAAGAGAACGAAAAACGAGAACTAGAAATCGGGTCCAAAACCACGACCGTCGCAGCGGAAAGCAAAGGGGAGCAGCGAAGAGCAAATCGAAACAATGCGTGTCGTGGGCAATTAAGGACCAGCAAAGCACAGCACAGCGCTCAGGTACGTGTGCGTGCGTGTGTGTGTGTTTGTGTGTGGGTTTGCCAGCGTGTTGTCCGCGCCAGTGTGCGTGTGAGGCTGCATGGGGCGCTGCGACTGCGGTGGCCCCCGCCATGTCTTCATGAATAAATCTGCATGCCATTTCCGCCTCCAAGTAATAGGCGAGCTGCTATGCGCGTAAATGGCGGAGTAGCGAAAATTGGAATTTATAAGTGCATTAGCTGCTCGTCACACTTTCGGGCCGCGGAGAGGCGGCGCGGCGGCGCACTCTTTCAGTCGAGGAAGACGACGCGAGGAAGTCGCGTGTGAGACGGCGGCGGCCATCACGGCCCACAGTGGGCCAGAAGACCGCCACCACCGGTCCTCTGGCCCACTGTGCGGCTGCGCGCCAAATGGACCGAAATGGGACGGGCGGGAAAAAGGAAAAACCGTGCGTGGAAAAACGGGGCGGGTCTAACGACCGCGCGATGAATCGCGGCGCCGAAAAAGCGCTTCTAATGAAGCCGGCCAAAGAAGCGGATCGCGCGAGCGATTAGGCGACGCTAAGCAGGGACACTATTAGCGCCGCGTCGATCGGGACGCTTCTTATGCCCGGCCGGACGGACATCGAGTCGCCGGACTGTTTCAACATGTCCCAACGACCCCGCGCCACTAGCCGGGGGGACGCGCGGAGCTCCGAGGGATGAAGGTTTGATGCGGGTGCTGCTGTGGCACATTCCCGTTTAGGAACGGCGCACACGTGGTGGCGAGGCGGCACACCGGTGGAACCGCGACGGAGACGTTTCAGAAAAGAGGACAACGGAGTAGGTAGAAGTCTGAAAGGTTACACGAGCACACCGTCTCTCTTCAACCTCCTTCGGCACTCCGGTACAAACAATCCATCGCATCGCCAGCCAGTCAGTTTGGCGCCCAAGCGGACAAGTTTGGACTCACTGTGTGTCCAACCCTTGAGACCACACCGGCGAAGGGAGAGTCACGCTGCAAACTGCTACCGGCTGGAGAGCTCCAAAGTCCGAAAGCAAATTCTCCAGAAAGCGACTCCTCTGGAGCCGGACTGGAGGCTGGTGGCTGCTGGGTGGGCGTGGCGGGGCGTGGCGGGGCGTGGCGGGGCGTGGCGGGGCGTCGCGGGGTGTGGCCCTTGCAATCAATACTGGCAGCCACGCGGCCACGCGGTCCGCCCGGACGGCCACGCCACGCCACTGCTAGGCGGTTCCGCCGCCGTCGCAGAGATGGCGCCACTGCCGTCGCGGGGTATTCAAAGGACGCCAAATCGGGAACGTGATCCCGGCGGGGCGCCGCGCCCGGCAGGGCCGCCGCCGCCCCGGGCGAGATTCGAACCCGCGCCCCACCAGGGCACCGCCAGGGCACGGAACCACGGCCTGACGTCGACTGTAGACCGCCACCTCCTCGCTGTCTCTCTCGCTCCGCTACGGCACGGCCCAGCAGTGCGAGAGAGACGGAGCGCGGAGCGCGGGCAGCGGAATCGTTCCACTGTTGACTTTCGTCAAAGACAAACAAGGCGTGGAGGCGCGTTTACATATGGTCCGCAGATTCCTGGTCCGAGTGGCACCGCGAGTCGCACCGCGAGTGGCGCCGGAGACCCGCGCTTTCTTTTCGGCCAAACTTGGAACCCCATTGAATCGGTCGCGCCCATTCCGCGAACACTGAACTCCTCGGACGTGCAGCGTGCAGCCCGCGCCGAGAGGGAGACACAATGCCTGCCAATACCTCCATATATTTACTTTCCAATACTTTTCATCCACAATCGATCTATTCGCACCGTATTTCTCTTTGCCCTGCTTCTACAAGTCACGCCCTCATCGCCCGGCGGCGTGGCGTGGCGGGGCGGGGCGTGGCGGGGCGGGGCGGGGCGTGGCGGGGCGGGAAGGCGTACTATCGAGAGCCAGCGCACGTCCGCCACTCCCGGCTATCTTAAAGATGGCCCTTTCAGAGTCTGTCTCACTCCCACCCCCGCGGCACGGTGGCACGCAGCAGCTGCCTCGCCACCAAGCCACCCAGCAGAGTCGTCACTCTTTCTCTCTCGCACCACTCCATGAGTGCGGTGAGAGAGACAGAGCGTGGTGCAGCTGCGCGCCGCCGCTGCACTCCGACAGCTGCCAGTGCCTTACAACCGCGCAACTGCGCCCCGCCGCCGCGGAGATGCGTGGCTCTGCGCTCGGCGCCGCTGCCATTTTCAATAGCGATGCACAACAGTGTGACGACGGCGCGCTGGCCGGGCTCGGGGCTCGGCGTTGCCAGTCTCATCACGTAGTACAGCATGTGCAAGCCAAGGATTTCTCGCGGGAGCAGCGCCGCAATCACCTACATCACTGCCACGTCGGCGGCCGCCTCTCTGGCCGCCTCTCTCTGGCCGCCTCTCTCTGGCCGCCTCTCTGGCCGCCTCTCTCTGGCCGCCTCTCTCTGGCCGCCTCTCTCTGGCCCCCTCTTCTGGCCGCTCTCTCTGGCCGCCTCTCTCGGCCGCCTCTCTCTGGCCGCCTCTCTCTGGCCGCCTCTCTCTGGCCGCCTCTCTCTGGCCGCCTCTCTCTGGCCGCCTCTCTCTGGCCGCCTCTCTCTGGCCGCCTCTCTCTGGCCGCCTCTCTCTGGCCGCCTCTCTCTGGCCGCCTCTCTCTGGCCGCCTCTCTCTGGCCGCCTCTCTCTGGCCGCCTCTCTGGCCGCTCTCTGGCCGCCTCTCTGGCCGCCTCTCTCTGGCCGCCTCTCTGGCCGCCTCTCTCTGGCCGCCTCTCTCTGGCCGCCTCTCTCTGGCCGCCTCTCTCTGGCCGCCTCTCTCTGGCCGCCTCTCTGGCCGCGTCGTCCGGTGCACGCAGTGTGTTCAGAGAGGGAGTGAAAAAGGCTCATAATTCGGGGCGCACGCCGTCGGCCAGAATAGAGCACCAAAAAAACGCGAAAAAACCATGAACAGCCGCGCACTACGAAAAAAAGAGGAAAAATGAATGTAGGAAAGAGGAAAGTCGGAAAAAGCAGCCGTAGGCTCGGACTGCGCGCATGCAGCATAAAACTTCTCGTGTGCAGCGGGCAGGTCCACCACGTGTACTGGTCAGTCAAAGGGCCGCTGCTGGAACGCCCCCCCCCCCCCCATCCCGTCCGGCCCATTAGGCGAGTTACTTCTGCTCGGCGAACAGGGGACGCCCCACCCGTCGATCTATGGAAATCTCCAGCGTGATTCTAGCAGGGAAAACGGCATCGTAATGAGGCCACCCTCCTGCTGGAGTCTGCTGGAGCCCAAAGCCAAGTCCGCCGCCTCGCCTTCCAGGTCCACCAAACCGAACCCTCGGGCTGGGGCCAAAGTCCACCGCAGTCCGACTCAGCCGAAAGCGCGCCCCCTTTGAAACTAAACCTCCACCCTCCCCGAAAAAAAAAACAACCCCTGACGTGTTACAAACCCGAACACGGGGCACTGGAGGCACAGGGACGGGCCAACCCCCGCGCGTCACACTTCTGTCGCGAGGGAGACGCCGCCACCAAAATACCCCCGCCGCCTCCCAACCTCTCACAATAAATTGGATTCGATTTCTCGTCGCGCGCCTCGCCAACATGCACACACAAACGACACGAAAACACGCACGCACCACACACAATCCGGCGCCACCCCGCATTTTTTTTCGTTGCGTCGTCGTTGGTGGAAAGTAGGCCGCCGAAATCCAGCAGGAGACTCGGTTCCGAGAGGCGTTTTTCTCACTCCGTCTTTTTCGCGCCGGTGCGGAACGCCCCAGGAGTGCGAGGGAGACAGAGCGACGACAACGGCTCTCAGTCGTCTGCAGTGGCGGGGCGTGGTGGGGTGCGCGCGAGGCTGCCATCAGATAAAAACTTTGCCTCCCAAAGACGTGACAGACAACTACTACAAGCATCGGAGCCCACGCCGGGGCAGGCCGGGGCCCGCCGGGGGCGGCAGCACGCAGTTTTACAACTCGCGCGTCCACTTTGCGGAGCCAAGCCCGGCCTGCCAGAGATAAGCAGCGGGCCACCGAGGTGCGCCTGGGATTTGGAGAGGAGAGAGAGAGAGAGAGAGAGAGAGAGAGAGAGAGAGAGAGAGAGAGAGAGAGAGAGAGAGGCGGCGGGGGCTGCACGCAAAGCATTGATTGGGCCCCGCGGTGGCAGTAGGCACCAGGCACAGCGGGGCTCTCGGGTAATTATATTATTTGGGCCGCAATGCACAACCAATCCGGCGTAACGTGACCCATCTCGGCGGCTGTCACAGCAACGCCAGTTTACTTTCACCATGGGTGAAACAAGCGCAGTGCGGCGGCTAGCAAGGCTTCTTCACGCAACCCTCGCGGGTAACGATTTTTTCGTCTTTGCAGGGTCTTTTGTAACAATTTTCAAAGAGAGAGACACATATCTATCATCCTTGATCCGTGAGGAAAGTGGCAAGTAAAGAGAAAATCGTTAAAAGTTATTGTTGGCAACGGCACAGGAAAACGTGCACCGAGCGGGCATTAGGTTTCACGGCACAACCCTCGTTCTCGTTACAGGACGTCGCGCCACTGTACAGTACATGACTTTCCAACTCCGGAAAACGGAACTCCAAACTGAAAGCACTCCGAGCGTCAAGCTGGCAGTGGGGCCGTGGCGCGGCGCTGGCGCGGCGCTGGCGCGGCCACACACCGTCAGCCCGTTGTGACCGCACTGCCAAAAGCGAGGCCGGGGTCGGCACGTAGCACCTCGGTGGTCATGGTTGATGAAAAGAAATCGGCACCGTTTGTGCGTCCGCCAGCCCTGTGCCAGCCCTGTGCCAGCGCGCCAGCGCGCCAGCCGCCGTGCCAGGTGCAGTCGGCGCACGTAGTCCGGGCGGCCTGCGTTTTGGCTCGGCTCGCTTTTGGCTCCGGCTCCAGCGGCCCCAGCCCTCCCAGCGGCGCTCGGCCGAAGTGAGTGCTCACCCTCCAGACTCCGCAGCGACTCCGAAGGGTCTCTCTCGCACTCCTACGCAACGCCCCGCGAGTGCGACAGAGACAGAGCGACGAGGCGACCTTTCGCAATCGCTGGGCTGCCAGTGCCGTATCGCATGAGTCTGTTTGTGTTTACCGTCGACTCCATCGCCTGGTCGGCGATGGCGCTAGCGCAGCGCCAGAGGGCCGCTCGCTCCGTCTCTCTCGCACCCCTACGGAGCGCCCGGCGGGTGCGACAGAGACAGAGCGAGTCTGCGGAATGAACCTGCAGCGGAAACGGCCAGGAAGAGACGACCACAGGAATACACGTGTCTCACATTAATTGGTGTCCTTGACAAAGACTGATCGTTTTTCTCCGCGCGTTGCCGGCTTTCTTTTCCTCTTTTATTTTCATAATGGACCCCAGTGAGAGAAGGGAGAGAGAAGGGCAAGTACAGATCTCCAATTTAATTTGTTTTTCGCGGTGTAGCTGCGGCTCATTTTCCCCGTTCGAACTGGTTTGCGGCGGCGACTGAATGGAGACAGCTCCGGGAAACTTCCGAATGCCTATGCACACAAAAGGGGGCAGCTTTTTTTTTCTTGTTCTTTTCCGTCGTGTTTTGTTTGTTCAAAGCGACGCGTGCGCTAGTTTGTCCGGCCTGTCACAGCCAGTGCGCATGGGCCTGCCTCCAATCCGAAAGGTCGTTTCGTAGTTCCGTCTCTGTCGCACTGCAGAGAGGCGTCCCGTCGGAGTGCGAGAGAGACGCGGCGACGAGACGACTATTCGGAGGCGGCTGGCTGGCTGGCTGGCTGGTGGACAAACATCAATCACATTTTGCAGCGCGCTCTCACTGGCCAGCGCGGCATTTTGCCCGGAAACCGTCACCAGAAAAAAAAATGAAGGGGAAAAAAAGATTACGAATACACGGCCCGTGTTGAAAGCCAAACCGTTCCCCAACTAATACGGATGGTCGCAAAAGAGGACATTTTGACGCGGCAGAGAGAAAAACCGGGAATGAAAGAACGGTGGCCAAGTCGAGAACTACTCCCGGGGCCTCCGCGACATCCCCACATTGGATACGGAGGGGTGCAGGTGGGGCCGGGTGGGGCGCGCCAGGCGAGGGGCCGCGGGGCCGCGAGCCGCATGACAAGCACGGTACACTGTTTCCCCTCACTATCCCGACCTACATCCACAGCACACAAAAAAAAAACACCCCCCAAAAAACGCGAATCTAATCCACCGCGCGAAAATGTAATAGCACCAGCAGCTCGCCACAACATTTCCAAAGGCCGTTATTTTTTATCTCCCTTCCCCGCGGTGCTGCTACGGCAATCAAACGGACCGGCTCTCTAAATAATTAAAACCGCGCCACCGGGAAGTCAACTACTACCCCAAGTTTTAAACTAGCGCCTTATCGGGTAGTGCTGCCAACTCGCCGGGCCCCGCCTCGCCTTCAGAGCGCGATGGCCAGCCATTCGCGCCTCGGACCAGCAACGCCGCGCTGTCCGGCAGTCTGCTGCACCATAAGTCACATCGCTGCGGAGCTGCGGAGGGGAAAACTTGAAAGAGCTTCTCCACAGGAAGGAATAATTTATGCCAGACGAGCCTCGGCGCCGCGCCCCGCCCCGCCCCGGCGCCGCTGGTGGCGCGATAGGCACCGTCACGCCTCTGCACAACCTGATCAAACTCGCGCCAAAAGCCGCGGGCAGTAGTGCCTGGCGCGGCGCGGCGCAGCGCGGACGGCAAAGCACTCGCCGAATAATTCATTGAGGACTCGCCGCACCGAACCTTTCAGCCACCGGACAAAAACTGGCACTTTTCGGCGGCGGCGAGGTGCTTCGACGTCGCGCCTGTCGGTAGGCGTTGGTAGTGCAGCGAGCGGGCAGCGCTTGTGGCGGTCACGAAGGCGGGGCCACGAAAAACGCACTGGCAATCATAAACGCACCGCGTCGCCGCACGCTTCTTCGTAACGCCACGTCTTCTAATAACTTTTTTTTTGCGTTTCCTTCCTCTCCCTTTTCCTCCAACTATCACGCGTACTGCGCTTATGTGTGTGTGCGTGTGTGTGTGCGTGTGTGTGTGTGTGCCCTGTACGTGTGCACGCCGTGGACGTGCGTAACGCCCTGCACCTTTTGTCGTTTATCTTTACGACCTTGCCGTCCTTTCCTCTCTCTCTCTCTCTCTCTCTCTCTCTCTCTCTCTCTCTCTCTCTGCCGCCCCTCCTTGTTCCACTCTGCGGATGTCCTTTCGCCGACGCCTTCAAGGGGGTGGCGCGGCCAGGCAGGCTGCTGGTGTCCTTTTTCCCCCGTCTTGGTGCTGCCCTTGTGTGGGGCTGTGGGGCCAACAAAACTACACGGCGACCGCGGGCGGCGGTCCTTGAGCGGCGCCCTGCACTCCCTGCCTCGCCTTTCTGCCTCGCCGTCGCCTCCTCTCCGCGACGCGTATTGAAAGAACTCGGTTGGCAGCCGCGTGGCGCGTCATGGAGTTGGCGGCGAGGCCACACTGGTACTCGGTGCTTCGTGCTACGTGCCCCGTACTTGGTGGTCGTTTCCCGGCAGGGCCGAGCGAGCGCTCGCCCGCTCCAGTTGGCTCGGCCGATACAAAGAGCACCAGGCGATCGAGGCGCCCCGCCCCGCCCAGGCCGAGGCTAGGCCCTTGTGCTCCGCCGCTCCGCCCTGCAGGCTGATTCCGAACAGCGCCGCCGTCGCTCTGTCCCTCTCGCACTCACGGGGCGCGCCGGGAAGGGGTGCGGGAGAGACAGGGCGACGGTCTGAATCGGTCTGCTGGGTGTGGCCGCCGTGCTTGGCCTCGGGGCCGGGCCGGAGCGCCGCGGGGACCGCCCGGAAATGCTCCAGGGAGGCCCGCGTCGACCCCGCAGGGCCCCGCCTTGAGACACCGGACAGAGTATCGCAAAGCCGGCGTGTCCTGGCTGCCCTGGCTCGTCCTGGCGGCGGTCCCTGGACGAATCCTCCGGTAGGAACGACTCCAGGCGAGACTCCAGGCGCCACCCTCGGACGTCAGTGTCACAAGGGGGTCGCTCACAGAGGGCCAGGACTCCAGGAGGCGGCTTGGAGCGGGCCAGGACACGCTCGAGGACAACGCCCAGCACTGCCTCTGCATCGAGCGACTAGTCTCGGTGCGAGTCGGTAGATAGCAGTCCCAAGCAGCTTGTCGCCATAAATAGTTACTCAGTGTCGGCTTGCTCTGACCTCGGCTCGGCCGGGCCGTCCCCGGGGTGCGCGGGGCGCGGCCAGGAAGCCACCCGCGCCGCGCCGCCGCCGCTCAACAGATGCTGATGAGGTTAAAAAGTTTTAATTCTACCCTGACTGGTTTCATTTAAATATTTAACTTTTGCCGAGCCTGATGGTTACGAATGGGAGCAGAAGGCAGCGGCAGCGACCCGTGCGCCGCCCCGCCGCCCCGCCGCCGAGCTTTGCGGCGCTTTGCGGGCAGCGGCGGGGGAACTTGGAACTTGGGGCTGCTTCGAGCGCCGACACCACACCATGAGCTGACTCGCCAAAAACCTGCCGCATTTTCATTCCCACCAAGGCAAAAAAAAAAGTGAAAAAGCGCACAAACCCTTCCAGCCGCCACTCCAGCGGTTCGTCTCCCTCGCGGCCACAGTGCGGCGCTGCCGGCGCTGGAATGCGAGCTGGCAGAAAGGCTGTGACGAGGCTGGCCCCACGCTCCAGCACGCTCCAGCATTCGTCGCACGTTCGCTGCACTGGCTTGGCTGGGTACGTACCCCCAGTACGCCGTGTTAAGTCGTGCGAGGCGGGTGCGAGCCCCGGCCGGCCGGCCCCCTGATGACGCCACGACCGAGCAGGCAGGCAGCCAGCGTGCCGCCCAGGCAGGCAGGCAGCCTCAACCCTTCAGGCAGCCCTTTGGCATTCAGGTCGCTTCATATCCCGCCAGGCAGCGGCGCAGCAGCCTAGCCACACCACACTGATTCCGAGAGCCACACGAGAGCGAGCGAGACGGCGCGGCGCCGCAACGAGGGCCACAGTGAGGCACGACGCGCGTTAATATTTCACCGAAACAAAAGCGCGCTGCGTTCGCTGCGTTCGGCCGAAGCGCAAATCTCTTAGGGACTCATGCAAGTGAAATGAGCCCCGGCGCTCAGCGCCTCCCAGCAGCGCCGCGCCCAAGATTTGAGGCTGCGACCTGCTCCAACTTGCGCGCCGCACCGCGCCGCCCTTGCCATCCGTGACCCACATCAGCCCGATTTATTATGCGCAGGAAATAATGGCGATAATTGCAGGGTAAGGGGCCGCGCTTGCCGCGCTCCGAGCGGTGGAGTCGCAAAGTGGAGCACACCCTGCACAGTGGGCCAAGACCGGTGGGGGCGGCCAAAATGCTAGACGCGTTTTGAGCTCCAGAATCGCTAAATGGGACTCGAACCGAACGTGTGACTCCACCAATGGATTGCTCTCCGAACGAGGAGTCCATTGGTGGGGTCACACGTTCGGTACGAGTGCCATTTGGTGACTCTAGAGCTCGAAACGCGTGCGGGATTTTGACCGCCCCCACCGGTCTTCTGGCCCACTGTGCCCTGTGCCGTTACCGCACCCGAAGGACCCGAAGCGCGACTAATTTGCCTTATGAGGCAGGTAGGCGAGGCCACGCCCGGCTAGCTCACGTAAGGCCCCACTTTTTGTAAAAACTATTTTTCTTTTCATTTTTGTTTATTTTGTTTGGCTTCAGAAAATGAAGGGACGAAAAAGGGGTTCTTTTTATCCTGCAGTTGCTCGACCAGATGACGGTGGTGGCACCGTCTGGCTTGATGAAGCGGCTCGACACGGAACCACCACGACCACGAACACCGTCACCCAAAAAACTTTCAAACCGAGATTTTGACTTCAAACAGTGAATTCACTTGAGTTCCAAATATTACTTTGCTTCAAGAAACCACTGTTTTGGATGTTTACCAGCGCAGAGTGACATCCGCGGCACGAACTGTGAGACGGGCGTTTGCCCAGAATGCTTGATGGGATAGACGAACGAAGGAGGAAACCAAACGAGGAAGTCCGCGTTCGATTTTTAAATTCCGAAGTGAAGTCCGGTGTCACTGCGGCGGCGGTTGGAACAAAAAAAAGGCAAAGTTGCGGGCCAGATTGCGGCAGCGGGGCGCGCAGGGACGGGGGGTCGAACTCTGCGTTTATCTCCTGTTGGGGGACTTTGAGATTGGTGAAGTTTGGTGGGCAGGGCTGATGCCGCTGAGCCCCGCAGCCTGTCCACATCCTGACACCGCGTACAGCCCCGCCAGGCGCCCCGCCGCGCCCCACCGCGCCCGCACACGACGGATTTGTGGCCAAGGCCGACCAACAAATCAGGAGCCCTGCCCTTCAAACCACCTCGGGCTCCGGGTACAGTCGCCAACACTATGCGCTACTCAGGCCCCGGGTACAGAGCAGTCCACACCGACGTCACGAGCTGCTCAGCCCGCTGTCGCTAAATCATCGCGCAGAACCTGGCAAATCCAGCACCAGTAAGCCTAAGAGAGATGCAGACGCGGCAAGCTCGAGAGAGATGCAGGCGGACTGCAGGCACGACAGCAAGGTGCAGCAGCCCGCCTCAAGGGCTGGGGGAGGGGGGCATGGGACCTTAACGATCTGCCCAAAGTCGCAACACAAACACCGGCTCTTTAGTTGCATCGCAGACTAAGAGGGAAGGGGAAGGGGGGGGGGGGGTAATCTGGTGCAAAGTAAATGGAGGGAAGGCGGGCGTGGGTGCAGCGGGGCTGGGGGTGGGGGGACGCTAAGAAGTTTAGGGTGTGGCTCGGAACAGACAGCAGGGACTGCACGGGCTCGCGGACCTCCAGCAGAGAGCGCCACCGACTCGACAACGCCATGCCCGACCGACCGCCAACAGGTGCACGACGTCGTTCTCCTCGGCCAGCACGACGACAAAATATTCCGCATTTACCTGGCGGGCGCCGAGCCGAGCGTCGCCACTGGAGCGAAAGGCTGACAGAGCGCGCGGCAGCCCAGCCAAAGCCCAGCCAGCGCCTCATCAGGCGAGGGGCCTTGGAAGCCTTCCAAAGCGGGCGGCCAGCCCCAGCAGCCAGCAGCGGCAGCCAGCCGCGCAGGTGCCACGTAACAACGGGCCGAATAATAATCCGGCTCATTTGAATATTGATGCGGCTAACGGACGCGTCTCTGCACGGCCTCGGCTTCGGCCTGGCTTCGGCCTGGCCGCGATCTGCTTCATTACACATACATAAGCCGGCCTCGGCCATCCCGGCCGACATCCTGCGGACTGCTTCCGAGATGCGTCGCTCTGTCTCCCTCGGCGCTCCCGGGGCATCCTGAATAGCTGTGAGCGAGACAGAGCGACGAGAACGACTCGCGGAATCAGTCTCCTGGCCGACATCCCGGCCGAGGCCCCGGCAGGCCCTGGCCGCCGACCACCACACTGCGGCAACGAACGCCCGGACGGCCACCCACCTGGAGCAGGGTGTCAAGGACGTGAGCGCCGGCTGGCAGGGCCAGAAGGCAGGGCCGGCAGGACCGCCGTCAGGGGAGGATTCGCTAAAACTTTAAGACAGCGCGCGGAGCAGAGCGGCGGCACGTACGCCATCTCACACTCACTCACTCACATTGTCTCTTTCCTCCTCTTTCTCTCCCTGTCTGCACTGTTAAAAAAAATATGAAAATTCAGACTGATTTCGTCTTACTTTGTGGTCTGAATCGCAAATTCATAAAATGGTACGAATATTAAGACCAACTGTCTGAAAAGTGTGACTTGATGTCAGAAATTTGAATTCAGACTTGCAAGTCTGAATATTTAGAGCGATGGCTATCAAGTTTTGTTCATTGTCGTCCGAAAACAAAATTCATACTTGTGAAGTCGGAAAACGGGTGAAAAATTGCCGTCCACTTAGTACATTTTACGGTTTCCTATTTTTTATTTATCAATACCGTTGTTGTATTTCAAATAATATTTACGTTTAGTGTCGTTAGAGCGAATAGAATGCTTCAGAGCTCCGAAAAGGATACTTTTTTCTCCATCCGCTAGGTGGCGCTAGTGTCGCATGGTTGGTCTCTTGGAGCTAAAATTGCCTCTTAAAGCCGAAAGGGGGTGAACATTTTGTTAAAAACTTATTCCAAGTAATTGTCTGAGAGGGCATGAGCGCACCAAAGCAAGATTGATGTTAATAAGTGCAATAGTAGCTAAATAATAGAGAATGAAACTTCTCTCTCACGCATGACCGCGGGTCGACGCGTGGTTGGGCTGAGGCCGCTCTCCCGGTAGTTTCATCAGACACCTCAGGCCATTGCAGGACATCTGCGAGATACTGCCTGCAACTGTGTAACTTATTTTTAACTCCAGTTCTTCTGCCGAACGGCTGATGAAACGATTGGAAATAGCCGATAAGCGCTCCACTCTTATGAGTAGTAACTTTTAGTGAGGTTGTTTCTGTTTTTCGTATAACTGAGTATGATAAGTAAGACCGATTGGTATCATTTTTCATACAACATGTTGATCTGAAAATTCAGACTAACGTCGTCTGAAATTTTAAGACCTCAAAGTATGAAAGTTTTGGTATGAAAATTCAGACTGAATGTAAGTAAATCGACTTCTTACAAAAAATTATGAATTTTCAGTAAATTTTTTTAACAGTGTGTCTATTTCTCTCTCTCTCTCTCTCTCTCTCTCTCTCTCTCTCTCTCTCTCTCTCTCTCTCTCTGGGTGGCGCATATGATATATGGCAGGTGACTGGTTCGCATTCGCGCTCCCAGCGCTCATTTCCCTCGAGGAGTGGGATCGTAAAACCGCACAATCGACAAGGCCGGTGTCGCCTCCGGCACGGAGGAAACTCTGTGTGTGTGTGTGTGTGTGTGTGTTGAACAGAGACGCACACACGTGGAAAGGAGCGCATGAGGAAGAAGACGGCACACCGATAAAAACAGGCGAGAAATGACGATACAAAGTTTGCGTATTCTTTTCGGGCGATGAAAACCGCTTCGGATCGCGGCGACGCACGGCCGCGTACTGTGTTCTCTCACTTTATGGTGGCGTAACATCTTGGAAGCGCGCGGAGAGAGAGAGAGAGAGAGAGAGAGAGAGAGAGAGAGAGAGAGAGAGAGGAGAGAGAGCAAAGGGACTCGCCGTACCGTTCGCGCGCACGCGTGTACAGAAACACACACACACACACACACACAGTCACACACGGGCGGCATGCCGCGCCTTTGCGCGGGTAAACTGTCTGCTGAAACAACTTATGGCACCAGAACAACACCAAAAAACGTCGACGCGAAACAACAAAAAATAAACAAAAAGCAGGCGCGCTATTCCTGAGAAGCGCTCAGCGCGGCAGCGGCATCGCTTAAATTCCCCATCCAATTTCCCGGCGTAGCGTGAGGCGAGACGCGACGTGGCGGCGGCTAACTGCAGCGCTCCATAAAGACGAGCGGCAGACTGATTCCGAGAGTCGTTTTCGTCTCTCCGTCTCTGTCGCACTCCAGGGGCGTCCCCTGCAGGTGTGAGAGAGACAGAGCGACGGCAGGAGAGTGTCCCGAGCGTCCCGCGGAGCGACAAAGAACGACAGCCAGCCGCGTTCCGGCATGGACGGTTCCAGCACGGCTCCAGCATGGCTCCAGAGAGCGTCATAAAGCGCGAGCCAAAAACGGAGAGGATTACTCACGCGTGTCAATCGCAAAGCGGCCACACCACTGCAAAGCGCTGCCGCGCCACTGCTGCGGTTGTCATCGCGCCGTTACATGTCATTACCAGCCACGCCGTGCCGTTTCGCTGCGGCCGAGCGGGCCGAGCGGGCGGCCAGCGCCGAACGGGGACCTCCCACATGGGAAGAAGCGCGCCAGCGTCCGCTCACTGGTCGAGATAAAATGGACATGCCCGGACATTTCAATCCAAAGCCCCGTCGGATATCGACAGAGAATTCATTTTCCAAAAAGACGAAATATGCCTCGTACTGTACCAGCCGGAAGCGAGTTCCGACGAGTGTAAACACTGGAGTTGGAGCAATTTTCACAAAACCGCTTGGGAAAGTTCCCTGGTTATTTCCAAGAATAACAGTGTTAGATTTGATGAGGGAATTCCGGGGCAAAGGCGGCAGCGCGGGCCACTGCAATAACGAAAACAAAATCAACAACACCACCTTCGATCTTCCCGCCGAAACTGTTCGGCCGTGGCGGAAAGATCAAGACAACGGGGCGATGGCGTTCGTCAAAGAGGCGAGCAGCGGAGGGGAACGAGGTATTGAGAAAAGGGGGCATGGAGTGGCCACTCGGACGAGGAAAAGGGGGGGCGGAGGCGGCCTGCAATAAGTCCGAGAGCTTTGATCAGAAGCCTTCCCTCGACAGACCGACGAAATGGTTATCAGGACGGAATCAACTGTTGCACTGAACCTGCTGCGGCTTCCTGCTCCTCCAAAAGCCATTCGTCTAAATTTATTTCTGTCATCGCAGACGCCCGCGCAAACGCCCACGCAACGCCCGCTCAAGCCTCTCTTATTCTTTTCCTCCTGTCCCAACGGGACACTTCCTGGTTCAGACTTAGCCAAAACTCCGGTCAAAATGTCAGTTCAGATTTTTCGGAGAACTGGCAGGAGGATTATTATTCTTCAGCTTCCGGGGCAGTGATGTTTTCAAAATTTCCATCCGACTTGCTTCCTTCCGGTGTACACACCGGACCTCGCTTGGCGTCGCTTCGCTTTCCTCCCTCGGGTAAGCGGCCCCTCGGCGGCGTCCCGACGTCCCGTCGTCGCCCGGGAGCCTTTTTCTCCAGGCCAATCCGGCCTGGCAGTGTAGGGCCACTCCTCGGCTCCCCCTTCTCACCTCGTTTTATTTTGTCTCGGCTCTCCTGCGTCAGCATTCGTTTCTTGTGCATTCTGCTCATATGAGCATCCCACGGGTCCTAGGCCGGGCTAGCGCCGCTAGCGGGCCGGGCGGGGCCGGGCGGGCCCGAGTGGGGCCCAGGCCACTCTCCCCTCCCAACCAGGTCAGCGCGGAGGGCGAGTCGGACTCTGCCACGTACGGCGCCGGCTGGCGTCAACACACTTTTGTCTCCGTCCCTTCCCCCGCCTGGGCCCTGCCTGGGCCCTGCCTGGGGCATTCCATCTTGAGCTTCACCACTGCACCGCCAGGGAGCACCACCGACAACCGATAACGTGCAGAATGCATAAAACAGCATCGGGACGCGTTGCACCCGACGAATAAACTTGAGCCATTCTCTCCCTCTCTCTCGCTCTCGTTCGCTCTCTCAACGCCAAGTCCTATGCGAAGCGCGCCGCGCGGTTCAGGCAAAGTTGCAGTGCATCCCACAGTGCCACATTTTTGAATAAGCGAATTGCCGCTGTGGTGCGCGCCAGAGTTGCAGAACTAGGAGGCTGCGGAATGGCTGCAAAGAAGAGAGAGAGGGACAGAGGGAAGAGCGAACAGAAAGAGAGAGAGAGAGAGGGAGGGAGAGAGAGCGGCCTCGTTAGCCTGCAGCGTCAATTCAATTACACCACAATTACGCATGTACTGTCCGACTGGAATTACGGGCGCTTCTTGTGGAGGAACAGAGAGCGAATGGCCGCAGTGGGAGGCGAAAATGCGTTAGGCAAAAATGCAGCGCGCCAGCGCGCCAGCCTCCAATTGGCTTCGTTTATTTCTCTCCCCCCTTTTTTTATTTCCATCTTTTTTTTTTCGCGTTCCCCCTCTCCGCTCTCAAGTTTCACAAGATTATTACGCCCCGCGCAATTTGGAACGGAGCAGATACTTAAAATAACGACAATGCGAATTACACGGCCGCGCTGTGCTATGCAGCAGCGAGGCAGCGCCCTGCACTGGAAAAAGAGGGGCGGGGCGCTTCCGGCACTTCTTTGACCCAGAGACCGTTATATTGAACAGCCCGCCGTCTGTCCGTCTGTCCGTCCGCCTGTCTTCCTGGATGGGCCGCACCACCACCACGGGGGTCATCACTATCTGCAGGACGGAAACGCCGTGAATAGGTCGCGATGGGCGAGGGCGGCAGGACGGCAGGGCCGGTGGGGCCGCCAGGCGGGGGTGGAAACTTTGGTCCACTGGGGACGGGCAAGACAGGAAAAGGTGATAAGCCGTGGATGGGAGGGGGTTATTCAGGTCGGGGGAGGGGCAGGCCCGGGCAGGCCCGGGCGAGCCGGCAAGGGGTGACAGAGTGAGGGGTGGGGGATCGGATAAGCCGGCCAGCGTGCCGTACCTAGCGCCCATGCGTCACAGCGCGAGAAACAATTCCGTAACGACGTATTCCCTGCCTCTCTCTCACTCCCACCCCCCGCCGCCCCCCTCACAGCCCCCTCTCTCTCACTCCCGAGCTCACGGCCCCACCCCGTCCGCCCCCGGGGCATGCAACTTGCGATTGCAATCAGCCCGGCGATACGCTAACAGAAAGACAGGTCGAGCCGGATCGGCCCTCCCGTCTCTCTCGCACTCACGGGGCGTCGCGACGCGGCGCGACGCGGTGCGAGAGAGGCGGGGCCGTCCGTCCACCCGACGGCTGAAATACTGCAGCCGCCAGCGCGGTGGTATTAATATGAAAACAACGCCAAACCAAAAGTGCAGAGCTAAGCGGGCGGCGGCAGCGTGCAAGCGGGGAAAAGTTTGGGAGGGGGGGGAGACCTTGGGGCGGAAAGATGAAAAGTTAGATAGTGGCGTAGCGCAGCACTAATGGTGACAAACGTGGTGGCCGCTCCAAGTGGGGGCCGCGCTGGGGCCGCCGGGGCCCTCCCCGCATGCCGGCTCTCCGCACGCCCTCACGACGTCAAGGTGCGCCACAGTGTACTACCGGTGCGGCGGGGCCGGGCGGGGCCCCGCTGGGGGCGGCGGGGGGCTGCGGGGGCGCCGAGGCCGGAGAAGGGGTCGGTATGGCGCGGCACGTCCCGGCACAACAGCGGCAATTTCGACTTTCCCCCGGAACGAGAGACGAGCGCGGAATGTGGGAGCGGCGGAGCGGCCGAGCGACCCAGCCGGGGCTGGCGAGGCTGGCAGCCAGGGCACACAGGGCGCAGCCGGGCGCAGCACCGCGCAGCACACAACCTGGGAACCTGCTGTATGCCCACGCCCGCGGTGCGTGCCTGCGTGTGCGTGCGTGTGTGTGCCGAAGTGTGCGTGTGCGCCGGGGCCATGCGCCTGTCGACTCCAGGGTAGGCAACACGCCTCGCCGCCGTGTCCACACGCGCGACGGCGGCCTACCCGCCGGGCGGTCCCCGCGCCCAAGGACGTCCTGGAGAGCCAGTCGGGCTGCCTGCCTGCCTGCGGTCGGGCGGACAGACCGGGCTGGCAGGCACGGCCGGGTAAGAATTCCAGCCACGGAGTACACTATAAATGCAGCGCAGAAAGAAGCTCCTCCAGGGCCAGGAGGGGTATAGTTGCCACACGCTGCTTCCCGCCTGGAGATTAACGGCCAACTTTATGGTGTCCATGATGTCGGGAGCACGCTGCGCCGCCGCGCCGCGCCACGCCGCGCGAGACTGCACTAGGAGAGGCACTTGGGGCGTGGAGAGAGGCGAGCATCGAGAGCCCCAGCCCGACCGGCGCTGCACAGCAGCCACTCCTCGTACCGGAGGGTGGCAACGGAGACGAGCGAAAAAGGGGGAAAAGGAAAAAAACTGTCGACGAGTTACCGCGTTACCGCGCCACGGGCTCGGCCACGGGCGAGTACAAAGTCACGCCACAGCCCGCGGCCTCTCTCGCACGCGGGCACGCGGCAATCACTGCCAGCCTCCAGGAAAACGGCCGAAGGTCACGACGACGGCCTCCACGGCCAGGAACGGCGCGGCATGGCGGCGCGCGTGCACCGGGCCGTGCCGAGCAGCGCCGCCCGGCAACAATGAAGCCGGAAACCCAAATCCCTAGGCCATTCCTGCTTCCATCCCCCGCTTTTATCCTTTTCACCGGGGCCGCCGAGCCGCCCCCGAGCCGCCCCCGAGCCGGGCCAGGCCCCCACCCCGGCGGGCCCCCTAAATCGGATCCCGGGGAATGGAACAGAGTCTGGGGAATGTCGAATCCGATATTTATTACAGCTACACGGGCGCAACGGAAAAATAACACAAACAGTGCTGGGCTGGCTGGCTGGCTGGCGCGCGGGAATTTCCGGTGCGGGGACACGAGCCAAAAGCCCAAAGCCGGGGCGTGAAAGCGCAGCCCCGCCCCGCCCCGCCCCGCCCCGCCGCGCACGTCCCGGCCCGACTGTTTGCATAAAACACACGGCCAAAAACGCGGCGGCTGCAGCGCTGCTGGTGCCAGCGATACCGCCCAAAAAGGCGGCCGCCGACACGGCAAGGGCGGGGTCGGCGGGGCAGGCCGTCTTGGCGGTCTCCGCGGCCTCGGCAGCGCGAAGCAGTCCGCCAAAAGGACAACGGTTCAGGCGGACACACACAATGGACACGTAAAAGACATTAAAATTTAAACAAGCTCGAATGAGGCACACGTACAGAGCTCCCGAACCAAGGTGACCCGAAAACATTTGCCCGTTGCCACGGCCTGCCGACCCCTGACTGGCACTGACTGCATGACCCGGCCACTCCACTGGCCACTGGGCGGCAATTTATCGGTTCGACGATGACCGGCTTTGCGGGCCGCGAAAGCCCCCCGGCCACTTTGCACGCTTTGCACCTCTCTCATCGCGGCCGAGCGCAGGCCGAGCGCGCCACGCCACCAGTTAGCCTCGCCGCCACACAAAAAAAAACGAAGAAAAAAAGAAATAAACCGCCGCCACAACCCAGCCCACGTGCACACCTCGACGGCCAAACAAAACGAAAAATGATAATAATCCGGAATCCCAGAGTGACGTCATGCAAATGAGGCGACAAGGCCCGCGGCGGGCCTCGGCGCGGCACGGCACGTCACGGCAGCGCCAATTCAATTCATTATAATTTGGGCCGCAGGAGAAGGCGGCGGTGGCGGCGGCCGGGCGCACCTGGTGTGTACCTCGCCGACCGGGGCGGGGCGGGGCGGGGCGGGGCGCCGGCCTCCGAGAAGCACCTGCGCCGCCCGACAACCAACCCGACCACGCCGCGGGGCTGGACGACGGCCAGACAGTAATCGCCATCTCCGCCGCCGAGCCTCCTATTTCACTATTTATCAAATATAAATAGTGCAGGTGTGTGCATGAAATCAGGCTCCAGCGTGGCCACGCCGTGACGTCATCCACGCCGCGCATCGCAAATCCAATCGCGCTGTTCAATCCCTTCTTGTCCCCCACCTCCCCGAGCCGCGTCCACGCGCTCATCAGCCATCGACACCTCTCTCTCTCCCTCTCACACACCCACACACACTCACACTCCATGCACACACGAGCGCGCCGGTGTTAAAATTCGATGCCTCGCGCGGTGAGCGAGCGAGCGAGCGAGTGAGTGAGAGACAGGCGCACGCCGACGAGCCGTGCGCCGCCTCGCTCCCCGTCCGGCCGGGCGAGCGAGCGAGACGGGACGAGGGCGGTGGAGTTCTATTTAATTAAAGGCTGGGTTTGGCCGGTGTGCTGACGAGCCGGCGGCGGCGGCAGGGGAGCCGGGGGGGGGGGGGCTACTTGATCAAACAAAATTCATCCTGTACGAAATGAGGGCGCAACGAGCGGCTCCCTCATTTTATCTGCAACAAAGGGGGGCGCCCCGCCCCGCCTTGCCCGACGTAACCAAGCGAGCGAGTGAATCGGCGGCCGACATGTGCGGATCGAACCGGCAATCAAAACGGGGCCGATTTTTTTCATTTCCTCCACTCTCCTCTTTGCCACTCCACTTTTAGGCGGGATCAGAACGCGAACCGAGGGCCGGCCCAGTCAGTCAGTCGGGGCAAGCAAGCTGCGCCGACGACGCAAGAAGCGTGCAGCCCCAGCGCCACTCCCCACAACAACATCCTCGTCAACATCAACATCAGCAGCAACAACAACAATAGCAATTAGAGGTGCGTGCAGCGGCGCTCGCAAATCATTGCGGTGTCGCCGGTCGGAGAGTCGGAGCGGCACAGCCCATGCACAGCCCGGGCCGGCCGGGCTCCTCAACAAGAAGCCCCTCCAACTCGGCCAGACTACTACCTGCCCGGCGTGGCCCGGCCCGGCGCGCAGCCTCGACCCAAGACGAGGAGGAAATTGCGGCGCCACCACCGCCACTACGGGGCACATCGGCAAGAAATCCAGCAGCCCTGGGGGCCGCTGCCCTGGCTGCCGCATGCCGGGTCGCGCATCTTCGCCCGCCACCACTTGAGCACTGGGCGCAAACTTGAGAGCAACGCGCTAATAACGGTCAACAACACAACAACAACAACATCGAACGCAATTTTCGAGGAGGGGCGGCGCCGTGTTTAGCATTGAAAACTCTTTATAAAACGGCTCGCTAACGGGCTGGAGGTAATGGCCGAGCGGGATGGATGGCGCGTCCCCGCAGACCCGTCGCTCTGTCTCTCTCGCACACGCACTGCAAGACGGCCCCGCGAGGGCGATGCAGAGAGAGACACGGCGACGAAGGCGCACCATTCGGAATCAGCCTGCCGGGACGGCCAACCGGCCCGGGTTATAACATCAGAGTCCCCATGCCGCCCCCAGTCCAATGAAAACGCCACGAAAAACAGAGACGAACCCATGCTGGCGGTGTTGGCTAGGTCCGTCACAGAACGAGCGCGAAAGGTTTGGGGACGCCCCACACCCCCTGGGTTTGCAGAATCCACCCCGGTCTCTCTCTCTCTCTCTCTCTCTCTCTCTCTCTCTCTCTCGGCTACCCGCATCGCCGGCAACGGGGTGGCCCTGCGGGCGGGTCGAGAGCGAGCAAGAGCGGCAGAATGCACGTGTGATGGAGTGTGAGTGTGTGTGTGTGTGTGTGTATGTGTGTGTGACAGGGAGAGGAGGAAAATAGGGGGAGGCGGTCTGGCAGGGGCCGAGGCAGGATTCGAACCGACAGTGCAACCAACTTTTCCTGCTAGCGTGAAAACACACACACACAAACACACACACACAGAGTAGGCACACGACGCGGGGGACGAATAAATCATTCCTGCCACGTTTGAAAACACGGCTCGCCTAACTGCCAAGTCAACAAACCAAACATTTCGCGAAATAATAATGAACGCGCGTTGGACACACGTACAACAATGGAGTCGAGTTGACATCACGGTACATTAATTTCGCACAGGGCAGCCGCGCACCGCGCCGCACCGCGCACCCGACGTGGACATTCAGCGGGGAGCCTCCCTCGTCCCTGTCCGTCTGCCTCTTCCTCTCCCTCTTGATAATCTCCCCGGTGGGTGACAGAGCGGGCCGGGCGGGCGGGGCGCGCACGGACACCTTGCAGCGCCGCGCACGCCAGCTTAGTACCCGTCGCTCTGCTGCTGGTGCCGCCGGGCGCCGCTTCGAGAGCACGGCACTCCATTTTACATTCCCACTTCTCTCATTTCGGGCGCCGCTGCCGCCGCTGGTGCGACGTACTTTGAAATTCAGCGGGATCCTCCTACTCGAGTCAAGTCAGCTTCTCCGCCATTCACGTCCGCGGCGCAAGGCGCTCGAGGCGGCCAAGGCGCCCGAGGCCCCGCCCCAATTTAGGGATCAATTTGGCCCTTAGAGCGCCGAACAGTGCTTCGTCGGCCCGTCTCTCTCGCACCCCCGCGTGCTGCTGGCCAGACAAAAGCGGTGCCCTCTCGTTATACCTTTCCTGCTGACACGCCGCTCTCATTGGCGCCAAACCTTTTCCCGCCATTTTCGTTTTAAAAGCGGCGGGGCGCACTTTGTTTTCGTCTTTCTCCTCGTTTGTTTCATTTCATTTTCATTTTTTTTCACACACGCGCGCGCCGTAAGTCCTCATCAAACCGTTTTCTGGCAGAGTAAGGCATTATTACAGCAACAGTCCAGCACGACCTGGCTGGGAGACACACACACACGCGCGCGTGCGTGTGGGGGAGCTTTGCATCCCTAAGCCACTACGGCACAATACAGACACAAACCAGCAGCCAGCCAGTCAGGGCTGGCGCGCCATGGCGGCAAGGGGGTTAGAGGTGGCCGAGTGAGAGGGGTGGGGGCGCTTGGCGGTGGTGTTGGTGGTGGAGCTGGCGGTGGTACGGCCACACTCGCGATCGAAAATGAATTTTAAAACGCCTTTTCACCGGCTGGGGCGGGGTCAGCAGTACAGCGGTGGCTTAGAGGACCGATGAGAACAAAACCTGCCATCGGCGCGGTCGCGGCGTGAACGTTAGCGAGTCCTTGGCCGGCCGTATGGGCTGTTTGCCGAGGCCGTTGGCCGTTGCGCGTGTTGGGGGATTGCTCTGTCGGCGAGGATTAGAGGCAAACGAAATGTAACGTGCAAAAGCCGGCCGGCGCTACCGTCCGCGGCGCGGGGCGCTACTCGACCTGGGTGGCCCTAGAGGCCCTCGGGCGCGGGGTAGCGCCGCCACGCCGCCGCGGTGGAGTGTCCTCGTCTCGTGGTGCGGCGAGCAAGGCGAGTCGGCGCGGCGGCCTTCCTCGGCCCCTCCAAGACCCCCGGCAGGCAGGCAGGCCTCTCGAGGTGAGGGGAAAAGGGGCGGCGAGTAAGGAGATCCGCGCAATGCCGTGCAGCACTCCGAACAACGCCGTCGCTCCGTCGCACTCACGGCGCGGCCGACCCCAAGGGGTGCGAGAGAGACAGCACCACGAATAAACGACTGTTCGGAACGGCGGGGCTGCTCAAGGTGAAAAGGGAGCGGATCGGAGCGGTCCGACGGCGAGAGGAGTGGAGGGGAGCAGCACGGCGGCGCGGCCCACCGGAACGCACTTTGATCAGGAGCCAAGTGCCAGCCAGCCCGGCTTGCCGACGGCTCGCCCTTGTCCGACCTCCCCCCTCCCCCGCTTGGCTCCGAACCCAGACCAGGGTTATTGTTTTCCATTTGAATCCATCTAAGGTAAACCAAGTGGAAAACCAAACGGCAAGCGAGGGGGAGGTCCCACAAAGGAGATCATCTTTGGCCGCCGTGAGACAGCTGTGGGCCGGGCAGCGCAGCCCGGCCAGCCAGGCGGGCCAGGCTAGCCGGACCCCAAGGGGATAAATTTGAGGGGTCACCGCAAAGAAGGCAGAGGGCTACCCCCTTATCCCAGGGGCCCTGGCGCGCCGCGGCGCCCCGCAGCCTCGCCTCCAGGCTGGAGGGCTCAGCCCTTGTTAGAAAGTTAACAAAATATTGTACCATCGGCCGGCCTCTTTTCGCAAGGGAGAGAGGAGGTAGAGAGAGGAGGGGGCTTGAAAGCGGCGGGCCGAAGCCCGGCCCTGATCACTGGTCCAGATCACTCAGAGCCCGCTTGTCGTGCATTGCGTCAATATTGGAACACCCCTCGCCCCCCCGCAAGGAATGACACTTTGAAAAATTTATGACGTACGCGAGAGGAGACGCTTCCGGGGCCAAAAAAGGACACTTCCGGCGGCAACATCCGCGCGCCCCGCCCCGCCCCCGCACTTTCCCGGGGACGCGCGCGGAGCGAGAGGGAGGAGGGAGGGACTCTGGGCAAGTTTTGTTTCAAGCGATTTGCATGTCAAGTCGGGTGCGGCAGCTCGGTGGCACTCGCTGGGGCACTCGCCGAGACACTCGTCGGGGCACTCGCCGCAGTGCACAGCGACGCGGACCTTGACTGCATTCTTGCCGACGCCACTGCGGTGCTTTCGCAGAGCTTTCCATTCCCTTGCTGGCTGGGCGCCTCCACAGTGCTGTGCTTTTGCTGTGCCCTGCCGCAGTGCGCGCGCGGGGCTGGCGCGGGGCTGGCGCGGGGCTGGCGCGGGGAGGCCCCCCAATCCCCCGTGCCGTCGGCGAGGCCCCCGCCGAGGCCCCCGCGCGCTCCAAGGTCACTCAACCCAGCAATGGGCACGGTCCCAGGCCTCCTCGCCCCCTCCCCTCCGCGTTGGCACCGACACCGCGCGCGGCCTGCCCCAGCCCTACACGCCGAAACACACTGCCTTCGTTTCCAAAGCGGCCCATGTAAGAAAAAAATAAAAAACAACAAAAACAACAACCAAGAAGCCGAGCAGTGCAGCAGTGACCTTCGGCAACGCCCCTGGAATTAAACTGCTGCCTCTTCTTCTTCTTCTTCTTCTTCTTCTTCTTCTTCTTCTTCTTCTTCTTCTTTCTTCTTGTGGCTCGGTCCAGCCAGCACGGCCCTTCCAGCGAAATCAATACGACCCGTTTGGTTTCTTGCGGCTGGCGGCCGGCCGGCCCGGCGGCGCCGCGGCGCTGTGCAAATCATAGACCGCGGCGGCCTGGCTTCACACCCAACGGATAAACAAGGCCACGGCACCTCGGCCCGGCACTGCAAAAAAAGAGGAAAGAAAAAGCAGGAAAAGAAAAGCGAGAGAGAGACAAGATAATCGGAGACGCGTGCCCCACCGAGCGAGCCGTGCAAGGGCACATAATGGAGCCTGAGAAAAGATGAACGAGAACGGGGTTTTAGAGATGGCGATGATAGAGAGATAGACACAGGAAATTGGAAATGGCGATGAAACTCTCTCGGAAGAGAGTAAGAGAGAGAGAAGGGGGACATCAATATATCACTGCCGCTGCACCCCTTTCTCTGTTTTTCTGCGCGCTCGCTCCTGCCAGCGAGGTTTTGGAAAGGTGGAGGAGGAGGGACGGCAGACAGTTCGCCCTGCCTCCGGGGAAGTGTGGATGAGTGCCAGTGACTTGAACTCGCTGGCAGAACTTGTGCGAAGGGAAAGCCTGGAAGGCTGGAAGGCGACGCAATGCCGCCGCGCAGACCGAGCAGGCAGCCAAGCAGGCAGCCAAGCAGCAGGCAGCACCGACGCGGCCCCAATACGCGCTGACGTTGAAATATGGAATGCCTGACAGGAGCGCGGCGTCCACTGGGCACGCCGCCGGGCCGCGCAGACCGAGCAGCCAGTCCGAGCGGGCAGAGCGAGCAGGCAGCTCGCACACGGACCGAAAACTAATTTGTAGGCAAACCTGCCCTGTGGAGTGGAGAGGAGCAATTCGCTTTTCGGCCGGCCTGCCGGGCTGCCGGGCCTGCCAGCCAGAGGCTCGGCCAGCAAGCCGGCCCGCATCGGACTGATGCAAAACCGTTGTACAACGCGAGGATATTGCATTCCCTTCATATTCATATACTTTTGCTCAGGGTTACACCCGCGCCAAGACTTGCACGGCCTCCCGCTCCAGAGACGGAATTAAAAAATTCCGCTCATCTCCTACAGAACGCAACACGCGCCTGCCAGCGCCAGCCTGCTGTGGGGCGGGCCTTTGTTTGTTTTTAATTTTATTGACTTATTCACGCGCAGGGAATTGGTAACCGTGTGAGTGTGTTCTTGCGTATGAGTGTGTGTGAGTGCGCGCATACACTCGTGGGATGAACGTCTGTCTGCCAGGGGATGGATGTAGCCTCGTGCGAGCCACCGTCGGCGGAGGGGCTCCACCAGGCTCCGCTGCAAAGCAGGTACCTCTTCTTCTCGCACACGTCCATGCAATCCGTGTGGGATACACTCGCCGCGCCCGACACAACCGACAGCCAGCACACTGGCAGATAAAAGTTGAGAAAAAGTGCGGAGCACGTCAAGTTCTTACCTCGACCGTTCGTACTTTGCCAACACGGAGGTTCCGTGGGTGCTTTCCGTCCCGGTTGAACCAGTGCGGAAGGTCCGTGCCTTTCCCGATTTGTTTTCGCAGTGTGAGGCGTTCGACGGCGCGGCGGCAGCGCGGACCCAAATTTGCATCTCTTCGAGCGCCTCGCTCTGCCGCTCTGGCGCTCTGCCGTCTCCGGCTTTCGGTATCGGGGCGTCGCAGGGGCGTCGTCGCCCCGCCTTCGGCTCCACTTTTCCCAGTGCCACAGCGCCACGGCGCTACAGTGTGGGCGGGGCGGCCCGAGTCGCAGGTGTGGCACAATGGTGTCTGCCTCGCCTCGCGGCCTCGCCCCGATAAATGGACATAAAGGTCGCCGGGCGAGGAGGGAGGGGGAGGGGGCGGGGCGAAATTAGAGCAGCTTGCACTGTGGCATAAACTCGCTAGATTAACACCTCGGCGTGTTTTTAGCGCCGACGGCGCCGCTGCTGCTGCTGCCTGCAACGGCCGATGCCCGCCGTAAAAAGGCCCGAGAGACGTCTGGCACGCCGCGACGCCAGCACGACGGCCTGCTCGGCCTGCTGCGAGACGCGGCGGCAGACTCCAGCAGCCGGCACGGCGCGGCACGGCGCCCGCGGAACGGCGGGTAGGCAACCCCGCGACAGGCGCGCGCGCCGGGCGGGCCTACCTCGCAGGCGGCCGACCGGCCGGCCGGCGACGCTCCGGTTGCTGTTTCCGGCAGCGGCATTAAAACGAAAACAACAAAAACAAAGACAAGGGGAAAATAAAGGGGAAAGAAAATGGGGTCGTGCGCGCAGACGGACGAGCTAGCTCAACTCCCCGGCAGACATCGCCGACAGGCTCTGACGCCCCAGGGGGCCCCACCAACTGCACGACCACACGGATTCAATACACGCGCGTGCGGCCGAGCCGAACTGAGGCAGCCATGGGCGCGTGACCCGACCAGCCCCGACCCGGCGCTCCGCAGCTCATTCGACTTGTAAGCGGCTAAACCAGTGAGACTGCCATAAATGTTGCGCGGGGAATGAAAAGTTGGCGGCGCCCTCTCCGCACGCAACGCCCCCCTCTCCCCCCCCCCCCCCGCGATGAATGTTTGCAGTCTTCTGTTGTTCGTAACTACGCAAGTTAAGGGCGGGGGTGGGGTGGGGGCTTCCTTTGAGAGGCGGGGCGGGCGCCGCCTTGGCCCCACGACCGCCAGCTCCGTCTGCCCCGCCGCCAGCCAGCCCGCCGCCAGCCTGGCTGCCTCGCCTCGACTCGAGCCTCGACCACCAAAAGGACTCCCCGCCCCGAAGGCCGCCCTTTTTAAACTCGCGGAACACGGAACCGCAATCAATCGGTTCGCGAGGACGCCGACGGCGATGGCGGCGGGAGGCAGGCCCTGCTGGAGATGGCCCGAAAAACCGCTGTCTCATCAAAACGAAATGAAATGCCAAAAATATTTCCACACAAGGTGGCACGCAAAATCGTCATCCACTTTCGATCAAAATCAAAATAAGAAAATAAAGTTTCCCTTGTTCCTTTTGGGCGTGACGTAACACGTGCACGAGGCGACGACGCGGTCCTCGCCGTCACGTCGCGCCTGTCCCCGTCTGTCTCGAGGTGACGGCGGTGCGGCGTCGACGGCGTCGCCGCGTCGCCCCCACAAATGAAATGTCAAGCCGGAGCCCCAGTTGTGCCGCCAGCGCGCGCCGCCCGCCCCGCCGGCCGGACAGGCTGATGGCGGCCAGGGCCATCCGCGCCGTGGGTACACTGGGTACTCTCCGACAATTGGCTGCTCGCACCTATCCGGCCTTCGGCTTGCTCCTTCCGATGCTTCGGCCCTCGGAGGGGCACTGGTAGTGTCGGGACGGCAGCAGCGCGTCGAGGGGCTCGCTTATCGCCAGGGCCTATCTCCCTACCGAGGTCCGCGCCAAGGAGGCCACGACGGCCTCGGAGAAGGCCAGGAGGAAGGAGTCCGGAGTGAAAGCATAAATCCTCGACTTTTGCCGTTCTTATCGTCGCGGCCTGGACCCAGCGCGGCGCGGCGGGCCGGCGGCCGATACGACAGCCCGCTGCAATTACGGACACCAGCCGCCAAACCGAACTGATCCACGTCACAAGCGGGGCTGTCGGCTCAGCGGCTGCAGCAGGCTGCCAGCAGCACGACGACGACGACGAGGGGGATTACCAGCGGCGGGAGCAACCGGACTCCCCCCTCCAGGCCATCGCCGCACTCACACTCGACGACGGCCATCCCTCTTGCCCGTCGCGACCGTCCCGTCTCTTTGATCTGGTCCCCGCTCTATCCCACTGCCAACACTTTGTCGGACTTTAAGTCGCAGCCCAAAAAATAGCGCGGGACGGCCCCCTAAGCCTTAATTTGGCACATTCGCCGCGCGCGCACACTCACACACGCACACACACACACACACCAAACCCACTCACTCACCTCTATCTAGCCAATAGGAGCAAAGGGGACACAATCCTGCGCCCCATTCGGGCGACTTAGCCGCGCCTCGAGAGCGGGCTGGCTGCTGGCTGGCTGCTGGCTGGCGGCCGGGCTGTCGCCGTAATTTACGGACGGCCCCTCCCCGATATCCAGCATGGCGCAGCAGCAGCGCCATTGAACCGACAGGCGAAATTAAAGCCCCGCTCCGAGGCGGCCAGTCAAGGGGCGGGAACGGCGAGGGGAGGGGGTGAGAAAACAAGTACAGTGTGACGCGGCGCAAACCCCCGGAGAGATACGATTTGCGTGCATTTCAGCCACTTTTTTTTGTAAATTCAAATGCCGCGCTCGCTTTTTAGCCGGGGCACGTCAGCGCGAGTCAACATGGAGCCGGCGGCATTGACATCCAGCAGCACGACGCGGCAGGCACGGCACGGCACGCAGCGGGACGCACATCGGGGAGAGAATTCCAACGAAGGCCGTTTATTTGGAAGGGAGCGGCGACGACGACGGCAACGGCGGCTGAGAGGGTGCGAGCGGCGAACACGGACCTGGGCCAAAGGAGCGAGGAGGAGGGGGAGATCAAAACAACGACGTCACCAAGACGACCTCCCTCCCTCGTCGTCTCACCGCCGCGCCGCCGCGCCGCCGCCCTCTGTCAAAACAACGCAGAGTCGCCGCGCCGCGCCGCGCTCCAAAGAACGTCCACGTGCTTCATCGACAGGCGGGGCGGACGAGGCTGGCGGCCCGCCCCCGCTCGCCAAAGTCCGAATGGAAAATATCCCAGGGCAGGGCTGCAGGCAGGCTGCAGGCCGGCAGACGGGCGCGAGGAGAAGCGCGAACTCTGCGGGTGGCGTGTTGGAAGAAAAGTGGCGAGCGGGCGAGGCGGCGGGGGCGGCAGAACAATGGAGGAATCTAGCTGTGTTAGTGGGGCGCGGCGGGCGCGGCCGGCCGCCTCGGTGGGGGGCGGCAGCAGGGGCCCCGGGGAGGGGCGTGGCCCTGCCCCCCACTGCCCGCCCCTCCCCTACCCCACCCCCGCCTCCGCAGCAGCTCGGATCCACATCGCTAAAGACGCCCCGCGCATCCGCGGACGCATGGAGGGTCAGCTCCCCTCGCCGCCACCACGGCCGCCACCCCCCGCGGGGCTGCGCGGGGCTACGCGGGGCGCAGAGGGGCCGTGGGAGGGGTGCGCGGCGCGCCGGGCCGTGGCGATGCGCGCCGGCCGCCTCATCCGCCCTGGCAGGCAGCCCTGGCAGGCAGGCAGGCAGGCTGGCTGGCTCTAGTCGGTGGCTGCGCCGGGCTTCGCCAGGCCGGGCTTGGCCGCTTCGCCGGGCTGGCTGCGTGGCGAGGCTGCGCGGCTGCGCGCCGCACCCGGGGGTAGGGGTGCACAGGGTCGGGGCTGCGCCGGGCTGCGCGCTGCGCGCTGGGGGCTCCCAGGGCCTCCGCGCCGCTCCGAGCTCCGGCCAGTCTGTACCCGGAGCCCGAGCGGAGCGGTCGACTCTGGAGGGGCTCCAGCGGCACCCCGCCACGCCCTCGCCACGCCTCGGCACGCCTTTGGCTCCAGCGCGCTCCAGCCAAGTCGCACTGCCCAGCGTGCACCGCGCCCCGCCCCGCCCAAGCCCCGCGCCCCGCCCGGCGCCGCGCCAGCAGCACCGCCAGCACGACTCGGCTGTTTTTAGCCGGCATTGTACCACCTCTCTCTCCCGAGTCCGCGGCCCTCGTCCCCTCGACCCCCGGCCCCCTCGACCCCCTCGACGGCGGCCGGCAAAAGCGAAACAGGGCCCACAAGTGCTGCACCCGACGCGCCGCGTCGCGCCGTCGCTTCGCCGCGTCGCGTCCCGCCGGCCACCGCCCGCCTCGTCGCGTCGTCCTCGCCGTCGTCAAGTGCGTCCTGATGCCGCCCGCCGCCGCAGCCCCACGCCGCCCTGCCGGAGAGGAGACATCTGGAGGCTGTCAAGGCAGAATGACCCGCTAAAGCTGTTTGATTTCGGGCCAAATCGTAGCATTTTGAACACATTTGGTCCCCTTCAACCAGCTGTAGTTGGCACTCTGAACCTCCTCCAGCTCAGCGCGCCCCCGGCGGGGCCTCCTGGCGGGGCCTCTCATGTCGCATGTCTAGTGCCTAGTGCTTTCGTAGTGTGCTGCCCTGTTGGATACCGCAAGTGACTGTGTCTTGTTGACGTGCCGCCATGACGCGCCGCGCCGGCCGAGGCCTGCCAGGACTATTTCGCTTGGACTATTTCGGGCTTCGAGACGCGAACGACGCGAGACGCCGTGAGTATTCCATTTCGTTAGTGGCACCGAGTGATAACGCGGTGACATGCCGGGCTGCCCTCGATAATCTCGAAATAGCTCGCGGGCAGTGGCGGCTCGGCTCGGCTCCATCGGCCGGGCAGAGCAAGATGCTAAAATTAAGTCATATCGAATGTCGGCACCACCGTCCGTACGCGCCTCGCCGCGCTTGCTGTGTGCACACTGTGTGGGACCGCGGCGCGCCGACACACTGTTTGGGAAAGACGACGAGCAAGTCAGGCCTCTTCAAGGTCGAGGTCCTGCGTCCTGTGCCGCTCAAACCAGACCGGCGCGCAGGCGGCGCGGCCATACGGCAAACGGCCGCTGGGCTAGGTACACCGGCTATTCCTGGTGTACTACTTGGGGTTGCGCAGGGAGCACGCGCGCGCCGGTGGCGACGGCGACGTCGCGTGGGATTTCAGCCAAACTGCCCTCATCCGAGCCCCTCTGTGCCGCGCAGCGCGCTCCCCGGGGCGGGGCTGGCGGGGCTGGCAGGCAGGGCGAGGCCACATGCAAATGCGAGAGGCCTGGAGCCCGCCGCCGCCGGGGCTGGTGGGGCCTGGGGCTGCCTGGGGCGCCCTCGGGGCTCGAACACCCTCGCCGCCGTCGTCCCCACTGCGAGGGCGGCCCTCCCGGCTTGCCGGGCTTGCCGGGCTTGCCCCGCCGTATCGGACACGCCGCCCCTTTCCCATCACAAATCTCGGGCCTGGGGCTGCCGGGCCGCGCCGGGCCGCCGCCAGTGTTCCGCTCGGCGGAGCCCATTGCCTGCACGCGCAGCACAGCCAAGCACAGCCCACAGCGGCACAGCCCCGTCTCATTCGCATTCCGAGCAAAAATCGATATTCGCGCCGAGCCATGCGGGATTGGCCCTTGCATCGCGTCGCAGCCTCGTTCCCACCCCAGGCCCGAACTCGTCACGCTGTCTCCGTCGAGGGGCGTGCCGCGTGGCGGTGCGAGAGAGACAGGACGCATTCAAGGACGGGCCAAAGTCGAGCTCGCCAATAATTCACCCTTCTTGCTCCAACAAACTTGCTCAATAATTCCCGTGCTTGAATAGCGAGCGCGACTTGCGCTTCGATTCGTGTGCCCAGCCAGCCGCTGCAGCCAGCCAGCGCCGCCAGCCCGAGCAGCCAGCCAGCGGACGGCCCGTTCGTTTGGCAAAGTTTCGCCACCGAGACGACATCGACGACGTAAACAGGCAGGCTGTCAGAGCGAGCCGCCTTCGGGCCGCCCCCGTCGAGATCCCCGTTGTGGTGGTCACGGCCGAGGGGTCACCGGCGCGCCACCACCAGCAGCGCCACCAGTAAGTACACGATGCTGCACGTCAGTGAAAATAAACAGTGGTGTTTTTGTGTTGTGGTGTTTGCAGGACCGAGCCACTCGGCGGCTCGGCTCGCGAAATCCTCGCAGGGATCGGCCGGCTTGGTCGGCTTGGCCTCCCAGCAGCACCTCGCCGTGACTCGCGCCTTGCCCACTAAATATATATCAATGGCACCATTCAGAAATAGACGCGGCCGTTCCCTGCGATTCACAAAAGTGCAGCGGCGGCGGAGGCGGCCGGCCGGGGCGCCCCAGCACGCAGCCGCCCCGCACTGGCCGTTGACCCCACGTTGCCACACCGCCCGGCGCTGGCCAAGGCCCTCGCGGTGCAGGCCGCGGGAGGCGCGGCGGTGCGTCGCGGTGCGTCCCGGTGCCCCGCAACAACAGCGGCACTTCGGCAACGCCGCGCGCCGTGACGTCACGCTTACGTCAGACGCCGAGGCGTCGAGGCGTCGCGGGGCCGAGACGCCAATCCATACGCCGGGCACGACGCCAGGGAGCGAGAGGGGAAGCGTCTTGGCGCTGATTACCCGGAGGGACCCGGAAGGAGCCGGAGGGCCGGCCTTTGTACCGCGTTCCGAGGCTGGGCTGCCTCTGGCTGCCTTGCGCTGCCTTTTACGCTTTCCTCTTTTTCGGCGTGCTGCTGAAGAAGACGCAGGAAGCGGCGATGAAAAGGCGACCGGACGAGAGGACACCCGGGAGAGGACCTGCAGCCCCCGCCCCGCCCCGCCTGCTTCCGGCGCCGCACCGGAGCCCGGAATCCGGGCGCGCCGCGCCACGCCAGCCACGCCCTGCCGGCGCCCGGAGCCAAAGGGGAGACGCGGCAACGCGGCAACGAGGATCATGCGGACCATAACGCCCGCGGCTCCGACGGGCCTTGAACCCAGCCTTGAACCCCGGCCGGCGGAGCGCGCGGTCTTCCAGCGAGCCGCCCTGCCGGCCTGCCCCTCGGCCTGCCCCTCGGCCTGCCCCTCGGCCTGCCCCTCGGCCTGCCCCTCGGCCTGCCTCGGCCTGCCCCCTCGGCCTGCCTCGGCCGCCCCTCGGCCTGCCCCTCGGCCTGCCCCTCGGCCTGCCCCTCGGCCTGCCCCTCGGCCGGACGCAGCCCGCCGCCCGGAAACCCTTTCAGCGTGGCTGCCGCTCTAAAACCCGGCGGCCCTGCAACCCTGGGGCACTTCGGGCGCCTCGACACCTTTCAGGGCGGCCGGGGAGGAGAAAGAGTAAAATAAAAACCAGGCCGAGCGCGCCCGCGCGCCCTACACACTGTAGACAACCTCACCCGACAGGAACAATGCCGGGCCCGCCTCCTGGATGGGGCACTCGGAGACGAGCAGGGTGAGGCGGTGCTGCTGGCCGTCAAGCTCGCCAGAACAAACTACACGCCCCCTAATGGCAGTGGAGCGCCCCGCCCCGCCCCGCCGCGGCGCGACGCGGATTGCCGCCGGGTGGCGAGGGACACGCGTATTAGCGCTGCAGGTGCGGCCCTGTAAAACTGGCGCGCCAACTGCCATTAATCAGACTGCCAATGAGTCTGGCTGCCTTCCTGGCTGCCTGGCGGGCGCGCTGCAGAGCCACACCGCCCGGCCCGTCAACACTTCCCCAAACTTGAGCCATAACTTATAAACTGGGCCGGCTGGACCAGCAGTGGCGGTGCAGTGCAGTGTACACAGGCAGCGCATGCAAACCTCGTCCGCAAAACACGTCACGCGGCCGCCACGCCCCCCTCCCTCCCCTGACCTGACCTAACCTTCGCCAGATAGGGCGGGGCCTGGCAGGCCGGCTGCTTTACCGACGGGCCCTTCCCTTCCAGTGGGGCGGGCCAGCCAGCCCGATATCCCGCAGCGTCCCTCGATCCCGGGAACGGTGGCGATTTACGGTGGTGTGCGCGGGGTGGCAATCACCGCCAGGAATTGAATGCCGATGAAGGCAGGCGGCAGTCGACGTGTAAGACGTACCCGAGGAGAACGGCCACGCAAATTTACGTCAGAGTGGCGTCAAAAAGTGGGGAAGCGGACACCTCTAGGTTCGTTTTGGGTCCTTTTCGACGCTATTCTGACTGAATTTCGACTACTCTGTCCTCTGGGGTTGTCTGAGCGTGGCCACTGTGCGTCGGAGAGCCCCGACCCGTGGCGGTCCAGACGGAGCAGCCCGGCCTGGCCAGCACCAAGGAAGGGACAGCGGCGGTGCCTTTCTTTCCATCGCGCGGAGAGAAAGAATTCATGAAGTCTCTCTCACTTTGAGGCACATAATGGACTTTGCAGTGGCCAGGCAAGAACCGGCCCCTGCTGCCAACAATAAAGTATGCAATTGTCAATTTACTCTGCGGGCCGCACGGCTTGAGAAGTGCCTGCATAAAACACCAAGTTCGAGAAACAGACGTCCCACATTCATCCCGTGGGGTCCCTGCTGGAGGCCGAGACTCATTTTCGTCGTCGTCTCTCTCGCACCCATCCGCGACGCCCCGCGAGTGCGAGGGAGACGGACTCTCGGTCTGCTGGCCGTTGGCCACACTACTCATTCCAGCGGGGGCCCCGATCCGCTGCAGTGAGCTGGCGGGCCAATATAAGCGCGGCTTTGATCAGTTCCAGTACTCATTTGAATGAGGTTAAAAACAACCTTCATTTGAATACGGGGCGGCCCGGCGGCCCGGACCACATTATTCTTTTCCGCAAAGAGGCATCTCCATGCAAACAGCCCGCCCACCGCCGCGCGAGTTTTCTCCTCCTCGGCGTTTCACTTTTGTAATTTAAAATTCCGTGTCCTTTGCATTTGGCGCGCAGCGCGATCCCCCTCCACCGCCGGCAGCAGGACAACAAGGGCATCAGTTACGACCGCCACTATTGCCCGACCGCCGCCAAGGAGTTCCTCATTCTCCAGGTCGTGCAGCACGGTAGGACGTCCGCGAAAGCACAGTCCTTCGAAATAGTAAGCACTTCTTTATAATAAACGAAGCAATTTTGCAGCAAAATCCTCATTCCGTTGCTAGTTACGAAGCAGATGCTGCGTGCACATGCGATCTCCCCCACGTCTACGCCAGACACGCGCGTTGGCGCGTTTCGGTATTACGGCTGCCAAGGCGTGTGCATCCCGCTCACACCTCGCCCTCACACACGCACAGCGACGCACAGCGCATGGGGCTGAACCCACAAAAGACGCAGTCACGTGGTTAACACATACACGCCACACAGTTGAGCCGCTCCGCGCGGCGGGGGCTTGTAGCCAGGCGTGTTTGCTCGCGTGCCGGCTGGGCTGGGCCCCGCTGTTGTGATATGCAAATTTGAAAAAGCTGATGTAGACAAGAGAGGCCCCCCTCCCCTCCCTACCTATCGGCTCCCCTCCCCTCCTCGCTGAGCTGCCATAAAGCTGCCATAAGGCTGGGCGGGGCCGCCACTCAGTCCCCGAGCCAAATTCACCAATCACCAAACGCAAACGTAGGCACCCACTGAAAGACTTCCAAATTTTTAAATATAGAAAATTAAGATTTTTTTCATGATGACTGTCGCAAAGACTCTGACATTTTCCGACCAGAGTATCCCGTCCCGTCTCTATTTCCACGGCTTCCCGATCTTTCCGGCGGCCCGTGGGAAAGGAACCCGGGGCATGCGCCACACACGCGGCACACGCGGCCAACGAAAAAGGACCGCTGTCTCCTCCTTCTTCCGGCGACAACAACCCGCCGGGTTGATTCATGTGCTGCACCGGGACTGGCCCTCCGGCAAGCCCTCCGGCCCCGGCCTGCCTCGGGGTACTTGCTCACGACGCGCGGAAGCGCGACCACGTCGCCCATCGCATTCCGTCCTGCCAGCCGGGCACACTGGAAGACGGAGCACAGTGGGCCAGAAGACCGGTGGAGGCCGCCAAAATTCTAAACGCGTTTCGAGCTGCAGAGTCGCGAAATAGGACTCGAATCGAACGTGTGACCCCACCAATGGATTTCTCTCCGAACGAGGAATCCATTGATGGGGTCACATGAACGGTTCGAGTCCTGTTAAGCGGAGCTCAAAACGCGCCTCCGCCGATCTTCCGGCCCACTGAGGCAGTCAACAGCCAGCGAGTTGGGCAAGGCAAGGGCCGCCCGAGGGGCCCGCAAAGGCAGGAGATGAGAAGCATCCGCGATCCATCACAATATCGCATCGGCAGCAGCAGCTGCAGCAAAGGGCGCAGGCAGCCAAAGGCAGTTGCACGAAAATGATTTATGGCGGCGCGGCCAGGCAGCGCAACCAGCAGCCAGCGGAGCAGCGCTCCAATGGCTATGAAAAATGCTGCCGAATCCGGCTGACGTGAGCGGGCGCGCTAGCCGGCTGCATGCGGTATGAAAAATACAGCAGCACCGCACGCCGCGTCGCACAAGCAATCCCGGGCAGCAGCACTGCCAAGTCCGGGCGAAGCGCGAAGCTGCGCGAAGCCGGGATGCGGTGATGACAACAATGAAAAGTCTCCCGGGGAAAAGAAACCGAAAATGGGCGCCGCCGCCGTTGCCGCCGATGGGGAAACGGCGGCGTTTGCGTTGGTGTAATGGCAGTGCCCTGGCAGTGCCTGGTGGAACACGGCCGCGTCTAGGCCGCGCCGCCGCACGGCACGGCGCTGCACGGCACCTCAAGGAAGGAGTGTGCCTGGCTATTAGCTGTAATCCACGGCTTGCGTGCCGCCCGCGCCGCCGCGCCGCCGAGGCCCACCATCTGATAGTGCCGTACCGCCCGTACCGCGCCGTAGTACCCTAGTGACCTCCCCGGCTGGCGCTCCCTCGCGCCGCCAGGCCGCTACAGGCCCAGCAGAGCGACGGAGACAGCCTGCTTCGTTCTCCGCCTGCAGACAGGCGAGGCGGCCGGAAGGCGAGACGACCCCGAGCCCCAGGCAGGCAGGCCGCCGCGCCACTGCACGCCACGCCGCCTGCCAAGTCCAGTGTAGGCAACCCGGCCGCCGCGCGTGTCGGCGGAACCAGGACTGCCTACCTGCCGGGCGCCGACCGCCCGTCCAGCCTCGCCGCGCCGCTAGCGGCCGCCAGGCCGAGCCCGGCCGGATAGAGTGGGTGTCTAGCCCGGATAGAATCGTCTCGGCAGCCGGCTGGCGCGAGGCCGCGGATAGAACCGTCTCACCTTTTATATTTCTAAGCGAGGCGGCGGCGGGGCCTCTGGCGGGCCGGGGGCTAAATGCCAGGTCGACTGAAAGAGCGGCCGGGATGGGCGGCACGGCGGCGGCGGCGTGGAGAGACTGGCGAGATTTATTTCTCCGACTCTGATTAACGCGGCGAGGTCAGGCCGCGCTGAGGTCGGGGCCACCGTGTCTTACGCCCCGCCCCGCCTTCCTGACTCGCCTCATCCCCGCCGTGCCGAGCAGCACAGCGCAGCACAGCGCATCCGCCGTAAACTTCCCGACGTATAATCCGCGCGGTGCCGGGCCCGGCCGGGCGGCCACGGCCCGCTGCGACCTCCCACTCGAGCAAGCCGGGGTAATAATGGCGACGCCGGCAGGCCTCGCTCCGTCTCTCTCGCACTCAGAGGCAGCGCCGCGCAGGTGCGAGAGAGACGCGAGCGACGGAAACGACTCTCGGAATCAGCCTCCAGGGCGCGGCAGCGGGCTCGCTCCGAACAGCGCTCTCTCTCTCTTTCTCTCTCTCTCTACCTCAGCCCCGCAGGAGGGCGAGGGAGTCAGACGCGGGCGGCGTTCGGAGTGGGGCTGCAGGGTGTGAGGAGGTCCCGTCATATGTCAAGGTATTAACCTTTGCGCGCGTGTCGCCTCGGACGGCCCGGACGACGCCGGCGGTGGCACGCTGGAACCGACCAGCACCTGCAGCAGCGGTGCCGCCACCACCAGATCTCCAAAGACTCCTGGGGACCATCTTGCAAATTTACAGGGAACTTGTTGAAAAAAAACCGGCTAGCCTTATTAAGAAAATTACAAAGACTGCCAGTGTTCCATTTGCAAAAGTTACCACACCAGCTAGTACAGTAAGGAGGAAATTTAATCGTGTTGAAAAAGGAAATTTGTTACGAAGTTTATCGGCAGGCACTTTATGGGATTTTCTGATCTACCTCGTAACAGTGACTTTTCTTCAAAATGTCAATTTGTTTTCAGATTTTTAACAGTAACAAAACAAAGGTGTTTTGTGGGTGTGGTTTACTTTTTTGCGTTGCGCGGAGTCCCCGAGCCGAGGGATGAACCCGAACGGTGGCGTTAACGAGGCCGGCGCCGTCACCGCCACGCTACATTTGACGGCGGCGCTGCATCGCGCGTAGATGTGTTTATCGCCCCCCGATTCCTTCCCGCACCATTGAAGACACTGCCGCCGGCACCGCGCGCACCGCGCCGAGGACGCCTATCTCCCGACGTTCAAATCACGCGCGCTTTTCACCCGAACAAACACACCGCGCCACACCCTTTTACTTGTCTTTTCCTCTCGCTTCGCGGAAAAAGGCCGCGGCGCTCTCTCGAGCCGCCCCTCATCGCGGCGGTTCAACCGCAAATCGTTAGAAAAATAAAACGAGAGGGCGGAGGGGCGCGTGGCGACGCAGAGCAGAGGGAAAGAAGAAGAAACACTAAGACGAAGCCTTTAATTCTGTGCAGTGCGCGCACGCCCTCGCGAGCCCCCCTTCCCCCCAGCAGCTCGTCCCCATCTCCGCCCTCAAGTTTGCCGCACACGTACGCGTGGTTCGGCCGGGCCGGTGCGGGGCGGCCCCGCGCCGTCAGGGGGTGGTTCATCCCCTCCAACTTTGGGGCCAACTTTTTCTACCTCCAGGAGGAGAAGGAGGACGGGACTCGACCCCCCCCCCCCCCCCCATGTGGGATGAAACGCGGCGTTCGCGGCCATTGTTACGGCTATAAAGCGGGAATTGGCTCCACCGCGCCACGCCGCGCCACGCCGCGCCATTCGACTGACTACCTCAAGACAAAGTCTCCTCCGGGACGAATATACCCCGCGTCGGCCCGCGCACGCACAAGCGCCTCTCAACGACACGCCAATGGCGACATTAGGAGCCACACGGTGACACACACACACACACACTCGCCGAAATCGAGCTTCGTATTTGTTTTTATATTTTTCTTTTTTTCGCGTGTCCTCCGTTTCTGCTACCCTTTCTTTTGGCGCCCTTCCAGCCCCGCCAGGGTGCCCTTCCCTGCCGCAGAGCGAAGGCAGGGCCGAGGCAGGGCGAAGGCAGGGCAGGGGGTTGGCGGACCCCTTGCACCGCCGCAAGCATGGCCGCCAAGGTCGGCCCCCTCCCCCCGCTCCTCCACTGGTCGACAAGACAAGACTGGCTGATGCATTCCGCCGATACAGCAAAACGACAAGCCGGCAAGCCAGCCAGCATGACCGAATTTCTCCTCCTCCTCCCCGTCGTCCTCCCCCGCGCGACCCTCACCCCGTTTCCAGGGCGTCCGTCTGTCCGTCCGCCTGTCCGTCCGTCTCGCTGGCCCCAAAGAGCGCGGCCGCGCTTCCAGAACAATAGCGCGCGTCTGGGCGCCACGCCGCCACCTTGCGACGCCTTGCGATGAGGAGGGCGACGACGCTGGCGCCCCTCGCGGCGGGCGGCCGAGCTAGCCGAGGTGGCGCGGCAGGCCGCCACCGCCAGCCAGCCTGGCCGCATGAAAACAGGTGGCGCTGTGACGGCGCCCTAAATAAGAGATGGACGCCGAGCACACCGCGCACTTGCCGCTCGTTTTCCTCATCTGCCGCTTCGTCCTCTCCTTCTCCTTCTCCTGCTGCCGCTGGCTCCAGCCGCGCGGACCGCGCCCGACATTGTCACGCCAAACAACGCGAGCGCCGTGCCTCGCCGTGCCCACTCGTACGGCCGGCGGCGGCGGCCCCACATCTGTAAACAGAATCAACTGGCGCAAACAGATTGGAGCACCGAGCGCGCTGACGGTGGACGGCGGCGGCCTCCTCGACCGAGCCTCACCGAGCCTCGACGGGCAAGTCGGGTCACGTCAGCCCGGGCACGTCGGACAAGCACGCCGTGTACCCGTAATGGCCCAGCAACGTGACGGGGCGACCCCGCCAAACATTCACAAGTCGATTCTGTCTCCGCACCGCGGGCGCCCTGGGCGCTCCGTCACTGAATTACCCGCTGGTCCTGCGGAACACCACAAGATCCACTGCCAAGCCGGCGCGGCGCAGGTGTCGGAAGGAAGCCGCCTCGACCCTTGACCTCCTTTTTCTCCAGCCAGCCGCTAAATTATGGACGGGCCCCTCGAATCCTATAGCGAGGCGCACGGCCTACGGCGCATCTACCTCGACAGATACCTCAGCGACCTGCTCTGCCGCCGCGGCTGCCTCCAGGCGTCTCTCTCCCAACAAGGAGGCCCGTCCCCCGAGAAAAGGGGCATAACTGTCGAGAGAGTCCTTCACAGTTAGGATCCTTTTCCGAAGGGCACATCCATAAATTATACGGCAAGGCATACACGGTGAGAAGATGACCTCGTTTGCACAAGGTGTGTGTGAGTAAAGGTGTAGCCATTTTTTCCCTTGCTTTTTTCCCTTCCCACCGTTTTTTACTCACTGTTAGGAATAAATTGGGAAAACCCAGGAAATGCCTTCCGAAGATCAGTCAGGAACTTCCAATTGCTTTGTGTTTCTGGAGATAGAATTTGTGAAGGCAGAACGTCAATTCGAATCATCCGAAGATCATGGAAGTTCTCCGAGTACTGGAGCCTCCTCTCACACAGTCGCAGGGACGAGGTTACGGGTATGTGGACGTCAAAAGCAACTGCGAAACGCCAGCTGGGAGCCGGGTTTATCGGGATAAACAGACCTGAGACTGTACGGTACGGTGCATGTGTGGATGTGTGTGTTCGAGTGCCTTTGTGTGTGTTTTGTGCGTGGAGGCCCGCCCGACGTCCATGCGAGGCGTGTTGCCTACCCGCTCCACGGCGGGCGGACCCCGCGCTGGCTGCTGACAGCAGAGCGGAACGCTGCTGCGCCAATCACTCACCTGAAACACAAAAAGAGAAACATTCCGCTTAGAACGCCGCTATCGTCAACAACATTTTTTTCCCTCCGTTTTTTAGCAATTCCATCTCTCCTCCAACGAGCGAGCGGGCGCGCGGCTCTCCCGCGCATTCAGCCCCGTGATGGAGTGGAGCGCTTCATTTGCCAAACAATGACAAACCAGAGAGACTTCCGGTGCCGCTGCACACTTACAATACAAGACAAACATATTGCCGAACGGCGAACGCACACAGACTCACTCTCTCGCACACACCGACGCAGGGTCGAAGCGGGCCCGGTGAATACACAAAACAACCGCCCTGCCTGGACTTGCAGAGGGCCAGGCCAAAGTCCCTCGGAGCACGGAAGCGCGGCAGCAGGGTCCTGCCCGGTGGCAGTGCCGGCAGTGCCCGCCCTGCCAGCCGGAGTGGAGTAGCAGGGTGCCCGAGTCGAGTCCGAATTCAAGCTCGGAACCTCGTTAGGCCAACAGAGTCCGAGCGAGCGGCGGAGAGCACACCACCGCAATGACCACCACCACCACCACGACCACCACCGGCACGCGCAGCTCCAGACGCTGAGGTCAGGCCGGCCTGCACGCCCTGCATTCCCGGCGGACGTGCAGTAAAGGGCTTCCAGGACGTTCCACACGGGCGTGACGGACGGACAGGCGGACACCCACACACACACACCCACGTGCCACTCCTGTCATCGCTGCGCTATTTCCATCACGTCCCCCATTGCGTGGCGTGGCGTGGCGCGAGACGTGACGAGCCGGTCGCTAGATAGCGCCGAGTAGTTTTACAGCTGACACGGCACTGGAAGTGTCTCGCCAGTCGAAGCGCCAGCCAGCGGGGCGGGATTCGCCGCTCTGCTCCTGCCTCTGGCTGTCTCAGGTCCGCTGGGCTGCCAGCCCCGGCTCGCTGACTGGCTGGCTGCTCCGGCTGGCCGCCCCGTGAGCCCTCGACGACGCTACGCACGTCACTTTGACGTGCCATGGTTGACGATGGCCGTAAAAGGCGACGGGGTACTTGTTAGCGTGCGTGGCGACCTCCCCCGCCTCGCGCCCCGAGGGGCTAAACGCGCACAGCGGCGCAAGGCGGCGCAAGACGAACTCGCGCACGTCCTATACAAAGTAGCAGCCCGCCGAGTTATGACCGCGCCGCCAAGGATCGAGAGTCGTTGTCGCGTCTCTATCGCACCTGCTCGGGATGCCCCATGAGTGCGACAGAGAGGCCGGGCGACATACTGGCCCTCGAAAGCAGCCAGGCTGCCAAATCAGGCCGTTCCCATTCCGGTCCGGCCGCACCTCACGGCGAGCCTCTGTCTTACACACCACGTCCAGTCCGGCCAAAACACCGGCGACATACTCATCTCGACTTCGTCCGCGACGTCTGCGAGCGACGCGGTCCTCGAGTGCGGAACAAAGGAGAGCCACTCGGAGGAGGCGGTGGCCGTCCAGATAAACAAGGTTCGCCGTATCGCGCGCTATATCGGCCGCAGAGCCCCCCGTTTTTGCGCGAGGCCACGGCGCGGCCACGGCGCAGTTTGTAAGCCATAAATGTGATTTATCTGAGGTGGGCCGGGCTGGGGCGGGCTGGGGCTGGCCGCCGGGTCCAGAGCGCTCTAACTGCCGCGCGGTCCGCCCGGCCCAGCGCTCAATGACCGCTGTTTTTGTGCTCCAACTGTGTCGCGGCGCTGCCGCCGACCCAGGTAAGCGTCGAACACCGACCCAAGCACATTCCACGGAAAAACTGCCAACGACGTAGTGGGCCCCCATGTGAGAGTGGGGCTCCAATCACGTAGGAATGGAGCGAGGTCGAAAAACCAGTTTCAGGTTGAAGGTCCTTGAAGAGACTTCGAATCGAACACATGATTGCACTACTGGATGTGGGAACGAGGACTTTACTGTGGCGGCCCATTCAAAGAGTTCACGGGCACGCATCGACATTCTCTCTCTCCCTGCCGATCGGCGAGGCCGCACTGCAACGAGGTAATCGGGGCGTTGGAGCGCCGGCGAGAAATTAGGCAGCACCGTGCGGGGCAAGGCAAGGCGGGCCCCGGCCCAGCCAGGCCCGGCCAGGCCCAGCCCCCCGACTTATTAGGATGGAATTAATTCACTTATCGTCGAGGGGGCCGCCCCGCCCCGCTGCAGAGCTCTTTGGCAAACGGCCTCCTCCCCCTGATAATGGATGCTGGCAAAACTCGACCGCACTTGAGGTGAGGACAAACAAGGTGATGGTGATGAAGGTTGCAGAGCGTCATTAATTTATTGAGGCTTTTCCGCCACTACTTCCCGGCAACAGATCCGGCGATAAAGGACGGCGAGGAGGAGGACGGAAAAAAGGAACGACTCGGCGGGAATCATCGTCCACGCCTTTATACAGTCCGCGGAGGTAAGTGCGGGGGCGTGCGGAGGGGGTTATCTCTTTCACAAACAATAAAATCTCTAACGACCTCCCCCGGCGGCCCTTCCGAGCCACGCCCGGCCGGCCCGGACGAAGTGTACTCGAAAAAAAAAACAACAACATAAAGCGTGTGCTCCGAAACGAAACAATTTTCGTCGAGACTGCTCGTCACCATAATACTATTCAAAGATGCGGGAAACCCGAGCCCGGGGCCCGGGGCGGCACGGCGAGACGGCCTGGCACCCTTTAGAGGCGTGTCGGGGCGGGCTGGTGTAACAAAGTGGCGCAGCACAGCCTCGGTACTCATTAAATCCACATTAGTGGAGTCCGTGCGAGAGACAGGCCGGTGACAGGGGTACCGGGGAAGGTCCGTAAAGCGATAGCCCTCAGTGGCTACAGGGCGCGCCAGATGGCAGCCCATCCAGCGACTCCCTGCTGTCTCCCTCACACTCCTAAGGCCCATGAGTGCGAGGGAGACGGTGGCAGTTTGTAATGAGTGGGCGCCACGACTCAGATATTCCGACCGGCCGCACGGCAACTTGGCCAGTCAATTAGGCAGGCGCGAAGCGAGGCACGCCGGAAGTGATTCCGGAAGTGACGTCATGACGGTGCAGAATAAACCCCGAATATCAATAACGCCGAACGCAGGCCGGATCCATCTCAATTTAGCAATCTGCGGACCGAGAAGCAGCAGCAGCAGCCTGATGAGCAGGACGGGGACCTCCGTCACCAGAGAGGGCGGCCCGCCGGCCGCAGTCGGCGCAGTCCCCGGGGCCACGCGGTGGTGCGCGCCGCCCCGCCCCGCGCCCTTCCAGGCGGTCGAGGCCGAGACCCCCGGGCTGCCTTGTTATGCGGACTCGAGCGCCAAGTTACACAACTCCACGGCAAAGTTTCGGTCATCCGGCGAGTGGGGCGCTTCGCGCGCTTCTCGGCATAACTACACGGCGGACGTGTTGGAAGAGTGCCGCGCGAAACAAAGCACCGCGTCGGCGGCGAGGACCGCCACACCATAAATATGCCAGCGGCGCCCCTTAATCAAATTTACGATATACTCGTCGCCCAGTTAATGCTTGCTGGCCGATTGGGCCGCCACGCTATCGCGCCACCGAATCTCGGAGGTACAGTCCGCGCAGACACGGGCGTCGACAGTGACAGGCAGCACGGCACCAGCCTCCACTCGGAAGGGAGGCGACCGCCGCGACGGGTGGCCGCACCGAAAGCAGGGTACAGTCCGCTGCAAGGACGCCCCGCCACCGCAGCCGAGTGGTGCACCTCCACCGCGGCGCCCCGGTCCGCCCGGGCCGCGCCCAGGGCGGGTCCGCAGCGCCGCAGCGCCGCGAGGCATGCGGAAGACCCAATAGTCCGGAAAACCGCGACGCCCGCACACTACCACTGGCGCGCCGCGGCCGCCAGGGCCGCCAGCCACACCTCCAGGAACACGGGGTGCACCACCACGGCCTGGACCGCGGCCAAACTACCGGGTACACGACACGGCGTGGCCGAGCACGGCGGGGCGCGCCGGCACCTTACCCTGAAAAACTCGTAAAATATCGCGCCGGGTTCAAACTACCCCGATAAACCAAAGGAGGGAGCGGAGGGGCCGAGATGATCCGTCTTCGGCACGTGGCCCGCCCTGGCAGCCCTGGCAGCCCCGGCACGCCAAGCCCACTGCCAAGCGGATGAGAAATTTACGATAACGAAACGGCCAGCTATTAACCTTCGACCTGATCGAACACATAAAAAAAAGTTTGCAAAACAAAACAGGAGAAAGGAAAGCTCGCCTAAAGCAAAGTAGCCGACCCCGTTTTTCTTTTCTTTCTGCTTCCAGAGGACGGCGTCGTCATCACACACCCACGACAACCCCCCGACCCGAACCGACCCGACCCTCGACACGATTGGACGGAAAGTCATTTGTTTACCGAAGAAAGGGCATAACGCAAATGAATGGGCCGCACGCACAGCCCACCCCCCTTCGATTCCTCGCCCCGCCCCTGCGAGATGAGATCAGGCGGGGATGCGAGGAGCGGAGGAAATAAAAAATAACAACAAAACCAGACAACAAGCCTGCGGATGCACACGCCACCTGCAATTTCCCCGGTGGTTTCCACCAGCAGCTGGATACGCACGGCATATTTCAGCTGTCGGCGCTCGCAGTGCTGCGTGCTGCCGCGTGCTGCTCCACCAAGACAAGTGACGCGAGGACGGCTGGCCGGCCGGGACGCACTCCGTTATCATCAACAACAACAACACATTTCCCCGAAACGAGACGACTTCCCAAAACAACCACCGTCAAATGGCACACAAGGCGCGCTGCAGCTAAGCCCCCCCGCCCCCCGGGCCGCGCCGAGAGGGGACCAATAACGCTGCGACAAAAACGAGCAGGCTGATTCCGAGAGTCGTTTCCGTCGCCGTCTTTTTCGCACCGCCGCCCCGCGAGTGCGGGAGAGACAGAGCGACGAAAACGCCCCTCAGTCCGCCACGCCGCCTTCGGCACCGGTAAGACTCCGGGGAAATGATCGCAAGCCGATTCCCGAGAGCCAATTAGCGAAGCGAGTGCGCAAAACGGGCAAGGGGGGGGGGGGGGCACTTGGAGGAGGTGGGGCACGGGGCACGACACACGCACACAATGTCCTCGCTACGAGTTCCACGTGTTAAGAGTGCAAGAGTGCGCCTTCCCCACCGAGGCAACAAGGAAGAGCCCCCCGGAGCGTGTGGAAACAGCACATGTACAAACTCACAGAGTCACGAGCAACAACACACACATACACACGAGAGTAAGCGAGAGAGAGAAAGAGAGGGAGAGCGGCGGCGGCGGAGACGTAACGAACGAGATGAGGTAACCACAGTAATAAAGTGGGTCGAGGGGGAGGCAAAGAAAAGAGAAAGGAAAGGCAGGGAGACACGGCGGCGGCGCAGATAGCCAAAGCGACGACAACAACAACAACAACAACAACAACAACAACAGGACTTGTTTTTCCTTCCCCCAATCCCGCCGCCACCACCCGCCGTGTGTCAGGAGCTGCAGGTGGGGCGGCCTGCCTGCCTGCCTGGGCGGCCGGGGTCGAGGCCGGCGGCACTGGCAGCAGCGCGTGCGGAGGTTATCTCGAGTGCGATTTGCATAATTAGGCTGCACGGCGCAACGCCAAGTTTGAGGGGAAAGTATACGAATACGCCCTTCCTGGCGGCCGGGCTGAGGCCGGGCGGGTGTAGCGGGGCTGGCGAGGCCGGGCGGGTGTAGCGGGCGGTAGCGGGGCCCTCCCGGGGGAGGCCGAGGCGGAGAGCGGCCAGATGAAGAGGCTGCCCCGCCGACAACATCCTAACGAACAAGCACCAGCGGCAACAACAGCAGCTCGCCCAGGGCCCCGGGGCGAAGCGGGCGAAGGTGCGGGCGGACGGTACCACCTGACGGTACTCGCTCGGCGTGATTCAGAAAGATGGCAATCTCAGCGGTGCCGGCGAGGGAGGCTCCGGCCGATCAGTCAATTTGCCTGCCCGGGCCTTCAAGCTCCCAGCCCCCGGCGGGGCCCGCCGAGCGATTGCACGGGGTCGCTTCGTGGCTGTCTCTCTCACGCCGCTACGGGACGCCCCGTGAGTGCGACAAAGACGGAGCGACGACCCAGAATCAGCCCGGGCCGGGTAGCTACACACGGGCATTCATCACGGGGCTGACGGGCGCCGGGATCGACGCGTTCCTTATCGCCCGCTGACGACAATTTTAGGCGCGGAATCGCCTCAATGACTGGCTGGGCCCGTCGACCCTCGGCCGCCCTGGGCCACCCTGGGCCGCGCGCTGCACCGCCATTCACGCCGGTGACAAAGCACCCCCAGAGGGCCGCCGCCAGAGGGCCGCCGCCAGCGCCCGCGGCCCCGCGGCAGGACGTCCAAAGGCATCAGTCACACTGCCCTGCTGGCCCTGCTGGCGCGGCGGACCGCGGTGGCCTGATTCGCGCGCGTCTCTCCCGCCGCCTGATGCGAACGGGGCTTTCGTCGCTCTCTCTCTCTCGCACTCATGGAGCAGGGCACCCTGGAAGCGCGTGAGAGAGACAGAGCGAGAGATCGCTGCTGTCCGGAATGGTCCTCCGGGCCGGAAGACGGCGGGGAAGTGCGCGCCATTCGGCGGCGCCGCCATCGGCCGCGTCAGGCTGGCCGTCGGGGTGGCCGTCGGGGTGGCCGTCGGGGTGGCCGTCAGGAGGGGCACTCGGAAAGGCTGGAAGGTGGCCTCGGCGCGCTTTACCCCGCCGGCGATTACGCCCCCGAGTTATGTAGACCGTATTAACTTTTCATCCCGCAGGCAGAGCCAGGCAGCGCGGCCAGCGCGGCAGAACAGCGCGGCGGCACGCCGGTCCGCACAATGGACAGTAAATGCAACGGCCGGCCATTCACGCTGCGCGCCAGGCGAGCCAGGCGACCGATATTAAACAGCCAAACAAAGCGCGCGCGAATAAAAGCCGAGAGGGGACGCGACAGCGATATATTGTTCAATTCCCTGTGAACATTCACACACGGCGGCAGCCAGCGCCAGACTGGCGGCAAAACCAGCCGCCCCACGGACGGGGTACTGCATCCGAGCCAACCCCGCCGGCGGCGTCCCCTAAAAACAGCGCGCGCCTGCCGGTGGCGCTCCGCGACGTCCAAAATGACGCACGAGCCGAAATGCCGCAAGAATCCGACCAAACTCCGGAATCCCCCGGGGACCCATACACTGTGGCGGGGCGCCAGGGCGCGGCCGGCGTGGCCCCCGCAGGTAGGAGGGCGCTGTGGGTACCACCGCCACACGCCGCTCCCCCGCCGAGCCACGCCCCGCCACCACGCCGACACAAGAGCTGTCAACTTTATCAACTTTGCGCTTTAATTTGGACCCCGCGCCGCGCCGACCGCCCCCGGCCGGGAAGAAGGGGGCCTCGAGGGCCTTGGCGGGGGGCAGGGCGACGCCGGGAACGCCGGGGACGGCGGCGAGGGGGGCGCTCATGATTTACCGACACAATATAGAGGCGGGCGGCGGCGCAAAGTTTCGAGGGGACCTCCGGGTCGCGTACCTAACAGGACCTCCGTGCATTGTGGTCCTGATATCATGCAGCGGAGGCTGGGAGCGGCGTGGCTGCGGCGGCGAGGCTGCGGTGGCGGCAGGGGCGGGGCGGCAACACACGACGTGAAGGCGCGGCGGGCCTGCCTACCCAGCACGGCGCTCGCCGCGAGGCCTGCTCCCGGAATTACTCATCATTTTTAGCTCGTCGCCGCCCCCGCATCGTTTTCCACTCAGAGATGGTTTGCGGACGGGACTCCGAAAGTCGTGTTCGTCGCTCTGTCTCCCTCGCGCCAGCACGGGACGCCCTATGACATGGCGACGATGACAACTCTGGGAATCAGTCTGCAGAATGTCACAACACAGGGCTGCCGGCTCCTGCACGGGAAGCCCGGCGTCCTGGATCTAGGTCTTTGATGGGGCCGTGGAGTCGCGCTCTCGCTCCTCGCGGGGCTGCCGCGGGCTTCCTCGCCGCCCCGTAGCTGTTCATGAGGATCGTTATCTTGCCATCGGCGCTTCCTCTCGTGTCCCGCTGCCGCGCTGCCGCCGCCTCCATACTCTAAATTGTTTCCCCCATTTTTATCGTGTCGCTCCTCCGCTCCCTCACCCACGTCGTCGTCGTCATCGCCTTCCTCGTCTTCCCGTGCGCTGCCGCCACCGCCGTCACGGTCCCCGGATTCCCAGTCTAATTATAGGTTATAAAAATTTCACCAAGGGGACACGGGAGTCGTGTCACAATTTGCTTTTACGCCAAGGCGCGGGGCTGAAGAGGGAGAGAGGGACAGAGAGGTGGCCGGGTTATGCTCCGCCACCCTCACACACTTTGATGAAAGTTTTACGGTTCATAAACCAAACGGCCAGGTAGACAGGGGCGCGGGGCGACGGACGCGATGACGGGTCCGCCAGAAACCTCAAGCAAAACGGCAAGAGCACTAGGCCGGCGCCGTGGCGCCACTCCCAGGTGCTGCCTGGACCCTCTTCGCGCGGAATCACAAGGAGTGGAGCCCGGGGCCATATTTCGCGCGGGTGCTGGCTGCTACTGACTTCTTACCGAGCAGCGGCAATATACCGTGCGCTGTGATGTGCCGCCGTTAGCGCCGTAATGGCAGTGCACGGTGCAGGCGCTGGAGGCCGTGGAGGCCGCGACCGTGGAGGAGGCCACGTTCAGGGCGCCGCACGTCTAGCGCAACTTGAACGCCCCGGTCATTTGTACGGGGCGTGTCGCGGCAGCGCGGTGCACCCCCTGTGTGTGTGTGTGTGCGTGAGTGTGTGTGTGTTTCTCGGGGCATTCTTATGGCGGCCCTTCACAGAACAGAGTGCACACACTCTGACGGCGAGAAAGGGCATATACGCGCAGCGCACGCGGCCCGCCTCGCTCGCCCGGTGTTATGTTCCAGTAAAAATAATGGCGGGATTGACGAAAGCAGTGTGCGTAATGCTATACGGCCTTTTCGACATCACTCATCACTTTTTCGCGAAACTGTCGCGCGTCCCCGTCCCGCACACGGAAAGGAGCGGGAGAAATAAGACAAAACGCAGAGACGAGACGCACGCGCTCGGGGAGAAGAAACGCCTCGGAACCAAGTTAGTTCATTTCGGGGCAGTGTAATGGTCTTTGTTTCGCAGTCGGAACCTTCTTTGGGGGGAGGGGGCAGGGAAAGGAGCGCAGAGTTAGTTATAACAAACAACAAATCACAATCCTCACAAGAAACCAACTTTCCAATCACAAATGACTTCAAAAAGGGACCAGCGAATGCTACCATTTATCATGCTCAACCGAGTATTTGGGATTTTCTAAAACTGTTTTCTTCTTTTTCAAGAAGAAAATTATTTCTTCTGCTGATTTTTTTGGTAAAGAGCGCGATGCAGCGACAGCGCCCCACAGAGGCTGGCCCGGGCAGGCCCTGGCCCCCCGCCAGCCACATCACCCCATGTCGATGTTTTGTCGCGCTGTGCTGGCGCAGCTTGGTGCTGTGCGCCCTCACGCTGTTAGGCGTGGTTTGTGCCCCGCTGTGACACCTCGGCTCGGCCAACAAGCGCCGGCCTCGTTTGCCCCGTTCGATTAGCGTGGGCTTTGCGGCGGCCGCAGCCAGCCGTCGGGACGACATAAAAGAAGACGCGTTGCCGAACGTGACAGCCGGACAGCCCAGCAGCCAGCCAGCCCGGCAGCCCAACAGCCAGCACGCCCCCGGGGCCGGATTCGGAACGCGGAGACTGAAGGGTTCAATTAGGCCCCCAGGAGTGCCCTGTATAGGATGGGATTGCTCGAGATGGCGATGGACGTTGGACGGGACGCCAGTCCGTCGGCAAACGGTTCGGCCTCGAATATCCCCTTAATGCGCTTTCAATGGAGTCGTCAGGCCCCTTATTTCCCGAGACACCCTCCAGATCATCAGTCTTGATTCTCCAGCCAGCTCGGGCGAGGCGGGGCGCGGCGGGGAGGGCGAGGCGGAGCGCAGCAGCGGATCCAACGAATCATCTCGAGTCAACAACGCCGAGCGACAAGAGTGATACCGATTCGTCCGCTCCACGACTTCGATGGCGGGTAAATAGGGGAAGGAGAGTCACCTTCGCGGAGTCTCTCTGGTCGAGAGCAAGTAAAACATAGAGGCCAATTCGGCGGTAAGATTTAGACAGAAACGCAAAAACTGCAGCCAAATCTTGTCACACTAATTTTATTGTCGTTCAAAAGTGCCAAACAATTCTTTTTAGTTTTATAAATGTAAATACATAGAGAACAAAAATTCTCTCTGGAAATCGAGAAATTCTGTCCCGCCTTGGACCGCCACCTTCCTCGATACCACGCTGCACAGTCAGGCAGGCAGGCAGGCAGGCAGTCAGTCAGCCCTGCCGTACCCACATCCTCCTTCGTGACGGCACGCTACGCCAGGCCTGGCCGGGCTGCTGGTACGGCACATTACCTCAATAATGGGGTGATGGACACGGGTTGTCTTTGCGACTCAGGATTTATCGCGTAAGGGGGCCGGCAGCCTACGGCAGCCCGACGGCGTGGCGGCTCGCACTCCGTACTATATCTTCATCACCACTACCTGGCGCACGCTGCCACTGCTCCGCCACGCCCAGCAGCCCGCCAGGACGACGTCGTGCTCCTAAAAGCCTCACTAAGGGCAGCTTCCTGCACACACACACACACACACACACACACACACACACTTTCCCTCTTGCCTGACTAATGCGTGGAGCGTAAAGGGCGACCCGTAAAAAAAGGACCACAGCAACGAGTTGGCCAAAAGAAAAGAAGCGTACGAACGTAAATTTTTTAACAGCAGATAAAACGGGCGCCCGAGGCTACTTCCAGCCGCAGGGATTCCAGATGGGACTCTCCGAGAAATCAAACGCGCGGGGTGGGAGGTGGGCCCCGCAGTCGCGGAGGATCCGGCCGCACCGAAATGGTAAAAATAATGAAAACTTGTACCACTTGCTAATGGCCGGCATGGCGACCAATTCCACTCGACTGCTGCAGATTTAATTAAGACGAACGAGTCTGGCGGCACGGCGCGGCTCGCGGTCCTTAGCGCGCTCCATTTCCATATGTATGACGGGCGGGGCGGGGCGCCGCCGTCGCAAAACTTTCGATACTTTGCCGCAAGTGGACGACAGCAAACAAGTGGAGCGCGGTCGGGGCTGGCGGGCTGGCTGGCGGGCTGGCTGGCGGGCAGGCTGGCGGCCGGGTGGACATCGCTAAGGGCGAACCGGTGCCCACAAAGGGGGGCTCAGGGCAAACGCACCACTGAGCCCTGAGCCCACCAGCCTGCCCACCAGATTACACGAGGTCCATTCAAACCAGTCCAAGACGCGAGGCGGGAGGCGGTGCCCCGTCCCGGCCGTCCGGCCCCTCCGAGCGGCTCGGAAGAGGCAGCCGGAAAGCCGACCGGGCTGCCGGGCGGTAGGCTTGACTGGCACACCTAGCCTCGCGACCGGGCCGCCCCGACGGGGCCCGACGGGGCCACTGGACAGTCTGAAAGGCAAATTCGGCAGAGGCCGAAGTGCCAGCCGACTTCCAACTTTGGTGTAGTGCCGCGACGGCCGCGACGGCCCCGAGAAGGCGGGGAGGAGAGCGGGGTGGCGGATCAGCCCGTCCGCCTAGCCCGCCTCATCGAGGGACGTTTCCAATCTCAAGTTCGACAGCTGAGCCAAGTGCTTGGGTCGTTTCGGACGCCCCGCCCGCCCCCCGCCGCCCTGCCAACAACAATATTTTCCGTGGGTTTTTAATTTTGAACACGAAAAAGGAGAGAGGGGAAAAGCAGCGCTGCTGCTTGCGTACACACAGGTGGAGATGGGGAAAAAAGATGCGCAGCTCGAAATCACGCAGACAGCTGGCAAACGGACAATGAGGGCGGTAGTGGAAGACGCGGTGGGGAGAGCGGAAATTTTAGATATAAAACCGGGGGAACTTAATAAAGAGAGAAAGGACCGAATTCTTTCAAGACGCGTAATGAAAACGCCCCGCCGAAATTAAGTGCGATACGGAAGAAGCGGTTGGAGGTGGGAGGGAGGGGGAGGGGGCCTCCAGTTCGAGCCTAATGAACAAGAAACCCCTAAGAGAGACTTCCAAGTTGTCGCCAGCCGAATTTGCTTCTGTCGAAATTTCGCCCCGTTCGGCGCACGAGCGAGCGCGAGACTAAAGGGAACCGGCGTTAATCTTCCATAGCACACATCTAGGTCACTACGCCCAGAAACTTTTCCCGCCATTCGCAGCGGGAAAAAAATATGAAAGACTTACGGGCATTTTGTGTGGCTCGTAAAGATGCCGCGAGAGGGCGCCAGCTGAGAAACTGGACGAAGAGGCAGAAAAAGAAAAGAGAGGGGAGGGCAGCGTTCGGAATTATGGGCAGGGCGACGTCTGGCAGTCACTGCCAGCAGCCGCGGCCACCGAAACGCCGTCGAGGCAGGGCCAAGCCCACGGCCAGGCCCACGGCCAGGCCCACGGCCAGGCGTACGCGAGGCACAAATGATGCTTCCAGAAGTGCACTTAATCAGCAGCCCAAGTTGGCGGGCCGGACGACGACTTTGAAAAGCCACCGCTGCCGGCGCTGCCCTCGGCTGCGCCATTTCGCGCCAACGACGCCCCGCCCGACGACCAGAATGTTTTCTCACATGGCGGCCGCGTCATAATTGGCTCGCGTACCGCCCCGTTCTGTTGAACCGGGTCCACGTCAGCCACCCACCCATTACGGTGCCAGTCGAACTACATAACGTGTGTGATTAATGGGACGGGACGGGCTCCTTGAATGCCAGGCAGCCAGGCAGGCATCCAGCCAGCCAGTCTCCCTCCATTGTCCCCGACCTGTACTTACGTTCAGTTTGCCTCCCCGTGCCTCTCATCACCCACACGCCTGCCACAAATTCCAGCCGCGACCTCGCCTCCCTCGAAAAACAAATAAATGGGAGCGGCAAAGGGCGCAGGGCACATTCGGCTGAAGTCGACCAAATAACGTCCAGTTACGCTAAATTATTTCGCTGCTCGAGCAAAACTTCACTAACATTGAAATTCCGAAAGAAATCACTGTGAAATAAAATGAGAGAACCGTTTTTCATTCCCTTTGTGTCTGTATTTCATTACAGTCGATAAACGAATGTGACCTTGCATGGGACGAGGTGGCCAAGGTGTCCACTGCGGAGAGCACCGCTCCGGTCGGCGCCGCGCCGTCGGGCCAAAAGGCAGCCAGACGCGGCGAGACGGCGGGCCGCGGCCCCGTTACCCACGTCCGTCGATAAAAGGAGCGCGAGGCGACCGAGAAAAGGAACACAAACCACTCGCTACGCTCGCTACCTGGGCGGACCAAAGGGCCGAACGGACGGAGGGACGGGCGGGCCGAGGACGGCTTCAAAGGAGCAATCCGATCCTCTTTAAGCGGACCGGGCGGGGGCCTTGCTGGAGCGGGGCCCTGGAGCGGGGGCCTGGAACGGGAACGTCCTCGAGGGGCATTTCGCCCTTTTTCCATTCAATGCGATCAATACCACTTGTTCTCAAGCTGCAGAGCCTGCACTCCCTGCAGCCCTGGCGCCGGTCCAGGCCGAGGCTTACACGACCTCCTCCTCTCTTTGGCCGAGGCCGGCGCCCAGCCCGGCGCCCGGCTCTGCGCCCAGCTCTGCGCCCAGCACGGGTCGTGCCTGTCGGGGAATAACACCCCGACATCGCCGCATTGGACGTGGGTCTCGGCGCGACGTTTAATTTGGTTCAAGGGGCACGGCGTGGCCTCGGCTCGGTCACCCCCGCATGCGGTGGCGCCGCCGTCCGACAAGACAGCACGGCGCCGGCCTCGGCGCCGCGAAAAATGACCCCCTTTTTGAGCCCTTGATCCTACACCGGAATGGCAGGGGCCGACACCGGAGGCCGACACCGACGGCAGCCTCTCAAGGACCTGAATCCCGCCCCACGACACGGCCGCGGTCGGGCAGCAGTGTGGTCACTCTAGGGTCACCCGGGGGGCGGGGCGGGGCGGGTCGTTTATGCAGACCGGCCACCCCCACCAGCCGCAGGCCCTATTTCACCCCCCCCCCCCCCCTCGCCGGTGGCGGTATAATTGATGGCGGTAGGGTAGGGTCCCTGCCCGATGTTCCAGGGCCGAGCAGCCCGGCGAGCCCAGGCCTTGGCCCAGGCGGTGCGGTCCGAGGCCCGGCCGCCCTGCCGCGCTAGGTGAAATATACGGCAAACGATCAAAAAACGGGGCGCAAAAACAGCGTGCTTCCAGGCCTACTTCACCTGGCCAGCAGCGCGGCCGCTCCAGTGGCTCCAGCGGCCGTGGAGTGCTCCAGCCGCTGCAGCGCGTTCCTGCAGGGCAAGCATTCCGCGGCGTTCCATGACGACCTCGTGGCCAGCTGCTGCATTCCGAACGGGCTCACCCCGTCTCTCTCTCAGTAGCGGGCTGCTCCATGGGGTGCGACGGAGACAGCCGGGAGGAGCGTGGAGCGGAATGACTCCTGGTGCGGCCAGGCCGAGGCAGTGCGTCACGTCGCCAAATTGGAAGACGCATCAGGACTGCGGCCGCCCTCGTCCAGGCGGCCGTCAAGGCGACCACGTCGGACGGCGCAGGCGGACGGGGCGGCCCGGCCCGCCTGACGACGACGACGCGCTGATGAGAAGATAAAAGCCGTGTGGGGCCAAACTTGCCCCCGCTTTCCAAAATACAAACTTCAGGGAAATAAATTGGAGGGCGAGGCGAGGCCCGGAGAAGCCTCGCCCGAAACGAGCAACAAAATTTGCCGGTAAGCGTCGAGCGGAGCGGCGGTGGCGCGACGGCGGCCTCCAAATTTCCGACATAACCCTCGTGCCAGCAGCGCCGCCGCCGGCCCGCCAAACTTTCCTTTGGGCCATGCGGGGGTTTTTCTCGGTGTGCGCCGGGCCGTGCCGAATCGGAGCGCTGGCAGGGCGGGGCGCGCCGGGCGTGCAGTGCGCTTTGGGGCGGTTGCCAAGCGACCCACTGATCGCGGCGAGGCGAGCGAGGCGAGGCCTGGTGGGTCTGGCCGGGTAGAACGGGGCGGGCGGGCACAGCGCGCGGCGCACTGCCTCCACCGCCTCCCGTTTAGTTGAGAACTCTAATTCGACGCGATAACGCTGACTTTACGTTCGAGTCGCAGAAAGGGTCAGCCGGGCGGACGATTCCGGCAAACTACCGGCCGTGCCGGCGTCACGCCGCCTCGCCCCGCGCGCCCCGCACCAATGGCGAACAGGCGCGCAGTCGGCGACCAGGGTGGAGCGACGAGGGCCGAACGGGCCAGGACCGGAGCCAACACACTGAGGACGGCGGCGTCGGCACCACGACATCAAGCCAACTCCGCTAAAAGTTAAACGCTGCGCTCGAACCGCACAGATTTCGCTTCAACATCGAACCGACATCGACGGGATATCGTGGAGGCATCACTTAAAATCAATGGTCAGATTCCTCGCTACTCCAGAAGCGGACTTCAAGTCCCGCCGTAATTTTCAGTGTCCGAAAGGACATCGCGGCGCCGCCAGGACGACAAAGGGAGGCCGACGACGCAGGTGCCGCTTCGCCTGGAACACCGAGAAGACGACGGCGAGGACGACGGGGCCCTTCCGTCCGTCTTCGCAGCGAACGCAGCGCAGTGTCAAGGCGAGTAGGGACCTTGGACGGGCCGCCCCTCCGCGGTCCTCTCCATAATAGATGAACGCGCAAGTAAGAACCCCGGCGGGCCGCTCTGGATTCTCTTAGAGGGCCGTGCCCGGCCGGGCCGGGATGGAAACAGATCACTCGGTGGAGAGGCCGTCCGGGTCTCTCTCAGGACGCTCGCCGCTCGGACCGGCGGGGCTGCCAGGACTGGCCAGCGGCAGGACTCTCCAAGCCGCGGCCGGCAACTAGCAGAAAGGACACGCCCAAACTCATTTCCCTCGCAAAAATAAAAGCGGCGAGTGGAAAGAGGGCGAAAACAGCGCACCGCGAGCGGCAATACTGCGCGGCGGCGGCGGCGGCCGAACAGGCTTGCCAAATCGATCCACAGCAGTGCCTTTCTGCACACAAGCCCTTTATTTATTTAACATCCAGATTCCGGGCATAGCGCCGGGTGGAGCGGGGCGCGCAGAGCAGGGCGCGCAGGTTCCGCGCAGGCAGGCCGCGGCTGGGGCCCGCCCCCGCAGCCCCCGCAGCCCCCGCGCCACCCCCGCGCCACCCGCACGTCTGGGCCTCTAATTTGAAAGCCTCCGCTCGCTGCGACGGTGCATCACCGAGGGCTGGGGCTGCCTGAGCCGAGGCGCGAACGAGAGCGGCGCAATCAAACCATTACGACCCCCGCGCACCTCAACGAGGCCGAGCCAGGCAGAGCCGAGCCAGGCAGAGCCGAGCCAGGCAGAGCCGAGCCGGGCCATGGTAATGACCAGGGGGCTCGAAGCCAAGCCTGCAAGCCTCGCTGCAAGCTGAGGGGTAAACATGACAAAGTAAGAAACATTGGCCTTATTCAATCCCGCTGGCCTGATGAAATAATTAATTACGGCAAAATCGACTGACTCTCGGCGGTCCCAATTAGTCCACGTCAGCGCGGCCGGTGCGGCCCAGCGCCATCCTCAAGCGCCATTTGGCGCGCCGGACAAAGATAACACCAAATCCGCGCGCGCCGTTCCAGGCGGAGAAAAAAGGAAAGGAAGAAGGAAAAAGAAGTAAAAAGAGGGAAGCAAAGAAAAAACACAGCCGCTGAAAAGACCACGAGGGTCCCACAAGACGGTGCTGCTGCGCGCCACGCCGAAGCCACGCCGCCACGTCCCACGCCGCGGCCAAAAAGTTGCCGCAGATTAAGTAGAGTTAGGCCCCATGATTGATCAGAGAGGAGGGCGTGAATCCCACGGACGTGCTGGAGGAGGGGGAAAGGGGGGCTCAAATGACGCCGCACCGCTCTCAAATGAATCATCTCCCCATCTTGAGTCGAGGCCAGCTAGCCCAGAGCCAGCCAGAGTCATGCAACTTGCTCAGATTAAAACCCAGATATAAAGTAAGCCGTGCTTTGTTTCCGCGGGGCCAACTATATCGCCCACCTTTTTGGGGAAAATTGTTAGGAAAAACGGGCGTGGCGAAAGCGGCGGCGCGGGGCACTCGAAGAGGGGAGCGGCGCAGAAATAGCAAAAGTTTTGTTGAATATGGTTCGTGGCTCCGAAGCACTGAAACTGCTCGTCCCGCAAGTGTGCCCAGCAGCCCCGCGGCCCTGGCGGCGGCCCGGCCATCACAGCACCGCATTCAAGGACAGCGACAACATTTCTGCCCAAAAGTTACAAAGTTGGAGGAAAACAGAGCAGGCGTGAATGGCTGGACACAATGGGGTGCACGGACAGCAGCAAGAGTTGAAGGTGGGCTCCGCCCGGCCCCAACCGGCCCCGCCTGCAGGGCTCTGCCTTGGCTCCACAAGACCCAGGCCGAGGCGGCAGAGGAGCAGGGGCAGATCTCTCACCAGCCCCGATCTGTCCCTGGAGCGCAGTTATGCTAACGAATCCGCCCCTCTTCCCACACACATCGCCGGCAGCAGCAAGGCAGCAGCGAGGCAGCAGTAGCGCCACCCCACGGCCCAAAAAGGCACCTGGGGCTCAAAAGCCAAAAGTGGCTGGCTTGGCTTCTCCGCAGGAAACGCCCCCGCGCGCGCAGCCATTTCTCTTTTTTACCGTGTCCGGCCTCCTCCTTCACCGCCGCCTCCTCTTCTTCCTCCTTCTCCTCCCCGGTGCGTCTCCAGCCCAGCCACCCTACGCGCAATTGTGAGCCCCTTTCCCTTTACCTGGCTTCGCCAGACAATCGAAAGGTCGCAACTAATCTCGGACTGTACGCACTACGTAAGTCGGTTAAAGGTCGAGGCCGTCCTTTCAGGCGGCTGTTCAGGGTGTGCCTTTGTGCCGCGACAACAACGCGCACAATTGCGACTAAGATGCAATAAGCACTGACGGAGATAAAGAGAAGAGATAGCCGACACTCACAGCCACCCACACAGAAGGGACGGGCAGTCACACCCACACAGACGGGCAGTCACGCACAGACACAGCGACAGGCAGTCACACTCACACACAGCGGGGCGCCCGGCCGACGGGGACGCGGCCGCAAGGTACAGATTGCGATGCGTCCCGCCGTCCCACAAGGGGGCAGCAGGGACACAGCAGGGCACCCTTGCAATCGCCTCGGACCCAAATGGGTGGCGGGGCCCCGCCGGGGCAGGCCAGGCCCCTACCAGGGCAGGGCGGGGGTAGCAACAGCATCCACAATGGCCAGGACAAAAGCCACGGCCCGGCTCGCCACGGCGCGGCAGGGCACGCCACGCGACCAATGGGAATCAGCGCGGACTGCGGTGTGGTGGTAGGACGACCCCAACGGGTACAGGTGCAGCAGCCAGCGGCTAACAACGTTTCCCAACATAAAGCCAACAGCGCCATTTTTGCTCCTTTTGGGCCCGAATAAAAGCAGTAAAACCCAGCGAGCGGCGCGGTGGGCAAAGTTTAACAGTGGACGCACGATGGGGCACTACTACTCCATCCCACGCAAACGCTGGGGCGGCCGCTTGCTGACCCTCCGAGCCCGATACGACCCTCCCCGACAGACCCGCGCCGGCCAAGTCGGAGCCAACAAGAGCCTGATTGCCAGGGCTGGGTCTGCCGACCGCATCGCGAGCACGGCGTACCAACTCAGGCATTGCCTACATTCACTGAATCCGGGATCGCGACCATCACGACGCAGTGCATGTGGGCCATGCCACGGCCGTGCCACGGCCATGCAGCGCGGTGCCCCCGAGGCGCTTGTAATCGTGCCCGCCCCGTCTGCGCCATAACGGGCCGTCTTCGATACATACCAAGTGGGCCGTAACGGGGCCGCTTCCCCTGGCTCCCCCCGGTTCCGGGTACTGGCGGACACCTCGCCCGGCTGACGATGCGCCATTTGCGCCAAACGCGAGGGCTAACTCGGCGGGGCCAAAACGGTGACCCTCATCGCCACCGAGGCCCGGCCTGGGCCCGGGCCCCCAATCCCCGGCAGCAGCAGCAGCAGCCCCTCGAAGGTCCCCGATAACCCGCGCCGCCCGGCCGCCTAAACACAGATCCCGGTTCGCGCGCGCCGTGAGCGAAATTTGAATGTCACCTGTTTTATATTCCAAGGGATTGCTACAGGGCGGGGTGGGGTGCGCGGCGGCCGAGGCGGGCGGTCTCGCAAGGCTGCGGTGGTCTGACCAACACCCTTATCTCCCGTCCCCCATTTCCTTTTTCTTTTTACGCGAGCACCCTCGGCCGCCAGCCCCGCCACCCCCGCCAGCCCAGCAAGCCTCGGCAGCCGACGCGGCCCGCCGGCCCACGCCGTCGTGCTACCTTTTTGTCCTCGCCGGAAGCTTGCTCCCCGCCGTGGAAACATTACCATTTCAGTTTGTTCCAGGAGACTGACGCTGAACAACGTTTGCCGCGGGGCCGGCCGACTGGGCGGACGAGGTGGACTCAAGAAAACAAAGGCAGCGTGGCCGGGCCGACTGGCTGCCACAGCCCGCCATCTTCCAGATGCACAGAAAAGGCGGTGGAGAAGGGAGAAAAACCTTCGAGTTGACCACCAACTCGTCCGAAATTAGCGCGAAAAAACACAAATTTTCGTGCAAAAGTACACGCGCGCCGCCCGCTCCACTAGCGACGAGGCGGGGCCGCAGGCAGGCGGTCGGGTCGGCTCGGGCCGCGCTGGGACGGGGACCGCCCCGCTCCCCGCCCCGGGCCAGCGGCCTGGCATAAGCGGTTATTGTTGTATTTGCATTTAGTATTCGCAAGTGAGCGTGCGATTTGGATGTAAATGAGGAATGGCAGGGTCCGCCGGCGTCTGCGGCCGCCCGGACAGCCGGCCCGCCGGCCTGGCCCGCCCCGGGGACGTGGCTGGTTGGCTGGCACAGCGGAGCACAGCGCTGCGCCGCTGCCTTGCCATCGCAGCGGCTAATGTGGCCGTGGGACGCGGATTGGCTCTGAAAATGGCCGACCGGGGGAGGCAGCCAGAGGCAGGGTAGAACGGGGCTCATAGCGGCACGTAGCGACGACAACACTGCAAAGAAATCAAAAGGCGCGCCGCGCGCTGCGCTTAGCCGGCGCCGTTAATCTGATATGGTGCGGAAGCGGGGAGGGGCGGGGCGCGAGGAAGATTGTGGGTCGTTCCGGGGATGTGCCGGGCGGCCGGGCGGGCTAATCGCGGAGGAGGCAATGTGCCGTCAAATGGACACCCCGCACCTGAATGCGGAGCATCGCGGAACAGCGAGGAACAGCAATCACGACTCCGAAATTTAAATTGCCCGATTTTAATCCCAGATTGCGATTAGCTGCACGACGAGTCGCGTCGTGCTCTACAGCGGGGAAGAGGCACCAAAAAAAAGGACGGGGGAAAGGGAGCAGTTGAACCCGGGACCGCCCGCGACACACACCCAAACAAACGCAGCGTGTCTTTGTAAGTCACTGGCGCTCCCCGCGGGCCCCACAATCGCGCTTGAGCGGACGCATAAATTTCTCATACCGCAACGCAATAAGCGTCACATATACCAGGCGGCCTTGACGCCTACGCCGCGCAGCGCCGCGAGGGGGCGCCCCTATCGTATAAATTATGGAGCGTTCCATTCCGCGGCGGTGACGGCTTGAGGCGAACCGAACGGTACGCGATACCGCGCCAAAACACCACCTGATGACAAGCGGGCCGCCCCGCCGGGCCCCGCGCCTTGCCCCGCCCCGTCGCCCGGCCCGGCTGACGAGGTGGAACTGATCAAAAAGTGACAAGACGCCGCGCCAGCCACGCCAGCCGCGCCAGCGAAGCGCGAGATGAGAAGGAAGCACGAAAAAAGAGGCGAGCCGGCCTGCCGCTGCTGCGTCGGCTAATGGAATATCAACACCAAAATATCAGGCCAGACACGCACGACAAAGTATCCGGGATAAAATAAACGACGCGCCGGCCGCCCGACGCCTGCGCTGGGCAACGCTCCGTCCCTGCCTCCTCCAAGATGCACCTGCGCGACTACACACTCGCCATACTCGTTCCCCACACTTCATGGCCGCGCCGCTGCGCATAAAAGGCCTCAGCAAGGTGCCTGGCGGCTTGCCTGGCGGCTTGCCTGGCGGCCTGCAGGAGCGCCAGGCCCTCCGCCAGACCCTCCACGAGGCCGCGGGGACCGGCCCAGAGACCCAGCGGCCCACGAAGGCCTCGTGGAATCTCAAACAACGCTCTGAATGCTAACCGTGGGCGCACATCGCCGGCGAAGAAGCGGCGGAACCGTGGCCGCCTCTGCCTTGCTTCTGACAGGCAGCACAGCGGCAGCAAGGCGGTTCCGTGCTCCGTGCCCTAGCTGCTCAGCCAACCGCTCAGCCAATCGTTTCCCCGTCCTGACCTTGATGCACCATCTCGCCTTATCTCGTCAGATTCCATCAAGCAGGATATTAAATTCCTCGATGTGGGTCGCATTCCGAAAGCTTGGCGCTTCGCCTCGGTACTCGCCCCCCGCCTGGCCCCGCCCGCTTCAATCGCTACACCAATTCTCGCGCCAAGAACACGGCGTCGCAGCGCAGGGCCGCGCCTTAGCGCCTGCGAAGTCGGGATAGGCAACACCCGCGACACGGGAGCGCGCACATCGGAGGTGGCCTAACTCCCGGGCGCGCGGCATGGCAGCGCTTGCGTTCCCCAAGGCGTGCGCTATTCTTCCTGTTTCACTTTTCCTCGAAGCTTCCAGTGTGTGCTGAGGACAGAGCCGCGAGTGGCGCGGATATTCCTGTTAGCCGAACGCACTCGCTTGCCCCGCCGGGCGTTCCAACTAGTTCCAACAAAGGCGGCGCGTTCTTCCACATGCCGGCGCAAAACAATGCGCCCTTTCACGTCGGCCGGACCGCGGGCGGGGCGGGCGGGGCGCGCGACCACATTGCCATGCCCGATACAGGAGATGACTCGTGATTCCGGCGGAACAAGCGTATTACGCGCCTCCCACCCACTGGGGCCCACTGGGGCCCACGCCCGCGGGGGTAGCCGTGCCCACTGGTGATTGGGCTCCTCGGGGATCAACCCAAAGGGATCAACCCCGAGGGATCAACCCGCAGGGGATCAGCGCGGTAGTGCTATGCCGTGTCATGCCCCGCACCCCACCGTCGTCGTGGTCGCCGCTGCCGCCGCACTGCCGTCAAGGGGGCCATCGTACCGATGGCCAGCGGCAGCCAGTGGCAGCCTGTGCCAGCCCGCACTACCTGGGGCTACCTGTGCCGAGGACGCCAGGCTGCGCCAGACCCCTTGGTGCAGCCCGTAAACAAAGTCCGACAGACCACCGTAATTGGGGGCAGTTTCCTCGTAGAGCTCGTAGACACGGCCGGGCCCCGCCATCATGGCCGAGCTCAGACGGACTCGGAAGGGAAGAGTCTCCAGCCTCATGGTCCAACTACCAACCATGAACCAATGTAACAGTCCTTCCCCGCTCTCTTATGGCCCAGACTCATGACCCAACGAGACCCGAGCGCCTGGGGCCGACCTGGGCCGACGCCGGCGGCAGGCCAGCCGCACCGTCTAGACGCACGACATCTGATGCGCAAACACGTGGCAATTTCCAGAGACGAACCGACCCCGGCCACAGGACTCCCGTCTGACCCGCCAGTCTGCCAACAGTAACTCCATCACCCCGACAAAGGAAGGACGGCACATGGGTTTCACTGGGTCTCGCCGGGTTCGCCAGAAAGGTTTCCTCCAGACGGTATATTAAAGCCCGGGCACGTCAATCCCACCCTAAACTCTGCACTTGATATCTCCGTCTGCTGGCCCACCTGCTAAGCCGCCCCCCAGTCCCACAAGGCGGGATAGAAGCGTCGAATAGACGCCGCTCAATCCACACAGAGCGGATAGAATATGCAGAGGAGGAGGGACCGCAGCGAGCGCAGCGCAGAGAAGGAAGAATACACGACAAAAGGACAAACTAATGGAAGACGGAGAAGGAAATAATGGAAAATGGAGAATGTAGGACGGCGACAGGTGGGGCGGCCGCTGCTCCGCTGCACCGTGCCAGACACGGAATAAAAATGGCTTGCACTGTCTCTGGCGGTAATCCAGCGGGGCGCCCGCGTTCCCATCCCCGCACTGCTCCACACCATCATATCATCTCGTCATGCAAACAGCCTGGAGGCGGCAACGGCCCCTTGATTCAAACACAGCGACACTTCATCTTCACACACTCCAACCCGTCCGCGCGATGACGACGACCAAGGAGGGAAACTTGAGAAGCAAGGGAGAAACCCGGGTGGCGTTCTTAAACGCGCCAAAGGGTTGTTGTGATTGATTGAAGCGGGCGCGTGCATTCCCGCTGAAGTGCATTATGGGGCGAAAGATCAGGCAAGACAGAAGACGGCAGCAGTCGGCGGGGCGGGCGGGGAGGGGCAGGGCGGGGCCACGACACCGAAAGAGTGATCGTGCAACAACAGTCCTATCGGACACCTTGACGTTGAAAGATTGTGCCGCTGCGCCGCGCCGCTGTGCAGCTGCATGAAACGGGAATGCGGACCCCAGCCCGGAGTCGCCGGGGCCGTGATGGGGTTGGAGCAGGGAGAGCAGCCCCCGGAAAAAACAAAACGTGAAACCTGCACGACGGAGTTGCACAAGTAGGCAGTAATATTCCCTCCATTTTGCATGCTCGCCTCTACGACCGGGCTAGGACTACGTCCACGTCCCCAACGGCCGCCGACGGCCCTCGCAGCTGTCACGGTTTCCACTGGCGCGCTACCCGACCCGCCCGCCTTCGCCCGGGGCCAGCGCTCGCTTGCCAGGTACCAGTCTCAAGCACGGCAAGGGCTTAACTCGAGGGGTGGGGGAAGCCCTCCGTGATACAATGGGGGCCCTCCCAAACCAAATCCCTTCCTGGCGACTCTGCGAGGCTGCCTGCCAGTCCGTCCCCTGAAGCCGCCGCGGCCCTGGAAGGCTGGAAGGCTGGAGGGAGCAACACAGTGCTTTAAACCAGATAAGTACACTGGCACTGCGTCAGATAGCACGATGCGGCGCGGCTGCGCGCTGCTGGAGGTGGAGCTGGAGGAGGGGACCGGCGGAGATCACCTGCTTCCAATCCCGATAAAAATTACCGCCATCTCCGCGAGGCGAGCGAGGTCGTCCCGGCAAGGCGGTATAAACTTGCTGCATAATGTAGCGCTGCCCTGGCAGGGCTTGGAGGCAAGGCCTGGAGGCAGGGCCTGGAGGGGCCCTCTCTCTCGCTCTCGTGGGGCGTCACGTGTGGGTGTGACAGAGAGGGGCGGCTAGCCCGGAAGCAACCTTGGGCCCGGCCTGCCGGATGCAGGACGCGAGCAAGTTTGTCCCTGCGACAGCCGTCGGTTTGTCTTGCTGCCGCCCGAGCCGTCCTCGCGAGGCTCTCCTTCCCGCTCCTCAAACAAGTCCATGATCTAGATACGTCCATTACGCCCGTTCCTAATCCGTTTCTCTCGGACGAAAAATAAACGGGCTGGCTCAGAAGGGGAGAGAAAGGGAATCAGTGCACGAATCATGGCTCCTGGCTGTGTAGCGGGCCGGAACATGGGCCGCTGCGGGTGGCCAGTGCAGGGCGTGGCGGGGCGTGGCGGGGCGGCAGACTGCCAGGACAGCACTGTCCTTTGTTTGCGTGGCCCCACAAGGCCCCACAAGGCAGTACCCCATTCGGCACCCTCTACCCTCTCCGTCGTCGTTGCGAGACCCGCTCGCAGATGGCGCCACATTGCACCACCGCCTTGGCACCGAAGGGAAGGACACGCGTTTTCGGTCAGTTTGCCGCGACGTCAAGGAGTGCCCGGGGAGGAGGGTCTGACAGAAGCAGCGCGAGGTTGCGGCCCTGGCGGCGCGTCCGCCAGTAGGTACACAGGGTGCCGCCACGCCCCGCCACGCCGCAACGGCCCCCGGGGACTTCCCGGCACACAAATCACAGTGCAGCGCTCGAACAACCGGAGCAGCACAGCACGCCGCCTCCTCCAAGTCCCCCTTCCACTACTTCTCGCCGCGATCCTCGCCACGATTGGACCGGCAAAGCACAGCGTAGTGAAGTGAGCCGATTAAGGAAGACGAGCCAACTTCTGCAGGGAGATAGTGGCGTCCCCGCGCCGTGTCTGGCCGTGTCCTACGCACCGAAAGAGGGGCAAAAACCAGCCCGTTTCCGCCGAGTTTACACAGTGCGCAGAGCGGCGCAGAGCGGCGCGGAGCTCGACTCGCCCGGCGAGGCGGACGCCTGACTCGTCGACGCCGCCAACCGTTCAGCGCGCGCGCCGCTTTCAAATTTTCAAAACATTTCTCTTTTCGCGCCATGAATAATTTGGGGCGCGCGGGGATTGGAGCCTGGCGGCCTGGCCTGGGCCTGGCCGCCACGTGTGGGGTCGCGAGGCGGAAACGGGGCCGTTTCCCGCACTCGACGCGACGCCGCTGGCCGCGCTGTACACATAAATTTCTTACATAACCTCTCTTTTACTGCGGTCTGACAGCGGTCATTATGTAGGTCAGCGCGGCTGCCGTGTCGAAGGCGCATCGGTTCGCGGGAAAACAGCCCAAAGACGCGGGATCAAGGTGCAAAAACGAGAAAAAGAGAATGACTCGGCAAGTGACTCGCGGCGGCGGTGGTGATGGACGACCCTCCAGGGGGTGGTAGGTCAAGTCCATGTTACTTCGTGATGCCGTGCGCAGGGGCAACACCAATAGGCGGACCGGTCCGTATGCAGATTCAGTCCACGCAAAGAAATATCCGATACGAAGGGGAAAAAACGGTGGAAAATATATGAGGCAGTCGGTCGGGTTTGCGATCCAGCACAGCAGCGACTGACACTGGGCCGATATGACGCGACCAGATTCAACGAGATTCAAACGGGATCGGCACGCTTGTCACACGCCGGGCCATCGCCGTGCCGGAATGGAGTGCAGCGCGTTCCGCAAAGCACCGCCAAGCGCCGCCAAGCGCCGCCGTGCCCATCCATCGCGGCCACCATTAGCGTGTCCAGCACAACGACGGCCTTCATGGCGGGCTCATGGCAGTGCGGATAGGCTCCTCACAGGCCTGATGGGATTTATGCGGTTGCCACGCCATGAGGCCGTGCCATGGGGCCCTGCCATGGGGTTGATGAGCAGGCCGGCGGTCCATCGGTCCAGTCCGGCCGCCTCCTTTGGCCCTTTGCCGCTCCGCTACATTAATGTTGGCTATATTGGACCGACATACCACGCGTAGCGTACTGACCCCGCCACGCCGCGCGGGCTACGCCCCGGGGGCCAACACCACCACGGTTACCAACTTGCCAAAACTTGGATGCCCACCAGCATTTCTTGCAGCAGCCGGCTGCCAGCGCCCGCACCAAATTCGGTAATTGACTTACGCTTCCCGCCCACATGTCAGCAAGTTGGTAATGACTGACTGGCATGCCGGGACGGGCTCGACACGGCCCGGCAGAGCGCGCCTCCCGCCCTATCCAAGCGCAAAGCACTCCATTCGTACACACACAGCCAAATTCGACACATCGCATTCCACCCGAAAACCGCGCCGAAACAACGCTGAACAAACGGGCCCTTTTACATGGGATGGAAGAACGCCAGGGACACAGATCCACGGGCGTGCACAAGGGGGGGGCGGAGGGGGCGATCGCCCCCCGAAGGACCCCAAAGGTATACTTTGAGGCAGGTTTGGCGTAACTCCTGGAAGTTAGGCAAAGTTCCTCAAAAAAAGGTTCCACCGCCCCTCCCGAGGAGGCGAGCTGTGCACGCCCCTGCACAGATCCTGTTACCCCGCGAGCGTTGCGCGCGCACGCACACACGCGTGCAAACACGCCACGCCTGGCCCGGTCTGGCTCGGCCTGGCACGCAGATAGAAGACAAGGCGTTGCAGAAAGAGGAGAGCGTGGTGGGTAGCTCGGTGGAAGGGGCGGAGCAGATAAAACCCCGAGCAAACGGCACAGCACAAGATGGAGTCGTGCGGTGAACAAACCCGCCGCGGCCAGGCCTGCCCGCGGGAAAAAGACAAGTTGGGGACGGGAGTAGAAATTAGGCAAGAATTAGCCGAGATCTGCATGCTGCATCCCCCGCCCCCACAACATCTACCAAGCAAACTCCACGCCGCCGAGCCTCGACAGAACAAGACTCGTAAAGTTTACGCCCTGCACGGCACGGCCCTGGCACGACGGCATGGGCTGATGAATGAGTTCCAGAGTGCACTTCGAGTTCCACCAGATGCGTCTGGCTCGTCCCAGGGCCAGCGCCAGCGCCGCCTGTGTGTGGTTTTGCTACACTGGGCTGCCGCCCGCTGCCGCCGCCACCAAGGGGCGCCCTGCAAATAGTACGCCATGCCGGCCTGAAGAACACCGCCCTGCGAATAGCGGGAGGCAGCAGCAGGCGCGCTGCAGGCTGCGCGGAAAAAAGGCGTCAAACAAGAGAGCGGCGCACAGTCTAGGCCGGCCGCGTTTGCCGCGTTCGCAGATGGCGGCACTGGGTGCGGCGGCCCCGCTGTACATCGTGCGACGGCACCCCGTGCCAACTGCTAAAACGGGTCGGAGATTTGCGAGCGAAATTCTGCGCCTCCCAGCAGCGGCGGCGTGGCAGCAGCAGGGACCCGGCGCCGCTAAAATCACTTAAGCAGCAGCCCCGCGCGGCACCAACGCGCCTCGCCACGCCCTAAGACCCGAACCACTTGGCTGGTTTGCATTGTGTGGAGATATGGAGTGGAAGCAGCCAAGTCAAAGTACAAGTCGGGGCGAGGACGGCGACGAGGACGTCTTCAATAAGAAACAGGGCTTCGGCGCGCTCCAACTGGATCGCTTCTTTTCCAATGCAAATGCCTTCCCGCTCTTCCAACTCCTCGGCAATAAAAGGAGCACCGTTACCAAAACCGCCGCATCGCGCGGCCCCGCCCTCGCACTGGCCTAGCCTCGTCCTAAACCCTCCAGTAAAAGATACACAACGGGCGCGTTTAATTCTAATCTCTAGAGCACAATCCTGTGGCTTCCTCACTCCATTTTTACTATGTCCCACCAGAGAGCCAAGGCCTGAGGAGGGGCGGGGCCGCCACTGCACCTCCAGGATCAGGGCCAGAAATTTACGAGGTGATTTCGAGGTTACTAATGCCCCCTCCTCGCCAGAGGAAACTTTTCCCTCCAGACGGAGAAAGCCCAAATATCCCATACATTTGAGGTGCTGAGTAGAAGCACGCCGGCTGCAGGAAACGATGAGTATAAAAAGAGGGAGAAAACGGCCCGCAGAAGGGAGGAGAAAATGAATGTACGGAGGAGAGAGGCAAGGAGCGAGGTGAGAGGGCCCCAGCTGCGTGCATGTGTGCATCACACACGCGCTCACACACACACACGGGCGGCGACATGCAGGGAACTCCCATCCTGCGCCGGACGTGGAACGATGTGTGATGGTACCATCTAAAAACGTCCCGGCTGCACCCAAGGGGTTCACTGTTCCGCAAAAGACCAGAAACACAAAAAAATGCCCCTTTTTCTTGCGGAAAGGGGGGAGGACGCAGTCCCTAAAAGGTCGTGTGGTGAAGGTCGCAAATGAGGTAACAGTAAACAGTCATCAGAGCGCAGGGCTGGTGACACATGAGCAGGGGGGCGGGGGGCGCGTACGGCCGCGTACGACCACTCTCCAGCCCTCGCCACGCTAGACACATACAGTAAAGAAGGGGCCCCTCGGAGCCCCGCGACGTTTGCGCAAGGAAATTCGACACTCACACGTCAACCACTCCTCCAGCCGCCGTCACACACGTGAACGGAAAAACCTCTCGCAGGCCCCACTCCACCAGGCTGCCGGGCCACCAGGTAGGGGCGGCGCTGGCTTCCAGCTTGCTTCCAGCCCACTGCTCCAGGCAGGCTCCAGGCTCCGGCGCCGCTCCAGTCAGCCCAAGGCGCAGCGCACGCTTTTACAACTCGAAGCAAAGGGTTTCCAGGACGGGATCTCATTAGGGCGGGTTTGGTTTCGAGTCGAGCGCAGCCGAGCCGTGCCGCAGAGGGCGCGTTGCCGAGCCGGAGCCGAGTTCCAACCCCCGACCGCACGAGCTGGCAGCGAGGCTAGCAGCACCGCGCTGCGCCATGCCTGTGCCTGCCTGTGCCCCAATTGATTGTTAAGACCCACTCAATCGCGCTCCTAAGTCGTTGAGCCCCCGCAGCGCTGCTGTTTTTTCCTTCTCGTGAATTTACCAAAACCGTGGGCGTGGGCGTGGGGTGGGGCGGGCGAGGCGTGAGTGCGAAGTCTAGCTGGGCGTTAGCGCGACCTTGGATCTCCCTTACCCTTCTTCCCCTCCCCCGGGGCCGGAACGCCAACATTCAAAAAGAAGCAGGCAATTTGGGAAGTGGATGGACGTCCGGGCTTCAGGGAGAGCGAGAGGGATGGAGTCCCCCAAAAAAGTGTCCGACGGACAAGCATCGTCAAAGGCTGTCCTCGTGCATGCCACGGTGCCGCGGCCGGCGTGTCGTAATGAGACTCAAACAAAGCCTTTGTGAAAGCCATTCTGAATTTGCCGCCCGCCCGGCGTCCGGCCGGCCGCACCGGGATGAAACTTTTTTTCGCGGCCTTCGTCGGTGCCCTCAAAATGTTCCAAATTGTTGGCCGTGGCCGGACGGCCGGCCCCCCTTTCAATCAGAGTGTGCATGCGGCCCAGCCAACGACCCGTGCCGATGGCCGCCCGTCAGTCTCATCCCGACCCTGAACCATATTTTCCGCTCTGGATGGCCCGACCCAGGCCCGGCCGGACCGTGAGCCGGACCGTTCGAATCGGGATCACATCGGATGGCCTCCCCGACGACCGCCCCCACCGGCATGCTCGGCTGGGCCCGGATTCGCATCACGACGCAGTCCGTTTGAGACCTGCTCACGCCCTTGAACAAGTCACCCAAGATGGAGGCGGCAGTGAATTTCCAGTGAATACTCCGAAGAGGGGCGCTGGAGTGGCAGAGGTAGGAGTCCGTCCCAAAAATCGGCACGTCGGGAGCGAAAACGTAGCTTCCCTTGTGAGACAAGGCCCCGAGCACTCTGACCCGGCACGTCGACGACGTCCTCCGATTGAATGGGGCAGTCGGACGGGGACGCCGTCGTCGTTCTGTCGCGCAGACGGTCGCAGACGCGGCGGCGCCACCTGCCACGCGGCTGCCACGTGGGACGCGGGGGTCTTGGCCGAAGGCTCCGAATAGAAGGGATGAAGAAAGCACGACTCCATTTTATGGACGCTCTCAGGAAAGGCAACGCGGCGGGTCGGGCGGACATCGCGCGGACCTAAAAAGGTGCTGAAACACGCGCGCGCGCGGAAAAGGGGGAAAATGGGCCGAAAGGGGTCCGGGCGGCAGCACGACGTCTTGCGCCAAAGTGCCACCAGCTCCAGCTTGCCTTGCTTGGCGGCGTCGGGATCAACATTCTTCCCTTTTTGCCACATCCGCCAGCCCATGGGGGCCCAGACCGCGGATATGAATTGGCGGTGCAGCCTCGCGACACACGCTGTGAAGCGCCTCGCGGAATCCTCTCTCTCTCTCTTCCTCTCCCTTATCCACGCGGGGTGCCGCCGGGGTGTCACAATGGAGGCGCTGCGGGAGGCCGCCCATCAAGACCAGACACTGCCCCTCTCTCTACCTCAACCCCACCGCGTACCAAGGAGTGAATCATTGGGGCGTTGGATGCGAGCGTGCCATCACGGCCCGGCTACACGTAGCGAGGCGGAGGCGGCCGCCATGACGCCTGTCTCCTTTCACCTTGTTTAACACGGCCTCGGCCCTGCCTAATTTATCAACGACACTATGGGAATGCGCAAGGCACAGGGCGCAGGGCCTGGGGGCGCGCGCCGGCGCAGCGAACCCTCAAAGGGAATACTTCTGGAATCCGGGTGAGTCGCCACAGCGTGGCCAGCGGCGCGGCTAGCAGCGTGGCGCGCCAGCCCAAAGTTTGCCTACAGTCGTGTTCCAGATTCCGGCCAGGGCCGCCAGGGCTGCGTACTTGGGCATGCGAAACGAGCAGACCGAGTTCCGATATAAGGGCTGCTCCCCGCAGGCGCCCACTTAGGGTCGTTCCGCGTCGGGGTCATTCCACCCAGGCGCCGCGCGTAGGGGTCGTTCCAGCCACGACGTGAGGTCGTTCCCTCTAGAGGTCAAGTAGATCGTTCTTGAGGACCAACACGTAGGACCGTTCATCGTTCCCTCCGGGTGCTGTCCACGAGGTCGTTCCAAGCAGGCGTCGCACCTTAGGTTGTTCCTGGCGGAGAGATTTGTTCCAGGCGAGTTGTTCCCTCCACTCCAGCCCTTCACTTTGAGTCGTTCCACGAGGCAGGCGTCACACTTAGGGTCGTTCCCCGGCGTCACCGCAAAGCGCTTGAGCTTGCGAGCGCAGTGTGCGGTTGCGGTTGAGTGGTTGAGAGGGACGCAGCCTCAACTGTTGCTGCTGCGCGTCGCGCGAGCGCTTTCTCGCATCAAGCACAAAGATAGGCGTGGCTCGGCGGGGCCATTAGAGTTGGAGCGCAGACGAGATGGATGGAGTGAGGTGTTCAGACAACTATACTTGCCCCCGACCACAGCTCACCTTCCCCTCCACCCGCATGCGGAGACGACACCGAACGAGGAACTACTCTGCCGGCAAAATTGGAGCACACCACGAGGGGCGAGGCCCGGGCGAGTCCCCCGGCCCCACCCCAAAGCACGTAGCATCCCCTGAAATCTAGGCCGCCGGAGCTAACCGACAACAGCTTCGGCAGCCGGGGGAAAGAGAGCCGCCGTAACCAGTATTTGAACCTCCGCCTTTGTCGTGCTCAAACCAAATGAGAATCTTGCCTCTGCTTATCTTGCCAGCCCGGCCGAGGCCCCGGCGCCGCGCTGCCGCCACATCGCCTTTAATAATTCTTTCCCTTTGACGTCGGCCGATGCGGCAACGCCGAGGCAACGCCGCGCTGGGGCGATAATTACGCGAGGCACAAAACCAGCCCCGTTTCAAACGTCTTCCAAACCATGATGAAAAGCAAGCACCCAAAATGGGTCTGGCAAAAATGGTGAAAACAGCCTTTTCTTTCACGGCGGTTGCGTTTGCAATATTCTTTCGACGTCGTGCGAGTGCCAGCCGAGTCGAGCAGCGCGACGTGCAGGTCAACGAGCCGCGAGCGGCACCGCCCGGCACCGCCCCCTCCGTAAAAACGCGCATTCGCCAAAAAGTCGCAAAAGCAGTCCCGCCTGGAGACAATTACCCGGGCAGCCAAGATACGGAGCGCGGCGGGGCCGAGGCGCGGCAGTGCCGCCATGAGGGAACAAAAATAATGAGATAAAGCCATGAGCAGCGAGGGGCCCGGGCGTGGCGGGGCGTGGCGGCGCTCCGAGCACTCGCAAGGCTGCGGCGCATGAGAGCGTGGTTACAGCGACTCCGGCCATAAATCAAGGGAACACAAGCAGAGGGTACGGAGGGCACACAGCGAGGGAGGCCCCAAACCTCGGCGAGCAGCGGCGCCGTGCCCGACCGCACCGACCGGGCGAGGCTACGGGCGAGGCAGGGCTGGGCGAGGGCTGGCTGCCCTTGCGGGGCCGCGCGCAAAAAGATGCATACGCAAGGCGTCGCGACGATAGCGTTCTCCAATCAGGGCGTTGTCGCGGAGTAAAGCGCCACACACGGCCAAGGGCAGCCGTGGGGCAGCGGTAGGGCGTGGCAAGGACGGCCGGCCATGCCAGTGGGGACCGCGCGCTCAAAAAGCAGCCCCGCTACTTTGTGCGAGGCCCTGCCGGACGGCACAATCACCACTCGTGCCGCGCGTGTGCGTGTGTTTTCTGTTGGTGTGCGAGCGCGTATATACCGCAGGAGGAAACGGCTAGGCGCAGCCAGGCAAAACGGAGAAAAGCAGCTCCGCCCAGGCGAGCAGCATCATACCTGAAACAAAGCAAATAGAGAACACGTTGAGGTTTTCCGGTTTGGGTACACACGCTGCGAACTCGTCACTCAGCGCGGTCGTCGACAGTGGGAGCGATGCAGCCCCGAGATAACGAAAAGCAAAGAGCGGCCCCCCCAGGCCAGCAGGGCAAAGGGCCCAGCCAAAGGGCCCGGCCAAAGGGCTGGAGGCCAAACTGGGGGCCAAAAGGACCCGCAGGTCCCCGAGGACGCACCAGAAGGGACCCAGGACCCGGCGAGCGGCCCGCCGAAGGCACACAGAGGGGCACCATAGATGTTTAATAGAGTACCGTGTCGACACCCGATTCCCTGCTGGCCAGTGTCGGCCAGTGTGCAGTGTCCCTGAAACAGTTCTCCCAAACAAGGGATCGACTCATGTAGTGACGGCTACGGCCGTAATTCCATCAGCCAATGTTTGCTAACTAGCCATGGGCGTCCCGTGGGAGGACCTGCTGGCCACAAAGCCGCAGCGCCGCAGCAGCCGCCTGAGCGCGCACGCGTACACGGCTCGAAAACACCAAGCAAAAATACAAGGGCGAGAACACGCAGAACAAGGACAAAATGGCGGACAGTCATTTTGTCATTCATGTCACGCGGCATGAAACATTCATAACGATAGCCGTTCGTTATACACGTGTCAACTGTGGCCACGTCTGACCGAGTTCGTTCGGCGCGGATTAGTCACGTTCGCGTTCCTCAGCCGTTTTTGCACGGACATGACAAGTCATTTATGGACCTTGTGGTGGAACGAAGGAAACAAATCAATGGCGCCTTTTTGACAAAATGTGGTACCGAGATGTTTTTCGAAACAAAGGGGCGTTCCATTCTAGCCTGGCCAAGCGGTATTAGCTTGGTAGGCAGTGCTGGATGCAGCCTGCAGCACAGCGTAGGGCAGTGAGCGTCCTCTTTGAGCGGCAGCGAACGCAGCGTGGCCGCAACTCGGTGGTCGTAACTTGTGCGTGTGAGGCCCGGACCGAGGCCGAGGCCCCAAGTTCGGAGGGGTCACTTTGGAATTGGCTTAGGCTGGTGACCAGTCTGTCCGCCTAATCAGAGGCCGTCTGCCACAAAGGGGCCAGGCGCAACTGCAGTCCCAAACTCGTCGAGTCAGAAAGAGAGAACTGCTGCTGCAGCCGACGGCGTCCACAGGACCGCTGGAAACACAATTTCGGGCCAACCTGCAGCAGTAGCGCTTCCGGGCCCAACCGGGCCGCGCCTGGTCGGTCGGTGCGCCATAAAACACGCGCTGGAAGGAAGGCCACTGGGCGTGTCGGGTTGGCTTGGCGTTGCCCTGGCGTTGCCAGCCCTCGGATTCCAAAGCCCCATCGCCATTGTTGCAGGAATAACGTGTGCCATTGTAAGGTGGGGCCCAACTCGCCCAGCCAGGCGAGCCGGGCGGGCCAGACGCCCAACACGGTCCACTGCAGCAGCCCTTCTTCCGCGTCCGCCGATCGGCCTACACTTCCATCTACCGGAATAACCGCCTCCTCGTCTTGACGCTATTTTCCCTCCGGCCCACGAGAATCGCCGCGGTCTCTGGCCTGACTGCCCGCACAAAGACGCGGACGAAAACGCCCATTTCGCTGTCCTTTCCTCTTCACCGCGCCCACCAGAATCGTCCGTGCGCCCAATAAGAAGACTCCCATCCAATCCCATTTTCTAAACAGAACATTTTGTCCTCGACATGACTTTTTTATAGTCGACTCGACTTAATTACAAAAGCGCGCGTCGCAGCAACGGCGGCTAATCCCGCACACGCGCCGAGTCGCGCGGGAGGAGCCGGGTGAAAAGTGGGGGTGGGGGAGGAGGAAGCTTGGAGCAAGCTCGGAGCGAGCAACGAGCGCGGCACTTCTAAATCAGGGGCACGGGGATTAATCCCGCAGATTAGCCGTGTCTTTTGTCCGCTATCACAGTTGGCTGGCTGCAGCGAACAGACAACCACGAGCAGGAGGCAAGGTGCCGGGCGAGGAGAGGAAGGGGGCTTTCAATTCCGTGCGCGAAGGGAAGGGGGAACAGAAACATGGCGTTCGGTGGCGAGCACAGGCAAGCCCCTCTCGGGCACGCCACCATTTGGCGGGACCGAAAATGTGCCGCAGAGCTGTCAGCTGAGAATAATCCAATTCCAGCCAGTGCGGTGCCAAAAGCGCAAGCAACAAAACTTGCGCTGCTTGTCGTCCCCACTCGATCGGTCAAAGCTTCTTGCCTGCGCACGCACACGTCGTGCACGCGCGTCACACCGCGACCCACATTCCGGAGCCCGGCCTATTTATTTTGGAGGAAAGTCAGAGAGGGCGCCGCGCCGAGCCCTGGGCCTCGGGCCCTGGGACACGAAGAAACTTGTGTGCCCATTGTGTGCGAGGTGAAAGCATGAAGAGGGATAAAGAGGAGAGAAAAGGGGCAAAAAAGAGAACGGAGAGAGAGAAGGGACAGCGGAGCAAAGGCAGAAGAAAGAGCGAATGTTACGGCAAATGAGGGAGACAGATGAGGACGCGGAAGTAAGAGCGGGCGGAGCTGTTTACACATAGAACCCGCTCACTCGCCCACACACACAAGCGCACACACACGCACACACACCTACACTCACACACACAGATGCCCTCGCGGGAGGGTGCCCTAACAGCCCTTCAGAGATCAGGTGTAGCGCTGCGCAACTCAAGAACGAGGGACCGAAAAGGAGGTCCAGAGAAAGGCAGCGCGCGGCGCGCGGGGTGAAAGCAGAGCCGCAACGTAACCAAATTCCGGGAAATTTCCACGCCGCAGCCCACAGAGTCACTTTTTTTCGGAATGCTATTTCCGTCTGCTGTGTTGCGGAAACGGGCCTGCCTGGAAATATCCAAAGCAAAAGAGTTTTTCAAGATTTCCAAGGAGTGGCGGCTGCAAGGGCTGCACCACATTAACACGTGGGCCCTGGTAACAGCGCCGCCGCGGCCCCGCCGGCCCCGCCCCGTGCCGTCCCGGCCGCCGTCCTAGCCGCGGCCCCGGGGATCGATGCCCCCACCAACCCCATCCGGGCCCCGACCAAGGCCCGACCAAGGCCCGACCGGGGACGTCGCCGGCAACCCGGCCAATTCACGGCCTCACACAAACCCGGCGAAGCGCGGCCCCGATGGCACCAAGCCCGGGCGGGGGTGGCTCAGCGCCGAGCGGGGTAGGCAGCGCGGAGGCAGCGTGGAGGCAGCGCAGCGCGGAGGCAGGCCTACCCTCACGGCGCCCAGGCGACTGGGGAATATTCATTTTTAATTCCCTTTTTAAGGCTTTTCTGGGCGTGTAGTGGGAGGCAGGCTGTTTGGTCTTGAAACCCTCATCCGGGCACCGGAACGGACAAAGAGATGGCCTTTTTCCTCCGGCCCGGCGGAATCTACTTATGTCCACTCGAGCAAGACAAGAGCCCCCGCCGCCCCACGGACAGGACGGGGCTGACGCCACGCCAAAAGAAACTATCGACGGCGACACGACACAACTTCTGCCGCGCGAATTACGGCGGAACTCAAAACAAGACGCCGAGTTTGGGCCTGTTCATTGAAGTGGTTCACCGGCGCCCTAGCCTCGCGTTTCGACGCGGGGATGGCGAAAGACAGACAATGTTCCGCCCAAAAAGTTGCCGCCCCTCTGTTCGGAAACTCATTCCGAGCTGGTGGCGCCCTGGCGCTGCCAACCGGCTGGATGACCACGGCGGCGCGCCGCGGCGGGCTGGGCTCGATTCGGGGAGACCTACGTCAACACGCACAAGAAGGAACCTTCCTTCAGCCCGCACACAAACTTGAGGACACTAATTAAGTTAAGTGCTGCTTCCCGCACGCTGCTGGGGCTCGTGTGTATGTGAAGCCGCTGTGTACGTGCGCGCCGCTCTCTCCGCCTGTGTGTGTGTCACGCTCTCTCACACACACAGCCGCGCAAACACAACGCGTGCAATCAAACAGCAGGAATCCGCAGTTTCCGCTGACTTCCGCAGCCTCCGTGGCGGCAGCTGCAACGTCGTATGGCGCAGTGGGGCGTGGAGGGGCGTAGCGGGGCTGCGGAGCGTGGCGGGGCACCCTAGTACCGTTCCAGCAAACGCTCCGTACAACAAGAACGCAGCACTTGGAAAGAGCAAATAATTCACTTGGGGATTCCGCCGATAATTCGACCCTGTTTTTCCAAGCCATTCCGCCTCCACTTCATCGAGGCCATGTCGATAAGCAGCGAACCTTTTGTCTCACCAATGCGGCGCGCTGCTCCACGCCAGACAAAAGGACCGAACGCAAATTCATTTCAAGTTGGAGGGCGGCGCGCCGCGTCGACAAAAGCAGCACTCGGCCTTTAACAGTGTCCCCCCGGCCAAGTGCGTGAGAGACGGCGGGCCGGGCGGGCCGGGTTGGGCCAGGCGATACGACTCGGCCCTGACTAAGACCGATGAGCGAAGGGAGGAAGGGCACAGGGCATGCACACGCGCCATGTTTCTCTTAAGACGGCCCCCACATCCAGGGTTGCCTCCAGACCTGCCCCCGGTACGCCCTCCGCAGCTGTCCTCAGAGCGTCCTTCAGGCCTTTCTCGCAGCGACCAGCCTCCCTCCACCGGGGACTGTCACCGCCACGGTCTCTACCACTGTCACCGAAACAGTCCCTGGCAAGGATCGCAACTTGCCTCCGGCACTGCCATGCACTGCCACCGACGAACACAGCGAGCCCGCCACCACGACAGAGTGTCCACCACAGCGCTTTCACGCTGGCCGCCAAACCGCACTCAGCCGGGCAGCCAGCCACAAAGCGCCAATCCATTGCACAAACCACAGCGAGTCTGCCCTGGGACAACGCTCCGCGCCCGCGCCGCTCGCCGGGTATCTTTGGGTCGTTAGCAGGCGTGCGTGACTGGGGGCGGCCAAACCCCGGCACTGCAAAACGCGGCCCCCTTCGAGCAGCCTCAGGGCGCACTTAAGCGAGACGCCGGCGGTTCGAACGAGGAGCGGCACCCGATGAACCACGGCCAATTCGTCACTTGAGGCGCGATGGCCCCGAGAGCCGCCCAAAGCCGCCTTTTCTTTCGTGAGGCCGGCCTCAGAATTTGGGCTGGATTGCGGGTTAGCGCGCAGGGTAAGGGGGTGGGGTGTTCCGGCAAAGGGGCACGCCAGGGCTATTTACATGATAATGTGCTAGCTTTCTGTTCACCACTTCGGAGGTATTACGCCCCACCCCGCCAACCCCTTGGCGATCCGAGTGTACACACACTCCGCCCCATCCACTTTTCTCCGGCATGGCCGGCGGCTGGTGTTTCATAAGATTGCACCGGACAAAAGGGGGATCTGGCGTTACGCAGCAAAGAACGGGGGGCACCGTGTATGAATGACTCGGCAAAAGCCCTCGTCCACATATTGCGTAACGCGCGTGACGGTCCACCTTGGCGGCCAAGTTTCCGGCGCCACGCCGAGGAAGCGGCCGTTCTGCGGGTAATGAATGGGACTCCAGTCCCAGCCAGCGCGGTGTATCCAAGGATTCCGGATATATATCCAATTTTGCCGCCAAATTAAGTTTTTGACCTGGGCCCCGCCTTGCCCCGCCCTGGCGCGGCCCGCCTAGATCTGGCGGCGGCCCTAATCCCCTCGGTTCCTTTCAGCCCGTCTCCGCGGCCTCCGAGGCCTCAGAGGCCTTCGAGGGGGAGTCCCGCAACAAAAAGAGGATGAGGCAGTCAGGTCGGCGGGCCGGCGGCGTGCCCGCGCGGCAAACTTGGCGGCGCCGGGAGAGACCGCGCCCATGCCTCGGCCACCCGAAAACCACGCCGCGCAAAAAGGCAGTGTGGTGGCCCACCTGCGGCCACGGCTCACGTATGCAAAGGAGCACGCTATCACGGAACGCCAGTTTTCGGCACTATTTGAAGTGAAGCACGTGCACTGCTGCTGACAATGCGGCAGCGGGGCTCTCTATCCTCCCAGGCCTGCACTGCCACTCCCAGCGGGGACTGCAGTGCCCTCCAACGACTGTCTGTCCGTCCACCTGTCCGCCGGACCAACACAAATAACAAGGAAGCGAGGTCACGAGAGCGAGGGAGCGAGATAATATCTGGCACGAGATGTCCGGCAACAGCGGCGCGTTGTTTGCTGCTGTTGTTTTTGCGTTTAATGTGCAGGCTGTTTCTTCAGCAGCTGTGGAAACACGTTCGCCACGCACGGCCTGCCGGCCTGCACGGCCCTCCAGCGCGCCGAGCCCGTCGAGGCCGTCTGCGACCTCGGCCACGCTCCATCATTCGGCTGGCCGCGTTCGGAGTGCTGGCTGCGCCGAGCGGCGCCGAGCTCCGAGGGGATGGGCGTCCAGGTGCGAGGCTCCACATGCGGAGCGCGGGGCGGCGCGGTGGGGGCGGAGTGCCAACTGCTGTCTAGATTACCGCCCGGGCTGCGCGCTGCTCATCAACACAATGCACATGTCCCGGGGGCTGCATCCCATCACCGTGCCCCGGGGCATCGCGCCGTGCCCGCCGAGCCCGCCGCGGACCGCCCAGATTAAATGACTACCGGCCGGCCCCTTTCAGTATCAATCCATTTGCCGTAATTCCTTTAGAGGCGAAGAAAAGTCCTGGCCGGGGACGCAGCGCAGCCGCCTTTGTAATCGGCGCGCAAACCTGTCGGGGCGTGGCGCCGCTCGCCCGGCGAGCAACTCAAGCAAGCGGGGCCCTGATTAATTGGGAGGCGGGCCGAGTCCAAGATAAACAATAACAACCTCCACGGCGACGGCCTCGGCGACGGGCTCGGCGACGGGCCGGCGCTCCGTATTCTTTGTGCATTAGGCCCCGCCTGGGCCCCCTCTGGGCCCGCCACGCCGCGACGCCCCCACCACTGCAGCGCTGCGCTTTGTTAGACATTCCCGGAGATGAATTAAATTTAATATTTTCCCTCTGTGCGGCCCGGGGGCGCGCCTCCAGTGCGCCTCCAGCGCGCCTCCAGCGGCACTCCAGCCGGGCAGAGGAGCGCGCGCGACGACTCGGCCTAATCCACTCGCGTCGTCCACCGTAAAAACAGGTGGTAATTACAGCGCACGGCGCCCCTCGCGGACAGACTGCGAACCATTAAAGTGCTGCCCGGCCCCGGGCAGCCTGGCCGCCAGCGGCGCGGAGAGACAAACTCCACAGTAAATCTGCAGGACCCGAACTGGCGTTATTCCATTCCTGGCTGCAGTTTTGCCGTACCTCCGGTTCCGTCCCGCTAAATGCTCGGCATTAAGGAGTTTATTCCAGGAGGCGCGGCCCCGGCGAAGCGAAGCCCCAGCCAGCGCAGCCCCAGCGCAGCGCCAAACGAGGCGAGGAGCTTAGGCAAAACTACACCACGCTCCACTCGCTTTCGCAATTAACGGCTGAAACTACGTGGCAAGCAAAAGGGGCGCAGGCGAGGCAGGCGAGGCAGGCGAGGCAGGGAGGGAGACATCCAGCTAATGAGCCGTGGCAGGACGCGCAGAGATATGGAGGTCAGCGGCGGCGCTCAGCGGGCGCGGGGCCAGGTTGGAGGCAGCAGTGTGTGTGTGTGTATGTGTGTGTGTGTCTGTGTCTGCGCGCGAGTGTGCAGGTTTACATGAGCGCAGGCCAGTTGGCGATTACGTGTGTGTGTGAGAGAGAGTGTGTGTAAGTGTGTGAGTGACAGAGAGAGAGACCATCCGACACACGCGGGTCGCGCGAAATTCCGCGAAGTGGGTCAACAACGGGCTTTGTGCGCGCTGGACGGCGGTGGACGAAATGACTGACGGGCAGCTGCACCGTCATTTGGCCCCGGGAATAAATAACGCCAAACGAAGCGCCTGCCCGTCCGCCACTGCGTCCCGGTGGAGCGGGGACACTGGAAACTGCGGGGGTAGACGGCGCGGCGCAGTGTAGGCCCCACGTGTGTGCCCCTCTGCCGGGGCCTGCGACCCCTTTTTCCCCGCCAAGTCGCCCGGCGAGGCCCTCTACTCGGAGAGGCCGCTGTGCCGCACTGTGCGCCGCCCTGCAGCTGTCCTCGGCGTCCTTGGCAGCCGCGCAGGTGTCGACGCCCGGCTGGCGCTGCCTCGCCTCGCTCGCCCCGACAATCCTTTTCATCTAAACGATCGTCGCAAGGCGGGGTGGGGCGGGGCACGGCGAGGCGCGAGGGCATTCACGACGCGGCAAGCATTCGGCAAGCATTCCGGGAGAATGCTGGCGAATAGCGTGACACTGGAATTCGCCCTTCATGTCTAGTGGCGGTAGCCTCGCGCCGGGGCGGGGCGGGGCGGGCGGCCCGGGCCGACTGGGGGCGAGCCAGGCCGAGCCGGGGGCGCGATAGGCCGCCGAGGTGTGTGTACCTTCACCGAGTGCAACCCCGTTACCCACCGAGACGCTCCGTGCAAGGTCTTGCCGAGTCCCTCCCTCTCGGCTATACACGCTCACACAGGCGCGCGTGAGTGCACACACACACACCGACTCGCCCACTCTTACACTGACGCTGCTCGACGAGAGGGAAGGAATTCCCATTCGCCAAAGCAATACTGAAGCGAAGCCGCAGCGCCGCGCCGGCCGAGTCGTGGCGGGCGGGCCTCGCGCTGCGCCTCGCGGAACATCCATAGCGCAACGCGAGAACGAATGAGGGGCGGGGAGGTAAATGTTACACTGGAAATCTGTAAGGGAAAAGAAGAACAGGGAAAATAAAAACAGCGTGGCGAGGCAAAGTCGAGATTTCACATTACGGAATTTCTTTTCCCTTGAAAGCGACTTTCTTTCTGCTCGGCAAGACAGGGCCGCCACGCCCCACCACGCCCCGCGAGCCTGGCGGCCAGGCAGCACCGCAGCACAACTTTCACTGCAAGGTCTAGGGAGAGGGGACCTGTTAGCCTACCAGGATCGTCCCGGCTGGTGCCAGGGCAGCGGCGGGGGCGGGGGTGGCGGCGGGGCGGGCGGGGCGCGGCGGGGCGCGGCGGGGCGCGGCGGGGCCCCGGGGGACACAGGCACTGGGGTGCAAAGAGGGTGGCGCAAGGTCGGAGAGGGAGGAGGCGCGCGACAGATCAATACCTCACACAGCGCCGGCCCAGGCCCCGGCACAGGCCCCGGCACAGCGCCGCACGGAGCTGGCAGAACTGCCGGAGCCGGGCCAGGCTGCTGGATAAAGCCCCACCGCCAAAATTTGAGAGGTAACGTTTAATTAAATTTGGTGGCTCGCCTCCGCCGTCTCCGCGACGCGGCGGTGACAGCGCGCGCGCACATCATCGCCACGCCGCCGTTCTGCCGCCAGTGCAGGGGCCGTTAAAGCGTTCCGCTGGGTGGAAACCACGACGACGACGTTCGGAACGGTTCAAAGAGGTACAAACAACGTGCGACGATGTCCGCGACCACGCCGCAGTCCGTCCGACGCACAGAGACCCCTGCCGCAGTCCAGCATCTGGCCGGGGACGGCGTGGATGCTGCGCGGCCGGCGCGGATACCCCGCGTCGCAGTGCCGCCAGCGCGACTACCCCGCGCGGACGGCGCACTGGGTACAAAACGCTACTTGCCGTCGCACCGGGACGTCGCTGCTTTCCCGGCCACATTTTCGTCCAACGAGGGTTCACGCTCGGCTAGCCGTTTCAAAGGATCCTCCGAGTACCGGGTGGAGATTAAACGAGCGTTCCGCTCCATTCGGCGAGTTTTTTCACGAGGGAACACTGCAGCGAGGCTGGCGCTGCTCACGACGGCAACCACGGGCTGCAGGGCAAAAGCGGCAAAAGCGGCCAAAGCGGCCAAAGCACAAACCGGCTCGCCTAACGAGGCCAACGCACCGACATCAAAAAGCGACCCAGTCCCCCCTCCCAACGCGCTAGGGGCTAATTTTTTCTCCGCTCTGAACAGGTATAAAGCCGTGCAAAAAGCTTGTGAAAAGGACGGCAAAAGAAATAAACACCGCCGAAAAAATCTTGAAAGTTGTGGTGCCAGTTCATTGCAGGGCTGTTGGGTCTACGAGGTAAACCAGCCTCCAGCGCTTTTAAGCACATTATTTTTTGGGAGTTCTTTTTTTTCCTGTTCCTCCGTTTGAGCGAGCCTCATCGCAGCGCCACTTCAATCTAGGCCGGACGTTCGCAGCACATTCGATACGTAAATCCCAGACAGCTCCACGAGACGTGCCCGAGCATGCCCCGCCAGGCCCCGCCAGGCCCCGCCATGGCCTCCGTGCACGCGAGCAAGCGCCCGTATACCGTCCATATGCTGATGCTGTACGTGTGAGCGCCGCCACGTGTGTGTGTGTGTGTGTGTGTGTGTGTGTGTGTGTGTGTGTGTGCGCGCGCGCGCTCTGCGTCCGTATGTGTGCACCTGTACGCCCGCGCACGTCCGCGCGGGTGTGAGGGAGAAAGTCAGTATGCGCGAGTTCCTTGCCTGAATAATGGCGAAGGGCCGTACCTCTTTCCACTCCAGGGAAAAGGAAGAAAAAAAGTGAGGAAGGGGGTGGGCGGCCTGCTGTTGACGCCTCTGCCGACGCCTCGTGAAGCCTTCACTCCGAAAAAGTTGGCTGGCGAGCTCGGCGCGCTCGGAGCGCTCTGCGGCCGCCCGGCCTGCCCTCGTCAAACACCAAGAGCTTTCGCCGGCTCGAGATCAGAGCCACTCCCGATATTGATGATATTCGCCGGGCCGGCGTCATCCCGCGGGATTGCACCCTCGCGGCGCGGCCTGCCAGCCCGACAGCCAGCCCGACAGCCAGGCAGGCGGCCAGCCAGGCAGCCAGGCAGGCAGGCAGCCAGGCAGGCAGCCCACGCGCCTGGCCCCCGGCGTAACTACTTCCAGGAGAATATCTCAACAAGACTCTCACTTTACGCACCGAAATGGGATGGTAAAAAGTTGCTCTTCCGCGCTTGTCGTTCCCGCCGGGATGGAGAACGGGTGGGGGGTGCGCGCCAAGCAGAAAACCCGTTCCCCGCCCAAAAATTCCACCTCCACCTCGGAACCCGCGCGCGAGGCACTGTAAACGGCGTGCAGTTTAGCCCGGCCTCGGCAGGCGGGCGCGGGCCTGCGGGGCGAGCGGGCGCCGCTCTCATCTCGGCCCTCCTCGGGGCCAGGGCGTAAGGGCCCTCCTCGGCACACGGGGCGGCGCGGTCCTTTTCCTTTTAGGGCGGGCCTGCCGAGGCCTGCCGAGGCGACTGCAGTGGCCGGCCGGCGAGCCGCAGCCACACGGATCGGCCGGCTTGACGGACTACAAGAGCTGCACCGCGCTGAGTGGCCGCCAGGCCGCCAGGCCGCGCACCCCTCTGGCGGGGAATTAAAAAAGGCGCCTTTTAATGTCTCGACCCGGCCGGCGCGGCGCGGCGCGGCAGTGCCGCTCTGTTATGAGGCTGCGGCATCTCCGGAACGTTCCAGCGGCCCCAGCAGCGGCCCGCGAGCACGCTGAATTACGGGCGGGCTTTCGGGGGGCCAAGCGGCGCCGTTACTTCGCCAAAGCGGCTCCGTCCACAGGCTCGGCAGGCTCGGCAGTCCGAGTACTTGCCAAGAAGACGGCCGTCCAGAGACATGGGGGGGCGCGGGCCACGCGACCGTCGCGAGCACCGCCCGTCCGTCACGGCGGCGAGCCGATCGCGGGGCCGCCGCCCTTCAGGCGACCCGACCGCCCTTCACGCAGACAGGGCCCTGCTGAAGCCACGGCGGGGCGGGGCGGGCAGGTGAGGCGGCGGGCGCGCGAGTTGACATCGACAACGACGGGGCCCCAGCCGTGCCGACTTGTCGCCGCAGCTGCTGCCTCTCCCTGTCACCCCCGCAGCGCAGCCGTCAGGCGCACGCAGCAACACCAGCTTGTTAACGCGGCCTCCTTATAAACGTCGCGCGGCACACCGATTCCGAGATTCGCTCCGACTCTCTCGCACCCATTGGGGCTTCCCGCGTGGGTGCGACGGAGACAACCTGCTCTCGGAGTCAGTCTGCTAGATCCACACCCGGCGGGGCACTCGCGACAAAAACAGACCGGCGTAATATGGCCTGCCGGGGAATGACCACCCCTGCGACGCAGTAAAGGACCATCCTCCTACCTGACGGCCATCAAGGCCACCCCCGCCGCCCCCGCCACCCCCGCCATGACGGCCGCCCCCAATTCAGCGCGGCACACAATTAAGCGCGCGTATCGCGAGCTACAACTCAGTTCCCACAGCATATCGCCGCGCTGGCAGCGCTGGCGGGGCTGCGGCGGGGGTGGCAGCCTTCCCTTCGCAGACTTGGGGGTGGGCGCCAACAACAGCAGCAGCAGCAACAAGAGGGGAATTAGAAGGGCCGACGGAAGCGGAACCGGAAAAAATACAACGGCGCCGTTGGTCGCGGCCGAAGGGGGCGAGTGAGAGCTGGACGTGCGTGACACTGCGTGACACTGCGTGACACTGCCGTGACGCTGCCGGACACTGCGGGGCGAGACAGCCGGCCAGGCCAACAGCGAGCGTCCGAGTGGCGAAACGCGCGTCATAACAAGACGCGGGAAGACTGCGTGTCACTGCGTGCCACAACGAAGGCAGAGAAGGGGTCGGGTCGTTCCTGTTGGAGCAGTCAGTCCCTCCTCAATTATTCCCGCCACTAGCAGGCGGAAACTGTGTGCGGGGCAGCGGCCTCAACAGTGCGACAGTCACGCTGTCTCTCTCGCACTCTCAGAACGTTCCGCGAGTGCGAGAGAGACAGAGCGCCGTTCGGCATCAGCCTGCAGCGACGCGTCTTGCCCGCCCTTGGACCAACTCACGGCAACTCCGACCATCGACATGCGTGGCGCGGCACGGCGCGGCAGGGCGTGGCGCTGCGGCCTGGACCGCTCCGCTAACTTTGCGAGCCCCTCCACTGGAAGGCTTCCAGCCGCCGGGCCTACGCAAGCACAGCCGAGCCCCGCCGAGCCCCGCCGTGCCCATTCCGATGCTTCGGTATGGCAGTCGGGGTCGCCATTGTCTCCCCGCCTCGCCCGTACAGTCGCACGGCCCTTGGTCCAGCGCGCACACACACACACACAAGCAGCGCGCACATGCGCCAAACCCCGCTCCAGCAAATCAATGCTAGCCATTTGCTTCGAATAACACACCACATTCAGCCCCGCAGCGTAGTTGCGCCGTGGCCCCAGGGGGGAGAAATGAGCACTAGAGGGGAGAGGGGGGGGGGATAGCCAGCACGGCCCGCAGCACCTGCCCGCCAAGCCTGGCTAACCTGGCCGAGCCCCCCAAATTCAACCACGCCGCCAACCAATGCGAGTGTTGATTTTCCTCGGCCCGACACGAAGTAGCCTACCTGGCAGTGCAGACCTTCAACATCAACACACTAAAAAGTTCGGACAACGCCCACCCCCAAAGCCCTTCTCAAAAAAAAGAGAGAAAGAGGGAGAAATTAAAGAAAATAAAACCCTAGACGCGGCGCGCGCTGCGTGCTGCACGAACGGAGGGGCGCCTGTGGCGCAGGCCAGCCCGGCGCGCGGGCCTGCCCGGCGTGGTGCCTACCCCGCGCACCGCGGGCGCTAGCCGCGCTGGCCGCGCCACGCCGGGCCGGCGAACTGATTTCGCACAGCGCTCTGCCTTTCTCTCTCGCACGTACGCGGGTCGCCCCGCGAATGCGAGAGAGACAGAGAAAACAGAGAGATGAGAGCGGCGGTGGGGACCGCTCGGCCGGCACTGGGTCACGTCCGTCGGCGTGCTGGGCCGGGCCGGCGGGCGGCGCTCCGTCTTCGTCAGGCTGGTGGGCTGGCGGGGCCAGGCCTGGTCGCCGCAACGCGCGCACAGCCTGGCACAGCGCAGCGCGCAAAGCCGCCGCGCGACGCGCGTTTCGGAACGCCGCAAAACGAGACGGATGGACACGGCGTGGCGTGGCCGCTGTCCGGGCGGCGGGACGCGCCCATATTTCAAGCCACCGTGACGGTTCTGTATTTGCCGGGCGGGGCGGGCCGCGATATCTATCATCAATGGCGAGCTAGGCAAAGCGGAGTGGGGAGCAGGGCGTCAGGACATGATCTGTGACGTCGAGCAACCTGGCCTTGTCCACCGCGGGGGGCTAGTGCCCGTTGGTGCCTGCACTGTGTGCCACAGCTTCATCCGCCGCCCCCCGCCAGGCCCCGCGGCCCCGCAGCCCCGCAGGCCAGGCCCGATACGACTGGCGCATTCAAAATGTGACGCGGCGGGCATGTCGCGCCGAATAACACAATCTGCATACGTTAGCATACCTTTCAGATGCACCTGCTGTGTGGGGCCCGGCTCCCCGGCCCAGCCAGCCCCCCCACCGGGCCGGGCTTCTGTGCCAGAAAGAGAGGGTCTTGGTGGGGGGAGTGGGGGAGGGAGGCGGGCGCTAATCAGCCTAGAGTGTCCATCCCCCGCGCCCGACACGTCGCGCTGTAACGAACGTGCGGCAGGGGAGTTTCTTTCCGGCAGACAGACAGACAGACAGACAGACAGACAGACAGACAGACGGGCAGCCGAGACACACACCACGTACCCGACACGTACGGCGTACCAGACGCGGCGGCCCGGCAGTGCCCGTCTGGCAACTCGCGGGACGTGAGTGTGCCTGGGAGTCTGAGGTGGCGAAGCGTGGCGGGGCGGGGGGGGGGGTGGCGGGGGCGCGGCGTGCCACTTGCGTGTGACAGCAGCCAATTTCCTGCCGCGCCCCGCCCCGCCGCGACCCCTAATGCATGCTCGCCGGGACGCGTATATCACCCCCACCCCCGCGCCTTTTTCGGGTAACACCCACACACTTGTCGCCCCCGCGCGGCGCGGCGCGCTGTACCCGCTAACGCTGGCTCTCTCCGACCTGCAGCAGCCAGCCAGGCGCGCCGCCACGCCCGGCCACGCCCCGCACTGTGCGAAAAATACAAACAATGGGCCATCCCTCACTGCCAAATATTAACGAGGCAATCTTCCATTTCCAGGGCTTGCTATACAGCTCCCATACAGCTGCCATACAGTCTGCGCGATATGCGAAGAGGAGCACTTTGGGGAGGGGGAGCGCAACCACTCTGGTGACGCCGTACACACATGCACAAACACGCCAACACACGCCAACGCGCGCAAACACACACACAGACAGACTCTCTCACACACACGGCTTTTTCGCCAGCGATTCATTTTCACATTGGATTTTTCACGTCGGCGTCGGACTTCCGAAAGGCTCTTCCGATCTGATGGCCCTCCAACGGGCTGCGCGGCTGCGGCCTCCAATCGGCTTTAAAACGCACGATAAATACACGCCGAAAAAAAAAGAAGAACGGAGACATTTTTATTTTTTTATTTCCACTCTTTTTGCAGTGGGGTCGTGACGCTGGTGCGCGCGGCGGCAGGGTAGTACAGTACAGGGCAGTCCGACCAACCCGACCGCCAGGATAGAGACAGTTCACCATACTGTGACGATCCCGAAGGCAGCGAGTTGTAGCGGGACGGGGCGGGGCGGGGCCTCTCCTGTTCCCACTGTCATCCGCAAGAAGGAGGGGGCAACTTGCCGCCGCCAGGGCCGCGGGGGCCGCGGGGGCCGCTAGGGCCCAGAACAGGACAGCACGGCGAGCATCGCCGCGGGCGCAGCGCCGAGCAGCGCGGAGCAGCGCAGCCACTGAGTGGCAAAGAGAAACTCCTGGCAAAAAGATTTTCCGCTCGCCGGCACATGTGCGACGGACGTCTCGTGCCGTTCGGGCCAAAACAAGTTTCCAGCGAGCATCAACATCTGGGGAAAAAGTGTGAGGCGACCGGGCCGCGCAGAGCGCGCTGAGCCGAGCCGACGCGCCGGGGGGAAATTGATCTAAATTCCTGACGATCCAAACGCGGGCGCGACGCGGACGCGAATAACAAAGTTTCGGGAGGGAGGTCTGGGACGCGTCTGGGGCGTAACGCGACGAGCTCCAGCGACGCCGGAAGGCATCCGGCCATGCGGGACCGACGGCAAGGGAGGGGGGACGACGACACAGCGCCGCGTAGCTCAGCGTAGCTCAGCGTAGCGCCGAACTTGGATGCCAAATTTCTGTGCCGGAAGATACATATTTAAGGCCGGCCTTTTTTACCGCCCGGCCGACCTAAAGCAGCAGTGGGCCTCCTTGCGGGGAAACCGTCGTCCCCAGGGCCGTGCGCGCCGTGCAGGACGCCCCCGCCCCCTCGCCCAAACAATGATTGGACCGGTCCGGGACCCCCGCGCCATGTTACCCCTCCCCCGCACCGCCCGCACGCCGTGGGGGATGTGTTAACGAAACAGAGAGAGAAGAGGAGGGAGGGAGGGAGTGAGAGAGAGAAGGAAGGGCCGAGCGGCAATGACGGAGATGGAGCATCGCGTCGAATAATGGCGAATGGGAATCACAGCAGCAGCCAAAGGGAATCGGGACGAAAAATCGGGGAATGGGCGCGGCTATAGCAGCGCCGCGACGACGACGCGGAGGGAAAACGAACGAACGGCCGTGGAAATAAGTCTGTCGGAATGTGGGGAAGGAACGGCGCAGCGCCAGCAGCGCAGCCGAGCGGCCCGAGCGCCAGCAGCGAGACGCCCGCACAAAAAGATTTCGACATTTGGCGCGCCCGCGAAGCCCGGCCCGGCCAAGCCCCTGCTTCTATCTTCGCGAGGCCTTCTCTCTTCTTCTTTTTCTTCTTTTTTTTCGGCAGGGGGATGAAAGCCGGGCGCTAATACAGCAGCACGTGTGTGTGCAATCAGAGGTGCGGAACAGAATGAGGGAGGTCAGGCTGAGCGCTGCTCTCTCTCTCTCTCTCTCTCTCTCTCTCCTCTCTCACACACACACACACACAGTGGCGCGGCACCGTGCTCGACGGGTCCCGGCCCTTCGCAAGGTCGTGCCCCAGCTGCCGCTGGCCTCCGCTAGCCTTCGCCACGCCTTCGCTAGCCCGGCAGTTTCAGCAGTTCGCCTGCTTTCATCACTACTTGAACCCTTCCGCCGCCGCCCCCACCGGCCGACCGCCCCCGCCGCCCCCCACCGCCCCGAGGTACTTCGATACAGGTCCCGCTTGCTTCTCATCGGCGCCGCCCACCCCCTTCCAGGCCCCCTTCCAGGCCGCCACGCTCGCCTACCCAGGCCTGCCGTCATACTGCCCGTAAATATTTCGCGTTCCAATTAGCGAAAAAGACGGGCCGGCGCGGCCGGCACGGGCATTAGGGTTTGGGCGGACGGCTCGGCCGGCTCGGCCCGAGATGGGATGGGACGGGACGGCGAGGGGAGCGACAAAGAAATGTTCGTTCCGCGAGTCCTTTTACTCTTTTTTTACCCCACCTTTTCTGTTATTTTTTGCGCGCGGCGGGCAACGCGCGAAGACGGCGCGGAATGCGGGGCGCGCTAAAAGGTGCGAGCCGTCCGAGCCGATATAACCCGCGCGGTGTGGAAAATAAAAGACGCGGCGTGAAAAAAATAAAATGAACGCAAACCGTGGAAATTGGATCGATTACCCTGATTGCAGGACGTGGGCCTGGAGGCGAGTCTGGAGGCAGCGGCGCCAGCCCCGCCCTGCCGCCATGCCACCCGGACGCAGCGACGCAGCCCACATTTCTTTCTGTATCAATATTACTTTCCGCGGGTTGAGGCGCGCCGCGACCAGTCATGAATCTACAATAAGTCTGGTCGAAAGGCGCAGTCGGCTCGGAGTCCCGTCCCGGCCCGCCCCGCCCCGCCCCGCCCCGCCCCGCCCCGCCCCGCCCCGCCCCGTCCGCCGCGCACCACGTCCCGCCGATTTCGATCGCCCGCCCTGCAATTCCACAGTTTCCCCGCGAGTCGAGCGGCAAGTTTGAAAAGGAGCCGTGCAATATCTGGGTCCGCTCGTGCGTGCCGGCCCACCAAGTACACGGCCGTCTCGAGGGGGAGGAGGAGGGGTGGGGGGCACCGCAACTGTGGCCAGAGCTACACGGAGCCGGGGGGAGGGAGTGCAGTTCAAGGAATAGTTAAGTTGAAGGAGTTGGCTGGCGCACGGCGGGGCGGAGCGGAGCGCGCTGCTCAGGCGCCCTGTGGTCTGTCATGTGTGCGCGTGGGGGGGTGGGGGGGAAAGGCTGGCAAGGCTGGCAGGCCCTGGGCGAGAGGTAGCGGGTTAAATGAGGTCGGGGCTGGTTAAGGCCTTAAAGGCCTTGTTACTCCACAACGTACGAGACGGCGCCGGCAAAATAGCCAGGGGCCAATCTCAGCCATACGCCCTGCTGTCGACCCGGCCCGGCAGACCCCGGCAGACCCCGCCACGGCACACCGGGACCCGTTTAAGGACTCGTACACTGCCAAGAAGACCGCGACCCCGAACGGCGGCAAGCCGGCCCCACTCCAGCCCCCGATTTTGCGACAAGGGTCGACGCGAGTGGATTTCCCTCGCCGAGTGGCGGGGCGTTGCGGCGTTCGTTCCGGGTCGAGGCAGCACTCCAACACCACTCCGGCGGCGCAAACACGAGAATACGCGATACCTGCGGTGCCTGCAGCGTTTGCAGCGGCCAGACACGCACACTAGTACACTGTCACGCTGATCCCGCCAGGATAAAATACCGGATATCCGTCACCGCCACTTCCGACAATAACTCAGTCTACAATGGGCACGGCGCGCAGACGCTCCGCGCGCTTCGCTCGCTGGGGGGGCTGCCTCCCCTCGGAGCAGCCCCGCCAGACGCGCCCCCGCCGCGCCCCGCCGCGTTACGCACGCTTCACACAGGTATTTCAAGTGTGCCCTTTGTTCCCGGGGAAACAATGGCGATGGCGTCCTCCTTTATTACGGCCGCGCGCCCCGCCGCCTCCACCGAGGCCGTGCCGGGCCGAGCCGAGCCCTGACGATGACGAAGGAGGCCGGGCGGGCCGGGCGGTGCAGCAGCATTCCTCATCCATCGCTCCCTCACGCGGTCGCCGGCCGCCACCACGGCCTTGCCACCACCAGGGCCTCGCCGCCACCAGGGCCTCGCGGCCACCAGGGCCTCGCCGTCACCAAGGCCTCGCCACCATGGCCTCGCCGCCACCAGGGCCGGGACGCACGATGCGACTTACGACCCCCGGAACAAAAGAAGGGCTGCCGCCAGGGCACGCCGGACAAACGACCCACACGGCCGCCGGCCTCGTGACACTGGTAAATGTCTCAATAGATTCAGAGAAGAAAGGAAAAAACGGGAGAAAAGGGGGAAGTTAGACTCGGATCTCACGCCTGGCTCTTTTCTGAGCTCTGCTACGCGACGCTTGATGGTTTGTAGCGGTAGGCTGAGTCAACATGTGTACTTTAATCGAAGGAAGGTCGAAGCCCCTTGAATTAATTTGAAGCAGTCTAACCAAAATTAACCTGTGCTACCTACCTGAGCATTTTGTTGTCTTTCACCTTGAAACCAGCAGAATTCAGTCTGTTCTTACGCACCTTGACGGCCGGCCAAGAGGGACGTAGGAAAGAGAGTCACTTACCCTGGAATGCTATCGCAGTGGTTCTCAACCTTAGGGTCGCGACCCCAAGTGGGGTCGCGAAAAAATTTTAAGGGGTCGCGGCGAGGTAGCTGGGGTCGTGTTTTGGCCGATTTTAAGCAGCCCTGCGTCTGATCCGAGGCGGGCATTTTGCTCCCTCAACCGGCAATTGGGCTTTGAAACCCTTTCCCTTTTGCATGCCTTTGTTACGAGTGTGATTACAGTCTTAGTTTGGGAGCAGTATTGTCTCAAAGTTGGCCGAAACGGTCAGAATGTCTTTGAAAATCGTGTTTTGGGCCTATTTTAAGCAGCCACTGCGTCTGACCCGGGCGGTATTTCGTCCTCCTTCAACGGGCAATGGTCTTTGGACCTTCTTTAGCATGCCTTTTTACGGAGTGTGATTATCAGTCTTAGTTTGGGAGCAGTATTGTCTCAAAGTTGGCCAAACGTCAGAAATGCTTTGAAAAATCGTTGGGCCTTTTTGGCACTTTGAGACAATACTGCTCCCCAACTGATGCTAATGCCTTCGTACAGAGGCATTTCTAAGGAAGGTCCAAAGGGCAAATTGCCCGTTGAGGGGGCAAATGCCCGCCTCGGGTAGACCCCAGGGCTGCTAAAATCGACCCAAAAAACATGATTTTTTAAAGAAAAATTTTATTTTTGGCCAACTTTGAGGGGCAATATGCTCCCAAACAAGACTGATAATCGCACTCCGTAACAGAGGAATGCTAAAGGAAGGTCCAAAGACCAATTGCCCGTTGAGGGAGCAAAATGCCCGCCTCGGATCAGACGCAGTGGCATGCTAAAGGAGGGGTCCCGTGGGGTCGCGAAACTTTTCCTGGGGGTCGCGGAAATTTTTGGCTACAAATTTGGGGTTGCGAGCCGAGAAAGGTTGAGAACCGCTGTGCTATCGTGACGCAGCTTGTTCACCCGAACTTTAACTAAGATTAATTAATGAAACCTACCTGAAAACACCGTCAAAACTTACCTTGACCACGTCCCCTGTAATTTAATGACAGCGTTTTATTTTTTAAGTTACTCACCGTAATCGTTGTGGCGCATTGTCTTTGAACTTACCTGATAAAAGATGAAAACCCCCTGATTTCACCTACCTCGAGAGATACCAGCTCACTCCATCGTCTTCGAACTTGAGTGACAGCAGCTCAAAGCGTTACTCACCGTGGCTTTGCGCATTTATGGCCTCAGAGCAACTTACCCCCAGAACGAGAGGGCTTCATCCCCGACGCAAAAGTAACAACTTTGAAGCGTTCCACGCCGCGGTTCCATCCCGGCAGTCCCGCTGCTCTTTCCAGGCCTTTCTCCAGGCACTACAAATCACGGTCTTCCCATAATCGAACAGTATGACTTACAGTGGGGACATAAATCCGGCCAACATAAAGGCGGCTCTTCGTCCCCACGCACTACACTTGGACGGGGAGCGCGCTCGGGCAGACAGTGCGTTGCGTTGCAGTGCAGTGGCCTACCTTGGGTTGCCTCGCAGCGCGGCGTGGTGCAGCGCGTTGAATCCGTTGCTGTTGGTCAGCGTGATGTCGGCGTTGTTGTCCAGCAGCAGGCTCAGCATGTCGTCCCGCTTCTTGGAGATGGCGTCGTGCAGTGGCGTGTCGCCGTCCTCGTCCTGCGGCACAGCGCGAGTTTAGACAAAAAGACGCAAAACCGCGGCGGGTAGCGAGGCCAGTGGCGAGGCCAGTGGCGAGGCCAGTGCCCCGCGCCGCGGGGTCCGTCACCAAAAAGGGGCGCTCCCCTCTCCACCGTCCGGAAATTAAAAGTATTAATTAAAGCGTTAGGCGGCGTAATGGCCGAGTCTAAGTAACCGACCAAACTTGGCCGGGCCGGGCGACGCCGGGCGACGCCAACCCCTTTCGTTAAGTTGGCCGTTTTTATTGAGACGCGGCGACGCGGCCGTGATGACGACGGCGTCCTCGCCGCCCTGCTGCCGAGACTCGTTTCCGCCGCTCTGTCTCTCTCGCCCTCGCCGGGCGTCCTGCATGGGTGCGAGAGAGACAGAGCGACGGAATGAGTCCGGTGCCCCGGCGTCGTGTCATTCCGTACAGCAGCCTTGGCAGCCCCGGCAGCATGCAGGCCCCGGCTCGGCTCATCTCCACGGACGGCGCCGAGGCCCCGGCTGCGTCGTGCGCTCGGCTCGGATATCATTGACGGCGAGCGAGCGAGCGTGAAATGATTCCACGGGTAATCCTCCCCGCGTGCCGGCAGGCGGGGCGGGGCGGTGGGCGTGGTGGGGCGCTAGAGAGCAGGGGGCGGGGCGGCGGGGCCGCGGCAGCAGCGAGCGCACCAAGATCTACCCTCAGCGCCTTTTATGGCAAATGCAGGCAAGGAATAGATAGAGCAACCTCTGGCTGGGATGGCGGCCTGAGTTATGCCTGCCTTTACGTCCTCAACGTCCTCGACGTCCGCCTGCAGGCCGAGGCGCCGTGGCACCGCGCCGCCCCATCGATGCTGTCTACCACGCCCCGCCGCGGCCCCGTCGCGGGGGGCCTACCGAGTACTCACATTCTTTTATGGACACTAACCCCGGCAGGGGCTGGCGGGCTGGCGGGGCTGGCGGGGCTCAGCACTACACATAAGCTTACCGGATTCAAAGCCGGCCTCGTGGGGCTCCATCTCAAGTGGCCGGCATAATGCAGCCGCCCGCCTCTCATTCCGAGACTCTGTCTCTCTCGCACTCGCGGGCCGTCCCGTATAGGTGCGAGGGAGACAGCGCGAGGGAAACGACTATCGGGATGAGTCTGCTGGATGGACGCGGCGGCCGGCCCCGCGGCGTCGACGGGCTGCCGGTTCACCCGGCACCGTATTTGTCCAGCCTGCTTTTCAGACAGCAGCGCAGCAAGCGGAGGCAGCTGGGGATATTGGCAGCACAGGGCGAGTGGGGGCGGGCGAGAAGGGGCCAAACGATCCAGTCCAAAACGGCCAAAAATCGGAGATAGCTGGAAAGCCCAAACGGTCCAAAAAGCCAAAACAGCTGGCAAGTTCAAAAAGGTTGGCGAGCCCGAAAGGACCAAAAGATGGTAAAAAGGCCCAAGGCAGTCGGGCGGCGCTGCGCGCTGCGGTCGGTGGCCCGGGCCGTCTTGGACGGGTCCTGGAAGGGTCCTGGACGCCGAGACGATACAACGCTCTCATTTTCCGCGGATCAATGTCTTCATTTACGGAGGGGAAGGGAGGCGGCCGTCTCGAGCAGAGAAATAATATCGAGAGCGGCGAGCAACAAGGCCAAGATATTGAAAGGGCGCTTCATTGCTTCATGCCCCATCGCTTCATTCGTGCATTCGTGCATTCGGCAGGCTGGCTGGCTGGCTGGCTGGCTGGCCGGCAGCGGGGCACACATAAAGGGCGCATCGCGCACGCCCCCACGCCGGCGACGCCGGCGCAGTTATTGCTACAGCGTCCCAATTTGAATTTAATGTTATGGCAACAATAAATAATGTGCGCTAAGCGATTTCCAATAAGCTGGAGAGAGTTGCCTCCCCCCTACGCGGCGGTGTGGCGCGGGCCCGAACCGCCCGAGCGCCAAAACCCGGGGAACGGAACGGGGCGACCCGGGGCGACCCCCACGGCCTCCAGGCCCCACATGGGCTCCAAGGCCGCTCCAGCAAGCTCCAGCAAGCTCCAGCGCTCGCGCAGACCCCACCGCCAGGAGCGCTCCAAGAGCGCCTCAGAGGGCCCCTCAGATCCCCCTTCACCGCGTCAACCACGTCAAGGCGGTTAACGTGCAAATAATCAATCAGCCTATCTATCGGCAGGGGCCGGCAGGGGCCTTACCGCCGCCACTCGCGGCTCTTCTCATTAATTAATTTATTTCGGCGCGTCTTTCCTCCAATTAAGGACTGCGCGTCATCGAATGGATCACACGGCGTGCCCGTATTATCATTTTTATCCCGGCGGAGGGGCGATCCGCCTTCGGGCCTTCGGTCCGCCGCGACCAAAATTGGAGCCAAGGGCCCGAAAGGGCATGAAAGGGCCTGAAAGGGCCGCCGCGCGCCACTCCGCGCCACTCCACCCATTACCGGCCAAAAACACCGTGAGCGATGCTTTTGTGAAAAAAGGATGCATTATTCAGCCACACTTTGATATCGGCCATCGTGTGCAGCGCGCTCGGCCCAATACTACACACTCACACTCTCACACACACACTCACACACACTCACACACAAGGGCGGGAATTTTATACCCGGCCAGGCCGAAAGGGTGGAGGCGAGTATGGCTTTCCCCTTTGTTTTTGCGTCGAGCGGCGGCGCCACTCCCGATCATCACTGGGCCACCGAAATGGGCTTCGCCGAAACACTCTGATGACTGATGCAGAGAGGGAGTCCTTTTCGTCGCGCGCTGTCTCTCTCTTTCTCACTCGTGCGGCGTCCTGTGTGGGTGCGAGAGAGACAGAGCGACGAAAACGACTCTCGGAATCGGTCTGCTGATGACTGGAGCGCGGCGCTGGCGCCGTTTGGTGCCGAGTGGCGGCCGGTGGCTGCAGTTCCGGCCCCGAATCCTCGGCTCCAGGCATCACATCGACGCGCCAACACACTGCCACGCACGCTCGCGCCACGCTCACCGCCACGCTCCACGCTCAGACGCCCCCATCCCGCGTAGGCCTAACGGCCCACAGCGCCACGGCGGCAGGTGCCCCTTAGGTATAGATAAGAGCCCGCAACTATTACCCCAGAGTCCCTGCCGGTCCCTGCCTATAGCGCCGCCTGGCCGTGCCTGGCCGTGCCTGGTGCACTGTGGGTGCTTCAGCGGCTTCCCTGGCTTCAGCCCCCCCCCCCCCACGCCGCAATATGGGAACGCGCTCCTGGGATCGTGCATGGGTCGCACTCCACCCACACTCAGGCTCCAGTCACGCTCCAGTGGGAGCGGTATCAACTCGAGATTTACGTGTACACTAATTTCTGGATGGTGATTTAAAAAATATACTGATTACACGGTAAAAACGGTTCCTGATTTTTTCAGGTACCCTACGGTAAAGAGGTGGGCGATCTCCAGGGAGCTCCTGGGAAAACCAGGAACCGTTTTCGCCGTGTGCGTTGATCACATAATTTCAATCATTAGGTAATCAGTGTCCGTGAAAATCTTCGGTCGGTTACCCCTTTCGCTCGGGGCGCGCTGGAGGCGCACTGGAGTGCAGCCCGAGTCGCACTGCGGCAAAGTTCCGCACCCGAATCCTTTCCTTCCTTCCACTCGGCCGCACTTGCAGAACCCGAACCGACCAGAGTACCCGCCGCACTTGTTCGTTCGGCCCCGCGTTTCCAGTCCAGAAACAAAGGACAAACTTATTCCCTGCGCACACTGCATCGCCGATCCGGACCAGCGGGTGATCCTGCGGGATGACTTTGCTCCGCCGGGGGGGGGGGGGGGGCACACTGCAGGGCACACGGGCTCGAACCAACAAAAAGCTCACTTGGAGCGGACTGCCGGCCCTGCCGCCACAGCGCCCGTCAACCCCGGCGTAGGCCGGCCCGTCGGACACGCGCGTCGGCGGCTTGCCTACGCCGCAGGGGCTCTGTCTGCGGTGGCGCGCTGCGCGCTGGAGCGGAGCAGCAAGCAGTGGACTGATTCCGAGAGTCGTCGCTGTCTCTCTCGCACTCACGGGATGTTCTTGCGGGTGCGAGAGAGACAGAGCGACGAAGGCGGCTCTCGGAATCAGTCTGCTGGTTTTAATGTCGCTCGTCGCGTCGGCGGCAATGCCGACGCCTGGCAGACAGGCGGGACGTCTCAGACGGCGTCCCGGCTGCATTCCGGAATCCAGCGTCCTCCTCGAGCTGCTGCTGCTGCCTCCCAGGCTCCGCGCCCACGCCGCGGCCGTCGGGCCGACGCAGGCCCGACAGAACAAAGGACTGGAACTGACAGTGCTGCGTCAGCGCGTCAGCGCGGGGGCCATGCGTTTGCCCGCCCCAACCCCACCCACACTCCCAAGAAAAAAAAATCGGACCGCAGATAATTTCTTTTATTTCGCTGCTGTCCGCTTTTTGTGCGGCCGGTCAAAGCGGGATCTGCATAACGACAAGGGAGGCCGCGACCTTGGCAAAAACGCGAATCGCTGGAACGTACAGTGGGGCGGCGCGGCGAGGCGGCCATCAGTGCGGGATGACGTCCAACTTGCCCCATCCGCGCTTGCAGGCGAGCAGGCTTGCACCAGGCCGGCCTCGTTCCGGCAGAGGCAGATGGCGCAGATGGCGAAGAGGGGGGGGGGGGACCACTCGCCGCAGCGGTATCAACCTTGCATTAGCATGGCCATGACACCACCTGCAGCAGCTGAGGGGGGGGGCGGGGGGCGGGGGCGGCGGGGGCGGCCAGGGAGGGGGCCGGCCCCTTTGCGCCGCCTCGGCCCCGGGCCCTCCGCCTCGGCCCTTCGGGGGGTAGTGGCCCAGTGACACCCCCACGATTTATGTGCGGCTGAGGCTGGGCAGGGCAGGCGGTACAGTTCTGAGTAAAGTAAGTTCCCCGCTCGCCAAGTCGGGCCGGGACGGCCGGGAGGGAAGACTCTGCAGCATTCTCGGATCTCGGAGCGCTCACTCGTTAACCCACCGGCCTGCCTGGGTCGCTGCCCCGCCCCCCCCCCGCCCCCGCCCCCGCCCCGCGGCTTGCCTTCTCGGCGGCACTGCAGCTGCGGCGGCGCCAGGGCGGCGCTACCCCTCGCCGTGTCTCCAGCCCAGCGCGCGGGGTATGCCCGACGCAAGGCCCTTCTTCGCTTGGCGCTTCGCTCCACCGCTATTAATCCTTCATCGTCTTGTCCAAACAAAAAGGGAGGAAAAAGGGAAAGGACGAATAAAACCGCGCAACCGGCGCGGCCAATAGGTTTGCTGAGCAAACACCGCGCCAGACTCCGCGGCGCCGCCGTCCCTCTCGCACTCACGGGGCGTCCCGAGCGGCTGAGAGAGAGACGAAACGACGAGGCACTGTTCGTCATCAGACTATGCCGCCGACCTAGACCTCCGGGCCAGTCGGCACGCAAACTACCTCGCCCTCATCCAATGAGGATCACGTTTTTCCTCATCCTGCTTTATCTTTCTCTGCTCCGAGCCGCGCCCCATCTCTCTCTCTCCCTCCTTCCCGCGCAAGGGAAGCGGCAGAACGCTTTTATTTGCAGATGGATGCGTGTGGAGGAGCACTGTGGAGGCCTGGAGGCGCGGGCATAACAAGCCCGCGAGCTGCGCAGCCCCGCCGTTTCCAAGCGGGAGGTCCCGTCGCGTCCCCCCGGACCGCCTGTCTCTCTCGCACCCGCACGGGGCGCCCCAAGAGTGTGGGAGAGAGACCCCCGCTCGGAATCAGTCCGCAGGGCGAGGCAAGGGCCGCCATTAGAACGGGCTGGGGGCGGCTGGGGGCGGCTGGGGGCGGCTGGGGGGCGAGGGGTCGGGGGCAGACCTGGGCATCCATCACCCGGGGAAGGGGAGAGGCGGCACCGGGGGGATCCTCACGCTCGTGTCGAGATTTGTGCCGAGCCAGACTGTCGCTATGAAAAACAAAATGAGAGGTACGGAGAACGGACGGCGCATCTGGCGGGTGCATGCGGCCGAGCGGGCCGAGCGGGCCGAGCGGGCGGTCGGCACTTCATCTTACTGCCCTAGAGCGGGACGTGCACTCCAGAGGCGATAAATAGCACTCTCTCTTTCTCTCTCCCCCCCCCCTCCTCTTTCTCCCTCTCACACACATGCACACATTCGTTCTCCGTTTGTGTTTTTCCCCTGCAGTAATTCGCCGCGGCCGGGCAAATATACGGACGGAGGCATATCTAATATCGACTGACTCAAAGCGGCGGGCCAGGACGCCCGGGCCGCGGGAAAGACAGGCGAGAGAGGTGGAGAAAGAGCGAGAGGCAACGGGAGAGGAAGAGAGAGAGAGAGCAAGAGAGAAAAGACGCGAGGAATTTGCGGCGCCAAAATTCACGCAGCAAGCTGTGGGGGAGGCATGTATATTGCAGCGGGCATGCGTAGGCATGGTGGTGGCGGCAGCGCGGCAGCAGCGGTGGTGGTGGTGCGAGAGACAGAGTCATGCGATCGCGGCCGCACCTTTCAGCTCACACGCCGGCTCAGAGAGAGAGAGAGAGAGAGAGAGAGAGAGAGAGAGAGAGAGAGAGAGAGAGAGAGAGAGAGAGAGAGAGAGAGAGAGAGAGAGAGAGAGAGAGAGACGGGGGAAGGAATTGAAGGGGGTGCGGGCGGGGGGTCGGTTGTGCTGCCCAACTGAGTCCGCAACGAGTGGCGAAATTGTGGCGAATTAAGCCCCGTGCCGGCCGCGGGGCGCCGCGGGGCCGCGCCATTGGAGGCTGGAGGCCCTGGGCCCCAGGCTGACTGGGCCCGACCACACTCCCCTGTTCTCCTCTCTATCTCTGTCTCTCTCCAGCGGCAGACCAAGCCTGGGCAAGCCTGGGCAAGCCGACGCAGCCCGCCGCGGGGCCGTGGCCGAGGCCGTGGCAGCGGCCGGCGTGTAAGCCGATTACCCGAGGTGTAGAGGCCCGGCACTCCGGCGCCGTGCCGGCACCACGGCGCCGAGCAGCTTCACCAGTGGGCCCCACTGGGGGCGGCGGGGCCGGCGGGGCAGGCTGGTGCCGCAGTGACCGCCTCGCCGCCTCAATCGCCGTGTCCAGGACCGGCAGCCTGACGCCCAAGGAGCGTTCCGCCGCTCTCTCCCTGTCGCTACACTGTAGCGGGGGAGCGAGGGAGACAGACGACGAAACGCTCCTTCGGGATGGGGCTGCCCGGGGCTGCCCCGGGCGGACCGAGCGACCGACCGGCGCGCTGACCGGACCGCAGGGCAGGCGGCCAAGGCGACCAAGGTGACCGCACGGTTGGTTCACCTGACGGCCTGACGCCGCCTGGTGCCCATCCGAGCCCCGGGCAAGGCAGCCAGCGCGACGACTGCGCCAAAAACGGCAAAAAAAAAAAATTCAAAAGCGCGCCAAAAATCACTTGCATGCGACAGGAGAGCCGCACCAGCAGCAAGGACACACACAAACACGCACGCACACACACATACACGTGCTCTAAGTGCCGCCACAGAGGGGTGGGCCGCCGGGACGCAGCGTAACGCAGCGGGCCCCACCCCGCCTCCGCGCCGCTCCGCGCCGCGCCCTGCCAACCCCTTAACCACTCCGCCTGTACCGATGTGAGAATTGCTTACATTAGCAAGGGCCGCACACCGCATCGTCTACATGGCTCCGGTCAGGCGGGGGGTTCCCACTCACCCACTCACTCACACACTCACAAAAGCCCCCCCCCCCCCAACTCTCACACACAGCCGCGGGGACAAAAACCACGAGGTCCATTAGGCCGGACAAATTATTTAAGTAAGGCAGCACGAAAGGAGTGGGGGGAGGCTGCAGCCCGGCTGGCTCCGGTTCCCTGCCGCCCTGACGAGCCCGTCGGCCCGTCCGGCCCGTCCGAGCGCATGGGGGCGGTCGAGGCGCGTCTTCCTCGTCCTCGCGCCCCCTGCGCAAACTGAAACTGAAAATGGGAACGGCGGAGGGGGGGGGACGCTCAACGACACGAGGCAAAGGAACGGTTCGCCAGTCGATCCATTCGGACCGCGGCAAAGCCATTCGCCGGAGCCGCGCGGAGCCCTCTCAGGCAGTGGCGGGGCTGGCGGGGCTGGCGGGGCCCTCAGCGCCAAACGTCCAAAGGCAGGGCTCGCCGAGGGCCCCGCGAAGGGCCCCGCGAAGGGCCCCGCGCGGCCGCCGCGACGCCCTAAAAACAAAAGGGCCATTCCGGAACGGGGACGCCAAGGGCGGCCAGGGGCGGCCAAGGGAGGGGGGGGGGGTACACGTCGGCCTTTGTTTGTCGGGGCCCACGGCTTTGGTGGCAAATGCCTATTGCCCCATTCCGGCCCAAGTTGTCGTATAAGATGAAACTTTGCGGCCGAAAGAGGCGGCTGGTCGGGCCGGGCCCGCGGCCGGGCCGCCAGGACTACTGGGACTACTGGCACTGCCGGCACTGCCCCGAGGAGAGGCTGGATAGGACTCATAACTGTGCGGAACGCGGCGAACGCGGCCGCGAGTGTGCACGGGGAGGGAGGGGAGGGGAGGGGGAGGGGGCCGCGCGTTCCACACACATCAAACGGCCGAAAAGGGAAAACACTCACGGTTCCATTTAGAGCAATCCCAGTTCAAAAGGAACAGGCGCGCAGAGCTGCGCGGCGCTACGCGCGGAGCGAGGGGGCGGGGGGCTAAAACTGACAATGCAAAATGTGGGGGAGATATTTTGCGGCGCGGGACGGCCGCCAGCGCTCGCAGGGATGCCAGCGCAACCGTGGTGTAGCGGCAGGGACGGCGGGGAGGATTCCGAGTGGAGATTTAGGGAGAGGCTCTCGGCCGGCTTAGAAAAAAAGAGGAGAAAGGAGGAAAGGAAGAAAGAGAGGAAAACGAGAGAAAAAGGGAAAGGACGGCTCGCCATTGGCTTTGGAAAATATCCAAAGACGATCAAACCGGCAAATTTATCCCCGGGTCGGCAGAGCGACCAGACGGCGCGTTCCCAGCCTCCCCCTGGAACATGTGATTGGGCCTCCACTGCCCGGCAGCCCGCGCCGACCGCCCGGCCAGCCCTCTTGTAGTACCCTACTGCACTTTGTTTTCTGCCCAGCTCGCCACACTCCCTGAAACTATTCCACTCGCACTGCGCCACGCTCGCTGCGCGCCACATTACAAGCAAGCAGCGACAAATGTTGCCACCGTTCCGGCGCCAAGCGCCCAACGCCAAACGCGACACAGAAAAAGTCGCGCTCCACGTGACACCGGCAGCGCGACTCCCACCACGCCCCGCCCCGCCCCTCTCCGGCCGTGCGTCGACTGCGTTCCGCGTCGGCCTCTCGCTCTCGGTCGCACGAGGCGAGGCAGCACGTCCCGATCTAATGCCCCGTAAGTCGGACGCGTAAATCAATTTGATCTCGTGAGGCCCGGCCCTGCCGCGCCCTGGTGCGCCCTGCCAAATGATGCTGGCCTTCCCCTCCCCTCCCGTGGAGGGCAGGGCACTGCGGGGCACGAGTGGGAGGGAGAGGGAGCGGGATTAGGATTAGGCATGGCGATGGACCGGGGGAAAAGGGGGAGGGGGGGAGCGGAAGGGCAGCGAGGGGACCGAGGACCCGCCAGGACCCGCCAGGACCCACGAGGACCCACCTGAAGACTGGGATGGCAGCCCAGCGCCAGCAGGTTCTTGACCACGCTCAGGTGGCCCTTGTTGACGGAGATGTGCAGGGCGGTCTGGCGCCGCTTGTTGCGTGCGTTCAGGTCGGCGCCCGCCTGCGCCAGCAGCTCCATCACCACCGGCTCGTCTCCGAAGGCGGCGTGGTGCACGGCCCGGTCGCCGTCGTTGTCCTGCCAAATTAACATTGGAGGACCGAGTTAATAACATTTTGAAATTGTACCCTGGGCTCTGATTTAAATTTGAGGCACAATTTCAATTTTAGTCCAGTTAGCAACAGATTACTACCTATCTTTTCAGACAGATATGAGTGTCTGACAGTGTTTTAGTTAGCATATTCAAGTCCACTCAAATACAAACCTCAATTTCCACATCAGCTTTGTGGAAAAGCAAAATTTTGATAACTTCAAGATGTCCGTTTTGGCTAGCTGCTTGGAGGGCTGTGTGACCCGCAAAAACTCCATTCACATCCAGGTCAGAATGTTTCAGGGTCTCCTCAACTTTCTGAACATCACCAGCTGCAGCAGCTTTCACTAGTTCTTCTGTCACATCACCAGTGCCCTGAGTTTTATAGAGTTTCTTAAGTAGCTCACTCAGACGCTCTGAAAGCAACAAAAAGTTTCATCTTCAGTAGAGTCCAATATTATGCCCCCTCCAATTACAGTTGAACTTCTTTCAATGACACACCTCCATTTGAACCATCTGCTGATGCCATTTTAGTGACAGCAATAGGGTTGTATGTCCAGGAAGTGCCACAAACTTCAACTTTCAAGTCATTGTCATGATATATTTGCTGCACTCGCCCAACTTTGCCAAGAGTCTGAAACAGTCAATTGTCATCATTAAATTGTCATAAAATCACAATCAAAATAAGAAATAATGTTAAAAATCAGTTCAGTCAGAGTTTCTCACAGGAGCCATTGCCTCAGCCCATTCCCCATGTCCTCGCTGAAGTATTTTGATGCGTTCCAAATCCTGGCAAATTTGAACTAAATCTCCAACAGCAAACTGAGATTGTTGTTCTCCAGATGCTGCAAGAACTGGAGTTGGCACTTTGGTAAGAACAGCAGGATTCAGGGTCCACCTTAAAACAGACAGCAAAACTCCCCCAAGTCAAAATCCAGAATTCAGACAAAACAGCTGTCAAGTAAATTTATTGCACCTACCTGTTGCCACTTGGATATGACACAACAACATCATGATCTTCATCAATATCTACAACAAAACCAGTGGCACCAAGGCATTCTAGCATGCCATCCATCCAGCCACCATGACCGTGTTGCAGAGACTGGACAATTTCCATATCAAGATCAACAGTAACCTGAGGAAAAATTCAGCATGTCAACCAGTGATTTTAAGATTAGAATATCTGGAATATGTCTAACATTTGAGTGAAATATTACCTGATCACCAACTTGCAAACCGTGAGGTCCAGAGCGGCCCGGGCCCTGCTCACCAAGAAGCGGAAGATGATCGCGATACACTCCTTGTCCTTTGGCATCATTTACAACTTTCAGATCAGCCTACAAAGCATAGTGAAAGATAATTTCACATGTGACAAAGGAACCGGGAAACAAATAGAATGTTTTATATTAACAATACGAACCATTCCTTCAAAGCCAACTCGGTACAAATTTTTTGCCCCATTGTCCCAAATTATGTAAGCAGCTGATCTGGGACTGGCTGCAGACCAATCCTGAATTTCATTCACTTTTCCACGCCGTCCATTTCCACCATCTTGGTCCTCCCACTGCCAATCTACACCACGCACTACTCGAGCTCCTGGGAATATTCCTCGAACAGCAACTTTTTTGCTCTTGCGCCGAGGTTCAAGAAGTACCCTACAAGGAGAAAAAAATCAATAAATATTAGTCATTTTAAAAAGATTATGTGGGATTTACCTCACAACAATTAGATAACAAGGAACACAAGTTTCAGTACCTATCACAGCCTGGTGTAGTTATGCGATAGAAACGATGGCGTAAATGATGTTTGTCTCCATGATAGCAGATTGAACATAAGTCATAGTTTCCACACTCTGCACATTTCCATCGTATGCCAAAAATAGGTTGTTGGCGACATGTGTCACACATGGTACCATCATGTTTCACACCTTAAAAAATTTAGATACATTTAGAATAAACATTTGCACCTTTAATAAAATGCAAAGGATATTAACTTTGAATAAGCAACAATCTGTAAATCATCTATGGGAGAGTAAAAGGCAAACAACTTACCTGTGGGAGCACTGTCTAAAATACGAAGATCATATGCCCCAGAGCAGCGATAATTGGCAGCAGTTCCATTGTCCCAGACAACCACCACTTCTTCGGGAGACTCAAAGTTGCGAACTGTTCCCACATGCCCTTCTCCGCCATCCTGATCGAAGGTAAACAAATACAATGAGGTTAAAAATAAAGTGGACGTGTTTGAGTGGAGAAGTACAAATTTAGATTGGAAATAAGAAAAGGGAAGAACATTCATTAAAACTTGATATGAATTGATATATTCATGAAACAGGTATGTACCAGGGGAATATCAACAGGCTGAAGAAATTTTCAATGGTAGTTTACAGATTCCTACTCATACATGCGAGCCATAACCTCGACATATTAAGGAAATTAGACGGCTCAACCGTCGTACGAATTCGAAAAGAAACACTGGAGACGGAAGACAGTTCACACACAGAAATGTCTAAAACTGTCACAAATAATTAATAGTAATTCACCAACCTGCTTTCCCCATTTCCAATCAGGCCCACGTATAACACGGGACCCCACACCTTCCATCATAAACCGGGTAGTTCTGTTCCCAGCCCCAACCTCCATACTTCCACAACTAACGCAGGCCACTCATTTAGACAAATTTTTAAAATTTTTCTTTACAATACTATTATGATGTAGTACATAACCAAAACATTGCACTTTTTTCTTTCTTCTTCTCAGTATTCATCCGGTATGAGAAATTAGGTACTGTTTGGTCTCTAGTCTCGTAGCAGGGTTGCAGAGGATCCAAGAATTCCCTCCCCTTTTCCTGCAAGTTTAAGCCTTACAACAGGCCATTCTTCCAATTTTCGTTGGATTCAAATGATCCAAGGCTACAACCATAGTGTTGTAGTAGAACGTTTCAGAGATTAAAATCCAGAGACGCGGTACATGAAAGTGGAAAAGTAGTCACCGGTCGTCCGCGCCCCCACCCCACCCCACCCCACCCCACCAGTGCTGCAAGGGGTAGCGACGGTCTCTCTAGCAAGGGGTAGGTGCAACAAACGCGTGTTACGTTCTTGGAACACTTGTAGAATTCAAAATGTGTGGGTAAGGATTACGGAAGCCATCTGATTTGGCCCAGTGATAACAAGTCTTACAGTATATAAAGATTTATTGAATCAGAGTCTTTGACAGGATTTTAAAGAAAGGATGACCAAAGCTTAAAAATGTATAAAGAGTTACAATAGAAAGAAGTAAATTTGCTATTGTATTTTTAAACATTGACACATAGGACTTATTGCAGCATCTAAAATTTAACTAATAACATATAAATAACATACCCATCAAAGCACACACCTACATCGACAAATTATGTCAAAGGAAACACTTCATAAATGTTGTAACAAAGTGAGCAAACATGGAAGAATCAGTCATTAAAACAGCCCTTACATAGTATGTACATAGAGCAAGCATTCAATCCGCACACTTAATTTAAATTCTCATTGCAGTAGCCTACAAAACTAACTACATAGTACAGTAAAAGATCCAGCAATAATAGAGGCCATGATTAGTGCTTGTATATCATTGAAAGGACACAAGCAAACTGAAATTTTCATTCATTGTACATAGGTGTTCAAGATATTTAAGGCACCAACATGAAAAAGAAATCTGTCAAAAGACACCAAACAACACAATGACTGAAAAGGGATATGAATTTTTAAGAACTGCAAATAACTTACCTACAACAACAGTAGGCTTCTGGGACACTGTGCTGTAGAAAGTGCAATTCTGTGAATAGCACATAACAATGAAACAGTCCTAGAGTTTGACCAATCACACTTGAGATGCGTTAACAATTGACAAATAGAAATTTGAATAGAAAAAACTGATAAGCGAGATTGATATGACAGATCACTGATTTTTAAAAAGAAAACAATGATTCAACTCAAAACAGAAAGCTCAAGAAAAAATTTGAGCATTCTGTATCAAGAGTAGCCTAATAATACCCTCACATGGTCCACTGTCTCATCAATTCCAAAGTTTCAATTATTTTAAATTGTACTATCCAAATATTATTTAAAACCTCAACAGTCTTTGACTACTACAGAAACAAATTAAAACAAAACCTGACCTATCCAAAACCACCACAGATAATGAACACATTTGTTCTTTGAGTATAGTGATACAGAAACAATATTTTTCTGATAAATGACAAAATGAAGAAACTTCAGGGAGTGGATTCTGCTTGAGAAATTTCTGCACCAAAGGTACGTTTGATTATGCCTGCAACCAATAGGGAGTACCTACTGTAACAATATTCTGGCCAATGCAATGAGTACACATGATAACATGCAACAGAACTATAAATGTGGCATTTAAATAAAGGAAATCCTGCAAGAAGTCTAACAAAAAATAGAGTAAGAGCAAAGAAGGCAACTGAATTTATGAGAAGCTAGAAATAAAATATTCACTGATCAAATAAAGATACAGCACTCAAGTTCCTTGATTCCTCAAAGACATTCTACACAGTGCTTGAGTGTCTCAAAAGGCTGAAAAACAGCAAAACAAACATAATACCATGTCAAAAATTGACAGACTCATTCTACTTCAGAAGAAAAATCAGTTCCACACCTCAATACTAATTATTACAAACATTATTACTATACACTGCATGGTCTTCTGAGGTGTCAATTTTTACAATGATAATTCAAAACAAAAGAAGACAAACAAGACAAGAATCAAGTAAATAAAAGGCCAAAACTGAGTTCTAGAGTAGAGTTCAGGTTAGTTCTGAAGCAAGACACCAAGGACAGCAAAGAAAACCAATGCATTTGTGCTTGTGATCAAATAGTATAGATTGTTCTCCATACCAGAATGCAATTTTTTTTTTAAAAATCTACATTCATAAAGAATGGTGTGCAAATAAATAAAAGAAAGGTCACAAAAATAGCTTTGTATTGAAATGAACTGAATGCTACACAATGGCAAATGTTATAAAAAATCAAATAAAGCAAATAAAACTAGCCTTGACCCAACTCTGTCTTTCCAAATTAAAAAGGGCGGGCTAAAAACGGTGGTATAACGTTAATGGGTTTTTCCGACACCTGACTGCAATGCAACATTTCTGATGCATAAGAACATGAAATATTTATATTTTTAATTATTTATACATACACATACAGGTGTATACTGAATACTGTGCAAACACAGAATAGATCAGATGTAAACTGTCTTCCTTACTTGTGCTTCACAATAAATAACAGAATATTAAGGCACTAATTCCGTGTGATCTTATATACAGTAGTGAATCATTAATATATTAATATTTTGTATTATACTACACATAAAATAAATGCTTTGTAGCTGTTTATGAAAAATACATAACATGCAAGAAAGTCAACTATCTGCTTTGGATAATAGTGTTGCAATAGCATGTGATTGCAACCATTGGACTCTTTTCCACACAAAATCGTTTAAAAAGCGTACTTGGATAACACTCCACAAATGAGAACAGACTCCACAGAAGGTAAGAAGTACTAATTATTCCTATCTTGGGCAAATACAAGAGTGGAAAATTAACTTTTCTGGGCATTTTTTTGGCAAAATCGCCTGGTCATTTGACATGATGATGACTTCAGCAGCATATTATATTACTTGTTGTCATCGTGTTCGGAGATGTTGTAGAACTTCGCCTGTGAACAGAGGAAAAGATGATAATTAAAATGTATTTTCTCTCTGAAACTTTTTTTTTTCTAACTACACTTAGAGCACAACAAGGCATTGAAATATTAATATTAGGAACTCAGGCACTCTTTCAAGATAGGGTTTAGGCACTGTCAAAAGGCAAACTACACCTTCTTTTTCAAAACATAGCAAAAACATGCATAGCTCAACAAAATGACCTACAAAGAACAGGCTAAGATAAATGTTCGGTGTGGCACAAAACATATTTTCAAATATTGTGATTTCTACTTTTCATAAATTTTTTTCAGACCACACAGTGAGAGCATCTAACTTCAAGTGCAATTAATTTTGAAAAAACTCTCAAAATAGATTTTTCTGTTAGAAAATTACACACCATAACATCCTACAAAACTTACATAAGCGCCTTCAAAGAGGATCCATACTAGGATGCACACACACAAAAAATAAAAACTTGGATAAGTTGGTTATATGTTTAAAGATATAAAAACTATCCCCATTGAAAGACACACCCAAACAAAGGATAGAGGGAAAAGAAGTTTCTTTGAACCAGTGTTACTTGTTAAAATGAGTTCTTTCAACATTTTCCCAATCACAACAGCAAATCGCAATCAAAAACCTACGTAACTACGTGAGAGTAGTCTGCTGTTCTCGGCTTTGAGCAGCCACTCTTTCCTCCTCCTCACTGTCCCAAGACACAAAATGCTGCAGAGCAATGAGAAAAGATTGATCGGCAAAGCAAAGGAATTTCAACTAAAGAAAGACAATTCCCAGAAATGCAGACAAAGTTTGACCAATAAAAACCTTAGCAACTCTCATTAAACATCAACAATGGGTACCATGAGGGGGCAAAGACAGAAAAGGAAATAAAAAGCACGTCCATTACCTCATCATGAGTTTCTTGTTGAGAGCGGTTTGTATCTTCATCATCATCAGAGTCATCCTCTCCAGAAGAATCTAAATGATACAGAAAATATGAAAATTAACAGAAGAAAACAACGAAAATTATTGATAAAGTTTACTTTAAGTCACAACAAACTCACCTTTGCTGAATGAATTTTCTCCACTGTTTGAGCTGAGAACTTTAGCTCGAGTCAGACTATCATAGCAAGTAAGGCACACACGCAATGGTTTTGAAGACTGGTGGGGCAAGAGGTAGCGCTTATTTGAGCATGGACTGCAGACAACAGCACCACACTTCCGACAATGGTGCTGAAGAGGTAAAACATAATGACATTGATAACAAATCAATTCTAAATACTGTAAACATTGAATGTCAAATTGATACCAGTAACTCACCCTTCTATTCAGAACAGTAAACTGACACTTCTTGCAGTGCATGCAGATGGAAGCTTCAGAGTCTGGAACCCAAACGGCTGCATGCTCCTCTACAGCTTTCTTGCCACCTGATAAAACAGATAATAATGATAATATTATTATTTAAAACTATTCAATTCCAAGTAACAAATAACCACAAGAAATGACAGATTGATTAATTACTCTTTCGTAAAAGATCTTCAATGCACTTATTAATGTGAGCCATCCATTCTTGCTTTTCTGTGTTGGTGGCAGCATAGACCGCAAATGACTTTGTTGCAGTGCGGATCACCCATCCATTCCTGAAGTCTGTGGAATGAAACATGAACATTATAATAATGTGAAGAGGAATGATTGAAGTTAAAAGTGGTCCACATACAAAACTGGTTGTAAGATGATGACATATACTTACGTCCATCATCTTCCAGAGATTCTAGTTTCACAGCTTCCAAGGGTATTATGTGCTGCTTGTTATACTGTAAATTATGGTTAAAATATAGAATTAATCATGAAATATGTTAAGGTCTCATTCATAAAAAAAAATTCACACAAATATTTTGTGTTTGATCACCTTTTTTCTATTCATGAGAATATTTCCATACACAAGGATGTCATTGAAGAGGAAAAACTGACGAGCCTTGGCTCTCTTGCGGCACATTTTGGTGAGAACACCCTCCCCTACAAGGACTCGGCCAGGCACAGCTAATGGCTGAGCAGAAGATAAGGAATCAAAGGCATGGTTAGTGACCACACAAGACTAAAGTCACCCTGTAAAATTGAAAATTTCACACACCTGTCCGGAGCTGCCGAAGCAGCTCTCCACCAATTGAATTCGCCTGGCATTGGCCTCACTATTTACTGCAAAAGAAAGGAAAGTCATCTTTTACAAACAGCAAGGACTTGACAGGAGAAGTGCAAGGAGCACTAACAAAGGAGTGATAGGGATATGTCTTGTCTAGAGAGAGACTAGAGAAAGGCCTCCTATGCCAAACAGATGTCATGTCATTGTTAATTTAATCACTTATAACAAAACCAAATACAAAAGAAAGGCATTTATTATCAAGGGCATCTCAGACTCAACACAGGTTAACCAAGTATTTGGTAAGCAAGTGCTATTGTTAAGGAAAACAGAAAACATTATTTCAACTGACAAGATTTAACTAGCTCAGAGTTGACATTACACCAAAGAACTAGAATCAATGTTGAACTAGAAAGTGGGAAATGGAAAAGAGAAAACGTTACTCACCAAGTCTATCCACCATGTTAGAGGATGTAAAAGTCACAGGGAATGAGTCATATTTAGCCTTTGAAAAAGAGAAATATAACTGCTGGACCCGACAGTAACTCTAAATGTCACTGCAAGGCCAGTAAAACAATCCGCTTGGAAATGAAATATCCGTACACAGAAACAGTCACAAGGAAAGTTTCGCCGTCAGAAAAAAAGTGTTCTAGTGAGTAAGACGTACAAACGGTACTGGTCAGATTTTTGACAGCAGGAAATGTACAGTCACGGAACATACAGAAATTAAAAGATGTTTGCACCGAATTCACATTAACAGGCTTGTTCTTATTTACTTTGACGAAGTTTAAACGCCTTTGGATACAATCATCACCCCTATTCATAGAAATTTTGTACTAACAGGGTCTTCAGGAAAATACCCTTTGTAAACAAACAAAAGCGTAACGATGCACGAAAAGGGAGGGTTTTCTGCAAATTCAACCCTGGAATGATGGAATAGTCGCCAGAAGTATTCATTCCTTCATACTGTTATTTCGCCAAACCAAAAATGCCGAGAAGAAAAAGCAAAGACAAGGACATGATTCAGCCGTCAGATACGAACATGGTTTGTGTTGTTCCTAAACAGAACGTGGAAAGTAAGTGTTCCTAACCTGCCATGTGTAGGCCGATCATCAAATGAAGTAAATGTTAACTTAAATAAAATAATAATTTACCTCTAACTGTCACTTTGCTGTATTGTATATTTTCGCTTGAGTTTCCCTTTCTCGCTTTCATTCATTATGTTTTGTTGCCATCAGGGATTCATTTAACTGTTATATTCTTTGTTTCAGTTCTTGGAAGAGCGTTACATGCCCTTGCCCGCATTGGAGATGAGCTCTATTTAGAACCCATGAATGGAGGACTTACATTTCGAACGGTGCATTCAAACCACTCAGTGTATGCTGAGGTTCATTTTACTAATCAGTTCTTTTCATATTACAATTGCCCTGTGCAAATCAGAAATCAAACTGATGTTGATGACGACACTGATGCTTTGAAATGCAGAATTAACATGAAGGTCCAATCTGAAATTTTATCAAGAAATCCGTTTCTGAAAGTTAGACATGACATAAGTTCATATTTTAATCTCTCTTTTTGTCATTCAATTTTAGGCCTATTTGTCAGCATTTCGTTCCCTACCTTGTGTTCGGAAACAAGTAGAAACCTGCCTACTACAAATAGAGCCCACATGGCTTATGATCAAATTCCGCTGTCACCATGGTCTTATTCGAACTTACAGATTACCTGTTATTGAAACTGAAACATTGCAGGTTTGTGTTTCAAATTGCTGCTCTTCTAGAATTGCCACTGTATAATTACTGCCTTAAATATCAATTCCAGGCACTGTATACTGTCGATGAAGTACCAAATCATTTAGTGATAGGTGCAGATGTATTTGCAACAGCAGTGAAGAACTTCCAGTTATCAGAGAGAGACATCACATTGGCTGTGGAAGAGCGTACAGCTGTGTTGAGAAATTATGTTCCTGGAGGCTCTGGTATGAACAAAATTGAAACCTCTTTTACTTTTTTTAATACTACTTTAGATAGATAGATTGATAGATTTATTCACAGCATTTTTTTTGTTACAAAGTGTAGTTAACAGCTGATGCTAACAGCAGAAATTTATTTTGTTACATGCTTTTAACATTTTTTTTTACAGATCCTGGTGGTGTAATAAGGTCTGAGCTGAAATTAGATTCTGGTGAATTCATCTCATTCACTGTTAGACAGCAAACCTCCATCACATTTTGCTTGAAGGCTTTCCGCGCTGTACTTTTCTTTTCGGAGCCATCAAACTTACCTTTAGCAATCAAATTTTCTTCTCCTGGAAAGTAAGTAGATGAAAACATGTATTTTCTCTTAGTGAGTCCTCTACAATTTTTTTCTATGTCTTTCATTTTCTAGCCCTGTTGTGATAATTTGTGACTCATCAACTGTTGAGCTGCGCTTTGTTCTATCAAGTTTGGCACCAGAAGATTGTGATACAAGTCGCTCAGATTCTCAACAGTTACTCACTCCGATAAGATCACTCGAGGGTCGGGAACAACAGATGCAACTAAAGAAAACTACTCGCAGCAAACCACCTTCCACCCTTGATGAGGCGTGGGAAGGATTTGGTAACTGTCACTATTTTCCCCTTTGTTTTCTCTTCTATTCTTCATTGGTACTACTTCATACTATGTTTCATGTTTGCAGACTCACGGTCAGCTACATCCAACAGAGCTAATCCTAAGACAACATCAAAGTCTAGTGTGGAGTCATCCATTCGACCCATCAGAAATGATAATCAGTCAAAAGAACGTCTCATTGCAGCAACTAGCCAACAGAGTACAACGTCTACAACATCAAGTGTCCGTGCAGTTGTTGGAACTACAACAACTTCCACTTTATCCAGGCAAAACCAATCAATCAATACATCTGAGTCTTTCAGAACAGAGGATGATGCTGACCGGAACAATCTGGTTATTCCTGAATCTGATAATGAAGAAGAAGAAGATGAAGACGATGAAGAGCTTGTCCCTGCATCGCCACCACCACCTAAAAAGGCTCGCCTGCTTTTCCAGCGATGCTATGAACCTACTCTACACACAGAAGATTTTGAAGGTGGTATAGTATATGTTCCGGATTCAGATGAGGAGGACTAAGTTTATTGTAATCATGTACATAAGACATTAACAAAATGTACAAAACTGTGTATTTTATTTATTTTTTTAATAAAATAAAGGCTTAACATTTTTATGGCTTATGGTGTGCATTGCGTGCCTTGCGGGACGCACTTGCCCGTCTTCCCTGATTTTGGCTTGCAGAAGGTTGTGTAGGGTTGACAGTCTGAAACAAATTTAGTTGATTTTGAACAATGGGCCCGAGCACTGTTTGCAGATTGGAAGTGGTAGAAGTGCACCGATATTACCTTCCTCACTGCAGCTTTTTTCATCATATCCATTTCCACAGTCATCTTTTCCATCACACCAGCGCTTGGCCAAAACACATCGTCCATTGCCGCAGAATCGTGTCAGTGGTTTACAATCTAAGATTTTGAAATCAAATCAATTATTGTCCACAGTAGTCAAATAATTCGTGGAGGTTTTCAGGCTTCATCCTCACCTTCCGGCGTGCAGTTCTCCTCGTCTGAGTTGTTGTCGCAGTTCTTGTTGCCGTCGCAGCGGTCCTGGCTCCACGTGCAGCGCATGCTGTCGCCACCACAGTGGAAGGCGCCACCGCGGCAGTCTGAGACAGCAGTACGTTTTCAGGAGATTTGACAACGAAGGTGTTGCCCAGCCTTGTGTCACGCTGACTCACCACTCTTGGCGCAGTTCGCCTCGTCGGCCCCGTTGCGGCAGTCCTTCCAGTGGTTGCACCTCTTGTCCATCGCGACGCAGCCGCCATCCCCGCAGCTGAACTGGCCCTTGGGGCAGGTGGCTGAATTCGGGCAAACGAGACAGTGGTGTCAATGGGGCTCTTTTGCCGACAATGGCCTCTCCATTAAGTCAGAGTCTCACTCGTGGTCGCGGTCGCGGCTCCTGGCTTGGCGCCCTTGGTCTTGGCGGCGGCGGCCCCGCAGCTCTTCTCGTCGGCGCCGTTGCCGCAGTGGTCCGTGCCGTCGCACTTCTTCTCGATCTTGACGCAGCGCCCGTTGCCGCAGGGGAACGTGTAGGACTGGCACTCTACGCAGACAGGGCGAGAGTCCCTTACGCCGATGGCATCGTGGGGGAAGTCCCATCAGACTGATTTGGAGAGTCGCTCTGTCCCTCTCGCACCTTTACGGGGCGCCCCACGAGTGCGAGAGAGACAGAGCGAAGCCACCCGAAAGCCTACCTTCCGGCTTGCACTGCGTCTCGTCGTTTCCGTTTCCGCAGTCGTCCTTGCCGTCGCACTTCCGGTTCTTGCGGACGCACTTGCCGTTGCCGCAGTAGAAGGCGCCGAGGCCACATTCTGAAACGAAGCAAATGACACATTTTATTGAAAAAGAGCGAAAGGGGGTTGGATTCGGTATTTGAACCACCGCACCGACGAGGCTTTACCATTCGGTTTGCAGTCTTTTTCGTCGGCGCCGTTGCCGCAGTCGTCGACGCCTTCGCAGCGGTGGATCAGCTTCCTCACGCATTTTCCATTGCCGCAGCTGAAGGTGCCGGTTTTGCAGTCTGGAGGAACGCAATGTGAAAAGGTTCTCTCAGAATTATTTCTATTTAAAGTATAACTAAGCGGACAACGAGCGCTAACCTTCCGGCTTGCAGTCCATCTCATCCTTCTTGTTCTTGCAGTCGGTCCAGAAGTCGCACTTCTTCTCCATGGGGATGCATCCTCCGTCGCCACAGTCGAACGTTCCGGCCGGGCAGGCTGAATCAAACATCCGTTTTGTTTTGATCGTTTCCTTCACACTCTGCTCGGACGCAGAACTGGCAGCTGCCACTCACCGATCTTCCCCGCCTGCTCGGACAGCTGCACGGTGGACAGCACGACCAGAGCGGCGCCCAGGGCGATCCTGGAGTACCCCGTCATCGTCGTGGTCTCGGTGCTTCGTTTGACGCGCTCCCTGTGGTTGGCCGTGAGCGCTGCGCGTCCCGCCGGTCCAAACTCGACTGGCGAGGTTGGAGGGATTGGAGCCGCACGATGCTTGGCGGAGCTAGATTCGCGTCGACCCTGGCCTGCCTTGGCCGACGGAGCGCGTCTTCAAAACAAGCTGGCGGGTCATCAGTCATCGGCGAGGTCGAGAGGTCGGCCAGCCGTGTGAGGCAGAAGAGCGCTCTGTCTCTCTCGCACTGTCGCGCAGAGCTCCTTGGGCGCGACAGAGAGAGCGCGACGAAGTGACCCTTCGGAGTCGCTCGCCCTGTCGGCCCGACTTCTCGGTAGAACGCAGCAGTTTGCCGGCGCATCCCTTTAACTAACTGGCGCGATGCCATTTCCGCGAATTCGATAAAGATTAAGATTAGTGGTAACGGAAATGCGCAAGCTCTTGTTCGCGCTGCGCGGTGCGCGCGGCTCGGGCTGTCGGTCGGAGAGCGCCGTGGAGGTAGGCCGCCCATCCAGCAGCGCCGCGGCGATACCCCGTGCCGCCGCGCCGCGCAGCCGGCAGATGGCGCTGCGGGCCTTCCCCGCGGTAAGCGTGCGGAGAGAGAGAGAGACGGGGACGCGGTGTGGGAGTGAGCGAGGTGACGCGAGTGCCGAGGGCCTCATTGACACCGGGAAACCCAATCCGCCTCGGAGATTTGCCTCGCATGATTCGGATCTGCAATCACCTCACTTCCGGACGGCACGCGCGCTGCGCGTCGCGCGATGCTCGTTGCGCCGCGTCGAGTGTAGAGAAACTCAGAGACGCGTCTCCGGTATTCCCGCGTCTCTCCCAGTCTTCCCTGGGGAACCGCGCGAGCGCATGTGTGACTGTGTGTCTGTAATCGCCAAGCCCGGGCCGTACCGGTGTAGTGGCCGATGGCTGAGCTGGCCGCGCGGCTTGACCTTCTTGCTGCTCTTGCTGGCCGGCAGAAGCTGGGGGCAGCAACACATTGACGCTCTGTCCCTCGCACGCGTGGGGCGCTCCGTGTGAGCACGAGAGAGACAGTGACGAAAACGACTCTCGAAACCATCCGGCCGCGAGGCTCAGAGGGAAATCCGCTTACGTCGCGCGCGAGGCCGTGCAGGCCGTGCAGCTCACCAAGGCCCAGGTCCCCGCCGGTCGCTGCAACTCCTGTTGCTGGCCGTGCAGGGCGTTTGGGTTCTCGCGGCGACCCCGTTCGGCGTTCTGTTCGGCACTGCCATTGGCGGCTGTCGTATCGACGTCTCGCTCTGGACCAATGGGGAGGCGGAAGGGCCGCGGAGGGCCTCCGCGCCGCTTTTCCTCTTGCATCCGCTCGGCCCGGCTCAGGTTATGTATCTGCATCAGCAGGCCAAGCCACTGTAGGTACGCGCCAGCGCCGCGCCTACGTGCCTGGCCTGTGGTTTCGAAACTTTCTTCCAGTCGGGGGTCGGAAAGAAGCGAATTGTCGTAACACACGTGTGCCGTCATTCCTGCCAGTCATTGCAATTTTTATTTTCTTCTGGAAATCCTAATATTTGTTTCATTGGTTGTCAGCTTCTCTCTTCAATTCTTACAACACCAAACACAGGACAGCCCGAGGCCTTGAGGGATACGCGTCGTCCTCGCGGGGAGGAACAGTTGGTACTGCGCTCCGCATAACATCGCCCGGGGCGAGTAAATATGCCGTGGATGTGTCATTAGCGTGTCGCCAGGTCCCTGGCAGGCAGGCAGCTCGAGGCGGGAAGGACCTCATCGGCACTCCATCATTACCAACCCTTCATAACGCGTATTGGGTAAACACGACGCCAGGTTAATCACCGGGTTTCACGAACACACTCACAATCATCTCCGGGGTAGTCATGCTCTGAGAAGACCGTGTCACCTCGCAGACTCGCGGAAGCATGCTTTTTACACTCCTTGAAGGTGCGAACATGCCTGCCTAACCTAACCTGACCAGATTGGGTTCAGGACAGGCCTCACGGCGGCGAGCACGGCGAGGCGGTGCTGACGGGGCCACGGGGTCGCGCACGCCGCCGCCCTCTCCCGCCCCCGCCACCCCACTGCCCCCCAAAGCAACAAGTTCCAGCGACACCGGCGCCGAAGACGGCCCCCTCGGCCCACCCCCGCGGCGCCCAGGGCGCCCAGCCCCGACGCGCGCCGACCAAGACAACCAGCGGGGAATCCATTCATTTTTGCCATTCATCGATGATCGGGCCGAGGAGGCGCGTCGTGCTGTGTTCAGCGACTTTCCGCACTGCGCGCTGCGCTGTTTCGCTCCGCGCGCTCCACATCCACAAGCCACCTCCAATCACAAAACGAGGAAAGGGGAATGTAGGTCCGCGCCCCGGGAAACGAACGCGCCATTTCCGGGCGAGCTGCAAAGCGGAAACGGCGTCCGTAGGCCCGTCCGCCCCAACGGCCCCAACGCTGCAATGTGGGCCGGTACGGGGAGCGCGACGAGGTGGCCGGGACCAGGAGGCGGCAAGGAGGTGTCCAGGACAAGGAGGCGGGTAGCCACGATCACGGGGCGGTAGGGCAGCGCGGAGGCCCGCAGAGGTGGCTCAGTGAGGCAGAGAGGGGCCTCGCGCAACACCACGAAACACCGTGAGCACGCCGCCGACGCCGCCGCGGCCGCGGAGAGGACGAGAGGCTGCAAGGGCTGCGAGCGGGACGGCGGGACTGCGAGCCAGGACCGTCAGGACCTGGAGGGGGTGAAGGCGGAGCCTGCCGCCAGGCCACGCCCCGCCCCCACCCCACCACTCTCCCCACCCGCGGTCGATGGGGGTCGGGGGTCCACGACGCCGAGGCCCGGCGCGGCGCGGCGCGCTGCACGCTGCCGCTGCTGCAGCAGCAGTCAGTCTCGCGGTGGAGGTCGTCAAGTGCGGTCGTGTGTCGTGCAGTCCTGTGTCTGGCTTTCGAGCGCGCGCGTAGCGACATCGTCGTGGCGTGGCGTCGCCCGGTGGTGGTGTTCCAGCCGGTGTGTGTGTGTGTGTATGTGTGTCCTGCAAGCGGAGTACAGTGCAGCGCCACCAAGTGCATGAAGGGCGCGGAGTGACGGACGGCTTTTTCTTCCGGCTTCGCAGTGGACCCCCTCGCCGCCACGATGCACATGGGCGACCCCTCGCTGGCCAGCATGCTGCCCTTCGACTCCATCGGCCAGATCGGCCAGATCGGCCAGATCGGCCTGTACGAACAGCCCAAGCCCCGCTTCATCTTCAAGATGCCCCGCGTCGTGCCCGACCAGAAGGGCAAGTTCGAGCAGGACGAGCTGTTCCGGAGGCTGGGCCGGGAGAGCGACGTGAGTACCCGCCGCCCTCTTGGCGCACGCGGCGCATGCAGTGCTCAGCACCGGTAGTTTTCCGCGTGGGTCCTGTCTGGGTCCTCGCCGGCGCGGCGTCGCGACGCGACTAGCACGTCTCGCTGGACACTACGCGGGCAGACCGGGCAGACGCCGCTGTACAGTAGCGCGGTGCGTCACGGGTAGCCTGTCCGACGGCCTGGCCGAGGGCCTGGCCGAGCCCACGGCGCGTCATGGGCCTGCACCCGACTGGCCGGGACTAGCCGGGACGTCATGGGGCTGACCCCATGTCACCAAAACACAGAGCCCCCGGCACAGCCGAGCCACCCCGCGCGCCGCGATGGCACAGCTACGCCGCTGCCGCTGCACTACTCGGCGCGTTTTGGGAGCGCTCTGGACTGTTCGGCCAAAGTCACGTTCGGAAGGGGGCCTCGCTTGCCTTTGTGGGCGCGACAATGGCTGGGCTGCCCTGGGCGTCCCTCAGCCCTTGAGTCTGCGGGGGGTGGGCCCCGCGCCGCCCCCTTCCCCTGCCGCCCCCCGCCGCCGGCCCCGCCGCCCCGCGCAGCCTTGGCGAGGAATGCCAGAGTCACCATTTCAAACACAATCGCCGTCATCTTCTTCTTCTCCTCCGTGTGAAAGTGCGCGGGGCCTCGCGGCTGGTTTAGGCCCCGGGCCCCTTGTTGCAGTGGACTAGTTTTGGGGATTCACGCCGCGGAGCCGTGATCGCGGTGGAAGGGGGCAGGTGAGGTGTCGCGATGTCTGGCCGGACGGCCCCGCCCCGCCCCGCCCCACCCCACCCCCAGCTGCTGGAAAGTTTGGCCGGCCGTGACTTTGACGGAGCGCCTTGGAGTGGGCAAGCCAAGCCAAGCCGGGCAAGCCAGGTCGGATTGTGAGCAGTGCAAGCATTGTCGTTTCCCGAAGTGCCGATCAGAATGGCGGGGAATGGAAGGGCTGCGCCAGGCTGCGCTTTCACCGCCTGCTTTCCATGTTTGCTCGAGATAAGACGATAACGCGAGTACCTGTGGATTACCTGTGGCTTTTAATCACCTTCAAAGGTGCGTCGTCTCGCTACAGCGCCCACCCCAGGCACCACAGGCCTATCTCGGACATGCATCCTGGATCGCCACACGCGGCCGCCTCGGATGTCGGCGTCGCTGTGACGTCGCGGCGCCCTGCGTTCAGGTCCCTTCGCAGCCGCGGCCACAAAAATGCACCGCTCGACCGGGACTCGAACCCGCAACCCACGGCGGCTGTGGCGTCTTTTGATGCGTTTGATCGGGGTTGCCGATCATCCGTTAGATGGGCGGGCAAGCGGCGGTCGGGCCGCCGGTGTCTCGTTTTTGTCGCGTTTATCTGTGTTTGCGGAGCGAGCCCGACCGGCCCGGCCCCGTCCGTGGCACAGCCGTGGCCGTGGTGGGGCCCACCGTCCACTGCCTCAGTGCCGCTGGTCACGTATGCCAATGCCGCTTCGCCCGCTTCGCCGGCACACGCACCTACTGCCCCAAAACAAAAGAAAACGCTCCCAAATCCGTTGTGTTCACTTCTGTTAGTTTGCCGGAGTGTGTGCTGGAGGTCATGGGGGGTGACACAATGTTTTCGCAGTACAGCGCTCGTCGCCACATGTGGGCCTCGACAGCCCCGCAGCAATTCATCACCCGAGTTGCCCCCTTCTTTTTCGGTAACCCTTTTTTTCTTCCTTGGGAGGGGCGTGGCGCGGCCGTGGCGTGGCGCTGGCAGGGCTGGCGGCCGGCGTGCGCTCTTTCGCCATTACTCGATTTATTCGCGACGGAAGCCTTCGGAAGAAGCTGCAGCGGCCCACGAGGCCCCCGACAAAGTTGGGAAGCGAAAACGAGAACGACGGCATGACGTGTGCGGTGCGGCACACACGGAGCGGCGTGGGCACACTGTGAGCATGCGCGCGTAGTGCGGTACGCTGAATTCAGATAACGGCACCGGCCAAAAGATAGGTTGTCAGCGCATATTCGTTGTTGTAGCGGCAAATATTACCGTTCTAGCCAGCTGAGCAAATAAATCTAGAAAGTTCAATGAATGTCAAACAAAATTGCTCTGGCATGTTTTATTGGTTGCAAAAGATGAAAATTTAATTCCGGTTCAATTTTAACTTCTAAAATGAGTCAAAATTTCGATGGCACGGGACAGGGTGTTCGCGCCAAGGCTGAAGCCGTACGTGTATGCCCTACAGAGCGGGCGGGCTTCTGCTGCAGGTGCATCGTGTCGCCACGGGGGGCGGCTCTTCATTTGGTGGGGCGGTGGGGCCTCACGAGGGGGCCTGATTCACCACCGCGTGTCGAATGGGGCCTCCGAGCGCCTGGCTGTCAACGGGACCTCCAAATGAGGACCTCAAAGCGGGGCCGTGCCGAGCCGTGCCGAGCCGAGCCGAGCCCGGTCCTGCCGCGGCGGAAGGGGCTGCTTGTCACGTGTCCCCGGCTCCGCCCCTCCCCGCCCCCGTGATGAGTCTGATGTGTTTGCCGAGTTGATTACCTGTGTTTTGCCTTAATCGAGTTGGGCCGGCGTCACGAGCGCGCTGCCGGGATGCCTTCCATCCCACGACTCGGTCCAGGCTTAGGCCCCTCCGGCTCCAGGCTCCAGACTCCGGGCTCCAGGCCAGGCCGGCTCCTAACCTCAAACCGCTAGGCGTCGCCGCCAGTGCGCGCTCGCTAGCGTCTAATGGCGTAAAGCGGGGATGCCGACCAAGTGTGTTCCCTTTAGTGCTTCGTGGAACAGCAGTCGCGCGAAATGAGAGCTCGCTTCCTCGGCCGCGTTATGTGCCACGTGCATGCATTTGCAGTATTAGAGACTGTCTTATTCGAATACTGAGCTGGTTGTTTTGTTTGTTGGCAGGTACGTTACACCGGTTACAGAGACAGGCCCACAGAAGAACGGCAAGTCAGATTTCAAACCGGCTGCAGGGAAGGCCACACAGAGGTGGTCAGTATTTTTCTCTTCACCGAGTCTCATTGCATGTGTTAGATTCCCCGTTAACTGGATTGGCTGTGCGCAGGCGTTCGTCGCGACGGGGACCAACATCCAGCTCGTCTTCCACACCGGCACCAACGGCTACACGCACGGCGAGCACGGCCGCGAGTGCGACTTTGAGAAGGAGCACGGCAAGGTGAGTTTGTTGCCGACAGTGTAGTGCGTGCGTGGAGCTCCTCGACGGGATTACACACGGGGCAAGTCAGTCGCGGCGCAGCATTCGCGGCAAAGCGAATATTTATGAGCTCAGGGGAGGGATGATGGACCGGCCTATCGCGCCGATGTCATAATGCAAACAGACGGAGAGACGGACGGACGCGGCGGGGCGACGCGGCGGGGCGACGCGGCGGGGCGTGGGGGGTCGGGCTCTCATTTGCATCCAAGCATGGCCACTGGTCTTGGCCGCGCCGCGTCCGGGCGGCGTCCAGGCGGCGGGAAGCCAAGCCCGTTTAGCCCGACTCGCACGCGGCCCCGCGGCGCGGTGCTTCTCGCGGCTCCGCGCGCCGCCATCGGCTGCCATTGGCTGCCTCGCCAGCGGGCTCCCCCTCCCAGTGGCGGAGTCATGGCTGTTCTAAATGCGAACGGACGCGGCGGCGAGCGAACGGGCATCACGGGAAAAGCTTTCTCGCAGTTTCGACGAGGACCGGTTTAGCCAGGGGTCGTCGTAGCGCTGGCCGCTGGCTCCGGCTAGGGAAGCTGAAAACCGACGACAGCACCCGCCTCAAGACGACGCTACCGTCTGATATTGTTATCTGTGAACGCCCTTCCCGTTCTCTTGTCGGTGCCACTGCGCTTAGACCGGTGCTTATGAGACACTGCAAAGGCTCGGACGGCGCGAAACCGAGCGGCACACAGCAGGTGTTGTTTGGGGGCGGGCCGGTGGGCAGGAGGGCGGGGGTGACGCAGGCCCGCGGCGCGGGGTGACGGCGGTGTTCCGCTGCGTTCCGTTTGGCCAGGCAGCCGTTGCCCCTTTTAAAGTGCCTCGGACAAAGCGAGCGCCATCATCCGCACGCAATCCACGTCCGACTCGAGTCCTGTCTCTCTCGCACTCACGGGGCGTCCCGTGTAGGTGCGGGAGAGACGTAGCGACTCTCGGAACCAGTCGGCCGGACGGAGAGGTGGGTGCCCGCTCGGTGCCCCCCAGTGCCCCTGCTCCCATTATTCGCAGTTTTAAAGGGGAGCATTGCGCATTGTGCGGCCGACCGGGCCAAACAACGACGCGGCAGTGTCGTTAACGCGATCACAGCCCGTGCCACACTCTGGCCGCGCCACGCCGCGGCACCAGCAGCAGCCGGCCGTCAAATTGGGCCGCCACGGTCCAGTGGGCCAATTAATCCACCTAACTGAGGTCCACAGTAATTGGGCTGCCTGCCTTTGGGTGCCTTTGGCTGCCTGCTGGTGGGTGGCGGAACGGCGTAGCATCGCCGAGATGAGAAAAGTGACCTGGAACGCTGACCGACACAAAGCTATGTCGGAGTAACATTTTCAAAAGGTCTCGCAGAGAGAACTGAGCATGCATTGCTTACTGGGCAAATTGCGATTTCCCCAGGGTCAGTTAGGGTAATTATGGGACACGGGGTAAAAACGGTACTGCTGATTCTTGGTCAAGATTTGAAATTTTGGAACTCATGCCATACCAAATGTTATTTTCACAATAAAAACATCACATTTCGCATTGCACGAGTTCAAAAATGCAAACCCTTCACCAAGAATCAGCTGTGCCATTTTTACCCCGTGTCCCATAATTACCCCAACTGACCCTCCTACAGAGCGAAAAATAACTGTGTCCACCTGAACAGATTTTGCCGCCAACTGTGCGGCGTCGCGGCCCGAAAGCACTCGATCGCCGCTGCGCTGAGCTGCAGTGATGCACTCGACTTTTGCATGCGCGCACTCCACTCGCCCTGCACTCCGGCCACTCAGGCTCCGTCCAGGTGTTTTGTTGAAGCAATACTCCGGGCTCGAGTGTCGCAGTGTCACTGTGAATGCCGGCTCCAGGCTGCGCCGTGCTGCGCGTCCCATTGTGTCATTGCGATCTGGTATCGGGCCGCCAGTGCCGTGCCGTGCCGCGCCGCGCCCGGGGCGTCCGAAGCGATAATCCGGAGAATCCAGAGCGGATCAAAGGGCGGCGGCGCCTTTGACGGCCGAGTGTCTCCGACAGTCTCCGAGGCGCATTCCGACTGGAGCAGTGTAGCGTTGTGGCGGCGAGGACGGCCGGGGCCTTGCCCAGGGCCATCAGGACGAGCAGCGGCACGAGACGCCGCGACGCCGCCAAGGGCCCAAAGGCCCAAAGGGCTCCCCGCCGCCCTTCCACCGCGGCGAGGTGCTGGCGACGATTACTGACAGAAATATCGGCAATCCGACACGCCACTGAGTCCCGACGGCTGGGCGACAGGCGGCGGCGGCGGTGGCTTCCTCGGCGGGCTGTACCGACCCTACCGACCGCCAGGCAAGCCAGGCAGGGCGTCGCGACGCCGCCGGGCGCCGACGCTTTCTAACCGGAGTGTACCGGGCGATCAATAGGACCGCACCCAGCCCACCAACCAGCGACCGCCATACCGACCCTCGCGCCGCGCCCTGCCGCGCCGCACCGCCACCGCGGTAGGGCAGCCACACCGACGCCATTTTGTTTCCCGTCGTCGGCGGCGTCCCCCGCGCCTCCCCCCGACTCCACCCCTTTGGTTGACCCACCCCCCGCCGCGCCGCCACCCCGCGCCGCCACTCCGCGCCGCCACCCCCAGCGGCAGCAGCGCCGTGGAATCCGCGCTATTGCACGCGCGGTGCCGCGGTGCAGCGAGCATGGCCCGTGGGCTCCGTGCGGCCCACTGCCATTGCCGGCAGCGAGTACAGCCCACCCTGAAAACAACGGCGGAAAAAGACAAAAAACGTAACGTTTTCCACAGAGGCATCGCTGCCGCCGCTGCCGCCGCGAAGGGGTATTCAGTTACAGCCGTCCGTATCAGCGTCCCCATCTCTGGGCCGTGATTGGATCAAGCCCGCGGTGGAGGGGGTAATGACAAAGTGTGTGCTCGCGTCCTCGCCGAACGCGCTGCAGTAACGGGCGCGAGGGGCGCGATGCGAGCGATAACGCGCAGGAAGCAGCAGAGTCGTTTTCGTCGTTCTTTCTCGCACTCATGGCGCGTCCCGTAGAGGTGCGAGAGACGGTAGGGAGTAGCGCGCACAGTGGGCCAGAAGAGCGGTGGAGGCGGCCAAAACTCCAGACGCGTTTTGAGCTCCAGCGTCGCTAAATGGGACTCGAATCGAACGTGTGACCCCACCAATGGATTGCTCTCCGAATGAGGAATCCATTGATGGGGTCACACGTTCGGTTCGAGTCCTGTTGAGCGACTTTGCAGCTCAATGGCCGCCTGCACCGGTCTTCTGGCCCACTGTGGGGCGCCAACTTGGCTGCGGTGCTCGATGGATGAAGCACTTCAAACTTTGGGATCGAGTTCGCCGCGGCCAGGGCGGGCACGGGCGGGCCAGGGCCACTGGGCCAGGTGGTGGCGGTGTTTGGCCGACAAGCGCCCGTCTCGCAAAGTTTGGACAGCGCGGACAGCGCCAAAATGTCTGCAGTGTGCTGGCCGCCGTGGGCCGCGGCCTTGCGCTTGCGCGGCGGACAGTTACGACGCGCACAGCGTGGCACAGCCTTGCCTCGGCGTGGCGGCCGCCGATTCAAGCTGAATAAGGCAGCACTATGTCCTTGCGCGTTGCGCGTCGTGTATTTTTGTCCCTCCGCCTTGCGATAAAGTCGAAACGTTTCGCTCCTCCCGGCGGCGGCGGTGGGCCTGGCGGGCTGGCGGCCGGGCGGCCGGGCGGGGCGCAGCAGTAAAACTTGAACATTCTGACACATTGTAATGCGCGCCGTCGGCGTGCCGTCAGCGCGCCGCGTCAGCCAGGTGTCACTTTATGTCCGTTTCCAAAAGTCTGGGCGGCAATTACGGCCCTCATCGGCCGGGGCGCTGCAGACTGAGGGTCGTCTCTGTCTCCCTCGCACCCACACGGAGCGGCGCGTGAGTGCGAGAGCGACGGAGCGACGAAAACGACTCAGTCTGCTCTGCCCCTTCTTTGTCTCGGACACCGACCGCGCCGAGTGGAGGTCCGACGGCCGACGGCCAGGTGAGCTGCCTGCCCTTTACTGCCGAATAAAATGTAACGAGGGCGTTAACGTGTCCGAATGGCGAGTTATGATTTTTATAGGGCATCGCCGGCAGGCCGTTCAAAGGCGGCCGCGCGCCGCCCTGCGCTGCCCGTCCGTGCCCGGCCTGATCACATTAGGCATAAGGCGCGACCTATGGCCGCCACGGCCGCCGGAGTGGAGCGTCCGAGGCGTTTTCCAATGTGGGAAACGAATGTCCCGATTTACATGCGTTAACAAGACTGCAATCTGATTCCGAGTCGTTCTGCTTCCTCGCTCGCACCTGTTCGGGACATGAGTGCGACGGAGGCAGAGCGATGAAAACCACTCTCGGAATCAGTCGGGCAGCTTATGGCCCTCAACGACGCGGATGGAGTGTTGATCGGCGAGGTGACGCTCCGTTCGCTGCACCGGCCCGGCCGGCCGAGGGCCCGGCTGCCCGCCTGGGCGATCACGACGTCTCAATCAAGGCGTTTGTTTATCATCCCGTGTCGGATTATATTGTGAGAAGCATTCATATGTTTGGATTATCGGGGCGACTACCGAGCCGGCGAGCCACCCCTGCTGCTGCTGCCCTGGGGCGGCGGCCCGGCGTCGCTGCGCGTCGCTGTGCGTCGCTGCCACCCCCACGACGCGCACCCCGCCGCCCGCGCCGCCCCTCAGCTTGGCCGCCGCGCCGCCGGAGAGCCGCCCCGGCCGGGTTCCGGACCCCCGGGGCGCGGGCCGCGCCGGCCGCGCGGGCGACGTCAACGGAAAATTCATTATAAGTGGCTCTCGAAAGCGCTCTGATCCCGTTCTGACCCTCGCCCTCGCTCGCCCCGGGCCTCGTCCTCCGGGCGGCCGTCACTGCCTTCCCCGTCGACGTTCACATCCTCTTATCGCCCTGCAATATGTTGCCGGTCAAATGCCGGCAGCCCCGTCCGTCCACCGCCTCGCCTTTCATGACGCTTTTAACTTTTCTTCTATATTTTTCTCGGCGAAAAATACGACGATTAGAAACCCCAGCGGGCGTTGAGTGGCAAGTTCCATTTCTGCCAGCACCGATACGCGCCTCATGTTGGGCCGGCGCTGCGTGTGTGGCGGCTGCAGATGTGCCCGCTCCCGTTTTTTTTTTGCGTATCGCCGATGTCGTCACGCGGCGTGTCGTGTCGTCACCGCGACGCGCGACGCGGGCCGTGTGACGCGACGGGCCGTGACAGCTGCAGTCGGCACGCCACGCCACGGTCTCGCATAAGTCACCCTGAGTGATTCCACCGGAAACGCCCTGCCCCCTTTTCGCGCACGCCGTGGCACGCTCTGGCACACTGTGGCACGATGGCACGGGCGGATGCTGCGGCGGCCCGATGCGTGCCCTGCGTGCCCGCCCTGCCATCTCCTCGCTGGTCTCCTCGTCCTTTTGCGCCGAGTTTTTCACCCACGCTCCGCTGCGCGCGCGCACGTGTTGCCGTTGAACGACGGTGACGCATTCTCAGTTTTTTCCAGGGACAGTTGTGTGCCGTCAGCGTTGTTCTCGGCCGTGTTGTGCGCGGATTCGGACTCGATCTCGTTGCAGTGGCGTGGCGTGTGTGTGGTCCGGCAGCGGATAATCCCGACGCAGGCCAACGTGAATAACTTGGAGTTTGTTTCGCAGGAAGCTGTGTTACGCATTGAGTCCCGCATTGTGCGAGCCGAGCCGAGCCGAACCGGGGCAAATAAGTTGGCTATCCTGGGCAGGGCCGGGCAGGGCGCGTCGCGTGGAGTGTCTGCCACTGGTGCCGCGGCGTGCCATGGCGGCGTGCCATCTGCCCCGCCACACGTCCTGCCCTTCAGAAGAGCATCGTAATGGGCTGGCAATTACCAGTGTACCAGGCAGCCAGGCAGGCGCGAGGTGCTGACACCCCGAGACACCGCGTAATAACGAGTAATTCGGCCGCCAGCGTCGCTCTGTCTCTTTCGCACCCCTGCGCGACGGCCGGTGAGTGCGAGAGAGACAGAGCGTCGAAGCGCGGTCCGGAATGGGCCTGCTGTACGTACTGTGGTACTGTACGGGCGAAAATCCGAGTGAATCGGAGCCGAGTCGAGCGACGCGGCCGCCGAGCCCAGCCGGGCCGCGGCACGGCGCCCTGGTGACGCGACGCCGCGGAGGGCTTCGCTTTTGTCCCGCCAAAATAATGACGGAAACAAGGAAAGAGAGAAACACAATGCGAAAAGAGGGATCATTAATAAAAATGGTGCAGCGCCGAAGACAAAGGCCTCGCGACACCCCGCGCGTCACCCGGGCGTCCTTCCGCGCGTGCGCGGTCCTGGTGCGCGCTGTGCGCCGACAAGCAGGCCGACAAGCAGGCCGCGCGCCACCTGGACTCCCACGTCGACGAGCTCGGCCACGCCGATGTCTGTCCGCCAGCGGGGAGCTCAGCTACGCCGATGTCTGCTCGTTGGCGGGGAGCGCGGCTACGCCGCTGCCCGGCCGTGCTGCTGCACAACGAGGCCGTCAACGAGGAGGAAGACGTCACAATAACAAACGAGGAAATCAAAACGCGTCGACGCCGCGGGGGGCGGCCGGGGCGGCGCGGCGGGTCGGGGGGTCAAAGGGCGCGGCTGCTTGCGCCGCTCGCGCGCGTGACCGGTTGAATGTGCCGCCAGCCGCACGGCACGGCCACGGCACGGCCACGGCACCGCCACGCCACCGCCACGGCACGGCCACGCCACCGCCACGGCACGGCCACGCCACCGCCACGGCACCGCCACGGCACGGCCACGGCACCGCCACGCCACCGCCACGGCACGGCCACGGCACCGCCACGCCGCCGCCACGCCACCGCCACGCCACCGCCACGCCACCGCCACGCCACCGCCACGCCACCGCCACGCCACCGCCACGGCCGGGTCCTAAGCCTCCTCCCCCTCGAGGGCGTGGCAGTGCACGCGCCGCGCCGCACCACGCCACGCCGCCCCCACGACCCGCATGCCCCCACTCTAACGAGCCCCACGGTAATTTGCTGCGTCTGTGTCAACCCGCTCGCCCCTTGGGCCAGCCAGCCCGCCTCGTCCCGAAGGCTCGTTTCGTCGCTCTGTCTCGCTCGCACTCTTCCGGGACGCCCCGCGAGAGCGACAAAGTCGCAGCGACGAAACGAACCTTCGAAATCAGGCGGCACGGCAGCCCGCCACGCCCGGCAGTGCACTTCCTCATTAGCCCCGTCCCCTTCCCCTTCCCCTTGGTCCCCTTCCCCGCGACGGACCTGCCGGCCGATGCAGAAGAGTCGTTTCGTCGTCCCGTCTCTGTCGCACTCGTGGAGCTCTCCGTAAGGGTGCGAGAGAGACGCAGCGACGCGGCTGCCGGGCGGGCGGTGCTGCCAGCTCTGGAATAATGCAATCGGGGAGGGACAGCCACCGGGACAGCCCTCGTCGGCGGAGCGGCGGAACGGTGGAGCGAAGGACACTGAAAGTGATTGGTAGCGTGTCTGTCTGTCTACATGTGTCTGTCGCAGAGGACGTAATTTCGCTTCGGCTTGTTCAACCTAACCTATAAACGGCTCGCTTGCTTTTTCCGCTTTTTCCACGCGAGGTTGACGTCCAGCCAGCCGGCGCGCGGCCTGGCCGCTGAGCGTCCGGGCGTAACCGCTCTGCCTATAGACGGCGTGGCGTGGCGGCCTCGGCCCGTGACTGTGACACTGTGACAGTGTGCCAGACACAAACGGGGCGGGAAAAAATGGTCCGCACGCGACGCTCAATTGAAAAGGGAGGGGTCTCTTTTTACGGCCGGGCCGCGCGGCGCGCCGTGGCCTTTCCCTCACAGGCGCGCCTTTTTAAAATTTTTATTTTGATTTGTTGTGGTGGGGCGTGCGCCGTCCGTCCGCGCCGCCGAGGCCGAGGCCGGCGCGCGCCGCCACCACGCACTCCAGTTGGGGCGACGTCGACGACATCCGAGCCGCGCGCTCATGGCGCTCATCCTCAGCCGCGTCGTGTTTCAGGACGGCCGCCTGGCTGCCTACCCGCCAGGGGCAAGGCCGTCGGGACGACGCCAAAGAGCCGCCGAGTTCGACCTATCGTCGCCGACTTCGACTCATCCTGACTCACCGTGGTCGAGTTCGACTTATCACGCCCACTTCGACTTATCGGGCCTCGCCAATAACGATTCCAGGCCCTGAAACTTGCGCATGTGTGTGTGCGAGCAAGTCGGTGTGTGCTCGTGTGGGTGGCTCGCTGCGCTTTGACCTCAGGTGTGGCGTAATGCCCTGGGTGGTCCCAGCTCATCAAGTCCGCCCCACTGCACAACAACACAAAAAAATACGGCCCCGCATCTTGTTGCTGCTGCTGTTGTTGTTGCTGTCCGTGTGTACGACGCTCAGCTTCCGTGCCTTATTATTGATCGAGGAGGACGAGGAGCAAGGCAGGAAGCAGGCAACACGGTGACACGGCAGTGACACGGCCGCCAGGTATATATCCAATTCTGCAAACAGGTCAAGAGGTGGCTCTGCTCTTTTGATTGCCCCAGCACACACACATGCACACACAGCGGGGCTCGGTGACACACACGCGCGTGACTGACACGTCAGTCGGTTCCGGTATCCCGCTTGTCATTTAGCTTTGCAGTGACGTGGCGGCAAATCGTCGCGCTGGTACACTGCGATATGCAAATGGCGTATCGAAACAAGGAGCCTTTTTCGCGCTCGCCGCGTCAGCAGCGACAGCGGAACGCGCGGGACTACCACGAGTTGGCGGAATTTTCGGGGAGGCTGGCCGACTTCCTTTTCAGCGCGGTCCAGTGACCCCTGGTCGCCCCGCCCCGCCCCGCCCCGCGGTCACAAAGGAGGCTCGTCTTTTCTTTTCTTTCCCGGCTGCTTTCCCTGGAAACGCACAAGGGCAGCACCGTAAAGGGAAAGTCTAGACAAGCACAACCCGTTAGTGGGTCGGACGGTGTCTGCCCCGGTTATTGTTTGTTGACACTGCGAAAGCTGTTTAGCCAAAATAAATTGTCTTGCAGCGCGGCAGGCTGTGTTATTGTTGTTGTTGTTGTTGGAGGAGGATGCTCTCGCCCCGGGCGATGCTGCTGCTGTCTGTTTGCAAAGGTGCACATCACCGCTCGCAGCACAGCACAGCGCAGGTAAAGGAGCGGGAAGGAGGAGAAGAAGGCCGTGGTTGCCGTGGTAGTCAAATACGCCCATCGCGCCGCACGCCCTGCGCCTCGCCGCCATCATGCCGTGCGGTTTTGCGGTGGAGCGTCGATGCAGCAGGAATGCATCCAGAGTCAGCCGTGGAATGGGCCTATTCGCGACTGTGTGAGTGTGCTTGTGTCTGTGAGTCCCGCCTCTGGTCAAGGATGTTGTTGTTGTTGTTGGTCCGCCGGACGGGGGAAGCGCCAAGTGTCGAGTGATCCGAGCTGTCACTGTGTGTCACTCCGTGTCACTCGGTGTCACACGAGGTTACGGTGACCCGTGTCACCCGATCCACGCCGGCGAGTGCATCTTCCAGGCCCCCAGGCTCGCCTCCAGGCCCGAGGGGAAGTGAAGGTCTGCGCCTGGAGTCCGGCCTGGAGTCCGTCCTGGAGTCCGTCCTGGAGTCCGTCCTGGAGTCCGTCCTGGAGTCCGGCCTGTAGTCCGTCCTGGAGTCCGGCCGCCCGGCCGCGTCACTGGAGTCGCCCTCAATCAGTGCGCTCTCCGTCCTGGATGCCGCGATCGTGTGGCGGCGGTCACTACCCACCCCTCACCTGTCCACTTCCGCGCCAAGGCCGCGCCCTGGCGACAGCACTATCAGTGCTGCGGGCGCGGCCACCGCGGAGGTGGTCTAGTGGACCACCTTGCCCCCGCCGAGGCCACCGAAGGGGGGGACGCGGGGCGCCGCGTGGTGTCCGGTGGCGGCCGGTGCGGTCTGCGGCAGGTGGCTGTCCACTCGCATCTCGTCATCGGGAAGCCCCTCGGCCGCCTCGGCCCGGGTAACGATGATCAGTGCAGCGACACGGCTTCCTTGACGGACAGCGCGGTCCAGGGCGCGACATAAGCATGGCGTCGCGCCTCGGTGCGGCAGTGTGGCGGCAGTGTGGCGGCAGTGTGCGTCCCTAGCGGCTAATGAAGCGGGGCCCCACTCGCTTGCACGCCAAGCTGGCCGTGCCGGTCGTGGCGGCCGCGCGGAGAGCGGCGCGTGCCGGCCGCCAGGACACCGACAGGTGGCAGGCGGGGCGGCCGGGAGGGCCAGATGGCTATCCGCCTAACTGGCAATTAATTGATTTGAAACACTTTCCTCGTTCGAGCGGCCCGGCGACGCCAGGCGCCATCGCGCAGGTGCAGCAGGGTTGCGTGCCGCGAGCACGGGTTCGAATACCAGCGGGGGAATTCATTTTTTCCCCGGCGCGCGGGAGTTGATCCCCTTCCATTATCTCCTCGTGCAGGCCCTCGTCGAGCTCGTCGAGGCCCTCGTCCTGCTCGAGGGCCTTGTGAGGGGCCGCGCCGCCGCCTCTGACAAATTGGCGTAATACGTCGTCTTGGGGCGTCTTCCGCCTTGCGGGGACGGAGTGACGGACGCCAGACAAAGTGCGCCTGACGCTGCATACATTAACCCCCTCACGCTGCCCCTCACGCTCCGCATCATCAAGGAGGCCGGGAGCGCGGCCGAGGCCCTGCTGGGCGGGGCGCGGCGCGCGGCACAGGTGGTGGCCGAGATCGTGGCGGGGCGGGGCGGGGTCGCGGCGCGGAACGGATGCGCCTAACCGGCCGTGCCGGCGACAAATGAAGGCGTCCCACGTTGTGCATTACACTGCATCGTTACACGCCGCCATGCAAATCGGACGGGGGAAGCAGCGCGAGCAGCGCGAGGCGGCGACATAAAAAAAAACCGTGTTCGCGGCGTCACGCGTTCAATCCACACCATCCGTCTTTATTTTGTAATTACCATGCATATCAGCGATCGTGTTTACTGACGTCTTCTCTTTCCTCGTTGTTGCAGGTGAGGCCATTTTCGAACGGAGCCTTGAGGAGAGAGGGGAGTTGTTGGTGAGGTCAGTACCGATCGGCTCCGTCGGCAGGCCGCCCTGCAGCACCCCGTCATCCAAGTCGTGGTGCGCTGTGCGCTTGATCCCCTGTCAAGAGAACGACCCCGTCTCTTGATATTGCATTCCTGCCCGCCTCCCCCACCCCCATTGTGGTGCACGTGCACCCCCTCCCCCTCCCCTCCCCGGCTGTCGGCCGGGCCGCGAACCCGACTCGTCATTACGTCGAAATATTTGGATTTATATTGCCGTCGGCAATTAAAGAGCCGCGCTCGATCCTCGACGCTCGAATCGCTCGAAGCGCTCCAAGCTCGAAGCGCGCACACATGCCACGCATTGATCCGAGGGATGCAGAGTTAATCGGCCAGCAATTACACAAAGGCCCGAGATTAGTTTGTGATTATGGGTGTGATTACAGAAGAGGGTCACGGCATGACGGCATTGACGGCGCGGGGGCGTTTTTAGGTTCGGGGGCGGTTTGGGCTTGCAAGCACTGCCGGGGGCGGCGCGGACGGCGGTCCGAGTCAAACGCCGGGTCAAACACCTGACTGGCGTCATCCGTCGCCCTGTCTCTCTCGCACCCGCACGGCACGCCCCATGCGACGACTCTCCTGTGAAGATATACGGCGAGCATTGTGCGATGATAGGGCGAGCCACGGCCGGCCCGCCCCGGCCAGTGCCGGCCCCCAGCAAGCAGCAACAATACAGTTCACAAACAAACAGAGCAATAAAGTCCTCGACGTCTTGCACGTCTTGTTTGGAACGGTTTCGTCTTTTACGGCGCAGCATGGCCGCCGCGCCGCGGCCCAGCCCACGGCCGACGCCGAGCCCATGGTCCTATGGCCCCATGGCCGCCGCGCCCGGCCCGGACGCGCTCTCGTAAATAGGGCAGGCCTCCATGTGCTCCACGCCGCTCTGCGCCGCTCTGCGCTCCCGACATGAGGTGCGGTACGGCGAAGCCCAGTCCATAAGACGCGCAGGGCCTTGCCGGGCTTCCCGTGGGTATCCATGGCCGTGCGGAGGCACCGAAGGAGTTCCGCCTTCTAGGCGCGCTGCGCTGGCTTCGCCGGCGGGGTGCTTTGTGCTGCCGCCAGTGCCGGTGCTGTCGGCGGCGTGTCCGATCCGGCCCGAGGCACTGCAAGGCAGGTTGCCACGGCAACGGGACAAAAGGCTGATGGCATAATTGGCCGTCTGATCGGCCGGCCCCGGCGGGGCGGTGGGCGGTCGGGTCCCGGGCCACCTACTCGACCGCCTTCATGGCGCTGAGCGCGCCGAGCGGGAGGCCCGGGAGGGACAGGTGGGCGGCCACCGGGCGGAGGCGGCGGAGGCCCTGCTGCTGTACCTGCGCTGCCGATGTCGGCCACCCTGACGGCCCGACCGCGCCGCTCACCCGGTGCCCACCCCCCGCGACGTGCGCGGCCAGTGGCGGTCACCCTGGTGGTCACCCAGGCGGTCACCCTGGACGGCCACTCCGGCGGCCTCGCGCTGGGGGGGCGTGCCTGGCCTCGTGAGGGTGGTACTCAGTGGCCGCGGTGTGACGCGACACCTCTCCGTCGACGGCCTGCCTCACTCCACGCGTTTTGGCGCGGACTGTACCCTTGACAATCGATACCTCCCGGATGTGTTTGATTGAGACCGCTGCCGCGACCTGAGTTAGCCCTTTCCTTCACTTCTGTGCACCACGTTAGACTTTCCGTTGCAAGTTGGGAAACATATTAATTGTAGCTTTCCGCAACTGCCAAGGAGTTAAGGTCACACACACACGCACACACACACACACGCTGCCTTCTAATCGCGCAACAGAAGCACACCAGCGCACAAAAGCGTCGTTCGACGCGAATGTCATTATTGTTGCTCCAAAGACGTCGCATTGTTGCATTGATGCTCAGTCAAGTGGCAGCGGCAACCCCTTTGCGGGGGGCGTGGTCGCGAGCGTCGCGAGGCAGGTAGCCCTTCCGCGTGTGTGTGCGTGTGTGCGTGTGCACTCGCGCGAACAACGTTTAATCAATATAAAACGAAAAAGGAACATCAAGGGGGTCACGATGAAACGTTCACGGTGTCGGCGATCCGCTTGCTCCATGCATCATCGGTACCTCGCGAGCGTCGTCCGAACGACCTCATCAAAATACAAAAATACCTCCCCTTTCTTTCGGAGATGGCCAGAGAATCGAATCACGACGGCCAGCCGCTCGCTCCGTCTCTCTGTCTCTTGCGGCACGCCCCATGAGTGCGAGAGAGACAGTCAGTGTGCAGCTGATAATGATGCGCGAGGCATGGCGACGACAGATTGTGTGCAAATGGACACACACTGAGTCATGTCACAGGTTGTCGTCCCACTGCAGCACTGCAGCATGCTCACCCCTTTTCCATCTTCCATCCCTTTCTACCCCCGCGACCCCATTCTCTCTCTTTTTTATTTCTTTTTGTCTCGTCCTGCTCGTGTCCGTTGGTTGTCGCGATTCTCCGCGTCGCCGTCGCCACCGCCCGACTGCGTGTGTGTGCGTGCGTGTGTGTGTGTGTGGCCCGCTCCCCTTTGAGTCTTTAGAGTTAATTGTCAAGCGGGCTGCACAGAGTCCTCCCCGCGCGGCGCGGCGCGGTGCAGTGCGAAGTGAGGCCCAGTGGGGGGCTAATATAACATTATTAAATTCATTCTGTTTGGCTTCTCGCCGGGCCGGGCCGGGCCCCGCGGGGGCAGACAGGCAGGCACTGCGACGCCGGGGAAGGACAGATTCGCCATCAGAGCGACTAATTGTTTTGCCACCGGATTGCCTCCCCGCGCGTCATCCGCGCGCGTTTCGCAGTGTGTGAAAAGTCGCGCCCAGAATCGCATGTTTTTATTGCATTCGGTCTGGTTTTATGTTTTATCGCCGTTCCGAGCGAAATCGGCGTTATTTTGCGCGGCCGCGTTGCCGCCATCCGGGCGTTGTTCCGGAGCGTGTCGTAATGACCGTACCGTCCCGGTCGGTCCCGAGGAAAAGAGGCAACGGCACCCAACCCTTCCGAAAGCCCGGAGGATCCGATAACCCTCACGTTCGCTCCGGTCGCTTTTATTACGCGGCCGCTCCGATTTTTCCCCTTCTCGCTCTGTCTCTCGCGGAGGATCCGGCCGCATGCGCCGCAGCGCCTGTCTCGCTCGCGCACGTCGCGCCGCCGAAATGGCGAGAGAAATCATTGTAACAAACGGAAGATTGGAAGCGGGAGGGGCGACGCTCGGGCACACCTCGTTACCGAAGCGAAAGAGTTACCGCGAGAGAGACGGAGTTGGCTGTCCCTCTCTGGCGCTAAATGGGCGAGCCATCTGGACGCGCGGTGAATCCAGGGAGTGGCGGTGGCTCGCCGTCGACGTCCGGTGGTGTCCTCGGTGATGTCCTCGGCGATGTCCTCGATGGTGTGCTCGGTGATGTGCTCGGCGAGGTCCTCGACGAGGTGCTCGCGTGCCGCGCGGGTAGTACTTCGCGCCGCTGCGGGGCGCCCCGCCTCTCCGCCTCGCCGCGGCGCGGGCAGCTGTTGCGAGGCGCGTACACCCTAAAGGGTTGGCGGGAGGGTGTCGGGGCCCCCCGCCGCGCCGCGCCTCGCCCCGCGGGGCGGTTTGTTGTGCGTCCGCGACGTCGGCGTCCTGGGGGTCCTGGAGGCCGCCCTGGAGGTCACCCGATGGGGGCGCGCGGCGTGCGCGGCCGCCACCTGGGTGGCTGTCAACCCCGTCGGGATGCACCTAATTTCCACAAGTCGCGGAGTAAAACGCTTGGCGTCCGTCTGTCTGACTGCCTGTCCGTCTGTCTGCCTGCAAGTCGCTCAATGGCATATTGCATAGGACCATTTCGCCCCGCACCTCCCCGTTATGCCCCGCCGAGACGCGAACGACGCGGAGGGAAACCGCAACACATTTCCGCTGTGCGAGAGCACTGCGAGCGCGCTGTCGCTCGAGCGCTGCCTGCCCGGACCCCCGGGGCCCCGCGCCGAGCAGCCGAGCCCCCTGTATGTTCGCGCGTAACGAGGCCCCGGAGTGCTTGCTGCTGCACGGCCTGCACGGCCTGCGCGGCCTGCACGGGGGCGCGCCGGCCGAGCGGGGCCTAACCGCAGCTACTAACAAATTACATGCTTGGCGTCGACATCCTGTTTTGTCGATATCGTGGACCTCGCCGCGCCCGCCGTGCCCCGCGCCTCGGCGTATGAACACCTTTTTAGGAGCCATCGCGCCGGCGGCCCCGCCAGCCCCGCCAGCCCCGCCCCCGAGCCATTCAGTAAAGCAGGCTGCCGCGGCTCGGCGGCCCGCGCGCACGGACGGCCGCTGTCCCGAAATGGAAATCTAGTTTGGCCGTGATGAGGCTGAGCTTGGCCTGCATCCCGCAGGCTGACGCCAACTGCCCACGCCGGGCTCCCTCCTTGTATCACATTTTCAAAATCCAAACCCGTAAAAAATAGGATTTTTGTTGTTTTCTTTTTCTGAAAATTTGGCGACGTCCGGTCGGTCATTCAAGTAAACTGAGGGAGTCTCAGTGTACGTCGACGGCGTTGGCGCTGCCGCTGCGAACGCACAGTGGGTTTTGATATAAAACAAGGGGGAATTGAGGGGGGCGTAATGGGTACGAGAAGATTACAGGTGGGTTTTGAAGCAATCATTGGCGAGCCGCTACCTGCGAGATGGAATCACGTCGGGGCGAGGCGCAGCCAGGCAGCCAGCGAGCCCGGTGTACAGTACACTGTGAGAACAGAACCACTTACCGCGTCGTCGCCGTCCTTTTGGGCCGCCGTGCGTTACGGCGCTGCGCATCCTGCGAATAGGCGTCCGCTCCTCCTTTTGCGTCGTTATTCACAGTCGTCGTCGCCATCCGGGCCATCCGGGCACCCGCACCGAGGGCCCACCGCAGAGATTCCCCTGGCCGCCTCCTCCGGCTCCAGGTGACTCTGCAAGTCCAACTGGAAGGGCGCGCGAGGAGGCTGGCCGTCGAGGCCGCCACCGCGGTGTCGTCGTCGTGGTCGCGAAAGCGCGGCAAATCCGAGCGAAAATTAATAGCGTAGCTGCGTGATGCCTTTCTGCGGCTTGGCCGCGCCTCGCCCGCATCTCGCCGCCACCACCGCCGCCTCGGCCGACTCCGACTCCCTGACCGCACCGTACCGCACGGGTACCTTCGGGAACCTTCGGGTACCTTCACCCCCGCGGCGAATGGCTTTGTGGTTTTATCCCTGGAGTACTCCTCGGCGCGGCGGGCGCGGCCCTTCCAGCTCGATTTGGAGCGCGGAATTCAAGGAGCCTGGCGCTCTCCGTTTCGCTTGACACGTATTTGCGAGTGTACTCACCCCCCACCCCGTTCCACCGGCCAGCGGCTGCACCGGACTTGTGTCGAAAACGGTGTAGGACTCGGTTTCCAATTTCCGAGCGCACGCTGTAAGGCACCAATTGGAAGTCATTTCACAGGTGGATGTATAAAGGGCTTTGCCTCTCTCGGCCAGTCTGTCTGTCTGTCAGCCTGCCCGTCTGCCAGTGCCCGTCGATGGGAAACGTAATGTTTTCCCTTATTATGGCCGGGAGTGTTGTGTGAACTAGCTGCCTTGTTGAACGGGATGGAAAGCGTAAGCAGAAGCGGTAGCAGTGGTCATCTGCCGCATACGGTAAAGACCCTCTGATTGCATTCTAAATGGAGTTTCGGATTTAATTCCAGACTCGCAAGGGGGCGTGTGTGTGTGTGTGTGTGTGTGGGAGAGAGAGAGAGTGTGAGTGTGCGCGCGCAATGACCGTGCAAGGGAGACAGGCGAGGGAGGGATGGGGTGGGTATCGCGCTGCTGACCCGCCCCCTATTACATAACACACACACACATACACACACACACACGCACACTCACTCACTTTGGACAAAGCGGGCATGTCCACGCCCACCTCTGCGAATGGCCATGGGCTATTAATTAGAGCCGTTTAGCGTTTGCCCGAGTCACCGTGGCAGTCCGTGGCACGCCGTGGCAGGGGACGGGTGGCCGGCCGACCGACCGGACGGGTTGCAGCCCCGCGGCCCGACACGTTAAAAACAAATACAGTTACAAGTCACACATTTATCACCTCGGGTGCCTCGGACCCTGCCGGCCCGACACACTGTGACACAATGGCGACGCGGGGATTAGAAATGTATGACGCTTTGTTTTAGCGCGGAGTCGCGCCGTCGTCCGGCGGTTAGGGGCAGCGCGGCGCGGCTTACGGCGTCCTTTCTATCGTTTTTTTGTTTTTTCGCCCCTTCTTGCGACATCATCGCGGTGCCTTGCTTCGCCCGGCCGGGGATCTGTGCGTCTGCTGCACTTTGTGTCGGACGCCGCGCCGCCGTCAGCGTGTCAGCGTCCCCGGAAACCTGCCGCCGCCGGGCCGGCCGGGTTCGCGGAACTGTTGCCGTGTCGTCGTCGGGCACGTTCGGCGACTACTGACCCGCCACGCCCCGCCACGCCCCGGCCTGCATCTGTTATTTATGGCTGGTGCCAGATGCCAGTCTAGCCAGATGACCGGACCTGGGGGCCATGCCGTGGCCGTGCCGTGGCCGTGCCTGCCAGTGTGCCCGTCAGCCCGCCACTGCCCGGCGTGCAGCACAGACCGGAAGGGGGCTGCCTGCCCGCCTGCCTCCGGGGCGTCGCGGCACTTCCGCCAAACTGAGGGGGCGGGGCGAGGCGCAGCGCGCAGCACCACTTTTTGCTCTCGTGTTTTCGAAGAGGAGAACGCGATATGCCGGATCGCTAGCGGATTACTGTCATATCGTCAGGCAGACACCCCCCCCCTTATTTTCCCTCAACCCCCTGCGAAGAGGTCCTGCGAACCTATTCCGAGCAATAAAGACATACCGGGCCGGACCCCTGCCGCCCCGCCCTGGTTTGTGTCGCCAGCCGGCCGGCCCCACCCGCGCCCTGGTCGCCCCGGGGTGAAGTGCCTGTGTTGCCTACCTGCCTAGCGACAAAGGCCGACTTCTTATAATTTATAATCCCTCTGTGTACACAATCAACACCCCCCCCCCCTTTCCCTCCATCCGCTGGTGCTGATGCCTAGGATGCGCATCGCCTGGTTTCTGATTCATCGCCAAATATTTATTTGGGCACCTCTTTGCCCTTTTTGTCGTCCGTTGTATTTGTTTTTTTGTAGTCCTCGTTTGTCCGCGGACTCCATTACTCGGGCCGTGTGCTTGGCCGGCCATCTGGGGCCCCGCCGCCCCGCCGCCCTTGCTGCACCGTGACGCGCATTCCTCTCCGGAGAGTAATAAAGCAAATAGAACCACTTTGGCTCCGTTCCTTAGTTCCTTGCCCCCTCCGTCCTACACTCGGTCCGCGCAAGTCGGCGAGTCGTAAATTTCTGACCTTTTTCTGACCGATGTAAATGAGAAGCCTTATTGAAAGCGCACCGACGCGCTGCTCGCGCCGCCGCCGGAGGGGTGGCGACGGAGCGGAGCGGGGCGGGGAGGCGGGGATGCAACACGAATGAAATGATTTTATTTTTATGTCTTGTTTTGGCCCCCCGCCCCCTCCCTCCCTCCCTCTCCCTTTCCAGTTAGGTGCGTAGTGTCATCGCCGTCGTCGTCGACAATGCCGCGTCCACTTTTGTGTTGCCTTTTCGGAAAAATCACTTGCATCCCCCTCGCTAACTGAATAGGGTCTGCGGGAGGGGGGGCGGTGCTTGACAGGGGACCAAGCACGGCGTTTGTCCGGATAAACGGAATCCAGATCCCGGCCGCGCGGACCATCCCCTGTTTACACACACAATTATACGACTGACTTTTGTCGTGCCAGCCATTATCGCGCTAGTTGAACGGGGCCTGGCTGTCAGGCGACGGCAGCACAGGGCAGTGGCGTAGCGGCGAGTCCCGGCCGATATGCCGATCGCCGCTTTGCTTTGTAGGGGGCGGTGCTGTAATTACGCCAGGTTCGCTCGCTGCCAATTTGTAGGGGGCGGTGATCGGAGCCATGTGGCGCGTTCGAGGGCTCGCGTCGAAGCCAACCTGCCGTGTCGACCTTTCTAAGTTTGCCCTGTTGTGTTGCAGGTCCACCTGAGGTCGCACTTCATCATGAACGGCGTGTGCGTGCGGTGGCGGGGCTGGATCGACCTGGAGCGCCTGGAGGGCATCGGCTGCCTGGAGTTCGACGAGAAGGCCGCCGCGGTGAGTGTCGCACTTACAGTGGCGCCGCCAGTCAGCCGACGCAGTCAGGGACTCACCAACCCCGTGCTTGTTGCAGATCGAGGACGCCATGCTCCGCGACCAGATCGAGCGCTACAACCAGAGACTGCGGGACTTCGACGAGAAGCAGCGCGCCTACCGCCAGCAGCAGGAGCGGCTGGACACGGAGCTGGACGCGCGCCACGGCGGCCACGGCGGCCACGCGGCGCAGCGGCACGCCCTGGGACACGCGCCCCCCGGCAGTGTGCCCCCCGGGCCGCACCCCCACCTGCCCATGCAGTACCGCGCGTAGCACCCCTGGGGGGGCGCAGCACCGCCGGGACACCTGGGCCCGTCCCTGGAGGGGCAGCCCCCCTACATGTGAGCCCCACGCTACGCCCTGGCCAGGCCCTGGCTACCCCCTGGCCAAGCCATCTCGCACTGCCCGGGACGCGCCACTCCACTGCCAGTGACTCAGTGGCGACACGAAGGACCTTCGCCGTGTCGCGAGTGGCCATCCCGGAGGATCGATCCATCGATCCACCTCACTGTTGCTTAGTGAAGTTCTTCGAGGATAAAATAAGCATGCTGTGAATATTTATAAGCATATTGAGTTACCGTGTCAATTCATTATACTTTTATTGATGAGGTCAAAAAGTTGTACCTGGCCTAAATCGGTGTCACACGTACATCTCCCCAACCAAAACCAACCAAACCCCCCGTAGGAGACTCTGTCCATTTTATCATGCAACATTTCACTAGAGCCCTGTAGTTATGTGTGTGAGAGAATCAAAGCTTTAGATGTTTTCTTCGAGCGCGATTCAAATTTATAGAGAGAAATTGTACCAGTGCACGCCCTACATCTTGTTGTTATGTATTATTTGTGTGTACAATTATAACTGATCCCGTTACATGTTAAAATGTTCAGGGTTAATTCTTTTAGCTGCAAGCAGATATTTTTTCAGTGTAGTCCTCCGTGTTACATTGTACAGGCTGCTAGCGCAGATGCATACTTATCTTAAATAGTAACTATTTATACCCTTTTTGTACAAACTCGGTTGCAAACTTGTCGCTGCAATCTGCATAACCCGAACAAATTATGTGATGTGTACTCGAGTTTAGCGCACTTCAACTCAGGTTAAACTTTTCCCTCTTAGAAGTTTTTTTTTTTAAGTATAGAATTTTACTTATGTATGTTTGTTAAGTTTTTGTCGCTATCGAGGATGTTTTCCGTGTTCTTTTCTTTCTTGATGTCTGTTGTGTTAAAGTTGACGTGTTTCTGTTACATCGAATCGGGAACGCCGAACGCGCCCGTCTCATCGTACTACTTCCTCTCACATTTCATCAATTTATGACTCAACTAGCCGTCCATGAATTATGAAATGTGAATAGTAATTAATTATGTAAGTTGGTGCAGACGCTAAGGGGAGCGAGAAGCACGGTTTTGTTTGTTTTCTTTTCTATAGGTATTCCTGTAAAGTATTGCAAATATATTTATGTTCATTTTACACGATGGTTTTTGATTCCACGACCCCTTGCTTTCCGTCAGCCGTCCTTTCTCGCGGCCTCGCTGGGGAGGGGAGGGGGAGGGGAGGGCGGCCTCTGGCGGATGTCGTTAGCGAAGACGCACGGCCAATTAGTGAGGGTGAGGACGCTCGCCTTCCAATCACAAAATTGGTAAAAATTGGAAATTTTAAACACAGAAGCGCCGGGACTCAGCAGTGCAACCACACATGCATCCGCACCGTGGGTTTCGCTTCACGAAAAATGATTGAGTACGAAGTACGCACGCACATACTACTAGTGCGCGCTGTTGGTCCAAGCAGAGAAAACAGGACAACAAAAACAACAGCGACGTGAAAGGCTTTCGTTTCCGAATCATTTCCCCACGAGAAGCACAACAAGGCACCGCCTCATTTGAATGGACGCGCTCAAGGGCCCTTGGCACGCGCGTGTGCGGCACGGGGCGGCGCGGCACGGCACGGCGTTTGCAAGGACCGCGTCTGAATCATCACGTGTGCATTGCAAACATTTTTCCAACTACAACTCAAAACCCTGCAAAAAAAACAAAGATTGTTTCTAAAAATTTACATTACTTCATGATTTTACGACCGTAGGTAGTACACACCACCGTATGCAAAAGTATCTCATCTAAAAGAAACTTTCGAGGTGAAGGTGGGGTACAAAACGGGACAATAATTGGAGAAAAACTCGATTTTTCCCCCGAAACAACCGAGAAAAATGCGCGGTCCCAGTGTGTGCGGCAAATGCAGACACGCGCACCGAGGCACGCTCCTCGCGGACACTTCAAGCGCCCATCTGCATAGACAGAGACAGGAAAGACTGGCAGACGTCGCCGCGACAACGAGAGGAACGGAGAGAGAGAGGGAGGAAGGTCCGACCCCGCATTCCCAGCAGCGCTCAAATCCTTTCCCGCTCTCTCACGTTTGGGCGCGTGCCAGCCCCGTATGTTTTGCGCGCTGGACGAGGGAGGGGGAGGGAGAGGCATGCGCGCAGGGGCAACACAGAGATCAAGGGGTTCACGGCCGAACGTAAATGAGTGGCGTCGGAGTGAAGAAAGTGGAGAGTCCTCCATGTCACGGATTTGAAGACCGCACCGCGACCCCTAGCGGCAGCAATCCTAAACGCGGCGGCGCTCGTGCGCTCTTCACCTCCGCCAATAACTTTCGAACCAACTGCCGAGCAGCGTGCTGGCCAAGCAGGCCTCTGCCGGTTTGAATCGTTTGAATGGTGAGAGGCCTCGGCAGTGCCTCAGCAGCCACGCCAGTCAAAAGAATTATATAATCCACTCCCCGCACGGTGCGCGCTGCCATCGCCGGCGGCGCTCATACGCTACACTGGCGTACCGCGCCTCGGGCAACATCGCTCTGAAAAATGGAAGAAAGGAGCCAAGAAAACGCGCGGGGATGAATAATTTGCTTAAAAGACGCGAAATTGGCAAGAAAATGCGTTGCCGTCTTTTGTGGCCGAGTGGAGCGAGGAGCATGCAAAAGGGCATGTCGGCACGCACGCTCTCATGTGTGTGAGAGCGTGTGTGTGTGTGCGCGCGCTTGTATACAGGTCAGCAAGGTATTGTTCCCCTGACGGCCAGCTGTCCATTTTCGACCTCTGCGCGCTCCAAACCGAGCGAAGTTCGTCTTGATTTTTCGAGGTCAGCTCATGTACATATCCATATCCGGTCAGTGAAGTGGTCAAAAGACCGACCGACCCCTCGGAAAAAAAGAATCAATACAAAAACGTACCCACTTCTGGCTAATCCGATCCCCCCTCGTGCCCCCGCTTGACCTGCCCCATTATGGCAGCCGTCAACGCGCAGCGCAGCTCGCGCAGCGATCGCGAAAAAAAAGAAACGGGAGCAAAAAGGGCGATCCGTCAAAGGAAACTCGCTGCCGAAATCCGCGAAACACACGTCAATCAGAGTTCGACACGGAAGTCAGCGCCGCGAGCGTCCCGCCAGACCCACTTCCGCCTCGGAGACCTCAACGCCCGAGCGCCGCGAGCCGGGCGACGCGACAGTTGCAGACGGGCGCCCATAACCTCCAAATCGGCAAGCATTCCAGCGCACTGCGCGGAACGGCGTGGATTGAGTTGACGTTGACACAGTTCCATAGTTTTTGTACCGGTCGCTGCAACGAAAAATTTTTGTTTGTCAAAATGTTTTTGTTTTTGGCTGCGGCGAGTGCCGCAGTGGCCGCGCGCTGGGCGCCTCGGGGCAAGCCGGCAAGCCAGTGGCAAGCCCTGCTCAAGAGGAAGGGACGACGGAACGGAGAGCGAATGAGTGCAAATAGAGCCAACCCTCCCCCGGAGTCTTGAACTCCGCTGAGGAAGGCCCTTGGCGAGCTCGCCCAGCCAGCTCGTCTGGCCGACGCGGAGGCCGCTCGGTTTGGCAACCCGAGAAAAATAACTTCCTTTCCGGACACCTCGCGGGATGCCCCCTTCCCCCTCCCCCTTCTCCGCGTCGCCTGGGGTCTTTCTACTCCCATTGTCGTGAGGCAACGGGCCAGAAAATTGCCCCCCACGGCGCCGACGGGGGGGATGAGGGGGCTAGAAGAGTCAGGAGCGACACTAGGGGGAGGGGGGAGGCGGGCGGGGGGTGTCTGTAAGTATTTGTGTATACTCATCGGGACGTACTCCAAGACGTCCCCTCGCGTGCGCGACGACGGCGAGTTCGCATTATCCACTCCACGGGAAGGACGGAGGGAGGACGACGTCGCCGAAGTCCCGCGCGGGGCCTCGTGGAAGCCCCGCCGGCGAAGACGAGCAGATGCCGAAGGGGTTGCCTACACCTCAAGGCGCGCCACACGGAGCGCCGCACCCCCGCTGGAGTGGTGTCGGGTTGAAACAAGGGCGACTTAGCAGCCGATACAGTACCAGAGGGCCGTGGCGTTCTTTGGCGGGCCGTGGCAGGGCCAGAGGGTGACGACAGCGTCCATAAATCGCTTTTTAAAAGGGTCGCCCTTCCCCGGTCTTCCCCGGCCAGGGTTGTCACGGCTGCAGCCTAGGAGGGAGGGAGGAGGGGTCGCCGCGGGTCGGGGCTGCAGCTCGGCGGGGTTGGAGGTGACCAGGGTGAACAGGGTGCTCGCGGCACGAAGGAGGAGGGGGTGCGCCTCGCTCTGCCTCGCGGGCTCGTCGTCACCGATCACTCTCGCAACACACAATGGTGCTCTGTGCCCGCCTTGTAACGGGGGCGAATATTTTTGCAACGTTTTGCCATCATTTGGCGGCGCACAACGGCGAGGACACTCTCGGCAAACATATGGACGCCTCAACAGCGGGGAGTTCGACGAGGGGGACGATTGGAGAAAAAACTTGATTCCAGTAATGCAAAGAAACAAGTCACGCTCGCATGGAATCGGGGTGACAGTGACACCTCTACTAACACTCGCGCACAGACACGTAACCATCAGATAAGTCCAGCCAGCCACACTCTCCCCCGGAGGCAAGCGGGCGCGCGCGGCTGCAAGGGGTAAGTGTAATATCCCTGCTGCGGGGCAGCGCGAAAGACAGAGTAAGAAAAGCCGAGCCGTGATTGGCGATAAGCAAATTTAACTCCGTCACATAAGGCGATTAATTTGAATCGCCGGAAAAGACTGGAAGGGCTGCAGGGGCTCGGCTTGTCGCAATGGGCTGTGCATGCTAAGCAGCGCCAGTGAATTATGATGCTGCAAGGGGTGCCGATGTGGTGCACTTGTTTCACCCACGCACCTGCTGCTGCTGTTGCTGCTGCAGCACATGCTGCTCTTGTTGTTGGCGTCATCCATTTAGCAGTGAGTCCTGCGCGTGACGCGCCTGACGAACGCCATGCGACATTCGCCCAAAAAAATTTGTAAATGAGTACATATCGAGTACAGTAATGAGTAAAGTAACAAGTAAAGTAACGAGTAAAGTAACGAGTAAAGTAACGAGTAAAGTAACGAGTAAAGTAACGAGTAAAGTATCGAGTAAAGTATCGAGTAAAGTAACGAGTAAAGTAACGAGTAAAGTAACGGTAAAGTAACGAGTAAAGTAACGAGTATAGAAACTGGACACCGGGGACGTGACCCGGCGTGGCCTTATTGCTGGCGATTGTCGTGCACCAAATGAAAAACGAGACGCCGGCAGATTTCTTGGCTCGCTGGGAAAGGGTTGCGGACATATGTCGCGGCCTCCCCCGCGTGCTCCTCCCCTGTCCACCTCCCTCCCCACCCTCGCGCCGTGGCGCCACACCGGCCTTTATTCCATTGTCGCTGCCATTATCTCTCAATAAAGATCTGAATTTTAATAAAACGGCGTTCGAGTACAACACGGAGGGGAGGGCACCGGAGGGCACGCAACATGCGGTTGTTATGGACTGGCCGGGATGAAGCAGCGAGGAGAAATGGACATGATAGAGGGCGGGTCGATGCTGTGCTGCGGGGGTGGGGTGCGTTTTTCTGAAATGAAATTCCGCGGTGTTATGCTAACGACCGTTGTATTGCTATGGATTTTCCTCTTTGCAGAGGCAAAGGTTATGTAAGATCGATTCTTCCCAGTTGTTTTGTATCACCAAGATGCATCCATCCACCGTCAAAAAAGTGAACCGAGGCGGGTGCGCCACTGTGCAGCACTGCAGCCGGCGTCTTTGGCCGACACATCATCATCCCCTTGGGCCTCCCCTTGGAGCGCCTTATACGGTGTCACAAAGGCCCGCCGCGACACCTACCTTGTCCCTTTCGGCACGGACGCAGATTGGAGATATAAAATTAAGATTAGCGCCGATCAAGGAGGCGGATCCGCTCTTCTGCAAAGGCCAAAAAACGCGCACAGTATCCGATTTACAACAGCAGCGAACTCCTGCTTGGCGCATTCAGACGCGGCCAAGCACGCTGAAGGTACAGCCAGCACAAGCAGAGCCGCCTGCCCGCCTGGTTGTCTGTCTGTCTGTCTGTCCGTCGGGAAGGGTTGCCGCCGGCCCACCCCCGCACAGATTTCCATTAGTTGAGATAAAGTGAGAAATGTGCGATTGCCCTCCCGGCCGGCGGCGGCGGGGCGCTTTGGCGTGAGTTCCTGCTGGGGAACACATGCTGCTCCCTCCGCGGGGCTCGGCCCGAACCGCCCGAGCCGCTCGGGGAGAGTCGAGGGCCAGTGGTCATGTAATCCCCGAAATGCCAAGCGCGAGCGCGCGCCGCGTAAAAAAGAAGCATCCTTCGGGAAAGAAGCGCGAAAAGGACCCCGCACGCTCGGTTCCTCTGCTTTTCACAAAAAAGAAATCGTACCAATACTGAGATAAAAGGGCGCAACATAATCGGTGGGTTCGAACCAGCGGAATCGGTACTCAAGCGCAGCTTACTGACACCTCGGCCAACCAGCCGTATGACGGGATCCGCGTTCGAGACGCTCGGCCCCTCGGCAGTAATGACGGGCAGTGGCTTCCTGGACTTGTCCCGCCCGGATCATCCGGGATCTCTCGACAGAGGGCGGCAGCGAGGCGTGGCGGCCGCACGGGCCTCTTGATGCCCTTGATCTCGCCGCGTCGCTTTGTGCTCCCGGCTCTCCGACAATGCCTTCTCCCGGGCCGTCACGATGATTCCAGAGGGTCGTCGTCGCGGTGCTCGTCGCGGTGCTCGTCGGCCGCCACCGCCACCCCTTTCGCCCAGATCGATAGGCCATTCCCTGGGCTGCCGTGCCGTGGCCGTGGCGTGGCGGTATGCCCTGGGCAAGGCCTGGCAAGGCCCCACCGGCCTCCCCTTTCCCGATACGGCCCATTTCACGCCACTCCGGGACACTCCGGGACACGGGCGTTATCGGAATGCCGCGACACACCGAGGTGTACCGGAGTAGAAACGGGAAGGATTCCACGGTGTCTCCGCACCGAGGCGCCGCCACCGTCCAGAGTGTAGTGTAGTGATACCCTGCAGGCACACTGCGGGGACTCGATATCGGCTTTCCGCATGGAATCCAGCGGAATCCGGAGTATTTCTATTCCAGGGATCGGCGCGTCAAACGGCGCCTGCTCAAATTCCTCGCTGGAGAACTCGGTGCCAAATTTAGGCGCAAGTTGGAGTTGCCTTCGGAAGCGACGCGGTGGACCGTCAAAACGGTGGATCCATGTCCGAAATTTGACTCGGCCCGGAGCACTTTGGCGGCAATTTTGGCGGAAAGTTTGCAATCCGAACCGGATTTGTTCGGCCGGGAGCGCGGCGGGGCGTAGGAAGGCGCGCCAGCGAGAGAGAGCCAGCCTGGCAAGAAGACGCCCTGGGGGTGGCTAGGGTAGGCTAGGGGTGGCGTGTGGCCCGCGGTGCGGCCGAGCAGCCGTGCAGCCCCGCCAGCCCCGCTTGGAGGGCGCGGAGGGCGTGGAGGGGTGGGCGCGGCCCGGGGTGAGTGGGACGGGGTGCGGGCGCTCGGCTTGCCGCTCGCCTCGCCTCAGCGGCGCACCTCAAGCCGACGGTGGCGCCCCACCACGCCGCGCCGCCGCCGCGCCCCACCACCACCCTTTCCCGCCGCCCCACCAACGCCGCCCCGCCCCACCCCCGCAGCGCCCTACGCCTTTCCGTCCAGGAAGTGTGTTCGATAACTACGTGCTGCGAGGCGAGGCGAGGCGAGGGGTGGTGGATGTTCCCGCTGGAGACGCCACTGGAGCCTCGCTGCAGACTGCTAGGACAGTGGTTCTCAACCTTAGGGTCGCGACCCCAAGTGGGGTCGCGAAAAAATTTTAAGGGGTCGCGGCGAGGTAGCTATGGTCGTGTTTTGGGCCGATTTTAAGCAGCCACTGCGTCTGATCCGAGGCGGGCATTTTGCTCCCTCAACGGGCAATTGGTCTTTGGACCTTCCTTTAGCATGCCTCTGTTACGGAGTGCGATTATCAGTCTTAGTTTGGGAGCAGTATTGTCTCAAAGTTGGCCAAAACGCTCAGAAATGTCTTTAAAAAATCATGTTTTGAGTCGATTTTAAGCAGCCACTGCGTCTGATCCAAGGCGGGCATTTTGCTCTCTCAACAGGCAATTGGTCTTTGGACCTTCTTTTAGCATGCCTTTGTTACGGAGTGTGATTATCAGTCTTAGTTTGGGAGCAGTATTGTCTCAAAGTTGGCCGAAACGCTCAGAAATGTCTTTGAAAAGTCGTTGTGCCTGTTTTGGTCAACTTTGAGACAATACTGCTCCCAAACTAAGACTGATAATCGCATTCCGTAACAGAGGCATGCTAAAGGAAGGTCCAAGGAACAATTGCCCGTTGAGGGAGCAAAATGCCCGCCTTGAATCAGACGCAGTGGCTGCTTAAAATCGACCCAAAACATGATTTTTTAAAGACATTTCTGAGCGTTTTGGCCAAGTTTGAGACAATACTGCTCCCAAACTAAGACTGATAATCGCACTCCGTAACAGAGGCATGCTAAAGGAAGGTCCAAAGACCAATTGCCCGCTGAGGGAGCAAAATGCCCGCCTCGGATCAGACGCAGTGGCTGCTTAAAATCGACCCAAAACATGATTTTTTAAAGATATTTCTGAGCGTTTTGGCCAACTTTGAGACAATACTGCTCCCAAACTAAGACTGATAATCGCATTCCGTAACAGAGGCATGCTAAAGGAAGGTCCAAAGACCAATTGCCCGTTGAGGGAGCAAAATGCCCGCCTTGGATCAGACGCAGTGGCTGCTTAAAATCGACTCAAAACATGATTTTTTAAAGACATTTCTGAGCGTTTTGGCCAACTTTGAGACAATACTGCTCCCAAACTAAGACTGATAATCGCACTCCGTAACAGAGGCATGCTAAAGGAAGGTCCAAAGACCAATTGCCCGTTGAGGGAGCAAAATCCCCACCTCGGATCAGACGCAGTGGCGTGCTAAAGGAGGGGTCCCGTGGGGTCGCGAAACTTTTCCTGGGGGTCGCGGAAATTTTTGGCTACAAATTTGGGGTCGCGAGCCGAGAAAGGTTGAGAACCGCTGTGCTAGGACCCGTCCTTGCCTGCTGGGGTTTTTAGAAAGCGCCTCAAGTTTTGGACGTCTTGGGGGATGAAACGGCCGTCGATCTCTGTCTTGCTCCGCCCATTCCATATTCCATGCGCACGAATCACGATCCAGTCAATATGTTAGAGAAAATCAAAGTGTTCATTCACTGCAAATCGACAGTCTCACTTCCCACGGCCACACCCGCCTCGGCCGCCAGAGCCCAGACTCGGCCGGCCGCAGCCACCCCGGCCTGCGCGCGCGACTCCTCCAAACCTCCAAACCAGCGGCAGTGGCAGCGGCGGCGGCGGCGGGCCCCCAAACCACGGCCCAGAGCCCCCGTCAGACCACCGCCAAACCACTGGCAAACCTCCGCCACCGCCGCGCCCCGCCGCGCCTCGCCCCGCGCAAACCAAACCACGGCGGGCTGCCCCGTCCCACCACGACGGGCCCCGCACGGCGCCATGGCGGCAAGCGGCGGCCAGCCACTAAACCGAAACAAGCGTCACCCCACTCGCCGGGGTCTGTTCAGTTAGGCCCCAGGCTTATTCACACCGACCTGTTGGCGGAGTACCCGTCGTGCCTGGAATGCACCCCGACGCTCCCTCCCTGCAGTGCCGCGGGGTGCGCTCCATGAGAGGCTGGAGATGCGATGCCAGATAAGGGATGGACCCTCTGTTCCCTCTGGTGGCCGATGCAAATCCCCTTAAACAGTTAGCACTCGCAGCATATTGTTTTGCTATCATTATCTGGCGCGGCCGCCGGTAAAGCCTGCTCATCCCATCCATCCCTCTCCTGCTGCACGTTGCCGCTATGGGGGAAGGGCGCGTAGGGAGGCTCCCGCCCCTTTTCAAAAACCAAAAACACAACTTTGTGAGGCGACAGGCCCGAGTTGCCCAATTTGACTCAGGGCAGGCGCTCAAGTGCAAAGTGAGGTTAGGGTCGTAGAAATCCTGTTGTTTGCTGGCTTGCAGATATTTGTTTCGACGAGTACGTTCTCTTGCATTGGCATGTCAGTACAAGAACTTTTTAACAAAAAGAGTCCATAAAGTTCCTCTATCAGAAAGTCGCGATGTACATAAGCCGGCACCACTGAAACATAAATGATTTTCTCGTCCCTCCGGGATTTCATTGAAACAAAACCTGTTCATTCTAGAGATTTGACGTTGGGGTGTGAAATCGGCGACGAAGCTGCTGCTCCTTCCCTGCCACGGCGTAGGGGCTGCGACGCAAGGCAAGCCCGCAGCAGAGGGTGGGCGTTCACACGCCTCTAATTCGGAGAGTAAACAAACACATGTACGCGCTCGCACACCGTCTTTGTTTGACGCCAGTGGCCAACACGTGCAGCGGGATTCATACGTAATTGTTTCAGCTGGGTAGAATTCCACCCGGAGCCTGGTGGAGCAAGGGGTCATGATTTTTTTAGCGACCGCCGTCCGCTCCGCCGCGACGTTTGCATTCGATTTTAGCGCGCCGGCCGGCGATTTATCACGATTACTGACTGCGGGCCGCGCGGCACCAGCCAATGGCGAGCCGGAAAACAGAAGAAACCCGAACGGCCGAGGAAAAATCAATAAAAATGAGCACAAAGTGCCGCTTTGAACGACCTCGGTTACAAGATTGGGAGAAAGCAGCCGTTTCATCAAAATGCCGTGCCGAGTAGCGGCACGTATCGAAGTTACACTGCCATGGAACCGTAGCTGAGCGAGGTGGAATACTTTTAATTATTTTCTGTGAAAACACAGCGGCTGATTCATAGAAGTGTCCGCCTGGCCTAACCAGAGCGCAGTGCAGTGAAAAATGACTCTAAATGATTCCGAGGGAGTGACCCCTTCAGGAGAAAGGGTGAAATGGAGGAGGGGAGGGGGAAGGGCGAGGGGGGAGAGGCGCTTCAACCCCACGTCAGCCGCGCGCGGTAGCCCTGGCGGTAGCCGACAGAGGCACCGAGGGTCGACGGGCTCGGCGCGGGGAGGGGTCGTTCGCTCCGTCTCTCTCGCTCCTTTTTAACATGCAGATTCAGGCCGGGACGTCTCATTTCAATGACACAGCCAGTGCTGCTGTGTTTCCTTTCGACATGCCAGAATTCGTCATCAAGTCATAACGAGAGGTGTCGAAGGCTCGAAGGCCGCGGGCAGCGAGAGAGAGAGCTGCAGACAGGAGGAAATGTGGCAGACTTTCTTTCCTGTTTTGGTACGCCTTTGTGTCATCCCGCTGGGACACTGGCACCAGCAGAGGAGTCGCCGTTCTCGCAAACTCCGTCCAGATCCACCAAAGGGGTGCCCCGCGATAAATACTGCAGTGCACTCGCATTGAGGTGGCTCCCCGAGTGGCTCCCCCCACCCCCGGTCCCGGATAGGCGCACACCGCGCAGATTTTGGGTGCAAAACTGCAAAGGCGCCGCGGGCGATCGGTAAAACACTCAATCGTCTTTATTCCTGGAAGCAGGGCGAACAGCAGAGCGTTAGCATATCGGTGTGCGGGGGCGGCGGGGCTCGGCGGCTCAGGGCTCGAGCTGGGTGACAATAGGGGGACGCAAATCTCCTGTGGGAACTCTCTTCGCTTTTTCGGCTCCAGGCCCTCAGGCCTCCACTCTGGGCTGGCTGTCCCCGAGGCCGTGCCAAGACAGCCGAGGTTGTGCATGTGCACTATGCATGGCCGGGGCCGTCCGCCGGCCTGTCTGTCCCTCTGTCTGCGTCTCTGTCTGTCACCCGCACCGCGGTGACTCACTTGCACAGGTCGATCTCCAAGTCCATAAAACAACACAAATTGGACAGATGAAAACAAATGAACAAACCCCTAAATTTTCAGAATGACGAAAAGTTACATTTTTAGAGTCCGTTTTCAGTTCGAAACCCTGTGGAGGAACAAGGGTGTAATAAAAAGACACCGTCCCATCATTGCTTACATTATTGCATTTCTTTTAAAAATGTTAATTTCCCTAATGTTGGCATAAATAGTGCGCCTGCCTCCTACGGGCCGCTCGCCGTCGTTCCCTGTCGGCAGCACCGCTGTGATAAAAAAGGTAAAAAAAGCGCAGGCGGTCCGATGCACCCGTAGAGGGCGGTGTCATCGCAGAGGGGCGGCGCAGCGTAGCAGTCGGGCCCTTTTCATGTATTTCGCAACACAGAGAGGTGGGGCGCGCTGGCTGCGACTTCGAGGAACCGAGACTTTCCAGGAAAAAGGTGACACGCTGAAAGAGACGTAAAGGTCCCGCAGGCTGCCCGATGGGCTGCCCGAGGCTTCCGAAGGCTGTGCGGATTGTTTATGTAAGGCCTGATGCTCGAAATCGAGATATCGATCCGGCCCGGCCGGCCCGGCCTGATGCACTCAAAGCGGTGCGGGGCCGCGTCCGGGGCCCCCGCTGCAGCTCAGGGTGCAGCTCAGGGTGCAGCCGGGGTATGATGTGCGTCGATTCGCACGCAGCTCGGCCAGACAGGTGCCAAAAAGGATCGGTCCAGAGGGGCGGGGGGAGCCACTGATGCTATCGAGGGACACGAGGGGTCAGCTCTCACACAATCTTCTGCACTACACTCGATTTGAATGGCCCAGGCGTGGCGTGGCGTGGCGGTGACCCTCGTAATCGATCAGCAGGCGATTGCCCCGGGCAGTCCGGACGGCTGGCTGTTCAATGGCGTTGACGAAGTCACAAGACGTCACCGGCAGGAAACGAGGACCGGACGGGCAGAGTGGACCACGCGGACCTCTTGGCCGCACAAAACTATTTCACGCGACGGAGGAAGTTTAGGGGGTTCTTGTTGTTGTGCGTGCCATGAGTCAGCCGCGCGCGACGCCGTGCTGGGCCTATGGCGGCCTATGGCAGCCTATGGCAGCCTCTGGCTGGCCCGGCACAAAGCCTCATCTGTTAGATGCAGCACACACGGTCCTTTCCCCCACGCCATACCGTCCGATCCGCAGGGGGGCCCTCTATCACACTGTCACCATATGAGGCTGCACAAAGGAGGGCACGCCACGCCACGCCGGCCAAAGGATTGAGATGTGCCCCGGACGCAGACGGATGCGGCGGCATACATCGTGCGGCGCGTGACAGGTGCTAGCGTGCGCGTCACGCCGAATTCGAAGCGTGGCGTTGTAACGCGTGGATGAGCTCCGGCGGGCGCGACGAGACGCACCAGAAGTATCGAAATTAACGGACAATTTTCAGTTGAAAAAATAAAGAAAAAACAACTAGCGGATAAAGTTTCCCACAGGTAGACGTGCGAGGATTACACGAGTCATGGCCCGGCGGCAAAAGGTAACGGGCGCTAAGTTGATATTTGCTCTACATTAAGAGAGTTTCGGAAAGAGGAAAAAAAACATAAAAGGCGTGCGGTGTGTGTTGTTCTCGCTTGTTTTAAACGCCCTGCTTTTAGACAGCCCCTACAAAAACGGAGCCGATGTCATAAATTTGTCGACTTCCTTGCGCGGTGTCAGTGAAGAGACGAGTCAAGTTCACACGGATAAAACAAAGGCATTTCCCGTTCGAAAAAAAAAAATCAACTCGTGTCAAAAACTTGTTAATGAAAAAAAGAAAACAACTGCTGGCTATACTGTACCTGAGGCCAAGGAAGGAAAGGGGAGCGGTGAGGTGAGGGAGGGACGGGGTAGGGGTTTCTCCTTCTTGCCTTATTGACCGTGTCTTCCAAACTCACTTTTTTCCACACATTTTTTTTTGCGAGACCCAGTTTACAACTTTAGCGCCGACGGCTAACTTCTCCATTAATTAAGCGATTACGGCATGTAAGGCAAGACGGACCGCGCGGTGGTCCGGAGATTAATGGCCATCGAGACAAAAGGTGTCGTCGGCGCTATCGCGAACACCGCGTACCAAGGGGTACCCAACTCAAGATAATCATTGCACGTCTAGTTGGTAATCAGTGAAATAATCAACATCATCCAATGAAATGACAATCACACTTTCGGGGATTCAATCACTTTTGACCATTTTTGCGAGACCACTGCTCCCAAACTATCAGCGGTCAAAGCCTTCCCGAGGCGGGGCATGAAAGAGTAGGGTCTTCAGAATAGTAAGGCGTCGAGGGAGGCCTTTGACCGCAACTAAATTGGATGCAGTGACCGCACAAAGTCAGCAAAAACGGTGATTTTCTGAAATCCATTCACTTTTTGACCATTTTTGCGAGACTACTGCTCCCAAACTATCAGCGGTCAAAGCCTTCCCGAGGCGGGGCATGAAAGAGTAGGGTCTTTAGAATAGTAAGGCGTCGAGGGAGGCCTTTGACCGCTACTAAATTGGATGCAGTGACCGCTCAAAGTCAGCAAAAACGGTGATTTTCTGAAATCCATTCACTTTTTGACCATTTTTGCGAGGCCACTGCTCCCAAACTATCAGCGGTCAAAGCCTTCCCGAGGCGGGGCATGAAAGAGTAGGGTCTTCAGAATAGTAAGGCGTCGAGGGAGGCCTTTGACCGCAACTAAATTGGATGCAGTGACCGCTCAAAGTCAGCAAAAACGGTAATTTTCTGAAATCCACTCACTTTTTGACCATTTTTGCGAGGCCACTGCTCCCAAACTATCAGCGGTCAAAGCCTTCCCGAGGCGGGGCATGAAAGAGTAGGGTCTTCAGAATAGTAAGGCGTCGAGGGAGGCCTTTGACCGCAACTAAATTGGATGCAGTGACCGCTCAAAGTCAGCAAAAACGGCAATTTTCTGAAATCCACTCACTTTTTGACCATTTTTGCGAGGCCACTGCTCTCAAACTATCAGCGGTCAAAGCCTTCCCGAGGCGGGGCATGAAAGAGTAGGGTCTTCAGAATAGTAAGGCGTCGAGGAAGGCCTATGACCGCAACTAAATTTGACGCAGTGGTTGCCCAAAGTCGCTTTGCTGGAGCCTCATTTCCACCCACATTTCCACCACGAGTACCTCCCCTCACAAGATGGGAGCGAGAGAGAGACCAGAAAGACGCGGCGCGCGGTGCCGACCGATATCGAGTTGCCACGCGGCACCCTGGCGGCACCCTGGCGGTACCGGATACCCGCGATCACGCGGCCGAAGACAAGGAGGGCGTCAAGGATGGTTTGAGTCGGGGAATTAAAAGGGGCGGATCCAGGCGGAGCGAGCGCTTCCTTCCGGTGCCAACGTCTCCACCGGGGCAGACAGCCCGGTCGCTCTGTCTCTCTCGCACTCGTGGGGCCTGCCGCACGGGTGCGAGAGAGACAGAGAGACGAATGACACGGCAGCGCTCCCTGACCGTTCCGGGCGGACCCACCCAGCGAGCCAGCACGGCGCACCGCGGCCGAAGGAACACGCCGGGGAATCCGTTCGTCCGTTCGCCAGGCGACCAATGGCGGTGACGGCGTGCTTCGCCTCCTCGCTGGATGCTGGATTTACATCTTGCGCCGAGCCACGCCGCCACGCCGAGCCCGGGCGAACGGGAGCGGGCCGCCGGGACGGAAATTAATTTGAAAGCGCGTGCAGCGGCGCGGCTTCGCTTGCTTCGCTTTCAGGCTTCCAGGCTTTCAGGCCACGCCCCATCTCGAATATGAAGATGGGGCGCCGCACCGCCGGCAGCGCCGCGAAAGCAGCGAGAAACACCGCGAAGCACGGCGAGGCAGCACACTGCGAGTCCGAGGGTCGTTTTCGCCTGTCTCGCTCGCACTCTGGGGGCGCTCCGGACGGGTGCGAGAGAGGCAGAGCGCGCTCTGCGACGAAAGAGACTCGGAACCAGTCATGCAGCGAACGCTTTGGTCTTGTCTCTCTCACATCCATCGCGGTACGCCCCACGAGTGCGAGAGAGAGGAGAGGCCTCCCGCTCGAAGCCAGCCTCCAGCTCCAGGACACTGCTTGCCGCCAGGCCGCGAGTGCGCCTTGCCTGCCACCATGCGTGTGCAGGTGCACTGTACCGCGCGGATTGCGGGCACATTTTCCAGTGACGTCAAGCGACTGGTATTTTTACTCCGAGGTGAGAGAAGGTGAGGCACGCAGTATGTGCTGCCAAACCAACACCGTCTGCAGCAGGTCGTTTGCAAGGGTGGGTAGCCCGCCCGCTCTGGTCGTGTGTTCGAAAGGTGTAGGGGAGCCATAAGCACGGCCATAAGGGCGCACCGAGCCACGCGGGCGCGGCCTGGCTGGCTGGTGGGGCCTTACGGCGCGGCGGGGCTTGGCGATGTATCCCGCTAGCCGCGTGGGTAGTGGGGGCTGGGCCGGGCTGGCTACCCAGGGCTCTACCCAGGACCCAGCGAGGGCGGCGCATGCAACGCGGCGCCACTACTCCCCGCCACCGCTCCCCGCACTCCCCGCAGTCCCCGTGATTACACGGCGCCCGCCCCTCTCCGCGTGCTTCGCGCTCGGCTCGGCTCGGCTCGGCTCGGCTCGGCTCGGCTCGGCTCGGTCGGCCCTGCGGCGCCGCGACGCCGCGCGGCTAGCCCTCCCCATTGGTTACCCGGCGCTACCGCCGCCGCCGCGGCCGCCCGTACCGCCAGGCCGTCGCGGTGTGGAGGCGGCAGCGCCAAGGGCGCCCCCCGCCTCCCCCTCCGCCCCCGCCGCCGCGCCCCGCTGTCTGCCAGCTCGGCCGGGGCGGCTAGGCTGGGGGCGCGCAATCCTGCAAATAACCCTTCCCCTGCGAATAACAAGCCAGCAGGGCCACGCGCGTTATTTGCACGCCGTGAGAAATTGCGCCGCTGTCAGGCCGACGGGGGCTGGATTAGAAGCGAGGGCGATGGGCGTGCGTGAAGAATCGAAGCCACGCCACCGCCACCGTGTGCCTTCGGATGGACTCGGCGGGACCCCTTCGCTGCCTTCGCTTCGGACCGTTTCCGGCCACACACACACACACACACACACACACACACACACACACACTCGCACACACACGTGCACGCTGCAGCAGCACATCCCGGCGGCGGGTTGCGCTGCCGGCTTTATTGGGGCGCACTCGTTTGGAAGTAACAGTGTTTGTTATGACGTCCCGGCGGAGCAGCGCGGTGCGCGGTGCCTGCAGTCGTCTGTCTCTCTCACGCCCATACGTGGCGACCCCTGAGTGCGAGAGAGACAGAGCGACTGAGAGGAGACTGTGTTCTGGCTGCTCACCGCCCGCCTTGAGTCGCGCAACCCTTTCGGAAAGCGATCCTCGCTGCGCCGACACCTCGCCGAGTCCATCACGGCTCCGGGCTGCCGGCTCTGTGACTTATCCGGGCCGTTTTCTATGACCCTCGGCGAAATTAAACTTCACACATATCGAACCGAGGCAGGCGGGGCGGGGCGGGACGGGTCACCCTTTCGGCGGGATCAATGCCGGCAGGCCGCTCGGATAGACGAGCAGGGGGATAGAATGGAGGACGCTATTACCGCGTTAACTGACCCTTGAAAGGTGAGCCGGACCACCGGCCGATGTTAATAACCCTCTCTAAAGGACCGAGAGACCGAGCCTTCGCGGGATGGGCCATCAAGTCTGACTTACGGTGTACTAGTACGCCCCGCTCACTCTGTGTACTCTGTAGACTTTGCCCGCTGCGAGGCGACCCTCTAGGGAGGCGACCGAGGACGACGTCAAGGAGTGCGAGGCTGCCAGCCAGTCGTCCCGTCTCCCTCACACCCAACGGGACGCCCCATGAGTGCGCGCGAGACCGAGCGACGGAAACGACGAGTCTGCCGTGTACACTGCGAATCTGTCAAAATAGACAGTGTAGGCCCGGGTGGCCCGGGGCGATGCGTGGCCCGCAGCAACCCATTCATCGCCGCTATTATCGTCCTGATTATCCTGCCGAAGGTGTCGCCGCGTCACTTTGGCCTTCGCCCCCTCGGAACTCCGGGACTGAGACCCCTCTACATGCGCTGCCAAGGGGCTGCAAGGGGCCAACCCCCTCCTTGCCCCGTTTTCATAATTCTTTCAGACTGACAAGTCGACACAAAACACCAGGGGGGAGGGCCGAGGGGGCAAAAACTCGCGGAATCATGTGTACAGGGCCCCCGAAATCACATGCGAATCATTGAGAATCACGCGAAATCAAGCAATCCGAAATCAACCAAAATCACTAAATTCGACCAAAATCAGGCAGAATTACACGAAACCAGGCAAAATCAGTCCGAAATCATTTCTTTCCGAACACAATCACACACAACCACGCTCAACATCACCCGGGTGCGTCGCGAAATAAGGCGAATCAGCCATGAAATCATTGCGTTTTCCGAATCATGTGTACACGAAAATCCCGAGTTTTTGCCCCCTCGGGGAGGGCTGCCGCGGCGTGCCACGGCGGCTCGCGAAAATCGCCACGTCGTCGTCGTGGTGCTCGACGACGGTGACGGCGACGACAGTGTCGCGCTCTTCTCTGACTCTCCGCGGCAATCGCCAATCAGGATGAGAAACGGCAGTTGCAGCGCCACGCGCGCTGCGGGCAGACCGATTCCGGACAAGACTTCGATTCGTCGCTCCGCGTCATCCTCTCTCGCACGCACGGCCGCGGCGCGCGGTTCCCCACGCGTGCGAGAGAGACAGACGCGTTGTTCGGAAGCGGCCTGCAGAGTGCGGGTTCGCATGTCTCATCTGACTGGATTATCCTCCGCTTATCCCGTGCTACCCCTGCACCGCCGCCCTGCCGCGCCGCGCCCCGCCCTCCTCCCTTCGCCCCCCGTAATCCGAAGCCCATGAATTTGTCAGAAGGAGGGCGGTGGAGAACGCGGCGGTGAAGGACACAGCTCACTTCCTCGTTGTCGTTCATTTCCGACTGATTCTGAGAGTCGCTTTCGTCTCTCTCGCACTCATGTCGCGCCCCGAATAGGTGCGAGAGAGAACGATCAACGAAAGCGACTCTCGGAATCGGTCTGCAGGAGTTTGCAGTAAGGCCGTGCCATCGCACCCGCGTGCTCTCCGCTTGCAGTGCACCGTCTCGATAACGACTGCCGACACGAATCAATGGGGCGGCTGCTTAGTATTCATGCGACGGGGAGGCGCATGCAGGACCACGCACCGCGGCACCGCGGCACCGTGGCCGCGTCCGGAGCGTTCGCGGCGCGAGGGGAGGCCGCCGTCGACGCCGCGGGTCGAGGCGGTCGAGGCACCGCTCTCGGACGCAGTCCTCCGGGGTCGCGCTGCTCGGTCACGTGGCGCTGCCTGGCCCGGAACACGGACAATTATTGCGTCGGCGTCGTGTGTCGCGTGCGCGTCACGTCAGCGTCGCGTCACGGCCCTGACAGTCGTGCTCCGGTGTCACCGCGAGGAGGTGTCCCGGCGGGAGATCTGGTTCGGGGTTGGAAGAGGTTAGGTTAGGTCGTGTAAGGTTATGTCCGAGCGTTTCACGCGTTTGGAGCGGCGATGCCGCCGTGCGGGTACTCCACCAGGTCCCGCGTACCTGGAGCCGTTCCCACGAAGAAGTACCACGCGGCCCCGCCACCCGCCGCCGCCACCCCTGGAGCTGGCGGGCCGCGTGGGCCGCGGGTGGTTGCATTTGCTGCTCGCGCGCTTCACAGGCTTCACAGGTGAGCGCGGCGCGTAAGACTACGTCAGACTACGTCAGACCTCCCAGGCAGTGCCAGCAGCTTTGCCAGCCGGCTGAGCGGCGCTCCGTCTCTCTCGCGCCCACGGGGCGTCCCCTGGCGGTGCGAGGGAGACAGAGCGACCAAACGGCGTGGGGTGACACGTCGCTCCAATTAAGGGGGAATTAAGTTTTCCGACCGCCTGAACGCATCACTCCGCCTCACTCAGTGCGCCGTCAGTGCGCGGCGGCAGCGGCGCACGTGCGGGTCGCGGAGCGGGGCGTGCAGGGCGTGCAGCAGGAGCGGCGGCACCATGGCGGCACTGGCAGCAGCAGGGCGACGGCGCCCGCAGAACGCCGGGTAGGCCACCACGCAGGACAGGAGCGCGCCGCGGCCCTGCCTGCCGCCCGGGCGGAGTGCCGCCTGTCTCCGTCGCACAGCTGAGCCATCCCGTGGGCGTGAGAGAGAGACCGAGACAGAGACACAAAACGATCCTTTAGCGCCCCTTTTCCTCGACGGCGAGGGGTAAGGGGGCAGGTTCTTACTACTCGCCCCGGTTGACGAGTCTTCCGTGTCGCGCGCGCGCGCGCGTGTGTGTGTGTGTGTGTGTGTGTGTGTGTGTGCACGCTGTTGTGATCGCCTTACGCGACATGGCGCGGTGCACACGCCGGGACCACCCAGCCGGCGCGGCACGGCACGGCACGGCGCACGGTTCATCCCCAATTATCTAGACCGTGGCACGGACTACGGACGGGGACGCGGCGTGACGGGATTTATCTGGTGTGCCATGCCGCCCGTGGCGCGAGAGGAAAGGGGTGCTCTGTCTCTCTCGCACTCATGGGGCGCTCCGTATGGGTGCGAGAGAGACAGAGCGACGAAGCACTCGGCTGCACTGCGATGTAGTATGCCGTCTCGCCGCTACGCCGGCGCAGTTTGGTTTCCAACGACTAAATTCTCAGTTTGGACAAGTTCGTTCTGACTCGCATGCTTCGAAGAGGCCAGCCCGACGGCCAGCATAGACTCCCGGGCGCCTTCGGTGATGTGCACTCGGAGTCCATCTCCGCCTCCAAGGCCATCCGCAGGACCTACTACTGGGTGCGCCGTAGAGAAAAGCTTCCCACCGCAGCCTCTCCACCCCCGAAGGGTTGCGCGGGCAATCGGAGCATTGCCGCGATTTGCGCCGTTCACGCCGGAACATTGGCTCTCTCTCGCCGAGTCTCTCGCTCTGATCCGCGATCCGCGCGTGTAAAAAGGGTTCCGCCTGTTTTATGGCGCGGGCCGCGCGCACGGACACCGTATCGGACGTCTTTATCTGCGACGGCAGTGCGTCTGTCTGTCTGTCTCTCTCGCACTCACGGCGCGTCCCGCACAGGTGCGAGAGAGACAGACGCTCTGCTCGGAATGGAGCTGCGGCGTGCCCCGGCCGCACCGCACCCAGTTGGTAAATAGCACATGGCCTCCGCACAGTGGTCCAGAAGACCAGCGTAGGCGGAGATAACTCCAGGCGCGTTTCGGTCTCTTATCTTCTTCCAACGGGACTCCGAATCAAACGCATGAGAGCAACGATAGATTCTTCGACTAAAGGGCAATCCGATGTGCCTGAATTCAGGAACTATTTAAGGACTGCCGAACTCCAGTGAAGTACCAAAAGTTCTGTCCGCTTAAAAGGTCTTCTGGCCCAGAGTGCCGGGGCTCAAAGACAGGCGAGAGTCTGAACGGCGTCCGCTGCGCTGTCTCTCTCGCACTCGTGCGGCGTTCGGTACGGGTGCAAGTGAGTGAAGGGCCAAACGTCGTTGTTCGGAATGGCCCTGCTGCCGCACCTTACCGCCTGCCGAGCGGACTCGGGGTAGCGCTCGGTGTTGTAGCCTCGTATGCAAATCCAGGCTGCTTAAACTAAACCACCCCCGCCCTCGGGCTTCGGGCCGCCGCTAGTCCGCCGCTCGGCTACTGTCGCTTGCTCTTTTCGCCCCCGGCCCGGCCCGGCCCGCCGGATTCAAATTGTTTTGTCGCGTTGTCGTTTGCGTTTTAATCCCGGGAAATGGAGCTGTCCGCGCGCCGCCCGCGCCACCCCTTCTAAGCTGCATTGATTCATTCCCCGGCCACGTCCTCCTGCTGCCTCGTCGCTCTGTCTCTCTCGCACCCCCATGAGACGCGCGAGCGAGACACAGCGACTCGGAGGCAGCCCACTGCAAACCGATTCCGTCTCTATCGCACTCGTGGGGCGTCCCGCATGGGTGCGAGAGAGACGGAGGGACGTGATCGCGGTGCCCGCGCCATCGGCCCCCGCGAGCCGCCGCGGCTTCCTCGACGGCCTCCTTCTCGTCCTGCTGGAGGCAGAGGCGCACAAAGGTGAAACTCGAGTGGCGCGGATGGCCGTTGTGTCATCGACACTGCTACTGTTTGGAGGGGGTCCTCGCGGGCACGGCGCGGCGCGGCGCGGCACGGAGGAGGTGAAGACACCCGGCGGCGAGCCCCGCCCCAGCCAGCCCTCCTTTCAGCGCAACGCGTCACAAAACACACAAACAACGAGCCAGGTGGGGACACGGAGACACGGCAATGGAATGGAGGAGCGGCGCAGTGCGACGCGATGCGCTTCATGATGGGACGCCTTATCCTTCATCCTCCTGTTATTGACGCTGAATGAATTAAGTAGTGACATTATGAGAATCACATTCAATGGCTGCGCGCGCGCGAGTGTGTACGTGTGTGTGTGTGAGGGTCTGTTTCAGAAAACGGATCACGTGTAGCCCCCTCGCCTCGCCGCCGGCCTTTTCTCTAGTAAAGTAGTGTGCACCGGCAGATGGAAGTGAGAGATCCAGATCGTTACACACACTCGCACACACACAGAGGGGTCTAGCTAAAGTGGATGAAAATGGATGCATAAATGATGGCAAGTTTATGCTATCGGGATCGGGAAGAGAAAGGCACCTTACCTGAATCGTTTCCGCTCTGCAGACTGATTCGGGCAGTCGTTTTCGTCGCTCTGTCTCCCTCGCACTCACGAGGCGTCCCGCGAGTGCGAGAGAGACGGAATCGGGCTGCAGGCCGTCGTAGTTGCGCGTTATTGCAGAAGCGCGGCCGCCGCCCCCACCGTAAGTACCGCCCCGCCGTCGATATTTGCAGTGCAGATTAGCCCCTTTCTTTCACCCTTTGCCTGAATATTGCCGCGGCTGATGGATCGCCCAAATCCCCGCCACCCTTTCCGACCTCGTTCTTGTTTTTATTCCCGCGACCCCTCATTATCGACACTTTCCCGTGTTTTGCACGCGGTGCGGCGCCCTCCTCCCAGTCCTCGCTCTCTGTCGCACCGAGTAGGGCACGTCCCGCGAGTGCGAGAGAGACGGGGCGACGCGCGGAATCAGTCAGAGGCAATCATAGGTTCCCAGTCAGTCCCCACTCGCGATGACGCGGCCAGAACCCGAACGCGCGCCGCCAACAAAAAGCCCGATCGTCGTGTCGATAACCGTATAAAGAGCTCCGTGAGTGAGAGAACAGCAAGCGCAGCAAGCGCGGACACTCCCACCGGTCAAGCCCGGTTAACTCCGGCATCGAAAAAACCAAAACGGGCGACTTTCGAAGGCATAAAAACCTGTGATTGATTGGCGCAACGCGCGTGCGATGGAGTCATCGAGTGACCAATCCATCACAAAGGTGACAAGACCTTTGTTCTGCCTCGCTAGCTACGCCTGCTACGCCACTAGTCATCCGACGCGGTCGCATCGGTCACGTGGTCACGTGTGGCCGCGGGTCCGTTCCACTACGTCCCAGCAGCGCAAGTTGGCGGAGCGGGTTGAGGGTTGAGGGTTGCCAAGGCGCGCCCTCTGGAGTGACTGCAGGCTGGTTCCGAGAGAGCTCGTCGTCGCCCTGTCTCGCGCGAGTGAGACAGAGCGACGAAAGCGACTCTCGGAATCAGTCCGCTGCGGGCGCGACGCGACGCACCGCCGCGGAGGAGAGCCCATCTCGTTTCGTCTTCGCTCAAGGTAGATTTTAACTGCCGCTTCGGAAACCGCAGACAGTGCAGCCAACGACTTGAGACGGGCGGCGCGCCGCGGCGGTGCATGAGACGAAACTCGACAGGACAGGAGTAGTTGTCATGGTGACACGTCGCACCAGCGGAATCTTCGCCCCTCTCTTTCCTTCTTGGTAGGTAAGGTAGGCAGTGCATTCGGCTGGGTCGTGGCGCCGGTCGGTGAAGAGCGCAAGAGATACTCCGTGCGTCCCGCGCTGCGGCGATACCCTCCGTCTCACTGGAGGCATGGGGTAGAGCCACGAGCCCAGAGCCGACTCCGGCCGCAGGACGCCCGGGAGGTAGGCAGCCCATTAGACCCTAAGGGAATTATCGTGAAATTAAGGCGCACATGCAGAGATAAATACTTCTGACGGAATAAAAGCTTTAAAAAGACTGTATATTAGAACTTGCTCTGAAAGAGATTACAGTGCTCAAGAAGTTTGCCACCTTTTGTCAGGAGACAGTCTGTTCAGTGCTAGTGATAGATAATTTGTGACAATAAATTTTTTCAAACCAGTAATAAAACCATAAACATTTATCTTAAAACCGACAGCATTTCTGGCAGATTTTTGTTTATAGTTCGTTTGCAGTCCAGAGGCCGTAGCGTGGCTCCCGAGCCCCGATGCAAATCACGCATAGCTATTTCCAATGGGCTTAAACTTGTTTCGACTACCACATGCCAAAGGTGCGGTGACAAGACAAGACAACAAAGAAAACCCAAAACACTAGCACCACCTGCAGTGTCAGAGCGGGAAACTTAAACTTTCAAAGCAACAACAAAAACAAAACAAAAACATCGAGATTTGACGTGTATCGATAGTATCGAAATCGAAGCCGGAGTGTTTTGTTTTCTTTGCGCCTAGTTCTAGTTGTGTTTTGGAAATTAGCGCAACATTTCTTGACTCTTTACCTGTCTGCGATCGCCGCGTGAAGGAAAATGCGTGTCAGCTGCACCGTATATTGATCCCTCTTCCCCGGTGCGGGCAGAGGGAGCTGCCGCCCTGTAATTCTCGCCGGTGACAGATGTTTACCGTGCTTTAAGCCTAAGCATCTAACCAAAGAGGAGCCTTGCAGGGGAGGCTTTGCAGGCGTCCGGTCGCCAAGAAATCGGATTGATACTCGTGAAATGTGATGTCCATGGCTCGCCCCGGCCGTCAACGTGAAGCCAGCAGTGCTGCCAGCACCATGACGTCCGCCGAGTACGATGTGGATTCCTCCGGGGGCCTGATGACCGTAAGTTTCTGGTTATTCAAGTCGCCATGATTGTGGTAAAATGGCGACCGCCGAGGCTCCGAAAACGCCGTTTTGCTGTAGTTCTTTCCCTTTTCACCAATTCTCTGTTTTTGTTTGATTCTTGTGTAACATTACCTTCAATCTTAATTTTTGCACAGAAAATTCAAGCCCTGATAGCACCTCCAGAGAATGATGAGGCGTCCAAATCCAACAAGAAGAAAGAGGGCTTAGACTTGCATCCTTATTACAAGAGGCCTGGGAAAGGTCACAATCGAGACTGCTGTGATGCTTGCAGTGAGGGTGGAAATCTAATTTGCTGTGACAAGTGCCCTGCTTCTTTTCATCTTGGCTGTCAGTGAGTATGATTGTGTTGCTGTTGACGGTGCAACGGTTGTGGTTGTTTGAAACAATACCAAGAACTGCAGACGAGACGTAAAGGGCTAACGCTCTGCTCCTCCCATCTTAAAACTTCTGCAGAATGCAGAAGCTTGTTCTCTCTTGAGTTCCTTGTTTGATGCTGACAATTACTTTCCTTTCAGTGATCCCCCACTTCAAGATGATGACATACCGTTGGGCCAGTGGCTGTGCCACAAGTGCCGAATGTCTGCCGGCCTACCTGCCTTGAAGGAGGTGTGTGTTGGTGCTGTCTCTGATGATGTGACCAATAAAACTGTCCACAAAATACAATTTATATTGTTTTCAGATCCTCAAAAAGGCTGCTAATCCCTCTGAAACTTCCGATGGGCCCACTAAAGAAGAACCAGCGGATACCCCTTCTAGAGGTATGGAATAATTTTGTCATGTCAGTCATGAGACCCCGGATCAGATTCTGTTTGTTAAATGAGTTTGATTTTCAACAGGTCGATCTCGCACATCTAGCACTGCCTCTATGGAATCCAACAAATCTCGGGGGCGAGGTAGAGCAGCAGCTGCTGCCGCTGCAGCGCAGCCTACGGGGCCCATTACAACTACATCAGTTGCTACTGGTCCTGATGGTCAGAGTGCTCTTGACACACTCATAGCAGCTGCTTCCTCCATGAATCCAATACAATTTGATTTACCTCGTGAGATGGTTCTACCAATCAATTTCCCAGGCACTGATAGAGGTCTACAAATCATTCCATACTTTAAAATACCTAGTTTAATTTTCTTTATATTGTGAAAGTCTTTCTACAATTTTCTGGTTTTTTTCCCCCACAGCTCCCACTAGAGGAAAAAGAGCCTCTGCCTCCAAGAGGAGTAGAACACATGAACTGGACAATGGTTTAGTACCTTTGCCTGCTAAAACTTGTTTTGAATGTCGCAAGTGAGTTTCTTTTGAGTCTCCCCCAAAAGAAATAAAAAAGCAGCTATGATATTATTATCTGAGCTTAAATTAATTCAAATCTAAATTGATTGTCTTACAGAAGTTGCAAAAGAGCCCCACTGCTAGCCTGTGATTACTGCCCACTTCTCTTCCATCTTGACTGCTTGGATCCTCCGCTAACATCACTTCCCTGTGGCCGGTGGATGTGTCCTAATCACGTGGAGCAAGCAATTGTAGGTATCAATACTGTTGCCAGAGTATTAAATATTCAAACAATGAATGTTGATAAGTGACTTCCGTTTTTTGTTCGTGGTACATCTACTGATGTTTGATTCTATTTCTATATCCCACAGGATGAAAAGCTCTTGACCTCCCTTAGTGTCACTCAACGAGTGGCCTTATGGGATAAATACACTGGTCCTATTGATCAAGATACAATCAAAACAGAATTTCTTCAAAAAACCAGACGCCAAAATCCACCATTCCGGTTCAAGGTGAAGCTTGCTCCTCGAAACAGAGCCAAAGTACCCAATTCAGTGAAAGAAATGTACAAAAACCGACCACCTCTTGTCCCTAGCTTACGGGATGTTTTAAGAGACAGTGAGGTAAATGGTAGTTGGGCTGATATCAAGGCTGTTGCTCCTGAGTCTAAGGTTCAAGATGCAGGGATAGATGGTCCAACAGAAACAGAACAGGAGGAAGTAAGTCCAATGCTCTCATACCTTACATGTCCTCAAAAAAGTTTTTTACTTTTTTAATAACAATTTTTAATTTATTTTAGTGGCTTAGCGGTATAGTAGCCCTACAAACAAGCATAGCATGTCATCTTAGTACAAAGCGAAGGAAAATGTCACAGTCAAGTGACTTCAGAAATCAAGATGCTGAGACACTGTCAGGAAGGTCAGATGAAAGTGATGGAATTCATATCAAGAAAGAAACAATTGATACTGATCTGGAGTTCAAAGATCTAAAAGGAAATACTATAAGTAATGGATTATCTGATCACTCTGATCAGATTACTTTAGAAAAGGAAGATGTAGAAAGCTCCAAGACCCACAATATAACTGGATTGAATGGTAGCTCTACTTTGGCTAAAGTAGTTACTCATGCGTCTAAAATCCAGAATGGTGATACAGACACAATTATGGAGATTGATGATGAAAGTTCAGAAGCATCTGATAAGATGTAAGGTTTTGTCATTGTCTATTGTAATGTTTCCCCTGGAAAGTTGGAATTATAACAACAACTCTAATTACCATGTTACAGCTTAGAGAAGTCCACATCACTGACTTCTGGAAAGGAACAGGACAAGAAAAAAATAAAGAAGTTGCTTGGTGATAAAGTACTTCTTGACGGACTAACTAATCTTTTGGAGGATTCATTAGACTGTGAGCCAGGTAAATTACCTCAATACCTCATTTAAAATACAAATAAAAACAAAAATGTGACAGTGAACATAAAGCAAACAATTGATTTAAATTTAACAAAATCTTTTCCTTTTGCAGTTTCTTCTGTTGACAAGTTGGATGAACGTTTAATTCGCCTGTTAGCGCTGCAGCGTCTCCAGCAGCTGTCAGCCAACAGCTCTTTGTCCGACTGCCTTGCTTTACCGACAAAAACACCGTCTTTGCTGGTGCAACGGCAACCCACCTTCTGGCCAGCCCCAGAAGCTGGGTTAAAACCAAGAGCTTTGCTAACTCCACTAAACAGCTGCCAGCCTCCCATGCCTATCTATTACCGAGTTATGGAAGTAGGGACTGGAGGGGACATGGACATTTGCCTCACCTATTATGGCCACTGCAATTACGTCACAGCAAAACATGCTGTTATTATCTGTGATGAGGTAAGCTTTAATGTTCCCTATTGGGAAGTGTGAAACACAGAGTATATAATAGTGTCTGTAAAAGATTATCTTTATTGTAGGTAAACAGGCACTATGAGCTCATGAATTACAGTGAGCATGGGACCACGGTTGACAATGTGCTGTACTCCTGCGATTTCTCTGAGAAGGTGCCTGTGAAAGATCAGCCCATGAGTCCGCCCCTGAATCCCCCACATCATGGCAGACGAAGTGGGGGTAGTAGCAGCAGTGCTAACACAGGCACGACCAATGCTGCTGAACCTGCAGAAACTGAAGTAGAAGTTCCCCCTCTAATTCAAAAAATAAGAGCTGTTGTTGATAAGAGGAGAGGAGTTGTGAGAGAAGAAGACAATGCCCCAGAACCTTGCAAAATGCCCTCTGACATTGGAAAGGTAACTGTTGCAGGGATTGCTAACAAAATTATCCTCATAAAAAATTTTAACATCTAAATGTTATACATGTAGTTGAAGTCCTAAGATTATTTCTTTGTTACTCCTTCAGGTTGACATGAAGTGCAGTTGTCGTTCCAGCAGTTCAAGTCTAATCGGCGGCAGTGGTGCCGGGTGGGAAGGCACCGCCCTTCTCAATCATGGGTCTTTCATCAAGTTTGGTTGCATTCAGTTTACATTTAGTGTTTTGAACTTTGTTTCACCACCTCAAAGAGAACAATCTGCTCAAGAAAGTTCAAGTGTAACTGTAACTAGTGGAAAAGGACCTATTCCTCATAGAATTCTTAAGAGAGAAAGAGACAGCACAAGTAGTTCAACTCTAACAGTGTCGCCTTCACCTCCACCTGACAGAGCTGCTCAGCCAAACAAGAGTGTACAGAAGAGTTCAAAGAAAAGAGAAGTGGAAAATGATGACGACGATGATGATGACGATGACGACGATGAAGAAGAAGATGAAGACGAGGATGAAGAAGAAGGCGAGAAGGAAGAACTGAATGATGATTCCGAGGTGGAAGAGAACGAAGATGATGAAAATATGGAAGAAAGTAACGTTGTTTGTGAGGATGTAGCTATGGAGGAATCTCTTGTAGAAACTAAAGAAAAAGCTAATAATTGTTTACCTGATTCTAGCTCTGTTAATAGGGGAAGTCCCTGTGCTCTCAATGAAACTGATTCTGTGTGAGAATATTTTCTCCTCTCTGTTTAAGGAAACTTGGATGTCTGTAATTCTGATAATGCGCATAAACTAGTATTTATTGCACTGTTTTAATGATTTGGTCAAGCTGAATGTGCCTATACCCCTTGTTCACTGCCAAGCCACTTGTTCTGTTACATTTTCAGAACAACGATAATTCTTGGTTTGTCTCTGGTTTTATATTAAAATGTAAAATGTGATATATTGGTTATTTATATGCTACATTGTTTGGATAGTTGACCTGTACGATACCGAACTTGAAAGTTCTGAAATTACCATTCCGTTCTATGGGCTGGGCCCAACATTTATTGATGCCAACTTATTCTAGTGCTTAATCTGTTGTACATCAAGTCATGTAAGGGTGTCAGCAGTCAGCGATGTCACTTTTAAACTGGACTGGGTCTCATAGCTCTGTCAATTAATTAAAACCTTGCTGACTTCATCATGAACTCGCATTTACCTTGCCATGGCCATGGTCCTATCCACTTTTATTCCAATCTGAAGCTCATCATCTCTTTTTCATGTTAATCATATTTCATGCTAGTACTGATATTTTGACCTTGTTACAACTTTGGTATCGTTGATTTTCATTTAATTATTAGTTTGGAACAGTGTTTTTGTGAATCAGGCTGGCCCCTTGACAAGTGTGCAAATTGGACAGAAGATATATTTTTTTTGTGTAAAATTTATTTATGTACATTTTATTTTACAAGATTTCCATTATAGTATGAATATGCATGCATGTGTGTTTGTAAATGTAAGTAAAATTATTTATTTAATTAAATAATGTGTCTTTGTAAAATTTCACAAAGTTTTTGTGAATGGTGACTGTATTAAGTAATCTTGATGTTTCTGAGGCAAACTTTAATGGTAACTTTTCAACCCATGAGATGGCACATGTATGAGCATGTCTGTAGGAAAGTGGTGTAGCCATGCTTTCAAATAATGGTCCTGGAACCATGCCATTGATTCTTCTAAACACTGGTGTGCTCCATACCCTTTTTTAAGAAAAACCATTGTACCAGTTTTTAAAGCAATTAACTGCCATTGTTCTGATTTCATTGTTTTGACACTTGAATTATGATTTACCATATTGGTTACTTGTCAAATAACCAGTGTATGTTAAATTACGAAACAGACAACTAGGTTCATTGGTAACACATTCTACCAAAAATCCTAGCAATAAACTTTACGCTTACAATTTTTTTTATGTGTAGTTTTGCAGTTTGGTTATACATCAGAGCAGCGTCCTTAAAATTAAAATTATGATTTGTATAATTGAGTGCCTGTATTACCATTCAAAGCTCACCAGAGCAACAGTCTATTGGTAAGACTGATGTGGTCATAAAGAGCCACAGAGAGGAAATGTCTTTTTTTTTATTTCCTCTTTTGAACTATTCCCTCTCTGTTTTGGGGCCACATGTAGATATTCATGTGTGCCAGTGATAAAGTACACAACTCAAACGAAGGTGGAAGGTGTAGTCAAGTTATTGCTATTCGATCCAAGATTCCCACAGAAACGTCAGTGATATCTGTTATCTTTATAAGATCATGTAATATTGCATATTACTGAAATGAAAAGTATGTGATGGAAACTGTGGTGTTTTTTTATGTTATCAAAATACAGTTGTCTTCAAGTCACTCTTTTGGTTCTTGACTGTCCTGTCCCTCACCGCACTGCCCGTAGCCTTTATGACCCTCACTGGGCCGCCGCTTCCGGTACTTCCGGTTACCGGCGGCCTTCCCGCCTTCCTGTAGATACCGCGGCGCCACGCGGCGCTTTGCCTTGGCTTTGCGTTTGCGCTTCGCGGCGTCGGGAGCAAGGGCGCCAGCGTAGTGATTTGGAAGGTCGTTTCGACGCCCCGTCTCTCTCGCACCCCCACGGCACTCCCCATGGCGCGAGCGCGACAGAGACAGCGATGACGATACCACCCTTCGGAAGCACTCGCCCGGTACTGAAGGTCCTCCAGTAGTGCCATATGCATATCAGCAAGCATCCGGCATGGCGGCCGCCGCAGCGCGTCGCAGACACAGGTCTCCACCACATCTAGAGCACCTTGTGAGTGCAGCTTGTTAGTCAGAGTCCAGGTGGGCCGACTTCGAGTCACGCAGGGAAGCCCGACCGACAACACGACTACTGCACCACCAAGGCACGGTTTTATTCATTGGGTTTTGGTATCTCAACTTCACATGACAAAATATTTGATTATAGTCTTGTATTAAATGCAGATGTCTCAGCTCAAGCTCTTTGTGGTCCTCCTGTGTGCCGCGAATGCGCTTACCATACCACCCGAGAAGAAAGCTGCCAGAGCAGAGGGACACACTGAGGGAGGCGATCCTAGAGGACTTACTCTCTCTTCTCAACTGAACCATGAGGTAAGATGTCTAACATTAAATTGAAAAAAAAAAATGGATTTTTGGTGTTGAGCAAGGTTTTTAATTACAGGGGAAATCTTCTTCAAAATTCTTTGGAGGAATCCTGCCATCCTTTCACTCTCCAAATCAAGGATTCTTTCCGAGTCCCATGGGAGGATACAATGTGGGGGGCTTCCCTTCTTACCCATATCCTCCTTCCCCATATGGCTACATGAATGGCCCATTCAACTATGGAGGATTTTACCCCCAGAATCCCGGTTACTTTGGACAAAATTTTGGAGGATATGCAGCCACTCAGCAGCAGCAGCAACAACAACAATCTTCTCAAATTGGAGCAGGTGGATCAGGAATGGGAGGATTTCAATCGCCATTTGGGGGTTTCAGGAATCAATAATAGAGAACACTGAACCAGGTTTATTTTTAAATTCATTTAGAGATTGTTTGAAGTTTGTTACAAAGATTGCAATACTGTACTTGATCATTCCACCAGTGTAAAATCATATGGTTGGAATGCTTCCCTGAATCGTTTTACAAGTGCAACTTCTTCTACTTTGTCTTGCTTTACATCCTTCCAATCAGCCATGTGTTCCCTATCCAGAATGGGTCCACTAGCCAAAACTTCCCTGAAATCAACAGTAAAGTTTGTATTGGTCAAGCATACATAAATTCAAACAACATTGCAATTAATAATAATATGAACCAACCTGCCAAAATTCAGAGAAAAGCTTTTTTTAATTCTGTGGAAAAGTTTATCTCCGTTTGGAAGTTGGACATAAAAATATGGAGCTCTAGGGCCGGCCACTTGATCTAGCTTTGCATGCTCTGGAAGTTCATCCAGCTCAAATCCTTCAGCTTCAGCAGACTCCTATTTTAAAAAATACACATAGATAAAACAGTATTTGATTTGATTAAGTACCATACATTTATCTTTTAGAGTAATATATACTCACTTGGAATATCTCACGTAGCTCTTTTGTTGCGTTTTCTGGAATAGGTATGGCTTGTATTTGCATATGTGAAGTTTTGTAGTTTCGTTCGTAAAACACTACTGCTTTTTTCTGCTTGGAACACGCTTTCTTGATAGCCGATTTGAACCTTTGGAAAACAAAAATTGTTAGTAAAAAATGTATAGAGTTGTTGACAGAAATTTGCAGAGCTTAGCTTACTTTTCAATTTCATCAAGCACATCCTGTGGGGCTTCTGCAGTAGATTGATGGTGCTCTACCGGCAGAATCAATACATGGTCCTCGACAAGGCCACCTTTCGCCATAGCCAAGTATGCCTATAAAAAATAAAATATTACATTATAAGATAACTGGTAACTAGAAACAAAGGTGATGTGGAAACCAGGATGTAAACATACATGAGTGCCCACACTAATGACAAGATGCTTTTCAACTTCCGGGCTGGCAAGACAAAACCAGCACTTGGCTGTAAAATTCAAAGATTTTGAGTTAGAGGCAGGACAAAGTGTTAATGTTACATGTCAAAATACATTTTATTTTAGACCAACCTTGGTCAAAAACTGGTCTTTCTCGTTTTTTCCTGTCTTGACCACCGTCATCAAATCGCCCACGTTTTCCTCCTCTCCTATCGTTAGGAGCATTCATATCATAGAAGAACTGATTTGCTTTCTCCTGCAAGAAAACAATTTAAATCATTGAGAGGGGTTCAAAAATGTTGAAATAAAATTTGCAGTACAGAGCATTACCTGACTTCCCGTAGGATTTGAGAAATATGCTAGACCAGGGAAGGGACTCTTTGTTTCATCTGTCGTTCCCTGAAGAAGTTCAGAAGCACGCATGTGTTCCATCGGAACAATATTCAGTGCATATAACCACTTCTGTTTTGAAGGATTGCCAACAGATGCAAGTGCCATAAATCTAGTATTGTGCTGAGAAGTATCTCCTGGAGCTGCTTCATTCCTGTTAAAAGGTTAAAAATAAATCAAGGATGAGTGAAAAATCAAACCAATATGCAATTTAGCTTGTATAAGCAAAGATGTGTGACCTACTTGTATGGAGGGCGGTCATAATAAACATCATGCATCCCAGAAAAAATATATCTAGGCTTGATATGAGCTGCCAGCCAAGATAACAGTGGAGATCCTGATGGCAGATTGCTCTCCTGTGACAGAGCATGTCAGGAACACATTAAAACTTGTTTCTAGAAAAGAAACTTAAAACAAATCAAATAGAGCTTTGGTCAAACAAGTACTTACAGCTTTCTGGTGATTTTGAGAAATACCATTCGGCCAACATGATGTTACAAGAATATCAACACCTTTAAAATTAGATTGACCTTTGTAACAAACATCTCTCACGCACATGACATCGTTCTCGGAGAAAGAAGTGTCAGATGTTCCTTCCTTCTGACCACTGACGTATGCTATTCTCAGTCCGTCACTTGTGGTGAATACACCACGTTTGCCTAAATAACTAATATTGGGACAAAGTTCACAGCCATTGATATCAGAATACTTGGATGTGTGTTCATCAGAATTTGGTCCTAAAACATAGGTTGTCACAGGAACTGGAATACTGCCATTTTTAATCGCATTCCATTCACTGTCAGAAGGTCCGAAGAAATCACCAACACATAGGAGGTAATCAAAGGGCCCATTCTTGTCATTCACAGTAGAAACACGTTTCATTAACGCCTTGAAATTTCCTCGAACATCACCAGCAACTAAACTGAAAATTAGAGAGGAGACAGAAAAACTGTGAGGACAAACTCAAGGCACAAAACCACTACAATCATTACAAAGGTATCGTGGCGATCAAACCGTACAGTTTCAACTTGTCTCCCATGACTGATCAGGAGGGCTCGGTTTCCTTTAAGTACCGAAATCTACGAGCTGCGAGTGAAAAGTTAAAAATACAACGACAAAGATTCGTAAACAGGTACCGCGACACAACGCTACAGACGCGTCGGCTGCTAGAGTTGCGCAGGCTGTGCAGGTTCGGTCCTGAAAAGTCTTTTCACTATTGCAGTAAAATTTTCAAAAAAAATCATTTTTCATATTTTATATTTAAATGTACCAAAATAAAAATTGATTCTACTTGGTTCTCTTTTTGTATGTTCACAGAAGATCGGAGAATCACATGACAACTTCGGAGATAAATTTCTTGTTCTTGTGTTGGCTAAACTATAAAAACAATAGGCCATAACCACACATTCGCATGTGTTTGGTGCTAGAATTAGTTTTAAATTTTTATCAATGTAATGTTATTTAATTTGTCCCTAGAACAATGCCTGGAACCATATCATTTCGAAATGTGTTCATCAGCACTGATGTCATCTGTGTGAAATTTTTTGGTCCTTATGTCTTTGCTGGTAGGGACAGGAATCTTGGAATCTTATGGAAAAGAATTATTATTAAATGAATTTTCTGTAAACACATGATCTTGTTTTCCTTTTAAAGGTGTTGGAGGAATTCTGAAAATATTTGAATTACTCACCAAAACATGTGTCAAAGAAGTGGAAGTATTTAAGGGCCACAAAATATATGGAATCGAGCCCGGTGAAAAAAATCTTATAATCATATTTGGAAGTAAAAGTGTTCGTGTTTTCAAATTTTCTCATGCACAGACAGAGTATGTTGGCATATATAGTCTCCCCGTATAAAATCTTATCTGCGTATTCCTTTTATATTTTGTGAACGAATTTCTATTTCTTTCAGGATTCAGATGTCATGTGTTGCATCAATATCTTTGGAAGACTGGGTCTTAACTGCACATTGGCTTTCTGATGACACTCAAATATCGCTTGTCACTGCCCATAATGTCATTTGGCTTTGGTCATGGAGCGAAAATGACAAAACTGAATTAATGCGGGCAGGTTGTTCTGAGAAATGCATTTTGTATCCTTCCCACTTGATTATCATACCACATTTGATGTTATTGATGTAAAGAGGCTCCTTGACTCTCTCTGTACAGATATTCTGCTACAGTTTGCGGCAAAGATTGGGAAAGTTGTGTTGTCTTTGCGGGTACTGTTTTCAGAGAAGTTGTTATATGGCTGCCCAGTGGAAGTGGCATGTGCGACCAGCCTGTTTTACACAGGCTTGTTGGTCATAATGTGAGTGACAACTACTATTGTAACATTTACAGTTCGTTACAATTTTAAAAGTAATGTCAGTTACCAGTGTTTGTTGTTGGCAAATTTCAGGGTGTAATATTTTCTCTTACCTGGGACTGGCAAACATCTTCCCTGTGTTCCACATCTGATGATAGGAGTATTCGCCTCTGGGAATTTTCGTTTCCTCATAAGTCTGATTGGCAATCATCCACTGTTACTTGCTCAAATGTGTTTTATGGCCACTCTGCAAGAGTTTGGCGAAGCATTATGTTTGAGAATTTCATTGTCAGTGTAGGAGAGGTAAACTAACTTCAATTGTCTTATTGTTAGCTTCAGCTTCTCTTTCACTGTAGAATTTTTCCTAAGCACATTCTGGTTCTTTGAATTAGGATAATCAAATTTGTGTGTGGAGTAGAAATGGAAACCTTCTTCAAAGCATAAATAGATCAACCAGTGGTTGTCAGTGGAGCGTTGATTGCAGTGCCAAGCACCAGCTCATGGTAAGAAAATAAAGAGGAGAAAATTGAAACTGTTAAAATCAAGAAGAGAACTCTTTTAATAAGTCTTGGTAGGTCACAGGTGCTGGAGATGGATCAATACAACTCCTTCCTCCTCCTTCACCAAGGGCAGTGCCGACAGCCATCACTGGCCCATTCCCTGAAGATCTCCTTCGACTGATTGACAGTCCCTGTGTGCGCAAATTAGCTTTTTTGTCATCTGGAGTTATTGTGGCTGCCACTGAGGACGGGACAATCCTGAGAGGTGATTCTATATCAACTCCTTGGGAAATAGTCTGCAAGGATGTCAGGTTTTCAAATTATTGTGTACTATCAGTGGCACCCAGCCGTACAAAATTTTCCATTGCTTCACTTAGAGGGGAGGTAATTTTATATCAATGTAAGTATTTTTCTGTAGTTTCTTAAAAGCATTAACATCTGTCTGTTGTTGTTGACTGGACCTAAATGTCAATTGTTCAGGCACTGCAAAGGATGGGAAGGAATGGACCCTTGAGCAGCAGTTAGAAGACGGCAAAATTTGGTCTCTCTTGTGGCTCTCTGACCAGGAGATATTGGTGTGCGGTGATGAAGGTCGTCTCAGAGTTTGGCAGATCTCCCCAGAGCAAGGTTCTGTTATTTACTAAGGAAAACAAAATTGTGGCTTCAGACTTGGTTTTTATTATACTTGCAGTTGTCTCATTAGATTTGGTTTTCCAGGGGTGAATATGAAATGCATTGGTCAATTTACTCTTCCTCGATCTCGAGAGCGATGGCCAACATGTGGCAGACTTTTGACAAAGAACTCTCAAAATTTTCTTTTGTGTGGAGATCGTTGTGGGTCATTGCATTTATTCAGTCTGTCAGGATTCTCACAAGCAGAGGTGCAGTTTTCAGCTCCTGACCATTCACTTCCTAAGCTTCATGGAAAGCTTGGTGTAACTAGTGTAATGAAACACCATGGGAAAATATTTTCTACGGGCCGTGATGGCAGTGTTAAAATGCTTGCCGTTAACTCAGACCCACCTCAGTTGTTGCTGCTATCCACTGATAAAATGGTTATGGATTGGGTCTGCTCTGTCATAACCCTGCCTTCAGATAATAAAAATTTCCTTATTGTTGGGTTCAAAGAGGTAAAGCGCGCCAAAATGCTTTCATTGTAATTTTTTTTGTCCAGGAAATGATTAAGATATTTATATTTTTCTATTTCTTTGTTCACAGATGAATATGATTGTTTGGAGCACTAGTGAACGGAGGACAATTCTCCAGATAGATTGTGGGGGAGGCCACCGTTCTTGGGATTGTATGGTATCAAGCAAAGAGAATCTAGAATTGACTTATGTTAGAGAAAAACAAATTTACTATTCGTCAAGGGCCTTAGAGACATTGATGAAGCCAACATTACAAGTACAATTTTAGTTCTTTGCCTTAATTTTGTCAAAGTAAAATAAAATCTAAAAATATGCTATAATAGTTAACACAATCTTCTTTCAACTTTCAGTGTGGAATAAGCCCTCGTGAATTAAATAGTGTTTCAATCCTTCCACTTGTGCCTTCTGGACTGCTTTTTGGTGGTGAAGATGGTACCCTTTATGTGTGCAAATTCAGTGGGTAAGTTTCTTCTTTCTTATTTTGTTTATGGTACCAAAAAGTCTCTTACATATAATGTCAACTTTTTATTTTTGTGGTGATCATTTCAGGGATATTTCTACTCTAGTGAGTAGAGCAACTCTAACTAGTCACATTTCTAGTGTTCGCTGTATTTGTGTGCAAGATAATTTCTTTTTTTCTGCTGGTGGTCGGGCCCAACTCAAAGCTTGGCAAATCGAACATGGTTTGTAAATAAACATGGTATACAGTATTGTAAATTAACTGTGAATTAAATTTTGCTACCTTTATACTTGCCTTTTCTTCCCTTTAATACAGGTTCAGATGAAGAAATTTCATGTGTAGAATTAGCTTCACATATGCTCAAAGGTGAACGCCATCCTCGCTCTCCTCCTTCCATTGATCCAGAAATGCGATACATGAGCCTGTGTTGTATTCCTAGCACTGAAAGCAATTCTGTTGTGCAGCTGATATCTGGTTGTTCTGATGGAGCCATGAGGTAATGTTGGTGTTCTTTCAGTCCTTACATGGCTTATTATATTCTGTGTTAATGAGTTTTTGGATTTTGTTTTCCAGGTGGCTTACGTTTGATTCTTTTAACAAAACATTCCAAGTTGTTAGTGAGTCAATGTTTCATACTAAATGTGTCCTGAAATTACTAACTGTCCCTTTAAATCAAGGAAAAGTGGCACTAATTTCTAGTGCCACTGATGGGATGATTGCTCTCTGGGACATCCTTCCAGAAATGTTCACATCAAATTCTGGAAGGGAACCGATTTGGAGCAGTCGCTGTCACCAGTCAGGTGTCAATAGCCTTCATGCCCAGGTCCTTCCTACAAGTAAAGCGTCAACCATACTTGTAGCTAGCGGTGGGGATGACAACTCTGTGGTCTTGACTGCTTTAACTCTGGGAGATAAAGAAGTGTCTATGATTGCTCAGTGGTCTAACAGCTCTGCTCATGCTGCTCAAGTGACAGGCAAGTTCATTTTACAGAGCTCCAATAAAATAATTTTGTCTAAAAGTACAACATATTAGGTTTTAATCAATCCTATGCAGGTGTCTGGCTGGTCGGAGCATGGCTTCTAAGCACTTCTATCGATCAAAGACTGACTGTGTGGCGGTGGAAATTGGAATTGGAGGGATCTACTCACCTTACTTGTGACTTTGTTAGTCAGACCATATGTTCTGTACCTGATGTTCAAGACATGCAGATTTGGAGAGATAAGTACGTTAGACCTTAGTCTTTTATTTTGAGAGTGCTCACATCAAATGGATCATGTTTGTAATTAATTTTGATTTTGATTATTTTTTCAGAGATTTTATCAGTGTCTGTGTTGTGGGGAAAGGAGTACAAATTGTCCAGATACCATTAAAACCTGAACTGTGAATACATACTGTTATAAAATATTTTATTACGGAATAAAAATTTGTTGCATTTTAATATGTTGCAATCATTTTTCATACACAGGACAGGAACTCCCTGAGACGAGTATCGAGGGCCCTGCCGCCCTGCAGTCTGGTCACCGTAGCATCACACGTTCCCAAGGGTACGCGAAGGCCGAAGGTACGCGCCTCAAGCCGGGGCGGGGAGGGGGCCGGCGGGGTCCTGACCGCTATCCTGGCCACCCTAGAGTGCGACGATCTCCGTGGTACCTGTGGTACCCAAGGGTCCGGCTGGCTTTCTGGAAGAGCAGGCCCGGAGTGGGGGAGGCAGGCGAAGCCGCGCTCCGCTCCGCCGCGCCGCCGCTGGAGACGCTGAGGGGGGCCAGGGGCAGGCCAGGGGCGTCGCCGTCCCGACGGGAGGGGGGAAGGCCGGCGGCCGACGCGCAACGAAACGTCAGCCGGCCCGGGCCGGCTCAGTCCCCGACAGGTGCTCGGCGTCGCTCGTCCTGCCGTTCCCCGTCCGTGGCGTCGGTTCGATCCTGCCCGACGTCGTCGTCGTCCTGGTGCTGCCCGTGTGAGCCCGCCGGCCGGCTGGGCCGCCTTTGTGCCTGTGGTACTGTTTTCCCGGCGCGTTGGGAACCGAGGCGCCGCGAGGAGGCCGCGACCCGCCGCGCTCCGCGTGTAGTGTAGTTCGATTCCCCGGCGCCCCCAAGGCTCCGAGGCTCGGACGCGGAGGCTTGGCCGGCGCGCCGCCGTAATAAAGGGCGCGATGGCGGTCGGGGCAATCAAGGCATTGTGATCGTGGCGCCGCGAGTCGCTGCGTCGCTGCACTGCACACAAAGGAGAAGAGTGCGTGTGACACGACGCGGCCCCGTGTGAGTGTGTGTGCGTGTGTCCGTGTGTGGTGGTGATAGTGCACTGAGTGGATACTGGAGCACCGCGCCGGCCGACCCTGCACTTGCGCTGCTCCGCGCCGCCACTGGTGACCCGACTGGCATAGGTGAGTCGTCTTGTGCATCTCCGAGTGCTAGGGGACAGCGAGGCAACCGGTGTATTCGAACCCAGGGCCAGACTGGTGCGGGCCATCTCGACTCAGATACAGTGGATTCAAGCTCCTGCCGGAGTCAAAGTCAAGGACATGCAATGCTTCAACTGCATGGCTGAGGAACTCGTCCTGGCTCCAGGGAGAGCTGCGGACGCTGGAGCGCGCAGGTCGGGCGACGGACAAGAAGAAGCCGGGTCCGGTGCCGACGAGCGGCCCAGTCGCTTCACTCTCAAGTCACTAGTCTGAAGCATCGTTTCGTCACTCTGTCTCTGTCGCGCACCCAGGGCACACCTCACGAGTGCGACAGAGACAGAGCGATCGGCTGGCTCATTTCCGATTCGCTGGCTGCGTCCTGCATTTCCTTCCCTCCCCGCTTCCTGGCGACACGCGAAATAAGTCTTCCCGCCGGCTGACAAGTTGTCCGGCAGCCCGCAGCATGCAGGGCAGCACGCTCCGCTCAATCACGCGGCGAGTCCGGGCACTTCTTGCCCCTCGCAGCTTTGCTTTTTGCAGCGGCGCGGCGCGGGCTGGGGGCGTGGGCGTCGCGGCGAGGCGTACGTGTTGCGTGCACGGCAGGCTGTAAAACGACACGGCAGCCGGTGAGGCAGCTGCCGACTGGTGCCGAGAGTCGTTCGCTCCGTCTCCTGAACGAGACACCCTGCAAGTACGAGGGAGACAGAGCGACGAAAACGACTCTCGGATTCGGTCCGCCGGAGCCAGTTTAGCGCGCGCGCGAAGTGCGGACGAGGACGGCGGCGGTGCGTCGGCAGCGCGGTGGAGCGTGGCGGCATGGCGTGGCCCGGCTGCATGGCTCCCTCGACCTAATCATCCAACTAATTCATTCGCGGCGACAATGCTCGTGACAATGGGTCGCGGCGCCGCAGCGGCCTGCCGCCGAGGTGCCTCCATTTCCAGGGAGCCGCCGCCACGCAGTGGTACTAAAGTGCCCTGGGAAAGTCAAAATAAGAAGTGGGGGCAGGGCTGCACTTGGAGCTCTGTGTGTGTGTGTGTGTGTGTGTGTGTGTGTGTGTGAAGGAAGGAACAGTGCAGCTCGGTACGGTTCGTCCGAGTCACGGTGTGGGTGCCCCGCCCCGCCAGCCCCGCCAGCCCCGCCGCATCACGACGCGATGGACTGGCGGAGTGACTGCGAGGTGAGCCCTGCCCTGCCCTGCCCCGCCGCCCTGCCCATTGAAGCGTTGTGGCGTGGGCGGACTTTCTCCCGCCGCGGCCAGGCTACGCCAGGCCCGTCATGCCGCCATCGCCATCCTGCAGCTCCGCGTGGCTCCGGGCGCTGTGTGGACTTTACAGTGAGGCGTACGACAATCCAGACACGCCCCCTCCCCCGCCCCCTCCCTCGGCACGCTTCGTTTATCGAATTCGGAGGCCGCTGGCCGTCCCGTCCGCCGACTGCGACTGCGACTGCGGGCGGCGGCGGCGGCGGACTGGTCGGGGTAAAGGTTAAGGACCCCACCACCCCCACCGCCAGGCCATGGCCGGGCCGCCAGCGCCTCGCAGGCCCGTGTGTCGCTGCCGGCCTGCCGGTGCACCGGCACAGCGACGACGGCATCCTCCTCCTCCTCCAGCACCTCCACTGCCACCGCCGCAGCGGAGCGTTGCGTGAAATTAGTAATTTGCATGTGCAGCGATGGGCGTCTCCGAGGGGCTACTCCAGCCGGCCGAGCCCTGCTGGGACACTCGCGTGCACACACACACACTCACACACACTCACACGAGCACACAGAGTTGCTCTTGATCAGGTGAGACATGATCGGAACGGGTTGCGCGCGAGCGTGCTGTGCGAGCCGGTTGGAGCCGGGCTGGGACGCTGGGACCTTGGAAGGACGCGGGGTGGGGCGGGGCGGGGCGGGGCGCTGAACACGCCGGCGACGTCGTCGGTAGCATTTGCGCCGTCACGCGGGAAAGCGGCGGGAAGGTTTAAATCATCGGCGACACGGCGGTGCGCGGTGCGAGCGCAGGGACTCATCGACTCGTCTCGCGTCGCCGGCGTGCTGATGCCGGCCCTGCTGCCGGTGGGCTGCTGTGATTGGCTGCTCCGCGCCGCGGTGATGAGACGACCAATCATGACCGAGGCGCGGCGTAGCGGTGTGCCGCCGATCGCCTGCCGGCAGTGACCATCGTCGCGGAGGTTCGACGTGTTGATGGACCCTCCGGGCCTCTCTGGGCGCCGCGCGCGCCGCGTGAGGGATGGGGCTATCACTGCGCTGACCTTTACCTTTCCAGCCCCGTGCCGGTATGCGCGGCCGCTTTGACAGTCGCCCCGCCCCGCCCCGCCACGCCACGCCCCGCCTCCGCGCGGCTCGCTCGCTCCAGAGTCTCGCCCCGAGCGCCGTGTTCCTTTGTTTTGTTTGGGGAACAATTAGGAAAATGTTCTCTGGGAGAGGCGGAGGCCGGGCAGAGGAAGGGAGGGGAGGGGGCGCCCGCGGCTGGGCATGCTGGGATGCACCGCCGGGCCGCCAGCGTACGGGCAGCGTGGAGGCAGCGGACCGCCGGGTTGATGCACTGGCTGCACTCGGCGCGTTGCACCTTGCACCCACCACCGGCGAGTGAGTGAGTGAGCACTCGGATCGATTTCTGAGGATTCTCGCGCTTAGTCAATCTGTCTCTCTCGGACTGGACTAACGCGCCCCCGGGAGCAGTTCCAATTCCCGCTTTCTCGATGGCTATCACACACACACTCACGCAGAGTTACTATCAAAAACTCGAGCCGGCGGCGGGCCTTTTGACAGCAGGCGATCATTCATTATTTCGTGACCGCTTTACTGTCTCTGTCTCTCTTGTTTCCTGGGAGTCACACTGCGCGGCAGGTGTCTGGCTCGGTGGGGGAGGGGAGGGGGAAGCGTCGAGCAAGGGGTGCGGGGGCGAGGGCGGTGTCAGGGGGTGTCTGGCGCGGTCCGCCGAGCGCGGCCGTGGTGGAGGCGCGGCACGCGGCACCCCCTCCCCCCCCCTCGTCCAATTCAGCTGATTGACGCACTCCCCTCTCGAGCAGCCCGCCACAGTGGAGTGGTCCTTCTTGGCGCGAGCGCGCGGCCGGCGGGGAGACCGACAGCAAAACAAGCAGCGGACGAACAAAACAGTCGAAACAAATCAATAGACACGACAAACTAGCTCGACACTCACCTGGATGACTCGGCGGCCTGGAAGTCTGGCTGGAGGTGAGCGGCCCGCGCATCGTCAGGCATCGCCAGTCGCAGTGTGAAAAGGGGATTTCCCTTTGTAAACTGTTCACGGCCTTCGTCCTTTTCGTATGGCGGAAGCGATGCTTCGTGGACTTTTTTTACAGTGGAAGGAGCCGCGGCAAAGCGGCGCACGCACGTCGAGCCGCGGAGCCGCGGGGAGCGGAAAATAATGAAATGAAGCCCCGAAAGACTTGTCTCATTAATTCCCGGAATTGGGAAACTTTAGCAGTGGCGGTGACCTGGCCAGTGAGCGTCGTGCGTGCGAGTGCGACGCACTGCCCTGCCGGGCCCTCCACTACACTGCACTGCCGGTGGCCACTCCCCCTTTACTCCGAGTCAGCCGTCTGATTCCGAACTCTGCTTCGTCGCTCTGTCTCTCTCGCACCCCTACGGACCGCCCCATGAGTGCGAGAGAGACAGAGCGACGAAAGCAGTGTTCGGAATCAGACGGCTGGGACCAGGCAGGCAGAGCCAGGCAGAGCGACCAGGGAACTGGGTCGGCCAGTGGGCCGTCGCGGCGCTATGATTGATGTCGCGACTCCGGGCTTATTTGTTACTTCACCGGAAATTGACGAGGGGGAATTAATTGGAGCCTCGATCGGGTGGCTTTGCGGCCGGTCCCGGCCGGAACAACAAATTTTTAAGAAATTGAAATAGCGGGTTTCTTCTTTTTTTACGAGCTTTGTGAGGTTTGCTGCGTTTTCCATCGCAGCGTAAACTGACTTAGGTAAACTTGTTGACTGTTTAATGATTGCGCTGCTGTTGTCTCCAGGGACTATAGCACTGTTCTCCGTTTAAGTAAAACAGAGGGCAGAAGGATACAGTCACGCACACCCACGCACCTAGCCGAGCCGTGCACTCGCGCCGCGTGCGTACACTGCACGCAACCCGGCAGTCAGTACCCCTCCCCCCTTTTTCCACCGACACTCCCTCCCGATAAACTTGATTTCTCAATTGCGGTCTGTAGGTCTCAGCTGTTATTGAAAATCGATTGCGGGAAGCGACGCCGCCTGCCTGGGAAAAAGACTTCCCTGCCGCTGGTCGACGGTTAAGTCGTCGACGACGACGAGGAGGATGGGCACGGAGCGGACGGCGGCCTTAGCGTGTGATTCGGCCGGTCGCGGTTGGCGGTCGTGGTGGTGGTGGTGTGGGACCCGCCGGAGTACCGGGTATCATCCGTGGCCATGCTTGTCACGGAAACTTTCGCTCGGCCACCGCAGCCATGGCTGCACGGTGCACCGTGCACCCCGCCGCTGCCCTGGCCCTGGCCTGAGGACGCGTGGAGTGGAGGGCTTCGGGGGGCGGGGCGGGGCGGGGCGGGGTGGGGCCCTTGTGTCGTCGCGACCGCTGTGTTCCCGTTGGATGTCCCACAGCTCCGAGTTAGGGCCGGGCCCCGCCCCACCCCGCCCCTCGCTGCCCGTGTGCGTTTATACTCTGGTTTCTACGGGCCTTGGAGATGAGGAGGACAGGTTTGGATGGCACCCGGTCGTCCGGCCGCGGCCAGCACGGCCAGCACGGCGTAGAACAGGGGCGGGGCTGCCGGGCAGGCAGGCAGGCTGGCCAAGTCCAATTCGGAGCGTCGCATCGGCCGGCAGGCCATTCCCGGCTCCGTTTCGTATGCGATTGTGCGGACCCCGGGAATGCACACTGCCAAAAAGGCCGGGTGGCCTACCCCGGACGTCTCGGGCGGCGAAAGCGCCTGTCGGAAACAGTGTACAGCCTCCGGGCTGCTGCAATTATGCACGGGGTTACGCCGCACTTGTTATGCGCGCACTTCTTCGCCTCCATCGAGTCGAACGTCGGGGCGGCGCTTTCGCCTCATCGCCCTCCGTGCTCCCCGTGCTCGCCGTGCACGCCGTGATGGTGAGAGGGAGAAGGACAGGCCGCGCTGCCGCCGCCGGCCGCCGCGGCGTGGGTGCGTTTGTTAACATGGGAAGGCGCGGCGCCCGCGAATGCTGCGACGCCCCCAGCGGGGCTGGGCCGCACTACACTGTGACGCGGCGCTCTCCTCCCGACTGATTCCAAACGTCGCTCTGTCTCTCTCGCACTCATGGGGCGCTCCGCAAAGGTGCGAGAGAGACAGAGCGACGGCACGCCCAGCGCTTTGCAGCGTCCCTGGCGTGCAAGTCTCCGCGAGGACCATTCACGGGACGCGTCCATCTGCGTCCCGGCGCCTCGGGGCCGGGCTGGGCTAGCCGGGTCACAAAGGTGAAAAGAGTTGGGAGGCGCTTTGAATTCCATCGCCGAGTTTTTCCACAGCCAGCTGGGTCGCCGTCGTCGGGGCCTTCGCGCCTGTCGGATAGTCAGTCCCGTGAAACAGCCCTGTCGGCGGGACTGCCTGCCCGGGAATCCTACGGCGTTTTCAACCGTTTTCGCACGGTTGCAAAACGATGGCCAAAAATCGTTTGGCAGTGTAGGCAGGCAAGCGGCGTGCTCCCGGCGCAGGCCCCCGGTTACTGGTTAGTAGTTTAAGGACGTCCGCGAATGGCGCCGTCGACGTCGACGACGCGCTGAGTGCCCCGTCGGTGTTATACTGCGCGCCGCGGAGGTGTAAACGTCCGCCTGACGGACTTGGCGTCCACTCGCCGCCCGGGGGCTCGGGGCACCGGACTGATGGCTCCGAGAGTCGTTTTGCAGTGGACTCTGGACGGGGGACCCGGGCCGTCGACTGGAATTCGTCTGACGTCTGACTCACTCCTCCTCGCGACTCGCGTCCGAAAGCAACGCACTCATCGTGGACCGCGACGGCCGCCACGGCTCCGGCGGCCCGGCGCCAAATGAGATGCCCGACGTCCAACTAGCCTCGGAGCAGGCGGACGAATACCGCAGGGGACACGCAGGCGGCATCGTGACCGGATATCGGGACGGCCATATCGATGTATCGAACGCAGTCATTATGCGAACCTACGCCGGATGGGGGTCCGGCATAAATCAGGAGATTATTTAAATGAGGCCGACCGGACGACCGGGGCAGTTTGCACGGCTAATTTAATTTAATAATTAGCTGCGCCGCGGTTTGTCGCTAGTGTCCCCTAGTCCATCTGCCGACGTCCTGTGGCGAGAGAGAGGGACAGAGGCGGAGAGACACGACAAACCGGCGGGGCTTTGGACGCGCCGACAGACAGCGGGCAGGCGAGCTGGCGGCAGGCAGGCAGACGGAGAAAGAAGGAGGAGGCCAAATTGCGGCTGATTAGGAGAAAGAAATGTGCGGCCGGGATTCATCGCCGTCACGAGGAAAACAAACAAAAACAAAGCCAAGGCGATCGGTACGGCGGTCCGCACTACACCTATTGGCGTCCGACCGTCCCTTCGTCCGGCACGGCGATTACGAACAGTGCCGCCTCTCTCGCGCTCGCTCCCTGCGAGTGCGAGAGAGACAGAGCGACGAAGCACTGTTCTGCCTGGAATCAGCCTGCAGCGCGCGGCGTTCCAGGAGTAGCGACTCCAGAACAGCCGCCTGCCCTTCTTTTTATCCCCTCTTTTCTCTCTTGCGCTCTGTCGAAGGCTGAAGGCAGCAAGAGCCCTCCTCCCTATGGCCCACTCCGGTCGCTAACTCCGAAACGGTGCGCGGCGTGGCGCGGCGCGGCGGTGCTGCTGATGATACCTGCGCACTAGCATTAAACCGGTGCAGGAATGTAACTCGCTACACTCCGCGCTCCCTCTACCGCCCCGCCCCGCCCCGCCCCGCCACGCTCCGCAAGCTTGGCGACCACGCCCCGCCTCGCCCCGCCGCGCCGACACCCGGCCGTCTTGTGCGAACAGCTCCCATGCCCCCTCTCCCCTCACACCCCTGGCCCTGGGGCCTGGCGGCCTGCCGGCTTGCTGGGCGTGCGGCGGCCGCAGGATTTGGATCAGTTTCCTGGCCAGTGTGGACGAAAGACGCAAGCCTGCCCCCAAAGGGCCGAACGGCGATGGGCTATCGCGCCCTGCGCCCTGCGCGGCACGAGCAGCCCGTCTTGCATCACGCCGTCGTTGCCGTAATAATAAGCAAGCCCCGGGGAGGGCGTCATCGGGGAGGTGCTGGCGGAGCGCGGAGCCTCGCCGGACTGTTCCTAACAGCCCGTCGTCGCTTCGGCTCGCTCGCACTCGCACGACTGCGAGACGAGGGCCTGCGGTACTGCCGTACACGGCGCCGTGTGTATAACTCCCTGGTTGTGTTTACGGCCGCGCGATGAGCAAGGCTGGCGAGGCGGCGAGTGTGTTCGCCGTTCGCCCTCGCCTTGAATGAAGCGCCGCGCTACTCCACTTCGCCATCCTCGGCGTGTGCTGTGTGTGGTCGTCGACGGGGACCTCGTGGTCGTGGAGCGCTCCCTTCGTTGCGCCACTGCAAACTGCGCCTCGGCCGCGGGCCGCGCCGCGCCGGTCGCGATCGGCCGATCGAGCGACATAGCGCAATGGTAATGGCGTGGTTATGACGGTCCCGGCGACGACGCGGTGCCAGCGCGGCCACGGCGCGGCCACGCACGAGCGTGTCAAGGACGCCGGGGACTCTATTGTCACGACGGAGAGAGAGGCAGTTCGGTGACGAGGGTGCCCCGGTCGCGTCGGTGACCGGGCGACGCCGCTGCCCTGGTGACGCCTGCGACCCGGCGGGCCGGCGGTGGCGTAATCGTAATTGTCACTGCGCTTCCGCCACCTGCTGGCCCTGCTGGCCACTGCACTGCATTGTCCCCACAGTGTCGCGGACTTCCGTCGCCGCCGTGCCGTCCCGTCCACCGTCGCGGCGAATGGCAGCCCTGCCCGGCACGAGCAACCGAGCACGCCGTCAGCCAGATTACATACTTTCCCCCGCCATGCATCACCGGCAGATCTAACTAACGACTGTCGCTTCATGAGCCGATCGGCCGAGCAAAGAGGCGACGAGGCGAAGAGGAAACAAGGGGCCAGCCTGCTTTCGCCTTTCTCCAGATTAGCGTGATAGCCACGCGATAACACGTCCGTGATAAGCGTGCCGGGCTAATTAAGCCATCGGGCTGCAGTTACGCCACGCGAGCTGTGGATTAATGACACGGCCTAGCCGCGGCCGGGCGTCCAGGCACACTGTCAAAACCAACTGAAATTATCAGTTGGATTCTTTCGACTAAATCTTAGTGAAGAATTCATAGGGCTCTCCCATAGTCAAAATTATAATCACCCAGAAAATCAACCAATAGTCGCATTGACTTAGTTTCTTTTATAGCGCAGGCCGAGCCGCGTCAAGCGCAACAAGGCGACACGGCGGGCTGGGCGGCGGGGCGAGGGTATTGACTGGCCTAGTTTGCTCAGTAAACGCGTGAAATATGGAGGCGTGCCGTTATTTCCAGGGAAGCGGGCGTAAATATTGAGGCGGCCTGGCCCTGCCACGACGGCCCGACGGCCCTGCCCTACATGGGGTCGGTGTCACCCAGTCAGCCGCTCCGGGGCGGCCGAGGTCAGGTGCGGGTGCAAGATTGATGGCGTTCTGATGAGGCCGGTAGAAGTAGGCAGAACGGGGCGCCTGAAGCTTTAACGCGACACGTCACAAGTCGGCCGGCACGCTCGAATGGTGCCGTCTCTCTCGCACTTCCGCAGAGGTGCGAGAGAGACGGGGCGGCGTTCGGAATCGGCCTACAGTCAGCCGGCCGGCCGGCCCCAGGACTGCCCTAAACGGATTCAGCCCTTATTCAGCGAGTTGTCGTCTGCTGCTAAACGTCGCCACGACGTCGGGCATCGCAAACGCGACGGGGCCCTGCTTGGCCCTGCTTGGCGCGCGCTCGTCCGCCGGCGGACTGCTCGAGTCGCAGGCAGTAAACTTAATTTCAAAGTCGGCAACCTGACTCGCGTGGTCGCCGCGTCCGCTCGCTGTTGGCGCTGGCGCGGGTTTGGCCGAAATGGCGGAGACACGGAGCCGCGCTGCGCTGCCTGATCGCTGCGCTGTCTAGTTGTCAAACGGACTGCACGTCTATCGGCATGACGGCTGCCTGCTTCGCGTGCACACTGCAGGTCCCTCCGCGTCCGCGGCGCTGTGCATTGGCGTGATAAACATCGTCGTTTTCGTGTCCGCCACTTTTTTTTCGGACGGGTATACGTACCGCTTTTGTTGTTGTTGCTGCTTTACACCTCTCCGGCTTGACTCCGGTTTGGTTCCGGCCCCTGCCCCGGTCGTGAAACGTGCTCCTACTCCGGGTCATCATCGTCATCAGCCCCGGGGGCAGGCCGCGGCCGGCCGGGCAGGCGGGGCACTGGAGGCTACCCGTGGCGTGCCGTACCGCCCGACCGCCGAGATGGCGCTGTGGAGGCCTGCCGACTACGTACCCTCGACAGGGACCCTTCTGAAGGATTTTTGTAGACTAGTATCCGTCCTCGGGGCAACCTTAAAAGCAGCCTCTTGTCCTGAAAGGCAACCTTCAAAGCCGTTCAAAACAACCTCTTTGTTCTGAAGGCAACCCTGAAAGCAATGTCCTGCTCTGAACGCAACCTTTTGACTTCGAGGGAACTTACCTTTCAGGCGGCCCTCTGTCCCCGAGATAGCGCGGCCAGACACTTGCCTTGCACGAGGCCCCGGATTGGGATTAGGGCCGGTCCAGGCCGGTCGCTCCGCAACACCTCCCGTGGCACCCATAGTGGCTCCCTGCAAGATCGGGCGCGCGGGCCGCGCGGGCAGCCGCAAGCTGCAGGCTGCCTCCGAGCAGTGCCTCTCTCCGCACCGTGGCGCTCACGGGGCGCGCCGCAGGGGTGCGAGAGAGACAGCGCGACGCAGCGCTGTGTTCGGAAAGAGCCTGCTGCCGCAAGTGGGGCACCGTTTGGCCGCGGCGACGTCGGCCCGGCGGCCGGTAACCGCAGGGTCAGGTCGGAGCCGGCCGCGCCGTGCCATGCCATGCGGGCCCCGAGGGGGTCCAAACAGAACAGCGGCCCGCGTCCACCGCCGCCGGACTTTCGACTGTGTCATAAAAAACACACACGCACCGTGGACGTCGTCGGCGCGCCGATTTGTGGGGAAGAAAGTGGATTCCCGGCGCCTCGCCTGTCTGCGTGCGTCGCGCGCCAGCAGCCCGGCTGCAGCCTGGTCGCGGATCGGACCGTCCGGCCGATTTGTTACTCGTTTCCGTTTGATCGATGCGGATCTCGATGTCTCGATCTCGTCGGGGATTTCTGCCGAGTGGGCACGTGGGCCGCGCCGCGCGCCGTGCGGCGTGGGGTAAGGCCGCTCGGAGAGTATCCGCAACAGACGCGCTCCGCTGGGGCGGGGCGGGGCGGGGCGGGGCGGGGCGGGGCGGGGCGGGGCGGGGCGGGGCGGGGCGGGGCGGGGCGGGGCGGGGCGGGGCGGGGCGGGGCGGGGCGGGGCGGGGCGGGGCCCCAGGATGCTGCAATGGCTGAGACACCGACGGCTGAGGCACAAGGCACAATAGAACGAATCTAAAATAATCACTGGCCGTCGCTGCGGTCTGACTGAACCGCCTTGCGCGGCCAAGCCAGGCCAAGCCCAGCGAGGGGCTTTACCGCGGCCGCCGATGTTGTTGTTGTTGTTGGTTCCGGTGATGTTGTTGTTCGCTGCTGTCGGTGCTGAAAAAAATGAAGCAAATAAATAAGAGGTGCGTGGCTGCGTGGCTTTGGAGTCCCCGCACGTCGCCGCGTCGTCTCGTCCAAGGGCGCCTCTCGTCTCGTCCCGTCCGGCCACAATGCAGAGCAGCCTTCGCCGCCACACTGTGCGCCGCCATGCATGCGGTCGCTGGAAGGTTGCGCCTTTTCGCATCAAAATGCATTCTTTTCTGCAACATTGAAATGCATTTTTTAGCGTGTCCCGACGGCGGCGGCGGGGCTGCGGCGCTTCTCCTGCTGCCCGCCGCTGCTGCTGCCCCCATCTTGGAGAGAAACCTAGTAAAGTTACACGGACAGGGGGTTAATAGCGCTTGCTTGCTGTCGCCACACATCGCAGAGATTCCCAGTCCCAGCGCGCCGAGGCGGCAGGCGGCTGGCGGGCTGGGGCTGGGAGAGCTACGGACTGCACCACACACACACACAGACACACACACACACACACACACACACACACACACACAGCCTGATGCATTGGCTCGGTGAGTGGAAAGTCATCTCTCACCGCGCGACTTCGCGACTGCGCGAGGAGCAGCTGGGCTGCATGAACCCACCCAGCACGCCGGCCACGACGACGACGGGGACGTGTCTTCCGCGTCGTCGCCGCGCGGGCGGGGGTGGACGACGGCGAGGGGCGGGGGAGAGGGTCTTGGCGCCATTTTTGCCGCTTCCTGGCCGCGGAGGTGGTGGCGGTGGTTTCGTCGGCCCGCGGCCGTAGCAGACTGATCCCGAGAGTCGTTTTCGTCGCGCTGTCCCTCACAGGAGCGAGAGAGACGGCGAGAAGGAAACGCCCCGCGGAGGCAGTCCGCGGACATTGTCGCCGGCAAGACCACAGTCACGCGGACAGGAGACCGCGACGCCTCTCCCCCTCCCCTTCCCCCTCCACCGCCACTAGAAGTGCGCCGTCGTGTCCGTTCTAATTGCAGAGGCAGCGGGCAATCAAATCAGGACGTGCGTTCTGCACCGGGCGGCTCCACGTCAGAGATAGGCACCGCGCACTGCAGGGCACTGCACACGTCGATGGCTGGCTGGCTGTAATGGCAGGCCGGCTGGCAGGCAGGCGGGCACCGCACTGCTACGCTATTCGCGTCAAGGAAGTATCGCTGTGGGCGCGACGGCGGTGGATGGAGGCCGCGTGCCGCCACGACGCCGACCTGGCCCGCGCCGGCCGCGCCGCGCCGTATTGTCTCCGTGGACAAATGAATGTTTACGAGTGATTTGTGGGCGACCAGCGGACCAGCGCCAGCTGCCCCAGCCTGGCCAACGGGATTCGACGAAGAGGTCGCCATGCTGGCCGTCGTAGCCGTGGTGGCCGCCAGCGCCGCCAGCCGGCTGATTCCGAACGATTTCGTCGCTCTGTCTCTTACGCACTCACGGCGCGTCCCGCTGGAGTGCGAGAGAGACACAGCACGAAAGCGCGCTCTCCGGACTCGAATCACTACAAAGCCACGGCGCTAATCTACCCGCGGGCCAAACATCCATTTTCCGACGTGATGCTTATTAATCACCGGCTTCTTTATTTGTTGGTGCTGTTTTTATTTTTTTATTGGCTATCGGCGCGTGAGTTGCGCGGCCAGTGTGTCGGCGGCGCCGCGACCAGGGTCAACTACGTGAGCACCGCCGACTTTCTCACATTTACTCGTAACTGCGCTGGAAGCGGTAAAGACGGCGAAGACGACGCCGTCGCGCGGAGCGTTTCCTTGAGGAGGAATCCAGTGGCAGTGTAGTGTCTCCGACGAGGCGGTGCCGTTTGCGACCGCGCTTCGTTTTTTCGTACTTTGTCAAACAGAACGAACGCGGCGTGTAGTCCAGCGCGGTGGTAAGTGAGGAAGCCCCCCGGCCACTGGAGCCTCTAGGAGTGCTGCTGCCCAAACTCGAGGCGGGGAAGGGAGCGGCGGGGCGCTGGACGCGCTGGAGGAGGCGAAGCAGGGCATCCTCGGCAACGCCGCGCCGCGCCACGCCGCGACGCCTTTGGAGGCACCGGCAACAGCGGCCCCACCCGCCCCGCCACGCCCCGCCACGCCCCCCACGCCCCGCCCCGCCACGCCGCGGCCGCGCTCCGGCCCGACGGCCCGGAGGAGACCGAAGAGACCGAAGACAAGGCATTTTCGGGCTTCCGGCCGTGGGTCTCGGCGCACGGCGGCACGGCGGCGACGCGCACCTGGCACTAGCAGTGCAGTGGCGAGTCGACCGGCCCGGACTTGTTTTTTAGTTGCTTCCTTTTCTCTACGAAATCCACGCGGCGGTGACTGGCGCTAACAAGGCGGCTCGTTTCGGCCCCCTGACCTCCCCGACCACGACACTGCGGCCAAAGCCGAGGCCAAAGCCGCGGGCTGCTGCCGACGTCATCAGCGAGGCAGATCTGGGCCGGCCGAGCCGAGCGGGCGCCCCGCGGAGCCGCGCCGCCGCTGCGTGTCCGCGACCAGGACGTCCAGGACGTCGCCGAGCCTACCCTGGCTGGACTGCCCGGACCGACGCAGCCAGAACGGCGACGCGGCGAGACGCCAACTCGACTCGGAACTCACCGAAATACGCGCAAAAGTTGCTGACCTAGATTTCGGCACCCAGACGTCCGCGTGTTCGTTCACATGGTATAAACTTGCGGCCCCAAATGCTGGAGATTTTCGACCCGTTTTAATGGCGAACACTTTTGTTGTATTCTCTGCCGCAAGGCGCGCAAGGCCGACATAGGCACCATCGAACACAGCGATGTCGGCGATGTCCGACAGCCGCCCTTCCAGTGGCGTGGTGGGAACTGGCTGCCGCTGGCTGCACCCATCTCATTTCCACGGGCACAATGCCTGGGGGGTGAAGGGGGTAGGAATCGGCAGGGGAGGGGGAAGGGGGGGAGGAGGCCTCGGCCATTGAATTGCAAATGTATGCAAGAAAACGCGGATCGATGTGCCGGGCTTGCCGGGCCAGTGCGGGTAGTCTGGCCCGGGCCGGCTGTGGATGCCCCGCCGCCTTCAGGCCGAGGTGTGGCCCGGGGGGAGGGGAGGGGGCCTTCACCCTCCGAGGCCCTGGGTTGCATCCCCGTGTTACACACTCTGTTTTCCCCGGCAGTGGAGGCACTGGGCCGCCCCGACGCTGCTTATGGGTCTATCGGGACGCCTCTAGGTCTCTCGGCTGCCGGGCGAGATGCAGCGATGCAGTGATTCAGTGCCGCGAGCGCGATAGCGTGAGAGGCACGCCGCGCGCCAGTTTATTTAGATTTACCGTCCGCCAACGAAAGCAAAAGCCGCGTGAGGCCGCGAAAGAGGGTTCAAGCGGAGGAGAAAAACCTGAATTTCCGCGCAGGGATTTTTAGCATCGCCGCGCTTGCGCGAAAAATAATTTATCGGACCTGCGAAATGATTCATCAAAACGGCAAATAATTTATTAAAGCGACCTATAAATTACCGGAGGCACTCCGCGTCCTCCTTTTCTGGCCACGCGGCCACAGCGGGCCGGCAATATGTTGAAAACACGTGTGTGTGTGTGTGCGTGTGTGTGTGTCCCTGCCCGTGTAATTAGCCATTACCGCGCGTACGCAGTTTAATAACCGACTATCGGTGCCCCACGGCGTGCCTGCCGGTGCCCCCGGGCGCGCCCCTCGTGGCGCATGCTCGCGCACACGGACGTGCGTCGTGCGACGTGCAGCACTCCATGGAGTGCCCTGCCCGCCGTCGTGAGGTTTACGACGGGCCCCGTGTCGCGCGCCGCCCGCGTCCGCGACCGCACGGCGTCCGCCAATGTAAGAAAATGAATGCCCGCCTCGCGCGGATAATAATTGAATTAATGCAGAGGAACAACCAAACGATAAGTGGGCTGAAAATTGAATGGGGGCCTGCTAGGCGGTCGGCGCATTAGCGCGAGCAAGAGAGAGAGAGACGGGGAGGGGAGGGGGAGGCCACACCGACCGAGGCCCGACCGAGGCCTGACGGTCCCGGAGGCGCGCCGGACTCATAACCGTGATTTCCCGATGCGTCCCACTCATCCTAAATAGCTCCATTAGGAGGGGGCCCCCTCGGCCCCACCCGGACCGGCGGACCCGCCCCGCGGCCGTCCTTTTTAATGTATTCACAGACGTACACGCTTCGCGCTCGACGGGGCTGTTTGCTTTTCCAGTCGTTTTCCCTTTTTTTTCGGTGTCGGGGCGGGCCGGGCTACGTGTAACAAGTCGAAGGAGGAAGTGGCGGCGCTGCCCGCCAAGCCGAGCGGCGCGCACTGATGCCGTCCCTCTTGCACCTGTACGGCGCGCCCCGTGAGTGCGAGTGAGGCAGCGCGGCGAAAACGACTCTCGGAATCAGTCGGAGGCGAAGCCTTCACACGTCGTTCTGCCGTTCCGGCGTTCCGGATCTCCAAACACCGGAAATGCCGCCCCTCGCTGCGCCGCAGACTCCGGCCTGCCCGGCCTGCCCGGCGGCTAGGGCCACACCCTAAAAAAGAATTTTCGGCACCCACAGTTCGTGCTGAAAGTCACTACAACGCCCCAAAATGAAAGTTGAAAATTGACCAATTTTCATAAACTTGACCAAAAAATTTATCTTCAAAGAGCGTCCATGAAAGCAGATGATACTTTCTTCGTTCCCGACGAAAAAATTTAAGAGCAGAAATCACAATTTGCCATGGTAATTGTTTTAGTTTGAAAAGGTCTTATGAATTTTCCCAGCCTATTCCGCCGCTAGGTTTCGCCCGCTGCGTCCGAGGCGAGCCGCCAAGCGAGATGGTAGACTCCCCCCCCCCCCCGGTCCCTTTCGTTTGGCAAAACCCGAACAGAAACGAAATCAACTAGGTGACCAACACCATCTCGCGAAATCCTTGGTTTCCTATCCTTTCCTCGTTCCGTTGTTTTTGTTTTTGGGGGTGGACCACAAATACCCCAGGACATCTCGCAAGTGCCCGCGTCCGCGTACAAGCTCAGTAGGGGCTGGCTAGGAGGGTCATCGGAGACGGTGCTCCTAAGCGGCCTTCTGGCATTGCGAGAGACTCTGAAGAGGCAACTCGCTCGCTTGCCCTCGCTAGACTTAACCTCATTGGGGAACTCGCTAGGCGCAGACGAGCAAGTACGACTTCTTAGTCGACAAGAAGCTGGCTAGAGGCCCACTGGAAGTTTGGAGGCTCAACTGGAGCCAGGCACGCCTGACCTTTACACCCGAGGAGTCGCCACAGTCCCCAAAGGCTTGCCAGAGCAAGCGCCGACCCAGGCAAGGTGCACCAGGGATGAGTGAGCCACCCTCAAAAACAGACACAAAGGAACGAGAAGAGGGTAGGAAAACAGGGATTCCGCAAGATCGTGCAGTTCGCGAAGATGATTTCCTTTCTGTTCAGGTTTGACCAAACAGTGGTGGGGTGGATTTCGGTATAACCCGCGGTGGCAATGCCAACGGCCTAGTGGCCTAGCAACACTAGGAGTGACAACTCGAAGTGACACACGCACTTTCGCCGCGTGACCCGACTGACTGGCCACTGGCCGCCGTCCGACGGCTTGGCCAAAACGGGCCGGCCCTGAGCTTGAACTTTAATTTTAGGGCGTTGTAGTGACTTTTAGCACGAACTGCGGGTGCCGAAAATTCTTTTGGCCTGCGACAGCTGCAGCAGCTTTCGGCTGCCCAATCCGCGCGGCGGCGGTGGAAAAGGGAAGGGGGGCAGCGCTTCCTTCGACACGTCACCGCGTTGCCGCCACCGCAGCGCCAAACCGAGGCGCCGCGGCGAAGAAGCGCCGCGAGAAAGTGGTGGCGGTGCGCGCGGTTAATGTGGCGGGGCGTGGCGCGGCGCGGCGCGGCGGGGGCAAGAGCAAGCCGAAGCAAGGCGAAGCAAGGCGTCGAGCAAAACGAGAGTTCGTCCTGGCCGTGGCGTCGGGCACTGCCGCCTGCGAAGCGGCGGGTAGGCAGCGCCGCCAGACAGCCCTGCTCGGCGGGTCGGCCTACCCTGCACTTCGCAGGCGCTCGCGCTCCCTCCACCGCACCTCCTCTATCGCATCCTCCTCGCTGCCGTTTCCCCATAGTGTCGTGTCCGCGTAGCCTCAATAAATTTCTGCGGGCTCCTTGTGCTGCCAGTCCCTTCGTTATTAGCCTCTCGACTCTCTCCGTCTCTCTCTCTCTTTGATTAGATTCCGCCACCACATTTATTTCCTCTTCGACGGCCGGCCGGCCCCGCGGCCTGCCTCTGCACTGGCGGGCGTGGCGCTGGCGGCGAGGTGCGCCCCGTCCGGTTCTACAGACGCTTCAATGATGGGAACACGCGTTCTAACGCGGCGGGTGGCGGCGGAGACCCAGACGGCTTTACGTCGTCCGACGTCGCCGGGATAGGCCACTTTATGGGGGACAAGTGGAACGCACGGGCGCCGTAGGTGGTCGCGCAGAGCCGCGCCGCGCGGATGGGTGGCGGACACTGGGAAAAGTCACCGAATGGGGGGAACGGACCGTGTCGCCAGAACGGCGCGGTGACCTCAGGGCAACGCATTGTGTGCGTGCTTATCTGGCCCACCTGGAACAGGCTGGAACAGCCTGGGACGGACCCGACGTCCGGGTGTCCTGTTAGGACTAGCGTCTTCCAGCACGGCCACGCGGCCCGCGCCTCGCTGGAGAACTATGGGCCTCGCTGGAACGGGCCGCCCACCTCGGGCACCGCGGGCCGTAGGTGTCGGGCCGGAGACACAGGCCACCTTCGCCTTGTCTTACAAATCTCCCGTCGGCGAAGGCCGCGGATGCCGCGGTCCGCGGAGAGAGACAGAGAGACAGAGATTCTGTGAAATATCTGGCCGCACAAAACGGCCGTTTTTTCTCCTCCTCTCCGCTGTCCCACACGGCCGCACCACGCCGCGGGGCTCGGAGGAGGACGCCGTCGTGGCCGCCGCGCTGCCGCGCCGCTGCGCCGAGCACTGCAACTTGAATGGCACTGACGTCAAGGAATGCTGCAACGCTGCAGCGATTTCGCGGCAATTTTCCCCGGCCGGGTGCAGGCAGCAGGCAGGCAGCGCGGCGCAGGCTGGATGGATGGGAGGGGCGGGGCGGGGCGGGGCGGGGCGGGGTGGGGCGGGGTGCGGCGGCGCACCTCCTGGGCGAGGGGCATCTTGGTGCGGGGCCGCGTCGGTCGCGCTGCGGGCATCCGACCGCTGTGTAGCCAGGCCAGCATCCGCAAGGCAACGGCCTGGCCTGGGCCTGCCTCGGGGTGCGTCCCGAAGAAAGACGAGAGCCCCCCGAGGCCGCCGAGGACGGACAGCTCGTTGATTGGTCCGTCCTCACGTCCGTCATGGAGGGCTGCGGGCTCACCAAAGGTCGCGCCATGATGAGGCTTTGGCGTGAAAGCAGTTTTGACCTTTTCCGGCCGGGCCGGGCCTGGCGCGCGTTGTTGTGGCTCGGCCGCCACGCCGCCACGCCCAAGTGCAGAATCATGTAGGCAGAGCCTCCCTGCCACACGGCGGTCGTGACCACCGCCATGGCGCGCCAGCCCGCGCCAGCCCGCGCCAGCCCCCGGGCGAAGCGCGGAGCGAACAACGAAAAAATCTCATTCAACGAACGTTAATGAAAGCACATGATACTCGTTTGGTTTTCTTACACGGGGTAGTATGCGGGCTCATTCCAAAGGTGATATTTAAAATTGTGTATGAAACAAAATACATAGACCCGAGCGAACTGTCCGGTCCGTGCTGAGCAGTGGCCTGCAGCGCCCGCCGCCGAGCCCGAGCTGGCCCGAGCGCCACGGTTTGGTTCGGTTGCCATCGCCACCGCCCGCGCGCCGTCGTCGTGTCGTCATCGCGCACCCCCTGGACACGGCGCGGCCTGGGTCTCGGGTGCCGCCAGGCCAGGCCGTCGACACCGAGTGCCCCAAAAAAGTGTTTGACGTGCTGCACACGCCACGCAGCCCCCGCCGCCGAACGCGACCCACTTAGATTAGGCCGAGCTCCTGCAGGCCACGCAGCTGCACACTGCAGGCAAGGCAGCCCATCGTGCTCGCTCACTGACTCCCCCCCCCCCCCCCCGGTCCCTTTCGTTTGGCAAAACCCGAACAGAAACGAAATCAACTAGGTGACCAACACCATCTCGCGAAATCCTTGGTTTCCTATCCTTTCCTCGTTCCGTTGTTTTTGTTTTTGGGGGTGGACCACAAATACCCCAGGACATCTCGCAAGTGCCCGCGTCCGCGTACAAGCTCAGTAGGGGCTGGCTAGGAGGGTCATCGGAGACGGTGCTCCTAAGCGGCCTTCTGGCATTGCGAGAGACTCTGAAGAGGCAACTCGCTCGCTTGCCCTCGCTAGACTTAACCTCATTGGGGAACTCGCTAGGCGCAGACGAGCAAGTACGACTTCTTAGTCGACAAGAAGCTGGCTAGAGGCCCACTGGAAGTTTGGAGGCTCAACTGGAGCCAGGCACGCCTGACCTTTACACCCGAGGAGTCGCCACAGTCCCCAAAGGCTTGCCAGAGCAAGCGCCGACCCAGGCAAGGTGCACCAGGGATGAGTGAGCCACCCTCAAAAACGGAAACAAAGGAACGAGAAGAGGGTAGGAAAACAGGGATTCCGCAAGATCGTGCAGTTCGCGAAGTTGATTTCATTTCTGTTCAGGTTTGACCAAACAGTGGTGGGGTGGATTTCGGTATTACCCGCGGTGGTAATGCTCGGAGCACCGGAATGGAGGCCGAGGGGTGCCACTCCGTGACTAGGTTAGTAAAGGGAGACAATTCCGAAAACTGTCGGGGCAGAACGCACTGCGGTGCGTCACGACGCCCTCCCCAGGTTCGATTCCCGTCGACAGACGTAATATTTACAGACACATAGCTGAGTCATGTGCGCGCGCGCGCCACGATTCCGAAATCTGCGGGTGTCAAACGAAAATTGCGGGCCAGCTTCCGAGCTACCCTAACTGGCGACCGGGACTGGCCCCGCGAGCGGACGGCAGCGCAACGCGCGCAGCGCACTCTTGCGGCAGCTGGCGGAACCACGTCGGGTCGGGCGCTGACAAAGGCGCCAAAGTCGTTTCTGTGGAGACCATCCAATTCAGCCTTATTTCCTGTCGTTTTCAGTAAGGAATCGTCACAGAGTCTGCCATTTCAATTACTGTGTGGGCAAGATCTAGCGGGTGATGGTATTTAAGGGCTTAACGACTGGAATACACCGCATGCTCTACATCCCAGTCAACCATAGCCTTGGCTGCTTCAAGTCAAATTTCTTGAAACAAGCCCCAACGGAACAAGGCCATTATACATAGACTACTCATGGACTTGTTTGAAGTCCGAAATGACTTGACCCACGACAAGACGAAACAAGGCAATCTGACCGCGCTCGGGGCGCCGCGGCGGGGCAAGCCACAGCTCGGCTCGCACCTACACTGGCCAGCTCGCTTAGGTCTATGTATTTTATTGGGCTATCATCTGCTTTCATTAACGTTCGTTGAATGAGACTTTCGGACTGATTCAGAGAGTCGTTTTCGACGCTGTGTCTCTCTCGCACCAACACAGGACGTCCCATGAGTGCGACAGAGACAGAGCGACGAAAACGACTCTCGGAATCAGTTCATGAGTCCACACCTTACCGGCGGCAGACGAAGAGGAGGACGAAGACGAGGGCACGCCAACTTTGGCGGGCGGTCCCGCTGCTGCTCCTTACACCTGATAACGGTGATAATGGCTTGATGTGTTGTTTCGACGCAGCCTCCGCCCTCCGGCCGGCCCGCGATGCGCGGGACGCGCCAGACCTGCTTCGCGACCACTTGGAAGCGGCTACGATTCGAATAAGCGGCGCTTAAGCGGCTGTCTTAACGAGAGCGGTCGTAAAGTCGGCCGGAGGCCTCACCGATTCACAAAATCACAAACACACAAACACACGCGGTCAAACGGCACTGTCACTCACTACACTCTAAACTTGCGGCGGGCTCCACACGGTGGCAGAACAAAGGGCAGCGCGCCAAACGGACTAACGGACGAACCGCGCGGCCCCTAGTGCACCGTCCCGCCACCAGAGCGCGCTCAACCCGCCGCTTCCCGCCACCTTCCTAAATAGCCTAAAACCGCCTAAAGAAACCACCTATTTTTCCTTGAAATTAAAAACGACAAACTAGGCCCTAACCCCAAAGTTTTTCTCTTGAAACCCTAGAGATAATTGGGTGCGATAAGACTATTTCAGCGGGGGCGAGAAGAAGAACAAAAGGCGAGCGGGTCACTTCCGCTTGGGTCACAACAAACAGACAACAGGGGATTTAAACATCGCCGAAAATCTTTTTTTTTTCTCAGTTAAACGGCATTTTTAAGCCAGCCAGCGCCGCCGGGACGCGACGCGACTCGTCAGACTTGTCACATAACGCCCCGGACGCTCCAATTAGTCGCACTCGCGTGACGAAGCGTGACGCGACGTGGCGGGACGTGACGGCGGTCCGCGCGACGACGGCGTGACGCGAGACGTGAGACATCGTGACGAGGCGTAATAATGCCCCGCAAATAGGTAAACGAGTAAACAGTGGCGTCGCTGCTTCCGGAATGCCGTCGTCGTGCACGGTGGCGGCGGCGGTGGCGGCCCCGGCCGTGTGGCCGCGCGCCAAGCGGAAAGCGGGAAGCAGGACCCGCGGTCTTTTTTCAAAATTGCTTTCGTGATTTGAATCTCGCGCCAAATTCCGCTCGTCCTGGTCGCGCCGGACGTCGTTTCGCGTGGCCGCGGGCTGCGGCCTCTGAACTCCGAGAGTCGTTTCTCGTCGCTCTGTCTCTCTCGCACTCATGGGGCACCCCCGTACAAGTGCGAGAGAGACGGAACGACTCCCGGAATCAGTCCGCTGTGACGGGGACGGCGGCCGCTGGCGCCTTGACAGCTGGCGTCGCCGCCGGCTCTGCACGCCGATGGCTACGCCTCCGATGGCTTGCGAATCGTGGCGACTAAGTGGCGGAGAAAGTGCCATGCCGCCCTCGGTGTTGGTCCAGCAAAGCGTGGAGGCCAGGCCACGCCACCGCTTCCTTATGCGGCTCAGAATTCATTTCTTGCTACCCCACTCTGCACCACGCCGCTACGCCGCCGAGTAGCCGGGCCGGCCAGGGCTCGGCTTCGCCTGGGCTTCGCGCTTTTAACTCTCCAGGCGGTGATTACATGAGACGCTGCCGCATTGCCGCATGCAGTATAAAGGTTCATTTCGCCCGGCCGGCCGGTGAGGCCGGTGAGGCATGAGAGTAGGTTCGCTCTCGAGTGGCGCTGATGAGCGCTGCGCATTCCGCCATGCCCGGCCAAAACGGGCCACAAACGGTAATTGTTATCACCACCTGGATGAGCGCTAGCCAGGCGTGGCGGGGCGGGGCGGGGCGTGCGTGTGGCGTCCACTCAGCCACGTCCGCTAAACCGTTCCGCGCAACAGCGACGCATCAAGGGCTGGGCAAAATATGGGTTGATGTCCTGTCGTGTCGTCGGCGCGTCTCGGCGTGGACGTCGTCGCGGGGGACGCGGGACCGCGCGGGACGCAGCTCAGTAAGCTTAATAGTTTACCGCCTCTGCGGACCGATTCCGAGAGTCGTCTCTCTCGCACCCGTGTGGGACGCCCCACAGTGTGCGAGAGAGTCCGAGCGGCGAAAACGGCTCCCGGAATCGGACTGCTGCGCTAAGCGCCAAGCAGTCTCAATTATTTTCCTCCTGTTGAAAACGACGCGGAACCAGTAACCGGCAGGGCAGGGCTGGGCCTGTGTGCGGCCGAACGTCAGTCATCGAGTCGACGCGTTGGATCGGGGCGGTGCGGGGCGGTGTGCCCGGCCAGGCAGGCAGGCCAGCCGTAGGCCGCGGCACCGCGGGGGGTCTGCTCCTCAATCCACGTGAGCGGCACGCGGCTCGCCGACACACAGGCTGGTCGCGTGGCGGCTCCTACACCGGGGGGACAGCGCGGACAGCACGCGCGGCCTGACGGACGGGGGAGGCGACCGGTCATTTGATGATCTCCCCGAGTTGCAACCCCGAACGTGCCTGCCAGCTTGCCTGCCTCTCTGACTGTGTCTCTGACCGGGCCCCTCTGTTGCAGGACCCCTGGCCGCGGTGGGAGTGCCACCAGCACCCAGCATGCCCGCTGCCGGCCGAGGCCCCGCGACGACGCACAGGCAAGTCCAAAACGCCAGGACGGCGACGACGAAGTTTGGCCGAGGCTTGTGTGTGAGATTTCCATGTCGTGGAATGGAATGTGGGGCCGCGGCCGCGTCGCCGCGTGCGTGCGCGATAGCGCGACTCACGCCATGCCCTGTTGGTTGAGGCGGGTGTCTACGACGGCGACCCTGCGCGGGGCGGGGCGGGGCGTCGGCCGTCTGGGCGCCTCAGACCCGACTGCAGTATTAATCCGTCCCGACGGGTCGGGCCGCCGGGCCGCCGAAAGCAACGCCCAGTGCGAGGGGATGTTGACCCAGACATTGACCACGCCGGCCTGGCCTAGACGGTCGGGGGGTCACTCCCCGGCCCGCCACACTGCTAGCTTATCGGCGTGCCCTATCGCCCGGACACTTGGCGCGGCCGTCTAAGTCCTCGACCAGCTGGCACATGGAAATGCACACCTCGCTGAGTGGGGCGGTAAACGCCACCACTTTGCACGTCACCATTCAATTCTTGCACACCCGTAAAATGTCGTTTCTTGAACCAAGGTGTAATTTACGCGGAACAGGTGAATTTACTTAAAGTGTTTCGACTCAATTCACTTGGCTTGAAACATTCAGGCAAACTAACTGTTCCAGGTAAATTATCTCGAAACAAGAAGGCACGTTTTTGTTCGTACCTGTACCTCCCTGCTGTCTAGAAGGCGAACACCGCGTGCTTTTGAGGCGGCCTGTACCCGCGGATGGGCCACGCCACGCCGCGCCGCGCCACGACCGCGCTGCATTCCAAGTGCGACAAACTGGCTCTGCCCTGCATTGCTGCCTTCAGGCTTCAGGGGGCCCCGCGCGCGCACTCGCACAGGGGGCACTCGCAGGGGCACCCGGTCAGAGCCCCGCCGGGAGGAGAGCTAGGACCTTTTATTCGCCTGATAGTATTTTTCATTTTCAGTTTCATTTACTGGCAGATTTAGCCACTGCTGCTGGTCGATCCGTAACCAGGGGCTGGTTGGGTGGTGAGTGGCGACGCGGACGGACGGACGGACAGACAGACAGACGGACGGGCGATTGGCCATAAAGACCCTCCTCCGGCACGCATCTTCATCGTCTTGATCGATCCCCGCCGTGGCGGTGCCCGCCTGCCTGGCCGGCTGGCTGCCGGCGAAAAGCGAAACCGAGACGAACCGCTTTTTTTTCGGCTCGGGGACTCAGCTAATGGGCGGCGTGGTCGCGGCCCCACTGGCAGGGAGAGGCACGCTCGCTCGGCCTGGCCGTCGGAGCGGCGCGCCCGGCGCGTAGGCAGCCGGCCGCCAGCGCTCTGTTGCGGGGCGGTCCACCCGCTCCGCTGCAGGCGCCCCAGCGGAGCGCCTCGCTCTGTCTCTCTCGCACCCCTGCGGGACGCCCCATGAGTGCGACAGAGACAGAGCGACGCAACGAGTCGTCGGAACCACTCTGCAGGCGGCATGGCGGCAGCGCGCCGGCACTCGGCTAGACGCTGCTGGCTCCTTGTCTATCGGTTCGCGGCGACTCGGCTCAGTCAGTCAGCCCCCGGGCCGGGCGGGCCCACCATGAATAATGCTTGTTCGTCTTGTGCTTCCGCTCTCCGTGCCACGGCAGTGCGTTGCCTCTGTGCGGGCCGCTGGCCTTCCCACGCCGCGCCCCTCCCCCCCTCCCCCTTTTCCAGGATGCATGTCGCTCCTCGCTCTCCTCGCGGCCCAGGTGGGAAAACGGGATGAAAATACGCGCAATTATCCCGTGCTGTGAGAATGGCCGGTCCATCTGGCGACCTTGAAAATCGGGGGTCTTTGACGTCCGCCGAAAAATTCTGATTCTGATTCGGACGATGATGGAGGAGATCGGGTGGGCAGCGGGCGCACGGCGGCGGAAAAAAACAGCGTAAGTTGGTGCGGCAAGGCGACGGCGTCCCCGCGCCACGCGCGCCGCCACGTCGGCCACCTTTATCTGGAGCGGCTCATCGGGGCTCCTGGGCCTGGTTACGCGCCGAACGGACAGACGGACAGACGGGCTGGGCGAAGCGGCGCGAGACACGCGGACACCCGGCGACGGCGGACGCACGGACTTGGCAGCGCGATGCGACCGGCGACCGGGCCGAGCCGGGACAGGCAGGGCAGGGCGGGCCGGGCACACAGGACATGGAACCGAACGACGGAACCAGACCTTGCCTCGTTAGGCGGCCAAGGCCTAGGCCCGGCTTGGGCTTGGCTCCAGCGCGGCGGTCCCAAACGGACGAGCCCCGTTCCCGCGGCCCAGGCCGCCCAGTCACCAGGTCCGCGTCGCAGCGTGACACGCACCAGCCCCTTTCTCCCAACTTGGTCCCGATGGTCGCGGGCACCACGCCGACGGCGGCCGACGTCCTAGGTTCTGCAACCCTCGGCGGCCAGGGCGGCCAGGGCGTTGGCACGGCGCCGTGCGGGGTGCCCGGCCGTGCCTGGCCGGGCGTGCAGTATGGCCGCTGCGAAATTCATTACACAGCAGGCCGATGCCGAACTTTGGTCGCTCCGTCTCTCTCGCACTCGGGCCGTGCCGTGGGGGTGCGAGTGAGACAGCGCGTCGTTTCTGAAGCAGCCGGCCGGGAGATGCGCGGGCTTGGTTACCTGCCCGCCGCCCGATGCGGTATGACGTGCTGAATTATTCAAGAATGTGGTGCTCCGCGCCGCGTTTCAGTCGCCGGTTACCATAGCGTACGCGGCGGCCGGGCGCGCCTCCCCGCCGCCACGCTCGGCGGCCGCGGCCACCTCGTCGTCATTATCAGGGCCTCATCAAAGAGGATAAAAACCCAGCCATTCGGCGCGAATGCTGAGCATTGCTGCGCCGTGGCGGCGAGGTCCTCGTGCCCTGCCGGCCGCGTGCGTGCGCGTGCGTGCGCGTGCGGCCGCGCGGCGAGCGGGGGTTGTAAAGCTCGGCGGAAACGGCGGTCCTGCCCGTCGACGCCGAGGCCGACGCCGAGGGGCTCCAAGGCCGCCGATAACGCGCCCCGCCGCTGCGGCCGGAACGGGCCGGAAGGGAGAAAGAGGAAAACATGCGGCGACGCTGCGGGGAATCGATCCCCCGATTGCGGCAGTGCGGCCAGTGCGAGGATGGCGATGATTATTCGCGGCGCGTGGTCGGCGTGGTCAGTGACTCAGTGACGGGGAAGGGCGCCGCCCCCGCCGCCCACCGGCAGGCAGACCCCCACCCACGCCGCCCGCCGCGGTGACGCGAAAGTGTCGGCGGGAAGATCGCGAGGCGTTCGCTTGATTGGCGGTAAAAAAGCTAAAAGGCGCGCACCTCGCCGTAAACACACGGCGGCCATTATTTGCATTCCTCGCGGGCGTGAAAAAGCACTTCTGGCGTCCCACAAGATTTTACATCTTGTTTATACCCGCCGCGTGTCCGCGTGTGTGCGGAGAAATGCAGTCCATACATTAAGTAGGAGATGGTCGCTAGCGGGCATGACCTGAGGGCCAGGGGGCTGGATGGTCGGTAGCGGGTATCGGAGGGCACACTTTTTTGGTACAACTGAAAAGCAGACCAGCATGTAAACAAAGCCAAACCATAACAAGCCGGAAAGTCATCAGAAAAAACTCACCTCCATATCATACTGTTCTCCCGGCCTTTTTTCTTCGTGTATGCGTACCCCTCACAGAAAATAGCTCTGGTTCCTCTCCTTGTTGTGCCGAAAACTACAGTCAAATCCGTGTTTCTGCACTGGCTGACCACTGGTTCTGCACGGCGCCACGACTCCAACTGACGGCCGGTGCTGGGCGGGCCGGGCGAGCCGAGCCGTGCCACGTCGTGTCGTGCCAGGGCGTGTCGTGCGTGGTCGGCGCCGTGCCGTGCCGCTGCCGGCCCGGCCCGGCCGCGGCCTCGACGGCGTCCTGGACAGCCCGGGCCGTCACCGGACCGGAAGAGTGACCAACAGCGCGGCTTGGCGGCGGCGCATCGTCGCGTAGAAAGCAGCGCGCGGAAAGCATTTTATTTCTTTTCCCTCCTATTTGCCGCTTCTTTCCCTTCCGCCGCGGCTATCTTTATTTATTCCTTTCGGCGGAGAAAACCAACTGGCGCCGCTGCCTGGTCAGCAGCGCCGCCCTATTAGCTGGGACTTTATGGCGGCGGTGTCCTGTTGCTGTTTTTATTGTTGTTTTTTGTGCGTGAATCTGGAACTCAGTTGTTTATTTTTGTTTGATCTGATGGCGGGACGATGATGCCGATCGCCTGACGTGACGCCACTGCGAAAGGATGGAACGCGCCCACGTGGCGATGCCTCGATGCCTCGATGCAAAGGCAAAAGCACCGCGGCGCGTCGAACAATGGCATCGTTAACCTCCCGCGACTCATAGAGCAGGCCGAGTCCGAAGCGTGCTTTCGTCGCTCCGTCTCTCTCGCACGCGTGCGGCGCCCCGTGAGGGTGCGAGAGAGACGGAGCGACCGCCTCGGCAGCGCTCTGCGCAGCGCGCACCGCCGCGCCGACCGGTTCCGGCGAGGCAGCGAAGACGCCGCCGACCGCCGCAGCGCGCCGCGCCATGAGCTGCGCCCTCTCGCGGCGTGGCGCGTGGTGCGTGACACGCGTGGTGGTGCAGTCCGGCGGGCTGTCTCTCTCGCACCCGCACGCAGCGCCCCATGAGAGTGAGAGAGACAGAGAGCGCCCTCTCCGAATCGACCTGCTGGGTGATCCGCGGCGGGGCGCTTTTAATTAGACGTTGTTGCGCTGAAACGGGCGGGGCTGACTGCGATGCGATGACGGCCCTAGTTCTGGGGCGTCTTTCGCGTTGTTGTTGTCGGTGTTGTTGCTAACTTGTTGTTGTTGTTGCAGGGGGGCGTGATGCGGCGGCGGTGGGGGCTCCGGCGGACGCGCCACCGGGAGGGAGGGTGCGCTGCCTAAGGGCTGCCTGAAGGGCTGCCCGACGGGCGGCAAAGGCAGCCGCAGCCATGCGCGAGGAGGACCTCGAGGTCGCCATCAAGGTGAGGGGACGCAGTGGGCTGGGCTTTCCCGTTTACGTGGATTGTGTTTCGCCGAGGCGGCGCCTCGGAGTCGTTTTCGTCGCTCTGTCTCTGTCGCACTCATGGGGCTCTCCATAAGAGTGCGACGCAGACAGAGCTAGCGTCGAAACGACCCTTTGGAGTTCGTCCGCGCGGGCGCCGCGGTGCTGAGGGCCCCGTCAAACCAGTCGGCGGCTAGAACAGCTTCCAATCGCGTGGCAACTTCTCGACTGGCGAAGGAGAGAGAGAGAGAGAGACAAAGAGAGAATAATTTATGAATTTTCGCCGCCGCCGCGTTATCGCGATGCCGCGGCGTCGCGTCGCAATTACGAGGGATAATTACAAAGGCGGCGGAAAATCGGTGATTCCTCTCCACGGCTAGAGAGAGAGAAAGATAGACTCCCCGCCGCCACACTGCCTTCTACGTCCCTTCCTCGCTGTTGCAGGTGGTGATCGTGGGCAACGGGGCGGTCGGCAAGTCCAGCATGATCCAGCGGTACTGCAAAGGCACCTTCACCAAGGACTACAAGAAGACGATCGGCGTGGACTTCCTCGAGCGTCAGATTGAGTGAGTAGAGTACCACACCACCACACCGCAAGTCGGCAGAGCGGAGCGGAGCCCCTGCGGGGTAGGCCGGCCCGTCGAACAGCCGTGCGCCGCGCTCGGGTGTGTTGCCTACGCCGCATTGCCATTACCATTAAGGGCTAGACCACACACGGTCGTATGCCATTTCGGGCACGAGGCGGCTCAGTAGGCTCAGGCTCAGCCTCCCCCGCCGCTCCCCGCTGATACTCTTTAGTGTTCTACTGCCTTAACGAGGTAATCCATCTCTGGCCTCGCCGAGCGGCTCACACTCCGAGCCACGCGGAGCCACGCGGAGCCGCGCTCGCAGTGCAGTGACGAACTTTCACACGAGTCATCAGCGACCGCCTGCAGAGCGATTCCGGAGAACCGCGTTTCGTCGCTCTGTCTCTCTCGCACCCCAGGGAGACGACTCTGTGGAGTCACCCCGCTGGCCTGACCCGCGCGTCGGGCTGAGGCGGGCTAGGCCTACTCTTGGTGGTGTGCCGTCGGTGCCGTCAGGGGGAGTCCCTGGCCAAGGGCCCGGCCGGCCCGGCCCATGACACTTCCGCGTGGTGTAGGGGCGCAGCGACCTTGCCGGTACGTTGACCCCCATCGACCCTTCATCGCGCGGGGGAGGGGGGAGGGGGAGGGTCGGACATCGGCGGCCCGCCGACCGGCTGATGGTGTCGCAATGGCCCATGTTGGAGTGCGACAGAGTGGGCCGGCCCCGCATTGACCTAAACAAGGCACGCTGCCACCTCACCTTCAGAGGTGATTGTTGTAGATAAAGGGAGGTTTTTAACAGTTGTGATTTTTTTTCAGGCTGGACGGCGAGGAGGTGCGCCTGATGCTGTGGGACACGGCCGGGCAGGAGGAGTTCGACGCCATCACCAAGGCGTACTACCGCGGCGCGCAGGCCTGCGTGCTGGCCTTCTCCACCGTGGACCGGGACTCGTTCGAGGCGGCCACGTCGTGGAAGATGAAGGTGGAGGACGAGTGCGGCGACATCCCCACCGTGCTGGTGCAGAACAAGGTGGACCTGCTGGACCAGAGCGTCGTCGACCCGTAAGCACCCGCCTTTCTGGCGTTTCCCTACGTTTTGCTTTCCAACCGCTTGCGCCGGATAGGCAACCCTGTTGACACTTGTCCTGTTCCAGGGAGGAGGCCGACCTCCTGTCGCGCGCCCTGGGCTGCCGCCTCATCCGCACGTCCGTCAAGGAGGACGTGAACGTGAACGCCGTGTTCAGGCACCTGGCGGCGTGCTGCCTGCAGGAGATGCGGCAGCAGGACGACGACTACGCCATGAACGGCAACGGACTCCACCCGCTCACCATCAGTACGTATTTCCGAGCACTTTCGACATTGCGTCACACTAGTCAAAGCGTCATTTCCCCGTTTCTGTTGCCCAGGTGCGTTCGGACCAACAAATCAAAATGGCAAATCTCATCAAAATGGGACAATAATTTTACGCTCTGGGAAGCCTAGAAGACATCGCAAGAGAAATGTTCTAAAGAACGCCTGTCGAATATTATGATGATGCCCTCATCAGTGCTCATTTTGCGCGGAGCGCACGACGCTGCCCGTGCCGGGTGGCGGCCCGCGCACAGGTCACTCAACCAATTGTACCTCTTCTTAGGTTCACATGATGGGATGCAGTCAAACTTGGATTGTGGTCCTGTTCTTATTGTGATTTTTTCTGCATAATTTTAAGTGCATTGTACATTGTTTATTTCTTTGATACATATCTGGATTATAATGAATAAAAAAAATATTGGTCAAGTTAATTTTTTTTGTTTGAGTCTGTGTACCACCACCTTACTTTTGTCATTCAGAAGACAGGCCCAGGCCCAGCCTGTTGGTCCAACCATCTTCAATTGTGAAAAAGGATGTTAAAGGATAAATAATGGTAGTCTGTCACTTTCCAGTATTCTTACTATAATTTCAAGTCTAGGAACATAAACATAACACAGTTTGACAAAACAAATACTATCACTAAATTACAATTATTTGTATTCGAAGTATTCAGCCATATCATGACTTCAGTATTGAGTTTTGGAGATCTTGACACAATTGGAACATAGAGAACCTCAGTCAAGACAATAAACTGAAAATAAAACACAAATGCCATTCCGACAGATTTTACAAGTACAGCAAGCAACACCATGACATTCAGTATAACCAAGAGAACTATAGAACAATTTTTACCCACATGCTACAGGTTGAGGCTTAGCATTTAAAACATCCATACACATTATAGAGTGACTCATTTATCAGGATATGAATGAATTCAACGTCTTACAAAACATTATATTGTCAACATGGTAACAAGAAATACATATACTTGGTCTCTCACTAAGTATCTCTAATGTAATCAATCATCAATTACATTGACTACAGTCTTGAATACTCTAACTTGATTACGATGATAAATGAGGAAAAATGCATTTCAAGAATCAGGGTAAGGGGGAGGGAGAAACCATAAACAGAACATGTACGAAAAAAGTGCATGGTGCGTAACATATAAACAGAAATAAAAACAACAAAAAAGTGGCAAAATGGGGGCTTCAGTGCAGTGAAAATACAATTTTTCACCCAAGTTACAATCCAGAGAACCACACAAAAATTTACAATCATTACTTTGGCAGCCACATTTGCACAAAAATCTGATGGGAAGGAAACTTGGAATCCCACTGCCTCTCAGAGAAGATTAGTGGTTTCATGCAACCCTCTTGCTAAGGGTTTGAAGACAATAACATAAAAAGATAAACATCATAATTTCTTGACACAATTAAAATTATGCAAGTCCCTGATTTGAAATAAGTATGCTGATGATTAAAAAAAAAAAAAAGACACAATGTTTTTCTTTTTGGTAAATGCAAATGAGAGAGATAGAGAGCCACTAATGAGCAAACTCCTTTGAAATTGATATAATCACTAAATGAGGAATTCATAACCCCATCCAACACTCAAATAAAATTCCTTAGTTGACATAATTATGGTAATCAGATCACAAGTGCCTGGCAATCAGCAAAGCAAACAGCTTAGATTGTCAAACAATCAACATATGAAAGTCTGCTTAAAGTACATACAAGCAATACTGCAACTAGGCAGCCACCAAACAATAATTATTTCATCTAATATTGGACCCACTGACATTTCAAACTTTAAGTAACTATGAACGATACATTCAAATCAAAAGTTGAATGGAACAACCACCAGTCTCCAATGTTCACAGCCATATGAATTGGTGCAATAAAGTAATATAGGACTAAGGTAAATTTGTTTGGGTGAATTGTAAGTACATTCACAAAGCTTCTTAATGGCAAATTGATTGCAAACTTAACATTTTGAAGGGGAAAAAAACAAGAAGCAAAGAAATTTCAAATGAACTTGAAATGTGGTTCAAGAATAATGATGTAAAACCCATAGGTACTCTCCTAAGTAAAGTCAGCAAAACTTTTTTCTGGCCCTTAGTGCATTGCAGACCAAAACACAACATACACACAATTTTTGACACCATTTTAAGAATGAATTTATTTTTAAATCAGCTAAGTGCTTGACTAGACAAATTCCAGACTGTGATCTTCTTCATAGGATGGCTCTTCATCATAGTGAAACATGTGACAGGACAAAAGCAGCCTCAATAAAGCTCGTTTCTAATAAATAAATAATAAATACATAAATATATCATCATTCAGTGGATTGTTATACTCTGTCAATGCCCATAAAGAGAAATTTCCTTAACTGTTCTCTTCTCCTATTAAACCTTAAAGTTTATACAGTTGAACACAATTTCAACACAAAAAGCAGTGCCCAGTAGAAAGTGAAAACTGTGGGAATGAAGGTCAGCAGTACGGTTCTCTCATAATTCAATAAGGTACTGAAATTATCAGAAGCTTGAATGTGACTACTCTCTCATTAAACTGACCCTATTTTTACAAACTGAGGCAATAAAGCTCCAAAACAATAATCTCAATATTAGAGCTCACCCCAAGGAATGTTAAAACATCCATAGTAAATGAGAATACAGGATCACAGCATACAGAGACAACAATTGAACCAATTATTGAATCTTTTTTCCAGCCCAAGAGGGAGTCTATCTCTACCTAACTAAAAATAAATATTCAGAGTGTGATTACATACAACTGAAAATTATGCATTTTACACTAAAGTGAAACACAACACAAAACTGGAATTTTTGCATGCATTTCATAAAAGCTGTTTCGATTGGTTTTCTGAAGAAATAAAGAGAGGGACGATTCTTACAACATCCAGTAGACTAAATCAGCAGAATCAAGTCCCACAACTGTGGTCAGCAGGAACTCTCCCTTTCTTTTGTAACATAAAAGAATAAAATAATAAATCAACACAAACATGATCACATTTAGAATGTTATTTACACTCATTACAATTAGAGGAAGAAAAATCCGGTCTGAATAGACTAGAAAAGAACACCTGATTGGCAGGGAAGACCACACAAGAGAGTAGTCTGATTTAATTACTGATCTCTTTGCATGAAATCAGAAGAATTTCTTCACCATACTCTTCAAACCACCCTTTTTAACAACTTTCTTTTTCTTGTCACTTAATGCACTTCCCTGATTGTCACTTTGACTACTATTACACACAGGTTCAAGAGAATCCAAACCTTTGCTTCTACTTGACTGACCAGAAACACTGCTACCACTGTCACCTTCATGATGACTCCAAGGTGGACTGTTGAAGAGAAGCTGAGATTCAGCTAAGTTTGAGGACCTGCGGTTCCTTAAGGAGGTAGCAGTCTCTATGTAGGTAGCAGGTATCACAATACCATCAAGTGGTTCTGCATTTCTGTTCCACAATGATGATAACTCTGGAACAAGAGCTCCTTCACTGATGCAATCATCTCTCTCAACTTCCCTCATTGGAGAACTTAACATGCCTGTGTCACCTGCAACACAATGCTCTTGTTATCAAAAGGACCTGTTAGTTATAAAAATGCTCAAAAAGAAAAAAAGATAATAGAACTGTAGACTTGCCATCAATGCTGTTTTTACAGTGTTCTGAGGGCAGTGAAAAAGAATGAAGAGGAGCTGAAATTTTTCTAGTAACAGCTTGAGATTTCTCTACTTGAAGTTGAGCGAGGTTGTTGCTGGAAGATGACTTCATTAACCCTTCCTTTCTGCGCTTCTTCTTCCGGCGCTGTTCTCTAGAACCTGTCACTGAAAACCAAGAACTTGTATCGTTGCCTTCAGGGGTGATATCTACCCCCTCTACAATGACAACATTGTCATCTTGGAGTAACAAGTCTTTGTAAGATCCTAATAAAAAAGGAAAAAGTAATTAAGAATTGGACATTATACTATCAACACAAAAAATGACAAACATTGAAAAACCCACCAGAAATTTTAAGAGCCTCTTCACTTGGGCGCCTTTTCCTAAGGTCACTTCGACTGCCACTGAGACCATCAAGTGAGCTACGTCTCCTCAATTGTTTCACATGCGACTTGTTAACTTTCCTCCACCCAGTGCTCCATTTGCGTTGTGGTCCTGAGGATACAGCCTCACTCTCACTATGGAAGCGGCGGCACATCCAAACAACTACACCAATCATAATCACCTCTATCACTATCAACAGAAAATGTTGACCAATCACCTGGTGGAAGAATAAGCATAAATCAGAGGGTTGCTTCATAATTGATAATGTTAAATTGAGTTCTCTTAAATTGAATAACTTACAATAACCTTATGCTGCCAGCTATCTTTTTCAGTCTGATGAGATTCTAGTGTAGCAGTTATCTGGATAAGTTGAGTGCGTAAGAACAGAAGATCACTATCTCTCTGCTGCTCCCTGTCTTTAGATCTCTTTACTTCTTCCTTGAGCAGATTAAGGGTTTTATTTAATGCTCGGCTTAGTTCTTCCTGTTTCTTGTATCGCCGGCTAAGTTCCTCCAGATACTGTCCACTTAATGACATATTGCGTTCCAGAGCCTGAAAGAGAACAGTTCAAGTTAGGAATAAGGGAAGCCAGAGATAGACACAATCAGAATGGGGCTCTATCAGTATTTACCTTGATTTTATTGGACAGACGTAAAAACACTGATTCTTTTTGGGCTTGTTGAGTTGGGACGCGAGTTTGCGTAACGACACTGCTTGATGTAGTAGCAGCGCCACTTCCAAAAGATGAACTGGTTTCAGTAGATGTTTCTTCATTGTTATCAAGAGCTTTCATTTCCATGATGAGTGCTTCTAAGTCTTTTGACGGCTCTTGATCATCTGATGCTCCCGAGTCAAGTCCAAAAGACACATCGGATAAATCTTTATCTCTGTCTAATGGTGGTACTTCAAGAACTGGCTGCTCAGGGGCTACTGCTTCATGAGGTGTATCATGAACCTTTTCAGCAGGTGCGTTCATTGAAACTAAAACCACAGAGGGTTCCACATTCACATGACTTTGGCTGCTGACAGTTGCCACAACATCTGGCATACTTCCTGATTTTTGGACAGGGAGCTGTGGTGCCAATCCATCAGGTGAGGATATTTCTTTTGCCTCCTCTTTGGACAATGTTTTAGTAGGTTTTATTTCTGATGCAATTGATGAGAATGACGTCGGTCCTGGTTGGCTTCCTGGAAGGCTTGTTGAAACATCAGGTGTGTGTAATGAAGTTGTTCCTGATAGAGAAGGCTGACAGTGCGCTAGAGTAAAAGATGCATCTACAGAGCAGGTTTGAGGTGCTTGATGCTCAATTAACAGATTTTTCAGGTCAGAATCTTGAGATGGTGAATTCAAACGCATATTCTGGTATGCTTTAGCGGCTTGACTATTATTTAACACAACTTTGCCCTCCGATGCTGCGAGCATATTGCAGAGAGCAGATATATACTCTGCAGGTAACATGGCTGCCAAATATCCAGCTTGATCTAATTGGTCTTCATTTCTGAGACGAAGGGGAGCCCCTGAATTTCGTTTTGAAATGAAATCCAGGCCATAGAATGAACATAGTTGGCTGTTGTTAATCCCATCAAACACAAAAGGAGATTCAATAAGAGCATCAAGATCTGAAGAGTGGCAGCTGAGGAGATGGTAAACTTGATCAAAGAAATCTTCACTGCAGTTATTACAAACAACAAGATGACGCAACGTATTGCAGTGTCGAGGAGCCACTCTGTAAGAAGGAATTAATGCAGTGCTGTTCTTGGCATCTATGGTTTGACTCTGATTTTGACTATCACCACTCTTGACTAGAACTTCTGCAGCTTTTCGGACAATTGTAAAGACCTACAGGTAAAATAATAAAATTAGAACCTTATAAGTGGCGCAGCAGAGAATGCACCATTAATGACAAAAGCTTACCGCATCAGTGGCATGGCCAAATAAATTTTTGGCTGGTTTACCCATATCTGCACCAATTGGTTGTTCATCTTCATCTTCATCATCAATGTCATGAATAGCACTGTGCACCTCATTCTCTGTTTCAAGCACTTCAAACTCGCTGGTACCATAAACTCGGATCAATGAGGTACAACAAAAATGTTCTTTACCATAATGAGAGTTGAATTCAACCTGAAATAATTTTTAAGTGAAAGGGAAACGGTCCAAAAGTCATGTATGATCTAGTACTTTTAAAGCAAATGCAATGTACCTTGAGAAATTTTCCAAACAAGTGAGGGCTAAGATCAAAGCTTTGAACATTTCTTTCATCTTTGGCTGTGAACTGTCCAACACTATTCCATTCTCTGCTAGGATGATTGTGACTCAAATATACTGAAAAGTCCTTAGGTGATGATGAAAAGAGCTCAAAATTTGCTAATTCAATCTGAAAAAAAACAAAAAAACAAAAAAAAAAAAAACTATCACATAATCTTATCTTGCCACGAGTAACAGTGTGAAATATTGACAAGAAAATAATTTATGTCACCTGTTTTGCTTGAATGGCTTCACATAGCTCAATTATAAGCCACATTCTTTGTGTGCTACACCTATTGATGAGATACTCATCCTTAGAATTTGACAAGACACCATTAGGATATTCTGCCTCAGGATTTGCAGCAACAATTTTAGCACCACAGTCCGGTGATGCATAATTCTTCGATCTCATTTTGCTAGGGGCTGGTCCACGTGATTGAGGGGGGCTGGTTGTTTTATTTTGACCTGCAAGATTTTTTTTTTATCAGCATGAACCAAAACGATAAACTTTGAAATACAAACTACATTGTACTAAGCAACGGGTAGACACCTTTCTTTTTTTCTGCTTCTTCTAATTGCTTCTGAGTCCATTCACTGAATGATGGTATTTCTTCTTGAGGAATTTGTGGAACTCCAACTAGATCTAGAGGACTTCCAGCTGGGCTGGGAGGAGAAACAGCTGGTTCAGGTGGTTTGTTGGGGCCCTGACCAATTTGCTGAGCATTTTTTTCAGCATCAACAATGATTGGGTCTGTTTTTTCAATAACTTTTGGAATCTGCTCCACAATCTAAAATACACAAAAGCCATTCAGTTAAAAATAACTTAAGAAAAAACAAAAAAACAAAAAAAAAAAAAACAAGTGCTTGATAAAAATAAAATAAAATTGCATCTGTGCTTTTAACTCACCTTGGGCTCTGCTCTAATAACTGGAGTCTGTGGTGAGTCAGAGCTCGGATTTTTGGCACCAGTAGTTGTGGAATCAGTCTTCTCTGCTGGTTTGTCTTTGGGTTCAGCATGATCAACATCACTGGGCGGCAAAATAACAATGGCTGGGGCGGAGCCTGCCGTGGCATTTGCACTAGAAGCCTTACCGCCATCGGCATCTGGTGAAACATCAGCAGAGGCAGAAGAGGCCAGCTGGTGGAGATCTGCAGAGGCTGAGTCTACGAGTGATACAACTCCAATGGTGACTGGATCTGGAAGACTACATGACTTATTAGTATAACAAGACAAATTATCCTCTAAATGCAGAATAAATAAATTGGCCAGGTACTTACTCTTGGCTTAGAGTCCCCTGATTTAGCACTCCAGCTAGTTTTTCACTCACGGCAACATCAGCAACTTTGGGTTTCGGAATATCATCAAAACTTGACTGTATTTGGGAGGCTTGTCCAACGTTCTAGAATAAGGGCACAAAATACATCAATAAATCACTCAAAATGTAACTTAGTGGCAACGCTTCATTAACAAGCAAGAGAGATGATGAAACGTACTTCAGATATTTCAGCCGGTGCATCTTTGAAAGCATCAGGTGGCACTTTCTCAATGGTTGCAGTTTTAACTGAGGGCACAGCATCCAGTTCAGCTTCAGCAGAACTGTTGTTTAAATCATGGTCAATTGTGGTTCCTGCACTGGAAGCAGGAGCTTCAGTCTTTGCGACAGAGTTTGCAAGGCCGCTAAAATAGAAAGAAGTGTGCAGGAAATTAGAAACAATCAATTGCAGAGGGAAATAGGATTCCAGATTATCATGAGATAAATAAATGAGGTAAAAGCTGGATAAAACTGACAGAAAAAATAAAACAGCATTCAACTTTTTAATTTTGAATTGAAAGTATAAATTAAGATGTCACCTTTTCGGCGTGCATTAACTGAATAAGAAAAATAGAATTAAGTTTAAGGCGAAAACGGGTGTTAAGCACAACATTTCAAACAAGGAAAAACCCAGGTTTCGTCAAACTTTAACATGAAATAAAGCACATAACCCTACCTGTTGATAATTTGCAGGATCACCACATAAAATATGAGCCGACAAAACTTCATTTTAAATTGAGAACCAGTATCAAAAAATGACACATGTTTACACGACAGCGCACTTCAAAGAAAGCAAAGTGACACTTTCGTCAGGAAAACATGCACATATATATATAAAAATTTCAAATGACGTGTACTTCGTAGATTGGGCGAAACAAAAGACTACTGTTGCGAAGCTTGAAATTCATTGCAGCGCGAAGTTTAAATAACTTGAATAGAAAATAATATAGTTTTGACTCATGTGAAACGCTTGCTGATTATTAGGACAGAGAATGATCTCATGTGGAACTCAGCTAAGTCTTGCACGTCTAAATCGGTTCAAACTATCTGTTAAAACTACTTCTGGCCTTCAGCTTTCTGCTAGCTTATTCGCCACATACGCTATTTGCAGAAAGTATTGTTTATGTTGTCAGTGGTTACGCCAACAATCTGGCACCGGAACTAATATGTTTACGAAAAAGAAACCTGACATTCCTCCTAGACCGAAAATTCCGACGGTGGAACAAATAATCGAGGACATCGAACACTCTTCTCCTGATGACAGCTTGTTTCAGAGATCATTCGCTGGTAGGTGAAACAATATTAGTTTTCTTGAGGTTAAGGCCATATCCATTTTGGAAACAAAAACTTGAAAACAAGTAGAAACTTTACGAAAATATGGTTACACTACATCATATTCAGATTTTCAATGAGTAGCGTCAACCGTGTCTATTTTTATTTGCGTATTGCAGGTGACGTGAAACAAGACTTACTCGCTCAACAAACTGAAGCGGACACTGTTTACACTATGGTGAAAGAATTTGTAGATATTAATACTAGTCTTAAGGAAACACTTCATAAACTGCAGGACCAGAATGAAGCTCTGAAAATAAGTGACCTTGAGTTAAAAGCTATGGCTGAAGACATTCGCAAACAAGCTTTGGATGCTCTTCAATGACAGCAATTTTCATACGTGTCGTAAAACATTGAAGAGATTCATGGACTTGTGCAAAATGTGATATGTATACGGAAGCACCTGAAGATGATGTAATAGAGTCTAGATTTGTGATAGTGTCTAGATATCTATTGTCGAGAGGCTTCTGTGAAGATGCATTTTTATCATTGTAAAAATTCTTTTTGAGTAAGTTGTTATTTTCGTTATGCTTTTTTTTTTGTTGATGTTTGTACGTTGAATGTTGAGCTTTGTTTTGTGTTTTGAATGGGGTGCAATTCGGCCTCACTGATACTTGGTGGACTGATGTAGTGGGCCAAATGCATTTCAAAGGCCAATCAAACTGGCCTGGGGCATTGTTATGATGTGCTGAGTCCTCTGCCCTCTTTACATTTGCATCTGGTCTCTCATACCAAGCCACCTAGGCGCGTCACTTTGTGTGACTTTTCTGTGTCACTTTTATTTCTTGGCAGGCTTTGTTTGAAGTTGGGATGTGATTGACAACTCCTGCAATCTTACTTGTCATCAGGGTTTTAATAATTATAGTAATATTCATGTTGTAGAGATAGAGATGTAACACAGATAAAAGTTCTAAAATTTAATATACGATTTCAATCAATGGTACTTCCCAACTTTCTTTCTACATAGCATGTTAAGTTCTTGAAAACTGGTAATGACAAACATTTCTGAAGATGAGATTAAAACAGATAATTTTTTTTACACTGGCACACAATGTGAGCTACGACAATGAGAGGCACAATTCTTGAACATGGCATTTACACCAAACAGAAAATAGGCACACTATCATATATTCTCACATACACACTCTGGCCACCACCTGGCTAAAGATTCCCAAGTGCAATAAACACATTGCAGTTAAATCACATATCTAAAGTGAATTAACATACACTTGTCACTTTATCTCAGTTACGAAAGAAGGAGATTTACAAACAAGTCATGAAATATGAATCAAGAAAAGAAAATGAAATATTAAAATTTTCGTCCATTAGAATGAGGCAATATGTCTTTTTGATTGTCCTCTATCATGCAAACGAAACAGTCATAATACTATCTGTTTCAGGAAGGACTGGAGAGTTGTCTTTCAGTAACACTGCATTTTGATTACTGTACAATTCTAAATACAACTGGATCTGATGACAAGACTACAACATTACTTTAAAACAGTGCTTTCCACTTGTCAAATTTCTTTCCTATCTCATGTGAGTGGTTTGTCAATAGCCAAGATATTGCCTCTTTAACCAAAGTAATTCTATAGCTACATCCCTAATTTTTGTCATGCTCAGAACCTAGTGCAAGTTAATCAAACAGACACTAGTTAAGTGCTCACGGAAATACTACAGAATAGATTTAAGTTAGTTAACTGATCAGCTGGACGCATTGTTGAGGAATCAATGTTATATTTTTCAAAAAAGAAAGATTTTAATGTTTCATCTTCTAGTGAATTCTTCAAAAATTGGAGCATGAACAATTCATCCAGTATAGTTGCATACAAAAATTAGTCGGGTTAATAAAATATTGAAATTTATGTACAAGACAACCTCATTAGGACTGTAACCAATCTCTCCCGGTAAAAGTAACCGCATAGTAGCCTTGCAAATGTTAAAATTTAACAAGTTGTCAAGAGTTTTGCTGAAATTTGCCTTTGTCAAACGATGGAGGCATCATGTGCCACACAGTATCACTAAAGAATGTGCAATGAGACGGTAAATATCTCTTAAGGAGGTTGTCTTGTCTTTGGTGGCTCCAATTAGCGAGTTGGTGATGAGGAACTGTTGATTTTCAGTGCAAGTCAAAAAATTTGGAACTTTGCCAGTACAATGACCTTTTTAAGTTTCCTTTGATTGCGTTTGTAAATATTTTAAGAGCAATACTCACAGATTGAAAGGAACGCTTGGTAGAGTACATACTTTTTGAGCTCAAGTGTTAAAGAAGGATACGCAATGTTACAATCAAGAATAGAACATTCTTTGGGCTGCTCCAGGGCATTATTTGTTTACAACATTGTGGTGGGCCAAACACATCTCCTTTCTTGCTCCCGTTCTACAGCAATGTTAATAGCTTTTGCATAGGGTTCTTTGCATTTGCATACTGTTCATGTTCATACATCTATGAACATGTGGGCTTTAAAGGCACAAGGCAGCCTTGCTTTATGTATTAGCTTGCACCTTAACCTTCTAAAAATTAGAAAATTGTAAACACTTACAATTTTATTTTTATTTCCAGCCTGCATTGCTAGAGCTGCAGGGATTTTAAAAGCCGTGAGATATTTTCACATGTATAAATAAAGTTAGTAACACCATAGTACAGATCCCAGCTCCGCACATGTTATACATATCTCAATTTTAAGAAGTCCCTCCACAAGTTTGAAAATTGGATAACGGTAGGTGCTTAAAAGCTCACCATCTGTGCCTTTTGAAATTTGAGTAAGGAATTTATGTACCACAACACAAGAATCTTCAGGTCCAATTATAAATTCTCATTGATCAGTATCATTGCAGTTGTGTCTCAATACAGATCATATAAGCATAAGTAGAATTTTACATTCACATTTCTCACTGACAGTATTGGGACAGCAAATCCAATTTCAGACTCCAATCAGTCTTTGTCATGATGCAGTCATGATAAAAGTGTTGGGATTGATAACTATAAGGTTTGATCAGAGAGCTTCTACAAAATGAAAATTATCACAGAAAAGACTTGAAATGAAACAGCGTTCCTCTTTCTAGACATTTCTATTGCTATGTTTTAAGTTTCAAGTTCAGTATTTATCTGCTGATCCATATAATGAAGCCTCATAATCAATTACCTCACATAACACCATTAAAAGACCTTCCATTATTTATTTTGGTGGTGTATGGTATTGATGCTTTGTGAAACCTTCTTTCCTTTCTCAAACCTCTGAACAATAATGAGGGTATGTTGAGAGCACAAAAATAGACTCAATGAAGCAGAATTTTAACATCAAACAAACAAATTGAATTAAAAATAACTTTCACGATTCATAAATAAATTTCATGTTGCTTTCAATGCTAACAACTATAAGAGCTTTCCTTGAACATAGAAAATACACTGATATTAATACAAATCCATGAAAAATATACTATTACATTCTTTAACAAGGGTGTGTAGACAACTTTAGTGTAGCCAGGTGACCATTTGGCTGTTTAACTGTTGGTAAATTATTGTTGAAAGAAACCATGTTTCAAAGAAGTATCTCTCATTGATAGGAGGTACAAAGGAGTACTGAAAACCCTAATTGTATTCCAACAAAATACTGAATTGGTATTTGTTCATCTGCCTGGTTTCTTTTTGAATCTAAATGCTGTCACTCACCCTTACAACAAAACATAGAGAGAAAAAAAAATTCAACAAAGACTGAGCAACATTTCATCACTAAGAAGTTATTCACAAGAAATGTGAAAAGAATGTAAATTGAGGAAAATCTCTATTCAACTTATACCTCTATTTCACTGATCTCTCTTTATCATTGCTGCCGTAAGCCAGGATTGCAATCAAAAGACTTTCGAACAGAGATGCTAAGGAGACTGCATTGAACAAGTCAAAATATCAACTTGCTCTTCTTTCTTTTTCAAATGACTTTTTTGTTTCTCTTGCTATGCCCAAATCACTTGCATTAGGACTTTTCTTATGTACAGTATGGTAAAAATCAAAGGAACTTTAACGTGCATCCTCTTTAGTATTTTGGTCATATCCATTAAAACTTCATATGAGCCACAGTTGTCAGTTCGAGGCAACTGGGAGCAATGCATTTTGACTCTTTCAATATATGCTGCAATCTTCTGCAACACTTGGTTTCAAAACATGCTCATTCCATAGGTAAGCTCCTCTTGGCAGCATCACATACAATTGCCTGCTCTAGCTCAATATGGCTTTCCTTGCCAACAAGAAACAAAAGGTTCACATGAACTCTTCAACGTTTCAAAAATTGTTTCTTCCTAGAAATTTCTTGTGCCACAGTTTATGCACAAGGTAAGTTACTTTTACAGTCAGAAACAAGCAAGACTAAGGAAATGATTTTTCTAAATACAATGGTTTTAAGTAACACAATTTGAATCAGTATCATTTCATAGGCATTATGAGGTAATTATGGGCTGGGGCTGGCAGAATGGCAGGAGATCTGCTAGCATGGGTAATAGTCTCTGTTTTTCTTTCAGAATGAAAACCTACTGACATCAATCTGAAACAAAAGCAGTTTGGTTTTCTCTCATATAATATGAGACCTTAAATTATTCAATAGTTTGATTTTTATGAACAGCGATGACCTTGCTTTATTTGCTTTCTTGCAGTGCTTTTTTGGTGGAATTTAGAACATTCCACCATTTGAATAGTTTTCCTACTTCTTATAGAGAACAGTACAAGTGCTCCATTAATTACATTCATTAAAAGTATTTGGTACAATATGTACACATGCTCACTCTCACACATTTTCTCTATCTTTCATAATGCAGTAGTATATGAATCTTTATACTGTTTCAACTGATTCATATCCTGCTGCATATTTACATGCACACAATCATATCCACATGGTACAAACCTAAGCAATACTATTTATATATATATAACAATTATGGTATTTAAAATCTCATGTTCTAAATTAACTAAAATAAACATACGCCACATATATGAAACTATTGCTGGAATGAGTAATAGTTTGTAAGAAAAGGATGTTGCAGATGGCTTACTGCTGTCACTGTGGTTTTTTTTTCCTGGTTCTTGTTTGCGCATGGTTTCTACAAGTAAAAATGGAAAATTAAAAATCTTTGTGGACTTCTCACAATCACAATATTAAATCTTTCTACTTCAGTATGTGATTAAAGTAAGATCAAAGGAGAAGCAAATTCTACAAATCTGACACACCATAGTTGAAATTGATGTACCACATATTTATAAGGCTTGATGGGTGACTTTGATGTTCAATAACATTTTACTTTCACTAAGATCACACAGCTGCGAAGAAGCATGAGCATTATCTACATGCGTAGTATTTATAAAGATTTTCCTACAGCTACAAAACTTTACAGTTATATTAATATCTTGTCACATATTTCTTAGTTTTATTTCATGGTAGAAGGGGGACTAGGAAATGTCCAAAAATCTAAAAAAAATAAAAATAAAAAAAGTCAAAATTAATAATTGAAGCTCACACAGAGCTTTTGAAGTAGATCCGACCCATACTTGCTTAAGAATAGAATACAAAGGAGTTGCTTGCAACACCTTAAATTTTGATTTTAGAAAGTTGATATCCTTAATGAATTTAAAGAGAGTTCTAGTGAAGAATGCTGTAGGTCAGCAATGAGTGCTGTACAGTAAAAATCTGACTAATTAAAGATATAGCTAAGTGAATGCTCATAAACATCCACTAAACCTAATGAACACTACTCTAAAATCGAGATTAACGGTAAACGAAGTAGAAAAGTGAGCTTATTTCTTAATTCTCAAGGAAATGAATGACAACAGTCACACAAGAGGAAGGAAAATATCCTATAATTTATCTAGATGAATCAGATGTGATAAAAATAAATCAGTAATGGGTTAATCCCATTAGTCACATTTTCACAGCATGCTTTTTGATGTATACTAATACTAGTGACAACAGTGGCGCATCATATTTGATTGCTGGGCCTCTTGCCCAGTTATGTTAGGCCTTGGCAAATTGTGTTCAACACAACAGAGAGCTACGTCCGTAACGCATCCAGAAAAGTTGTGACCAAATTAAATGAAGACAGCTACATAGGAATCAGTTCTAACATAGATATCAATTGACAGCAGACTGGCACCGCAGCGCACAGCGCAGCACAGCGGTTCCTGCCCACCCATACTGCATAACCACTCCTCACCTTTGCAGTACACACATGGTCTAGGATTCTGCATTCTCTTTGGCTTATTGTGAGAGTATTTAAAATCACAAACTGTACAAGTTCTTCGAAAGCCGCGAGCATCACCACGGCACGAATCACTTGGGGCGTCGGCAGCAGGCAACACCAAGCGACTCATGAGTAGATGGTGATGACTTCCCGACCTCCTCCTCGCACCATCAGGACTTTCTCCAGCCCTTCTGTCAAGACTTCCAGGAATTCCATATCTGTGAGAAGAGTTAAGGGAACAGACGGACCATTTTTACCTGGAAGAAAACACGGAGCAAGCAAGCACAGGGAACCCCCTCCCAGACGCGGGCACCAAAGAAGTAGCCAAGGCAATGAATACGCAACGAAAGGATACAGTTAGCCTCTTTGTCGATGGAAGTCTCTCTCGGAGGCCCGGGCAGGTTTATTATAACGAGCTGGGCGTCGTGCGACTTGTTGACGATGACCTCGTTGAGCTTGACGGCAGTGTGCATCCGCCGGACGTTCCCTTGGTCCCTGCAACAAAGTGGCTCCGTCAGCGACGACGCTCCGCTCACAGTGACACACGACGTGGTGTTAGTGATGAAGCGCGTTAGCAAACGTCAACGCTAACACACACACTGCAGGGCCATGGCAGAGGGCGGGTTGGTTGTCAATGGGAGGAGCAGCACACGACACTCGAACGCCATGGAGTGAGGGCTGGGGGCGACATGCCAGGGCGCCAGGGGCAGGGCCTGGGCCAGCACACAGTGTGCCACACACGACTCACGGCACGGTGATGAGGGGCACAGACAGGTGGGCCGTGGTACCCGAGCCCGAGCCCAGCGGCAGGCCCTGAGGCTTGCCCAGGGGCGGCCTGGCCAGTGGCGGCCGGGCCATGGGCCTGCTCAAGGGGTGCTCTACGGGCTTGCTGACGGCCAGCACGGGCACTTTCAGCTCGATGGTGTTGTTGTTGTTGTTGGCACTGATAATATAAACACGTGGAGATGTAGACAGGGGGCTCGGGGGGACGCGGGCGAAACGTCATGTCCTTCGGGGGTCTGCTAAGTGAAGAAAGATTAAAACGCACGGCGGCGAGGCCGCGCATACTCACAGCGAGAGGGGTGCGCGTTTGGGCGCTCCGGAGCCGTCGCCCTTGCTGGGCTTGTCTCCTCTCGAGTCGTCCGCCGCGTGGCCGCCGTCCTCCTGCAACACCCGAAGCACGCCGATGAGCGAGGAGCGCTCCCGCCGAGGACGCCGAGGACGCCAACTGGAGCGGAACGCCGGAACGGGGGCACACTGTGCCACGCCGTGCCGCCACTTCGCGTGACGGCGACACCCTCGCCGACGTCACGTGCCCGTCAAGGGGCTGGGCCGGGCTGGGCCGTCACGCCACGCGACGGCCACGTCCAAGAGGACGTTGGGGACGTGCAGGGCGAGGCACGCGCGCCAACGCGAGGCACGCGCCGCCCGCCCCGCACGGCGCGGCCGGGGACCTTGTATTAGTTACGAGGCTCTGCGGGGCGGAGGGCGGAGTGGAGGGGCTCAACTTACCGGGTGGTCCGCGGGGGCCGCTGGACTGGTCCGGCGGGCTGCTGCGGCTCCGCCGCGTCGCCCCGCGTCCCCACCGGGCCGTGGTGGGGGTGGGGGCCCCACTAGGGGAGGGCATGCACTTACCTTGTTGGCAGGCCCGTCCTCGTCGTGCGGCTCCTGGAAGCGCACCTTGGTGGAGGTCTTGGCGTCCACGTTGTTTCGGTGCAAGTCCACTATGGTCTGGACCTGCGTGTGCAACGAGGCAAGGCGTTAGGGTCAATGCGGGGCCATGCGGTGTGCGGGCGCCCCTGGGCGTCCCTGGGGCACCAGGGCAAGGAAGGGCCAAGCCGTGGGCCAAGCCGTGGGCCAAGCCCAGAGGATTGGCAGGGAAGGCCGAGGGGTTCAAGCGCCTGGCGGCCTGGCACGGCGGGCCGTGCTGCGGGTCTTTTCGTCGCTCTGTCTCCCTCTCTCTCATGGGGTGTCCCGGAGGGGCGTGAGGGAGAGAGAGCGAACAAGGCAGACCCGCAGGACGGGGCACGTTAGACTTCACACCCGATACAACACCAAGCTGGAAGAATTCTCAAACGTGTTATTCAAACTTTCCTAAAAAAAATCAAAAAAATATTGACGAAGTTTTTGCTTGATGGCAGATAAGACAGCCTGTCAGAAAGGCGACAGGATGTTTGGTGTTTCCCTCGGGGTGGGCGCCGCCTGGCGGAGCGTGGCGGTACTAAAGCCTGTCGCACCGCCAGGCGGCCACATGCGCGCAGGACTACACATTCACACGCTCGGTTAAGAAAACAACACAACTATCGTGAGAGCAAAGGGGTTGTTTATTTCTCTTGATTAACGGCTAGTTTAGATGAAAAGCCTCTGATTGAATGCTCTAATTTAAGAACGATTCGGGTCATGAATCTCTATTGATGACTCCAGGATCCAGCAGTTATAGTGAAAGCCGGTCCGGAGCCCGCCGTGCTACGAGGACCCGAATCGTGACTTAAATCAAACTCTGCTCTATTTAAGGATGGAGATGATTCGCTCTCCGTTCAGAAAGGGCAAGTTGCCAGTCCGTCCGCTAACCGCACCAGAGGGCGCGTGGCGCGTGGTACCGAACACACATTGGAAATGCCTCAGTTGAAAAAAACAGTGCAATCGAGACAGGCTCTGGCATCGCGCCTTTCTGAACGCGTTCATGCACTAAGCGAAGCGGTCCGGGACGCGTTCGCCTCGCCAGCGACTCGCCAGCCAATCGGAGCGAGGCCCTCGCCTCCCGGGCCGCTGCGGCGGATGAATCATGAATCATGAATCGAAAACGAGAAAAGGAAATAGGATGCCACTACAGCGGAGTGGAGGTGGGGTGCATGCCAAGGCCCGAGGGTCGGTCGGCCGGGGGAGCCCCCTGCGGGGTAGGCAGCCGGGCGGCCTCGCCGCATGTCCGCTCGGCGGGACGGCCTACCCCGCGGGGGGCTCCGGGGGCCGGCCTGGGCCCCATGGGGCCGCCTGGAGGAGGCCGGGTGGAGAGGCCGACGGTGGCGGCTTAGTCGCTACACGACTATCGAGCCGGCTTGATGCGTGTGTCGCACAGACACATGAGTGCGACTGCAAAAAAAAAAAAGAAGTTTGTGTGTGACTGTGTTTTAGCCGTGCCGTGACAGCTCTAGAAGTCGTGCGGCTGGTTTGTTTTCGTTTGTTTCCGTTTCCGGGGGTATCAAGAAGGAGTGGGGGTTGTAGAGAAGAGAGCCAAGCGTACATGGTGATGGTGAGAAACGAATGGCCATGAGAAAGAACAAAAAAAGAGCGATAGAGTGTCCCTGGGCCGATGTCACACTGGGTCACATTAGTTTACTTCTTAGTTTACCTGGCAGTTTCGCCATGACTAATGTGAGAACAGAACCTCCATTCCTTTCATCTCGTAATTGCGTATGGGGGCGGCTTTTTGATTGACACCAAGCAGTGCGAAAACTCTTTTCGGCCTGACCGAGTGACCCAGTGCTGCAATCCGCCCAGCAACATCCTCTAGAAGGAAAATTAAGAAAATACGCCACAGCTCAGCTAAACACCAAACACTGAAAGCAGCGCGGTGCGGCGCCGTGTACCAACCAGTGGCTGATTTTCCTCGGACGGATCTTCGTTGAAGTCTACAAGAGTATGGACCTTCAGATGTTCCAAAAGAAATAGAAAAAAATGGGTTGGGGAGGAAGTAAAAAAAACATTCGTCAGTGAAAACGTCCAGAACAACACAGACACAACATTTTATAGCAACACATGCGAGGTTACTGACGCCGAATGACTCGAAACGCACTGAGGTGACTTGGTTACATCTTTAATGTGCAAAAAGTGCGACATTCTGTGTTGCACTCCGTGACTTTGAGGGAGTGTTCACCGACCCGCACACACAAGTATCTTACCTAAGACTCCCGGACCGGGGCACCGGACCCGAAACCATTCCTTTCGGAACCCAACTTGTAGAGGGCGTCACAACGAGCTGCGGAGAGCCGACCCACGTCCCGGGTTCGAAAGCCTCCTCAGCCTAATTTGTTCAAAACGCATAGTCCCTTTACGTCTAGCTGCCCTAGAAGCTCGGGGTAGCAGGGTCCAACCCAGGTCGAGCTGTCGGGGATCGCTATGGAAGCCTTCTAGGGGGCAGCGCGTAGCCGCGTAGCTGGCTGGTGTCGTGAACCAAACCGGCTGGGCGAGGGCCTGGGAGTCGCGCTACTTCTAGGCGGGGGGCACCGCGCCGCCAGCGGAACCAACCGAGCCCAGCACTACGAGCACCGGGACAACCGCCCGACCTCGTCGACGACGTCCAGCACACTGCAAGGCCACTTACCACGCCGAGGCTCTCCTTCTTGTTGAGCTGCAGCTCCCTCAGCATCGCGTTCCGCTGCTCCATCATGAGGGTCCGCTCGTACGTGTACTCGGAGATGTCGCTATCCGTCTGCGGAGAAACTCGGCGTTAGGCAAGGCTGGGGCTGGCTGGAGCCTCCAGGTTGGAGGACGATGCACGCCGCAAGACTTACCATCTCAACCACCTCGACCTCGGCGTCTATCCGCAGGTGGTACAGGAACGTCTTGAGGTCCTTCTTCATCTGGATCGAGTTGTCCTCGAGCTGGGCCACGGTGAAGATGCGCATCTTGCAGTTCTTCCAGGTGCGGTGTTGCTTGAGCAGGAACGGCAGCAGCATGAGCAGCCCGCCGTCGTGGACGATCCACCACACGTCGATGTTGCCGACCACCTGCGGCAGGACACACCGTCAGCGCCCAGAAGACCCTCACCGGGAGCCAGGCCGGCCGACGCGTACCTTTTCCGTCGAGTCGGGGAAGAAGTTGATGCCCTTGGGGACGAGCAGCGCCATCCTGGCGGCGGACACGGTGCGCACCGTCTTGAGGAACAGCTGCCAGGAGCTGTCGTCCTCGGAGTGCCGCCAGGAGTAGGGCCAGCCCAGGATGACGGTGTTGGGCTTCATGCCGCCCAGCCCCGTCGTCTGCACCCTGGAAGCGGAAGCGGAGAGAGCATTAGCAAGGCGACCGGCAGCAACGCGACGCGGCGACGCACGCGGACTCACAGGTGGCTGAGGCCCTCGCTGATGTCCTTGGAGACGAGCACGTCCACGAAGCCCTTGACGCGCTCCTCCCCCATGGTCTTCTGCAGGCTCTGCTTGGCCGCCAGCGCCTCGCCGCAGTTGGACGTGTAGCCGCCGCGCAGCACGGACACGCACACCGTCAGACCCTTGCCGGCCTTGAGCTGCGCCGCGAAGGCCAGCTGCTTGCGGTACTTGGGCACCAGGTCCTGGGTCATCTTGGTGAGGATGAGGATCTGCGGGCGCCAGTTCTTGGTGTGCGGGGGGCCCTCCTCCAAGCGCAGCAGCGAGAACCGCGCCGCGCTCAGCGCCAGACCGCGGATACCGTCACCCCATTCCTTCTCGGCGCCGCGGTACTCGATGTACTTGTAGATGACGCCGGCGATGAACATGGCCAGCAGCGCGTAGTACCAGCTGGTCATGAACATGACGGCGATGCAGAGGCCCAGGCCGCACAGCGACATGGACCAGTGGTAGTACTTGAAGCGGGGCCGCCAGTTGGGCGTGCGCAGCAGGGTCTGCACGGCGCAGGCCAGGTTCACGAAGCCGTAGCACATGAGGAAGAACATGGACAGCAGCGGCGCCAGGTAATCGACGTTGCCGAGCAGGATGCCGCACTGGCAGATGACGACGGTGAGGAGCAGGGCGCGCGTGGGCTCGCCGCGCGACGAGGAGACGGCGAAGGGCGCCAGGAAGGGGATGATGCCGTCCTTGGCGATGGCCTGCAACGAGGGGAGGGGTGAGACACACGCCGAGCAAGGCAAACGAGGCCACCAACGCGCGCGCGGCCGTACGCACCTGCAGCAGACGGGGCGCGCCGGTCAGGGACTGGAGGCCGGCGCCGAGCGTCGACAGGAAGGAGCCGATCAGGATGACCCACTGGTTGGGCCAGGCGATGTTGGCCACCACCAGCTTGCCGCCGATGCTCTGGCCGAACTTGTCGCGCAGCAGCAGGTTGTCCACGGTGGCGGCGAAGAGCAGCACGGTGGACAGGTACACCGTGGAGGTCGTCAGGATGGCCGCGATCGTGCCGACGGGGATGCTCTTCTGCGCGTCGCGCAAGTCGCCCGACCGGTTCGAGCCCGCCATGATACCTGCGCGGATCAGAGGGTTAGAATCGGCGAGCCCTCGCGGTGCGATGTGGGCTCGGTTACAGTGTAGGCGACGCGGCGACTCACCAGTGACCGAGGGGAAGAAGATGCCGATGAGGATGGTGAAGGCCGTGGTGATGTCCGCGTACACCTGGTTGAACGGGGGCGAGTCCAGTCGCTCAATGTCCTTGGGGTCCTTGCCCCTGGCGATGTACTGGCCGTCCATCAGGAAGCTGTCGGCGATGTTGTCTGCAAAGGGCAAACTTGTTCGAACAAAGTGCGGCGGGGTGGCGACGCGGAGGGGTGGAGGGCGCGGCGGGGCGCGACTCACCGAAGAAGACTCCGCTGGCGATGCCCTTGATGCCCCGGACCTTCGTCACGTTGTTGGTGATGAAGTACGGGTCGCACAACTTGTTCTTGCAGAAGGTGTTGTACAGCTGCCCGTTCTCGGCCTTGGTGCAGTTGGCCAGGGACACGTCCTTCAGCAGCCGCTTGCCCAGCACGCACATGCTGCGGAGCGGGAGAACACAGGTTCAAATACTGGACGAACAACCTCTTTTTTTGTCCATCTCCAAGATGGGCTCTCTACTTACAACAGGTTGTCGTTGCCGTTCCAGTTGACGAAGATGCCGGCGTACACCGCGATGATGGAGAAGATGACGCACGCCAGCGCCACGGCCGCGAACTTGTTGACGAACTTGACGCCCACGAACACGATGGTGCCCATGACCATGAGCAGCACCGTGCCGTACACGCGGAAGTTGTTGTACATGATGTTGGCGTCCTTGGTGAAGTCGCCGAAGATCGACATGGATGGCGCCATGTACGTCTGCAAGCAAGTTTCCGAGGTTAGAGTCCTCCTCGCACGCGACATGCCGCCGCGCCCCGCCGCCCCCAGCCCCTGACGGAAACTTGGCTCGTCCGGAGCAGGGCTTTGCAAAGCTGTTCTCGCCCTGCGCGGGCCCCGCCTGCCCCGTCGCGCCCTGGCCGTGGTGAGCCGCGCCATAGCGTGACTCCCAGTTTGCGAAAACCAATTGCTGTCATCAGCAACTCCTCCCTCATCTCCAGCTCTTTCTCGACACCACGGCATACTCACCAGCACGATCTCCACGGCGCCCACGATGTACATGGCGGCGGCCAGGGTGGTCCCTATGTAGAACAGCATGCCGACGGCGCCGCCGAACTCGGGCCCCAGCGAGCGCGAGATCATGAAGTAGGAGCCGCCGGCCGGCACCACGCCGTTGGTGGCGATGGCGGACATGGAGATGGCGGTCAGCATGGTCTGCAACAAGGTTCGCCGCCATTCAGCGCCGCGGCCTTCCACACCACTGCTGCGGTCGGCGCCGAGGCCAGCCGGCGCGATTCCGAACACGGGGTCGCGCTGTCCCACCGGGCCTGCGGGTCGCCCCGTGAGTGCGGCAGGGACAGCGCGACGCGACGGAACCGCAGTTCGGAATGAGCATGCTGGCCAGCCAGCCCTATAAATCAGCGGTCTGTTCCAAGTGGAGCGCCTGGCGCCACCGCGCGCGGCCCGCTGGACCACGGCCCGGCCGGACCGCACCTGTGGTCGCCACCACACTGGTCGCCACCACGAGCCAGCCCAGCCAGACCGAGCGAGCAGGACCACATAATTCACGCGCCGCTGGCAACAGACTGCTGCTTTAAAATAATTAAAACGATAGGTTATCTGCATCTCCATTATTCGCAGCAGCGCGCGTTGTGCTTCTGCTCCGCTGTTTGCGCCACGGGGAGAGGCGGTGCTCTGTCTCTCTCGGACTCCTGGGAGGCCGCACGAGTGTGAGAGAGACAGAGCATCGGAGCAGCGGACCGGTAGAACAAAGGCGACGCCAGAATCCCCGCGCGCGGCGCCGCAGAGAAAGAGCGAATGTGTGCTGGACTACTGACCACGCAGCAGCAGGTGAGGACGATCATGAAGCCGGCGATGGCGCCCGCCGTGCCCACGACCCACGTCAGCCGGATGAACAGGATGACGCCGAAGATGTTCTGGATGCAGGGCAGGTACACGCCCATGAGGGTGCCCATGGAGGCGCCGGCCTGGGACGGCTTGGCGTCGGGGTCGGCGGGGGTGGGCTGTATCGTGTTGGAGTAGTTGGCCAGGGAGTTGATGAGCGTCGACACCCGCGGCCGGTCCTCCATCTCCTCCTGCGGCAGGGCGAGAAGCAGGTGGTGAGTCGCGGGGTACGTCGACGCTGGTGTTGCCAACCAACGGTCTCTGCCCTGCGACTTACCTGGTACAGGTACAGGTTGGTCTCGTAGCCCGACATCTTCTCCTTGTCGGAGACGAAGGGGTGGTCGTCGGTGCCATCTCCTGCAACAACGAGAAACACGCCGAGGTGAGACTGCAGTTCTCCCAACGCCATGCAGGCAAGCCGTCGTCGTGCACCCCCGAGACCATCGCCAGTCCGAGCCTTCGCCCCGTCCCCCATTAGTGAGAGAGAGACAGAGCGACGCGAGCACGTTCGGACCCAGCCTGCAGCTTGCCACGTCTCGCAGACAATAGGGCCTCGTTATGGGGCTGGTTTGGTTCGCAGCTCAACTGCTTCCAATTTTCGCGCTCGGAATACGCGGCCGACGTGGGACTGGGACTGCAGGGCTTTGACCGGGCGCCCTGAAAAACGGCGACGGAGCGAGGCTGCTGCTGCTACACTGGGTCGAGGCGACGCGCACGTCGTCCCAGAAGCCCTCTGCGGCGCGACGTGCCTGGCCGTGTCCCTGCAGGGACACCCGTTTTCACGAATAAGCAAGCGGCCCACAGTGGGCCAGAAGACCGGCGAAGGCGGGCCAAAATTCTAGACGCGTTTTGAACTCAAGAGTCGCTAAAATGGGGCTCGAACAGAACGTGTGACTCCACCGATGGACTGAATCCTGTTTAGCGACTCTGCAGCTCACAACGCGTCTGGAATTCTGGCCGCCTCACCGGTCTTCTGACCCACTGTGCGGCCCGCCCTGCCCTACCATGCGCGTCCCTCGCCGACGCTGCGGCCGCGGCGCCTCTGCGAACCGCTTCGCTGCTTATTAAATAATAAATCATGCTTGAGGCCAAGGCCAAGGCCCGGCCAAGACAGCCGAGGCTGAGGTAGGCGCAGCGAGGCGTGCCGCCCCAACCTCCTCGAACAACGATTCTGCCCGTGTTTGGAAATAAGCAAAGGGGAAAGAGGGGAAAAAGAGAAGGAAATGCAGATTTCGGGGAAGCGGAGATTTTTCCTGGAGATGCTGGATAGCGACGCTGGAACCGCGGTGGAGTTGGCCCGATGGGACGCGAAGATGCGCAAGATAGGGCCAGAAACGGTTCCCCCGTCGGATATTCCCCGCCCCCCTCTCCCTCGCTTGCCCCCTTTTTTCCCCAGTATTTGGTGAAAAATGTAGAGGCAGCTTCCGCGAGACTCGACAGAATAATGGCTTTCTGGGGACGGGGCAGCCCGGCCGCAGCGCCGCCACCACCATCAGGCCCTGGAGGGGCGTGGCGGGGCGTGGCGGGGCGGGGCCGAGGTTTGGCCCGGGAGAAAGGCGCACGCACAGGGAAAGTGTTGTCCGAGACTCGTCCGAGACGCTCCCGGGCCATCCGTCAAAACGTCGCGTCTTCCCGCAGCTCAAGGCCAGCGCCGTCCGCGCGGCCGCTGCGACGCCGAACGCGCGAATATCCGCCCGGGGAGGGGGCGGGGCGGGCCTCGGGGGCGGGCCTTGGGGGCGGCGGTAGTGGAAGCAGGGGGGCGGCAGGTGCGCGGGGAAGGCGATGTAGGCCGCACCCCGCCCAACCCGACAGCCAGGCAGCTGCCCTGCAATCGGCCGGGACGACGGCTGCCTTGTACTCGACGCCAGCGTTGCGTCGTTGCCGTCGCGGCCCGGACCCTAATGACACACCGAGGGACGCCGAGGGACGCCCAGAGAGAGAGAGAGAGGCGGGGAAAAAGAGCTGGCGCTGCAAAGGACGGGCTCTGGCAGTGGCGGCGGCAGCGCGGAGCCCAGCGGAGCCGGGCCCAGCCCAGCCCGGCCCGCGCCCCGCGCCCGGCAGTTAGGCCGCCGTCGAGTGCTCCACACACGGCTGCGTCGCAGCGGCCTACGCTCCAGGCGCACCGAGTACCGCTGCCTGCCGCCTCTGCCCGCCACGCCGCGTCGCGCTGGCTTTTCAGCTTTTAAGCTTTTAGCCTCTCAGCAGCGTGGAGCCTCGCACACGTCTAGCGGCAGCAGTGTGCCCGACGCTGTGCCTGACGCAGTGCCTGGTGGCGGCCTGCATCGCCTGCATTCACACCGCCGTGGCACCAGTGGCATGCACAGAGGTTGGTGCTCTGTCCCGCCCCGCCCCCTTTGCTATCGACAGAGGATCAGCTGAGTCAGCCACATTGGAGATTCCCTCGCTTCACCCCCGCAACGGCCGAGCACTGCCACGGTCGTCGACGGGGGGCGGGGGTGCGCTCTCTCTCTCTCTCTCTCTCTCTCTCTCTCTCTCTCTCTCTCTCTCTCTCTCTCTGTCTCTCTCTCTCTCTCTCTCACGCACACACCGGAGGTACGGTTTTGCTTGGCCCTAATTGCTGCTGGCATTTGGACGCGGAAATCTCCTCTCCCTTCCTCTCCCTTTTTTTCCTGCCCGAAAAACAAGGAAGAAACAAGACCGGCAACAACCCCTCGTCCACTGCAGAACTGCCCCGCGCCGCGTCTTGGACTCGACCGCTGCCACCGCCGTTGCGCATTTCTCCGCGACAATGGCGACTCTAGGCAGCCAACAGACTGATTCCGAGAGTCGTTTCCGTCTCTCTCTCTCTCTCTCTCTCGCACCTGAGCGGACTGCCCCATGAGTGCGAGAGAGAGCGAGCGACGGAAACGACTCTGCAGGCCGCAAGCCGCGCTGTGGGGTCACAAGGGAAAGCCCAAGGGACCGGCGGCACTAGACTATTGGAGCAAGAAGCCGATAGCAGACGTGTTGCGAAACTAACTGCGGTCTGCGAGCGGCGGCCCGACCGCCACTGCCACCACTGACCCAAATCGGGCGGCCAGTGGCGCAGCCGCGTAGCACCGCGGGGCCAGGTTCGTTCGCGGGGGGCGCCTGAGTAATGGCTGCCCAGTGGCGTAGCCATGGCCATCCCGAGGATCATTCTCGCCTGCCGGCAGTGGTCGCCCGGTGGCGTAGCCAAGTCGGGTGCCCCTGCCGGCGGTTTCCCCGAGGGTTTCCCCGAGGGTTCCCAGTGGCGTAGCCGAGCTTGTTTGCAGTGGCGCGGAGCCACGCCTCCGCCGTCGGGGCGCGGATGAAGGAAGAGTGAAATGAGAGGCGCGCTGCGCAATCTGTCTTCATCAGCTGGAAAATGCTCCGGTGGTAAAGAGAAACCCCGCGAAAAAAAGGGGAGGAAAAACTTTTTTCCTCGCGTTTTTTTCTCGTTTCCCTCCTGAAAAGGATGGGAATAGGCGGGCGTCTAGCTGGCGCGCGCACGCCGGCAGCATGGAAAGGAGTAAAGATTGAGGAAAAGGAGAGAAGGGGAAGGTGGTTGGACCGGGCCGGGGTCATGCCAGTGACAGGTGGCTCAAAGTGCGTAATAAAAACTACCCCCTCGGAGCCCCGTCCTCGCCCCCCTCCCCGCCCCCCTTCCCCCCGGCCCCGGCCCACACTGTAATGAAGAGCGCCTTTTTGTCCTACACACGCCCCTTCCCCCTCTCTCCCTCTCTCTCCCTCGCCGCCCTTCCTTCAGCCTTTCTCCTTCCTTTGCCATAAAAAGAGTATAAATCAGCCCGGCGTTATAGGAATGGAACTCCCAATGGAGTGCTCCGCTCGGCCCTGCTCGGCTCCGCTCGGCTCCGCTCGGCTCTGCCCGGCTCTGCTGGCCAATTAGCTTCGCGCTCCGCTGCCCCCCGATATAAAGCCGGAAAACACGGCCAAGTTCACCTCGTTACGGAGCGAGCGGCCGAATCATCCCCGATTTAATAGTCCGCTCGGAGTGACAGCGCCAGCGCGGCCAGCGCGGCCGGGCCAGCGCACACAGGTCAATTATTCGCCGTCTATTTATAGGTCCGGCCAGCTGCCACGGTCAATCCAAATTACAGTGGGTCGGGCGCGCGCTTTCGCCCGGGGCTTTGACACACCGTTCGGAACATTTGGCGGCCGGAGCCGCGGAGCCGCGCGCAGCCAAGGAAAACGCGGCGGGAAAGCTTGAAGGCGCCGCTTTTCTTTGCCGTTTATTTATTTTCATCGCCGACGTCATACGTGCCCTACTCTGCGACGACTTTCCGGACAGTAATCATAGCAACTTGCTCGCGGGAAAAGTTTGTGCGCCCGAGGGAGGGGGGGGACGAGCTTGGTGCCCTTTTCATGTGCAAAGCTGCCTGCCTCCGCGCTGCTCCGCGCCGCTCAAAGAGGGCCCTCCGCCTAGTGGCGCTGGGCCACGCCGGGCTGCCGGCCTGCACCGCCTAGTCCAGGCCTACTTACGGCCGAGTCAAGTCGAAAAGTCCCGGACGGGTCAGTTCGCTGGGGGACGCCCTCGCCCCGCCCCGCCGACTCGAGTCGCTGGGTTTTCATTTAAAGTTGAACCCCCAGCCAGTCGGTCTGTCCGTCTGCCTGCGGCATACAGGACATGAGCCCCGTCCCGTTTGAGCCCCGATGGTCTGAGCCCCGACCTGAGCCCCAACCTGAGCCCGGGTTGAGCCCCGACTTGAGCCCCGACCCAAGCCCCATTTCCAGAGCCCGGATTGAGCCCCGACCTGAGCCCCGTTTGAGCCCCATTTGAGCCCCACTTGAGCCCTATAGTAATAAATTATGCAAAAATGCGTGATTTCAGGTCGCGGGGCTCAAATGGGGCTCAAGTGGGGCTCAAATGGGGCTCAAACGGGGCTCAGGTCGGGGCTCAATCCGGGCTCTGGAAATTGGGGCTTGGGTCGGGGCTCAAGTCGGGGCTCAACCCGGGCTCAGGTTGGGGCTCAGGTCGGGGCTCAGACCATCGGGGCTCAAACGGGACGGGGCTCATGTCCTGTATGCCCTGCCTGCCTGTCTGTCTGCCCCACACGGACCAAGTCGAAGGGAAGGCGGAGGCTGCATAAAAGGGCGCCGTCCCTTTGTGGACTCCAGGCTGGAGTCTCCAGGACTTTGGCCGAGCCTTCGGTCTCCTTCGGTCCTTTGGCCTTTGTGTCCGGCAAGGAATGCCGCTCGAGGGGCACTGCATGAGAGCAGAAAAAACGAAAAAAACCGAGTGAAATGGCCTGCGAAGCAGATAATCGACATTTCACACGAAGCAAAGTTCTGTTTTCTTTTTACGTAGATCTATTGGCATTTCCACGTAAAATTTCCCTGGATTCTCCAACTTTTTTTTACCCTCGATTCAGTGGTTAGCTCCGAGTGAGCATTTCCAGCCAACAGCGTGAAGGGAAGGGCGCCATTTTCGAACAGTACGTGTGAAGTGCGAGTGCCTGAAAGTCACCGCATAACCAGAAGCGTTCCAAAACATGCGCACATTTTAAAATCAGCAACCGATTTCGTTCCCCTCCCACTCGCACACAAAGCGAGTGCAGGCTGACAGAGCTGTTATCTCTGTCGCGCCGTGCCGTTTGCCGTTCGCCGGAGGCACCGCGGGGAAGGCGGCGGGCCGATGCCGGAACTTCGTCGCTCCGTCTCTCTCGCTCTCACGGGGGTTCCCGTACGCGAGCGAGAGAGACAGCGCCAGTTCCAGAATGCGTCGCCCCGCACGCCACAAGTGCATGACGGGGGCAATATCATGCTAGTGTATCGGACACGTTTATTGCCCCAACAAAACGGCTTGCCAAAACGGCGATGGCGTGTCGACGGTGCGCGTTGGCCGAGTTGGCAAACGCTGCAACAACGGGCCCAAATCATCCCCAATCGGATCCTGTCTCGCGCGCTGGTTCACCAGCAAAAAGGAGAGCCCGCCAACTGGCTGGCTGGCCTGCTCTGCGAAAGAGGATTGCAGGCTGGAATTCACCACCGCACCGCTGCACTGTTTTGGAGCTGGACTCCCCGTCCTCATGATTCTCTGTCTCCCCCTGCCCTCGCCCCGGGACACACGGCAGTCATACAAGTGGCGCGCACACACACACACACAAACACTGCGTGAATATTGCAGCAGGGCATGGCAGCGTGCGGCGAGTACCACTTCAAGCGCCGCAGCAACCACCCCGCTGTGTGACACGACCGGCCCCCTTTCCGTGTCGCTGTCTCTCTCGCACCCAAGCGGGACGCTCCGCCCGCCCGGCGCCCGCGCCCCGCCCAACCCTTCCACGCCCTTCGCCCTCAAAACAAAGCGGCCGCATCATTTACTCCAGTGCAGCAAACCCACGACGAGGGGCGGCAAAAAAAAATCAACAGAAAAATCGCCACACATTTTTTTGGCGACTATTGAGTGATGTTGACCCTCTTCTTCACTTTCTCACACGTAAACAACGCGCGTAAATCCCCCCCCCCCCCCACACACACACACACACACGTTATCGGGGTCCGGGTCGCGATAGTGCGCCGCGGCGTGGGAAGGCACGCCGCCCCGATAACACCCTTCCCTTCAGCTGGCCCATTCACAACGCCATGCTGCCCTGCTGCCTCGGACCCGAAAATTCCACACACACACACACACCACACGCACGGACGGACGGACACAGCGGCCTGCTGTCGGCAGCTTCGCGGCCTCGCGGCGTGCCGTATTGCCGCATGCTCGCAACCCAACAGGTCCTTCCCCTCCCGTGCACTCCCGTGGAAGCAGCCAAGCAGCCTCAGGGTGCGCGCCTCGGCGGCCAGGTCGGCCGGGTCACTGACCCGCGGCCCGCGGCCCTCCAGGACAACACGGAGGGGTGGAGGGAGGAGCCCGACACTCACGCACACTCACACAGACGCACACTCGCACGCACACACACGCGGCGAAGACGGAGGGCAGCGCGCCGCGCGGCTGTTATCGATTTAAAGGCTTCGCCCAGCAGCTGATTCAGTCAGAGCGCGCGGGGCGAAAAGGCAAAAATCAAAACAAACAACAGAAAGCGGCGGCGAAAAGGCCAAAGCCACGGCCGCCAACAACAACATGAATGAAACCAGCGGCGAAAACAACAACAATAACAACATGAATGAACCCAGCGACGAAATCAACAACAACAGCAGCGCGAAATCGGCGAGCTCAGACTGGGCCGGGCCAACGATAAGGAAAATAAACAAAGACTTTTTCCGGGCGCGGTCTTGTTTTTAAGGCGGGCAAATGACGCGCCGAGAGAAACAAGCCGACCGACTAAATCAGAGCGAGGGAAAGTTGGCGGTGCGGCCCGCAACATTCCCGCCAAGTTTTACATAGTAGCGCTCGTTGGGACACGGTGCCGGCGTGCGCTCGCCGCGGACGTGACAAAGAGGCGTCGGCACGCACCGAGCCGCGCGCCGCGCCTCATCAAGTAGTGCCGAGCCGGCGCCGCAAAGTTGTTGCTTTGAGAGAGAAAGGGAGAAAAAGAAAGAGACGCCGACAGCAGGGAGAAAGCTGCGTCGTGCCGCCCTGCCGCCGCCCGAGGCGTGGGTGGACGCCAACAAGGACGACGCGGACCGCGAGGACGCCAGGGTGGTGGGGGGCAAGGCGTAGCAAGGCGGGGAAGGAGCGTTGGCCGCGGCACACTGCAGCACGCCGGCGCGGGCGGCACCCTCGCAGATGCCCGGCTTTCAATGAAGCCCCCTCCCTTTCCCCCACGTCACGGCGCCCACACACACACACACACACACGCCCACACACACAGAGCATCAAAGCCAGCAGCCCCCACACCGCATGTTTTGAAAAACTCGCGCGCAAAAACCAGATGGCGCAAACAAAGGCGGGCGCGTCGCGCGTGGCGTGTCACCTGCGAGCTTCTTGGCGGGGTCCCTGTCGGCGCCGCGGCCGGTGGCCGAGCTCCACAGGTCGCGGATGCTCATGGCGGCTGCGGGAGGCCTCGGCGACGACGCGACGCTACCCTGGCCCTGGCCCTGGCCGTCGAACACGCAACGCGACGCGCGCGGCGGCGGCGGCTCCACGCACACCACACGCAGCTCGGTGCAGTGCGGCGGCGCTGCCTGCGCTGGAGGCACTGAACAAGGAGGGCCAGTGTCGGCGTCGCAGTCGCTCCTCAGGGCCTGCACCGCCTGCACCGCCTGCACCGCACCGCGAGCAGCGGGGAGGGGCGGTGGGTGGCGCGCCGGGCGGCGGGGGGAGGCGCGGGGGTGACGCAATGACACGGCCGCCAACCACGCGACGCGCCGCCCGCCGCAGCGGCCGCAGCCCAACAGTGTCGTTATCGTGTCTCCGTCTCTCTCGCGCCCCCGGCATTCCCCGCCAAGGAGTGAGGGCGACGGACTGGCGGCTAAGCGCTGCTCATCGGGTTCGCACGCAGCTGCCGCAGGGCTGCCACCAGCGCCATCTCCAGCCGGGCCAAGGGACCCAGTGGTGCCAATCTCAGTGAGGCGTCTGCTGCGGCTAGCTGGCCGGCCCACGAGCACGTGATCCACAAGTTCGGTTCCTTGGCCCGACCGCGGGGCGGGGCGGCGCGAGGCGGACAGAAGCGGATACCAGGCCAGCCAGACCGGCCGGCGGGAACCGAAATGACGCAAACCAAGAACCAAGCCGAGCCAAGGAAAGTCCCTCCCCCCCTTCCCCACCCGCAAAGGGGGGCGTTGAGCACTCACACTTAAACAGCCGGCGAGTCTTCGCCCTGGGAACCAGATAAATCCGAGTTGCCACGCAGCCGAGCCACCCGGCCTGCCTGGCTATCCGGATGGCCGACCGCAGCGACGCAGCCGCCGGCCAAACACCAATCCGGTTCGAACCAAACCGGTTGTCGAAATAGCCCGGCCGCGTGAGGGGGCCGAGCGCGCTGCGGCGCTGCGCTGGGCTCTACGGTGGCAGTGGCCGCTAGCGGCGCTCCGTCCGGCGGGAGCAAATATTAGCCGTTGAGGCGTGGCGGGGCGTGGCGGGGCGTGGCGGGGCGTGGCGGGGCGTGGCGGGGCGTCACCGACCCCCTACACACACGCCTCACCCCGGCGCCGCACAAGCACGGCGTCTTGCCGGTCAGCACGCGTTGCGTTTGTCTACGAAAGTGCGGCAGGCCAGCGTGACGCCGCACCATGTGCGTGTGAGTGTGAGTACGTGTGTGTGTGTGTGAGCGAGAGTGAGTCTGTGTTTGTTTGGCGCCGGCAAACAGATTGGCGGCACTACGTGGCGACCTCTGGCCGGCGCGGCCCCACGCACGCACACACGCACGCCGCTGAATCGTGGGGTGCACTGTAAAAAAAAAGTTAAGCCAAATTGAATTTAAAAAAATTGGGTTCATACAGTTATTTGAAGTGTTTTCGCAATCATTTGATTTTGACTAAGAGGGGTTCTTTATCAAGGTCACAAAAATTGCAAGTCGGTTCAACGAGACTTTTTCTCCGGTGTGCCCCGTAATGTATTCCGACAGGCGGCAGACACTAAGATAAACATGGCCATAATTGCGGGGGCCACGATTTCCGCGGCAGTGCGGCGTGGCCTGGAAAACACTGCATAAACGAACTCCATGCATACACGGGCCCGGCACTCGGCCACGCACTCATTTCCATGAGGACCCCACGCCCGCGGCCCCGCGGCCCCCCGGCCCTCGCAAACCGCGATATGCAGAATCGGGATTAACGTGGGGCGGGGCGGGGCGGGGCGGGGCGGGGCGGGGCGGGGCGGGGCGGGGTGGGGCGGGGCGGGGCGGGGCGGGGCGGGGCGTCGCCCCAACTGGCAGGCCCAGAGAGCCGATATGGAATCACAGTCCCTCAGACTCTCCGCTCCGTATGGCGCACTGCACGAAGTGCGTGATTCATTGAGCAGGGCGGCAGGCCGGCCGACTCTACGCTTCTAAGAATAACGGCGTCGAGGCCCTCATCCTCCTCATCGCCACGCACTCCAACGCGACGAAACGGGCCGCGAAAGTATTGCGGCACGCCGCGATGAATTCGCCCCGGGGTAACTTGCGAGATCTCGCTGTGTTTTGTGGCCTTGCGAATTTTGAGGAGGCGTAGAGGCACGCTGGCCGGTACAGTAACTGTCGCGAGCGAGTAGAGGGGATAACCCACCGCCTCGCCCAAACCGCATCACACCGGTCACTTTTATTCTGACTCGCACTTCACAGGGCCAGAAGACCGGCGGAGGCGGCCAAAACTCTAGACGCGTTTTGAGCTCCACAGTCGCCATAAACAGGACTCGAACCAAACGTGTGACCCCACCGATGGATTGCTCTCCGAACGAGGAATCCATAGGGACATATGTTCGGTTCGAGTCCCATGTAGTGGCTCTGGAGGTCAGAATTTTGGCCGGCTCCACCGGCATTCCGGCCCACTGTGCACTTCCCCGGCCGGTAAAGAGAGTGACCCCAATTGACCCCCGGCAAATAATCCGCGGCGAGTAACGCTGCGGGTGCCGCCGGCTGGCCGCGGTCCAAGCCCCCGCCCCTTTCCTAGTGTACACGCGCCCTCCATCAGTCTGCTTTCCATCTGTGCCCCACTTTTGACCGCAGCGCGCCGGTTCTCTTCGGTACGCTCCCTTGAGGAGTCGCTCGTCGTCCGCCTGCCTGCACCTCGATTCCGGCACCTTGTGTGCCTTCGCCTCCCGTCCGATTTTCCACTCAAATATTCATCCGCTAGATACCGCCAAACGGGCCGAAGGGACCGGCGACGCCGCGGACTGGCTGCCGCGGCTTCCGTCCGCCCCACCCCACCCCGCCCCGCCCCGCCTCACCCCACCCCGCCCCGCCCCGCCCCGCCTCACCCCACCCCGCCCCGCCCCGCCCCGCCTCGCCTCACCACACCCCGCCGCGCCACGTCAGGTTGGAAATAGCAGCTGTTTTGTGTCCTTGGAGCACGGACCTGCCCCAAAGACGGGGACTCTAACGCATTTAGAGCGCGGCGACACTGAGGCGAGGCGAGGCGGGCTGGGACTCTCGGACGGCGGCGCGTTCCCGACCCCGACCCAGTCACCAACGTAGAATAGATGTCGTGACATCGCAAAAATAAACGTCAGTTCAGGTTTGCCGAGAAGAGGAAGACATTACCGCGACTCGGCCACACCTGCGGCGCGGCACCGCGGCAAGGCGGCCCGGCCGGCCCAGCCTCCAGGGGGGCGGCTACCCCTCCCGCCCCTAGTTTGCAGCGCAAACACCGCGCCCACAGAGCGGCCTCGGCACACTGCAAAAGGGGCGCCGCGGACGACGGACGAGGTAATAGCCGCGTGTTGACGGTGGTGCCCTTCTCCGCCTGCTCGGCGGGCCGCCCCTTTGGCCGTCCCTCTGGCCGCCCGGGAGGGGAGCTTGATGGCGGTCATGATGGCGGTGGCGAGTGGCGGCTGGACGCTGGGCGCCGGGCTGCGCGCGTCACCGCGAGGACGGGTTCTAGGCCGACTCACCCAGGTGCGATTGACCCAAAGCATTTTCACCCATACGCTATTCACCCCCAAGTATTTCACCCAGGTGTAATTGACCCACGTGCGATTGACCCAGAAAGCTGTTCACCCAGAATATTTTTTCTTTACTTTTTTTAGCTATATAGCTCATAGGCCCTCCCAGCTACCGGAATAGTTTTCCCTGACCCTCCCAGCTGGCGGAATAGTTTTCCCTGACCCTCCCAGCTGGCGGAATAGTTTTCCCTGGCCCTCCCAGCTGGCGGAATAGTTTTCCCTGGCCCTCCCAGCTGCCGGAATAGTTTTCTTTGGCCCTCCCAGCTGCCGGAATAGTTTTCCCTGGCCCTCCCAGCTGCCGGAATAGTTTTCCCTGACCCTCCCAGCTGCCGGAATAGTTTTCCCTGACCCTCCCAGCTGCCGGAATAGTTTTCCCTGGCCCTCCCAGCTGCCGGAATAGTTTTCCCTGGCCCTCCCAGCTGCCGGAATAGTTTTCCCTGACCCTCCCAGCTGCCGGAATAGTTTTCCCTGGCCCTCCCAGCTGCCGGAATAGTTTTCCCTGACCCTCCCAGCTGCCGGAATAGTTTTCCCTGGCCCTCCCAGCTGCCGGAATAGTTTTCCCTGACCCTCCCAGCTGCCGGAATAGTTTTCCCTGGCCCTCCCAGCTGCCGGAATAGTTTTCCCTGACCCTCCCAGCTGCCGGAATAGTTTTCCCTGGCCCTCCCAGCTGCCGGAATAGTTTTCCCTGACCCTCCCAGCTGCCGGAATAGTTTTCCCTGGCCCTCCCAGCTGCCGGAATAGTTTTCCCTGGCCCTCCCAGCTGCCGGAATAGTTTTCCCTGGCCGATCACCAACCGCTCTGTGGCTTTTGACAATACCCCTCTCTTTAAGCAATACTCCTCGCTCCCACAGTGGGCTTGGGCGAATTATTTTGACGTGGGTGAGATCGAGAAAGGGTTAACGGACCTCGGGTGAATTTTAGAGGGTGAATTGGCCGTGGGTGTATTGACTTTGGACTTGTTGGGTTTTGGGTGAATAACGTCTGGGTGAGTGGGCCGGACCACCGAGGACGCCGTTAATCAAAAGCAAAACGCCACACACTGCACTCTGTCTCTCTCTTCGCCGCGCTGCCGCTTAAGAGCACCGCCGCCGTGCCGCGCCGTGGGGTGCGGCTGCCTGGCCGCCTCGCTGGCGCTGACATTTTTCCGACACCACTAACGCGGCTTGGGCGCCACCCAGGCTCATTGTGCCAGCATTGTTCTGCTGGTGAAAGGGAGGGGCCCGCAGCAGACTGAGCGGGAGGTCTGTCTCTCTCGCACTCGTGGGGCGGTGCGGGTGCGAGACAGAGCGAACCGGTGAGCAGGGACCACCTTTACGCAGGGCAGCGCGGAGCACGGCGCGTTGTCGACGGCGTGCCCCATTCACGAGAGCAGAGTTCACTGGGCCGCTACTTGGCGACATTCCGTCTCTCTCGCGCTCACCCAGTAAAGGTGTTTGGCCTATTCTCGGACGACTAGTCCTCAAAAAGTGTCCAGACTTACGTTCTCGGCAAGAAAAAAAGGCTTTTATAAGGCCTTAAAAACGGCCTTATGAGCTGTATTGGCGGTAGCGTAATGTGATTGCCAATGGACCCCTCCGCAGCATGCCGAGGGACGAGATAAAACTTTTCCGGGTGCACCAGACAGGTCTTCTGCGCTGATCCGCGTTCAAGGAAAAACAGGAAAAAAGGAATGGGGGCCGCGGGCAGGTGAGGCCAAGTGAGGCATGCGGTGCCACGCCCTCGGCAGCGCGGCAGCAGTCAGCGTGGCGGTGGTTCGAACCGCACCGCCGCCACCACCCAGCTCGAGTTCTTTATCCACAAAGTGTACTCAATCCGAGTTAAGCGCCGCGGGCCCGGGGATTTGAGAGCGCGGGGCGTTAAACTCGCGCCGGGAAGGCGGTGGCCCGGATTTTTGAAGCCGGCCGGAATGCCTGGGAATGCCGTCCGCGCGAGGCGGCGCAAGGCGGTGACATTACTCCGAGGGGAGGGCGACGCGGATGAAAATGCCAGCGGCGAGTCGGAACGGCGGAGCGAACGGCAAAACCGCCGGCAAAACCGGGCAAAAGAGAGAGCGAGCACCGAGAATTGTCTTTTCGGCTTAGAGCCTGCTCCACCGCGACCGCGGGGGCGGCGGGGGCTGGAAGGCGCCTTCGCGGCTGCAGACGGCAGCAGCACCAATATTCCGTTACGGCGCCGGGAGGGAAAAAAAAGAAAGCGCTTACTCGGATTTTATTACGTCATTTTTCCGATCGCTGCGATGGGCTGCTGCTGCGGCGAGAGGGAGGCTCGCCGTGCCCGCCTCAGTGACAAAAGGGGGTGCAGCGGAAGCGGTGCAGGGCGGGGCAGTGGAGGGGAGGGGAGGGGGAGGGAAGTCCAGCGTAATTAGGCAGTCCACGCAGTGCGGCGGAGGGGTGGGGGCAGGTAGGGGAGGGGATGGAGCGATCTCCGCCGGCACGACGAGGGCGTGCTTGACTGAGCACTTGACTCTCGCACGCACGCACGCACGCACGCACGCACACACACACACACACACACACACACACTTCTTATCCTGCTTGCCTTTTTCCGCGTCCTTGGCGGAGCAGTTGCCCGCCGCGGCCGCGCACACGGCTGGCGGCGGCGGCGGGGGCAGGGCGGGGGACCCGGGGGCGTTGGGTGACCCCGCGGGCGAGCCGCCGCTTAGGGAGCCCTGCGCCGAGCGGGCGGCCGCCGAGCCCGACGCCCCCGACGCGGTGCTGGCCTTGCCGGGGCTGAGCTCCTCATCCATGGCGGACACTGGGCACTCTGGCCGGCACTCTCACTGCACTAGACACACGCGCGGACGGACGCGCGGACCAGGTCGGACCGCGACCACGACGACGGCCTAGGCGTGGCGGGGCGCTCCCACACGCCGCTGCGCGCCGCTCCGCACCGCTCCGTACCGTGCCTGCGTTGGCGTGCTGGCTCGGCCTGGGCAGGGCCACATCCGCGGGCAGACTGGCCCCAGCCCCGCCTGGCCCAGCCCAGCATCCCTCCGCCCCCGCCCCCTGCTCTCCCGCCGCTCTGCCGCTCTCCCGTCCCTCTCTCTCCCGCAGGCCGCTCTCCCGACCCTCTGTCCCTCTCTCTCGCGCCACGGCTTCGATCTCTCCCAGGCTCGGCTCGGCCGCTCCCGCCTCGCCGCCGCATGTCTCCCAGCATCCCGACGCGAGCCGAGCCCCTCCCCCCCCCCCGGCCCGCCGCCCCACCGCGCCGCCCCCCGCCCCCCGGGCCCCACCGGGCCCCACCAGCCCCACCCCACGCCGCGTCCAACTACCCCCAATCCTGCGTAACTCCTGCGTAGCGTAACCTCCACCCTTCCTGCAGCCTGCAGCCTGCAGCCCCAGGCCCCTGCAAACACCGCGGTGCAGGGCGTGGCGGGGCGCGGCTCCGCGCGGCGCGGCATTCACAGTGTGGTGTCACTGCTGCACCTGTCTCCGTAATTAAAGTGCAGGCGGCAGCGAAACGGGACCGGGAAACGCGACGCCGCGCGGCGCCGTTTCTTTTGTGCCCGGCCCCGCTCCACGGTCCACGCTCCGCGCGCCGCGCTCCACGAGGTGGGAACACGGCGGTTCGGATTTCGATACGCGGCAAGTCTAGCCGCAGGCCTCGCCCCAGGCCTCGCCGCAGGCTGAACGGGACAGGGTGGCGGTGCCGGCGGCGCTGGCCAGGCGGCCTAGGGGGCGGGGAGGAAGGGGGAGGCATTTTGCACGGATATTGGTATCCGGCGTTATTGTGGCCCAGCAGCAGCAGCCCGCCTCGGCCGGCCCAGGTGAGCGCGCGGCGCGCCCACCCCCTTCCTTTCCCCCCCGAAAATATTGTGGCTGGCACCAGGGCGGGGCGGGGGCGGGGGGTGCCGGCGGCGGGGCGGCCCGCTGGCGAAGAAGGCGAAGAAGGCCAAGCCCCCCGCCAACGAGCATTGTCTCGCTGCCATCTCTAAGCCACTTAGCGTGGGCCAGACCGGGGCGAGGCGAGGCGAGGCGGCTCCACGCGGCTCCACGCCGCCGGCCGCCGAACCTCAATAAATGATCGCGTTCCGCGGCTCCGCGGCTCGCGAGGAAAAGCGCGGGATTTTCTTGGATTTTCCCGTTTTTTCCCTTTGCCGACGTCGAGGAGCGTGGTGGCCGACCGTCATTTCGTTTCGTGCGCTATAAGGCCACGCCACTGGAAAGCGAAAGAGGCATGACGCGGCGCCTACACGCACACACACGCACACACGCACTGACCCCACCCCCCCACACACACACACTTCCTATCAATCCGTGTCCATGGCAACGGGAAAGAACATAATGGCCCAATAAAACATGAAACAATGGACGCAGGCCACACACACACACACACACTCACACACACACACACCCTTGACCGCCACCGCCGCCACGACGGGCAAGAGGCAGCGCGAGCGCGGCGGCCGGTCCAATAATGATCACCAATCATAAAAATAGGAATAGCAAGAAAAGAAAAACAAAACGGGAAGCAAAAATATCGCGGCGACGACGATATCGTCTCGCCGAAGCCAAACGGCGCACGCGGCTCCGGCCGGGCAAAAGTTTTTACAGCTTAAATAAACGATGCTGGAAATCTCTTAATTTGACGCCGCGCCCCCCTCTTCCGCACACAGCGGCACGCTGCGCTGCCGCCAGGCCTGGGAGGCTCGAGGCCGGGAAAAAGTACCAATAACGAAAATATAAGAAGCAGGCGGAAAGGGATAACAACATGGAAAGGGGAATACAGCAGCAGCAACAACAACAACAAGAAAAGCGCAGCGACGCCCGCACCGCGGAAGGCAAACAAATAATTTTCGGCGGGGATTATTATTAAATTGTTGGCCGCGGCGAAAGTTGGCAACTTTTAGGAAACAATAAGCCTGGCTGTTGTGCGGGCGGCGGCGCGGCCGGTGCGAGAACTGGGACGGGCGCGGTGTTCACGGCAGCGGATACACAGGTAGGATAGGATGCTTCGATCCGGCTAGGCGCCAGGCCCGGACCGGACCGAGGCCCGGACAGGGGACGGGATGGACCGCACGGTGGGGCGACGCGAGAGTGGGCGTAGCCGTGGCGGGGCGGGGTCGGCCGGAGAGCGTTCTGTCCTGGCCCCGAGAGGTCCTACGCCGGCAGTGCTTGGCGCCGTGTCTGCCCAAGGGCCGAAGAGGACCGAAGGCTGCGGCCACCACCACCAGACCGGTCACCAACTCCGGCAGGACATTTCGGAGCCCCTCCCCTCCTCCATCTCCTCCCCGGCCGTCCTCGCGCGTCCTCGGCCAAGCGCTGGGATGGAGGACGGTCAGCGTTTTCGAGTCTCTTTTTGTTTTCGTTTTCTTGTGCTCTCTTGCAGGACAAGGACAACACACTACATTATGGTCTTGAGGAGGCTGCGGGCTGCAGGGTGAGCGCCATGCTCAAGATGCCGCTCTCGTTTATTTCCTGATTTTTGTTAGTTTGACGCGCCTCACTCGTGACAGCGCAACGCAAGAGGAGTCTCGCTAATCTAGCCTACGCAACGTCAAACGCCCGTTTTCTTTTTCTGCTTTCCAGGCGTACTTTTTGTCGCGTTTCGCCTGCCTCGTCCGGCCGGGTCGTCGTCATGTCCCCGCGGCTGACGGGGCAGCTCGGACGCGTCGGACACATGACATCTGCTCGTGTCCCTGCCGCTAACAGGTGGCCGTCGGACGGATGCGTTTCATTTTCAATTGATCCAAAACGGGAGCCGCCACGCCGCCGCGTGTCAAGCTGCACTTCCATCCGTACTTGCGTCGGGTCGGGCACGCTGCTGCACCCACTCCGGCGCGCCACGGTGTACCAACCTGCAACGGGAAAGAAGAGACATTCAGTAAAGCTGTTTTGCGAGGCCTCCGGGGAGTGCGCGGCCGCGCGGTCGAACAAAAAGTGCCAGGAAAAGGCTCTCCTCCCACAAGCCCGCTACCGCGCCCCGCGCACGGTCAAGGGCGGTGCCGCGTTCCTGCGAGTCCTGCTGCAAGTCGCCGCGCGGGCAGGCCGGCCGGGGAGGGGAGGCCGGCGGGAGGATTTAAAACTCGCCTGTTTTCGCGCACCTGGAACGTACAACTTGGGCAAACAACAGGCAGCCAGGCGGGCCGCCCTGACCAAGGGCGTAAGCCTCTTTCACCGGGCCAGCCGGCCAGGCAGGCAGGCAGGCAGGCAGGCAGGCAGGCAGCCGCACCTCCCGGCCGGGGAGGAGGTCCTGTAGGCCCTGCACATCCACGCCACATTATGTCCCCCTTATCTTTTCCAAGACAAACACAAGGTGCTTTTCAGCGCCACTTGGGCTGTGGACCCGGGCCGCTGCCTGGCTGCCTGGCTGCCTGCCCTGTCTGCTGAGCGAGCTAACCCAATTCCGCACGGCCCGCGGAACCAGCACAGACACGGTTACAAAGCCCTCGCGGCCACGGCGTCAGAAATCGCATTTTGAAAGACAGTAACTTCCCTCTCGCGAGGGTTCCTGGACGCAGAGCATTGCTTCGACCTAGACAAGTCTGTGAGACTTTTTCCAAAAAACACACTTAAGAAAAACCTTGAAAAAAAATTGGTGAAAATGATTAAGACTATTGGTCACTCAAGTCATGCTTCATGATCGCCTTGTAGGGCGGCGAGGCGTGAGATCTTCGGTCTCCGGGAATCCTCTTCTTCCTTCCAGCTCCAGAGGTGACCGCGGAGGGCGCGCCGCTCTTCCCTCCCCTTTGGAACATTTATGGCGCGGCGTTCAAACATCCGCCGCGCGGTTGCACAGTCTGTTTGCGCTGCTGGTTGGTGTTATTCCTTTTTGCCCCATTGCGGCACTGCGGCCGGGAAGCGCTCCGCCGCCGGCGGTCCAGCGGCCCAGCGGCAAGAAGCAGTGCATGTGGAGGGCGGCGACGTCGCCGTCCTCGTCGTCCTCGTCGGGGGGCGCCACCAACTTCCCAGACGTGGCCGCACTTCTCTTTCCCGGGGCGCCACGAGGCCAGGCCCGTCCCCCCTCTCCGCCCCGCCCCGCCACGCCGTGGCCACCGGCCCGTGAATGACGCTGCTAAAATGGGAAGCAACTAGGCAAACTTCATCTGGCGACGACGACGACGTACCCTCTCAGGTGGCACCCGCTTTTCCCGGCCCGTTTTTACCCGGTTGATCCTAACGACGTGCCGTGGATAATGAGCGGACCTCCCTTGGCCTCGGCAGGCGCGCGCGCCGATGGCACCATGGCACCCCACGGCACACGGCGCGGCACGGCACGCTCCGGGAGGAGAGACGCTTTCAGTGAAGCGATAAATTAGGAAACAGCATAACGTAGAGTTGCCTCGACACCGGCGGTGCAAGACCGCGCGGAGCAGGCGGGGCGGGGACGGCAACAGGGAGAGGAAAATGATGAGGGGCGACTGTTAAACATTCAGCAGGACCAACAACAACAACAGCAACAGCGCGGCTGGCACATCTGTGTACGTCTAATCACAGTTTTAATTCGTCTCGTTTCGGATGAAGGAATAAACTGCGAGGAGGGAAAAATGAAACCAGGAACAGACTTTTAGTTCAAGAATATCATAGAGGGCATGACGGCGCCCCGCAGCGCCCACATTGGATCGAGAGAGCTGAGGACGGGTACTAAAACGGGCGAAAATAGGATTTTCCAGAGGAATGTTTGCATAATTTATTTTGCTGTCAATATTTCTAGGTAGAATAGAAAGGTGTCAACTGAGAGGAGAGGCAGGTCAAGAGACACAAACTGCCCTCCCTTCCCACGCTGCGCGTCAGCATAGCGTCCGCGTCCACACGCTCGTGTGCCAACTCCCAACTTTTCTAACAAGGCAAAGGCAATTTGCAGTAAAAGTCGACGGCAATAAATGTTGCCCCGTCTGTCTGTCTGTCTGTCTGTCTGTCTGTCTGTCTGTCTGTCTGTCTGTCCGTCTGCCCCTGTCCACGGCCGGCTCGTCGATGTGGTGTGGAGGAGTAGCTCTCGAACCGGGTCAGCCAGCTATCAGATTGGGCCAGGTCGCCGCGTTGCCGCCGCTCCCTGGTCCCGGGTCGCGGGCAGGACAGCCCGGGACTGGAGGGACAGGACGGGACGGGACGCCCTCGCCTCGCAGCCCACTGAACCCTTCTATGGCGCCCACCGCAGAACAAGCCAGCAAACCGCCAGCCCGGGTTTGCGCGCCACTCGGGGCAGGACCCGCGGAGCACCCAGGACCGCCCCGCCCCGCCCTGCGCCAACGGGCAGTGTTACAAACAACCGGCTCCTCGACTCCGACGGCCACCCCGTATGAAAACGGCCACGCTGGCCGCCGCATCGGCCACCCTCGTCTCCGGCCGAGTCTCGCGCCGCGGTGTCCATACTGACTTTTTCGTGAGGGTGGGCACACCGCCCGCCAGTCATGACGTCACGCTGACGTCACCGCCATGAAGGGGCCCTGATTGTAATGGGGGTCTCGCTCCCAATTGTTTCCGCCGCACGCTCCGCACGCTCAGTTTCTCATAGCCGGATAAAGGGCTTCGGTCTGGGATTCCGAGGGCCGCTTTCGTCGCTCTGTCTCTCTCGCACCTGTGCCGGACGCCCCATGAGTGCGAGAGAGTCGGGGCGAGAGCCGCGGATTGAGCCTGCAGGGCGCGGCACGGCAGACACGCCCCAGTCCAATAATAACACGTGCGATTCGGAATCGGAGCGGCGCGACAGACAGGCAGGCAGACAGACAGACAGACAGGCAGACAGACAGTCGGCGCGGAGGGAGGTGAGACACGGCGGGCGCGAGCGAGAAGGAGAGATGGGTGCCTTCCTCTATGTGGGTCAGGACCAGGACGGGGCGCGGCGCGGGGCGGGCGGAGCTGGAGATGGTGGGGGGCGTGGTGGGGGAGGCTGGATCGATCAACCGGCCGTGCCGTGGGGCTGTCAAAGGCGGCGATCATCAACGCGCGCTGTCTCTCTCCGTCCCACCCGGCGGCCCGTTGCTCCCACTCTCTTCCCCTCTCTTTCGGCCCGCTCAACCCCACGGCGTGCTCAGGACGCCACAGTGGAGGAGCCTAGGACAGGATCAAGATGCCCACGTAACCTCCGCGTACCCGCTTCCCCGCCGCAGCGCTCTTCTGAATCGCTCGGATGGTGATCCCCTCCCGACTGCCGCTAGTGTCACCACCACCTTTCCTATTGACTGTCCAATCACTGACACCGCAGCGCGGCGAGGCGGGGCGGGGCGAGGCCACGACAAAGGCGATGCCATGGTGAGGCTGGCGAGGCCCGCGACCGACACAAAGAGACCCCACCGCACCGCAGGCAGCGAGGCAGGCAGGCAGCCTCAAAGTGCGACAACCAATGAGATAAACGCCCGGGAAGCTCGCAAAGACCCTCCTCAAGATGGGGAGACAACCGCGAGGCGCCACCCGGGGGCTTCCCGGGGGCTGCCTAATAGGGCAGCGCGCGTTGATGCAGCGAGGGCAAGGCCCGGCAAGGCCCGGCAAGGCCCGGCAAGGCCCCACCCTGGTGGGGACAGCCAGCGAGCCCTTAGGGCAGTCAGGGGGTGGCGGAGCCCCGGCAAAAGCGCAAGGCGTCGGGGCGTGGCGAGCCGTCTTGGAGAGGGGCTCGTGTAGGCCGCGCCCCAGCGGAGCCCTGAAGGCAGGCAGGCAGGCAGCCAGGCAGGCAGCCAGGCAGGCAGGCGGGCCGGGCCGTTGTCGGCAAATTTCGCCTGCACAAACTAGGCGAAAGCACTTTCTCTCCATTAATCTGTGAGTTGCATCCATTTCCCGACCAGCAACAGCACTCTCCGGGGCCGGCCGGCCGGCCGCAGCGTTTTCCATCAAATATTAGCGCTGCCGGGGAGTGCGGAAAACATCGCGTTTCTGACTATTTCATCCGCCGGTGAATGTTTCACCTCGGCGAGGGGGGATACCTTGGCCGGTCCGTCTTGGAGGCTGCCACGGGACGGTCCCAGTGTGTCACCGCGGACACCCTGCCCGTCCGATAACAACATTTTTAGTTATTGATGCCGAGGAACCGAGGGGAACCGAGGGGAGCCGTGAGGAACACGCCCGCAGAGAGATACGCATCCGGCGCGCCATTTTCCCCTCGGCTGAAGCCGCTGAAGCGGAGTGAGTACGGAGGACCCGACTCGGGGGCTGAGTGAGCGTGTAGTGCAAAGCGACGCGACCCCCCCCCCCCCTCCTCGCAGTGATTCGGCCTCGCCGATAGATTTGACGACGCCGTCATCTATCAAGCCCGGGGGGCCAACCCGAAGGGGCGGGTACCTAGAGCGGACAGAGTGGTTGATTTATAGTGTCGGAGACACACACACACACACACACACACAAACACGAGGAAGGGGGGAGGGAGTGATGGAGGGGGACGTCAAGAGGCCGCGCGGCCTGTGAAGCGGCTCTTGAAGCGCAATTAAGTAATGCTCCTTAATTTACCGGGCGTGTACACTACACTGTGCGGGGTCAACAAGGTTCCGCGCCCTGGCCGCCCTGGCCGTCATGCATACTTTATGGCGTGGCCGGGCGGGCATTGCAACTCGAGGAGGTAAGTAGAGCCGAGCGGCAAGCCCAGGCAGGCCACGGCAGGCAGGCCGGGGTGGCGGCCGAGAGGAGATTATGGGAGCGATGCAGCGTCCTGGCCCTTTGTGTGGGGACCGCCGCACCGCCATGGCCGCCATGGCACCGCCGTCATCGGCATGAGGTCAGCAGGATCGGGGCGCGGCCGTGACCATGCCAGCAGGACCAGGCGGGGCGGGGCGGGGCGGGGCGGGGCGGGGAGGCGTGTGTCGCGACAAAACGAGCGCTACCATTAGGGCAGTGGGGCGGCGGGGCGGAGGACGGAATGGGTGAAGGGGCGTGGGAATGTTGATGCCGCGTTGGAATGGTGAAGGGGATGGAATGGCAAACAGGTTGCGACGGTCAACGGGTCGGATTAGTCCGTGTGTAGAGGTTGGAATGGTGATGACTCGGGTGATGGGGGTTGGAATCGTAACAGGGCGGTTGAAAAGTGGTCGCAAGGCGGTGTGGCGGGATGAGGAGGGTGCTGCTGATGGTGAACGGGTGTAGCCCTGTGAAACGCAAACGTACTGACAGTGTGATGGACTTGCAATAACGGTGTAGCGTGGGGCGCGGTGAAAGTGGTGGCATGGCTGGGCGTGGCACGGCCGGCCAGTGGTGGGCCCCGGGGAGCGCCAGGGGAAGAGAGAGGGGGAGAGCGAGAGAGAGAGAGAGAGCCAGTCTGCAGGCGGCAGGAATAATGCAGGCTTGTCAGAGTGGTCACGGCAGAGCGACGCCCCGCCACACGTGACACGGACGCGACGTCCCAGGTACGTACATTCGTACATCCCGAACGGAACGTCGGCAAGACAGAGACCGAGGCGCCAACGGCAAAAGCGAGAATTCGGCGGCGGCGTCGGCGTGCTTGCCATCCCCGTCCCCGTCGCCAGTAACACGAATATGAATGTGACGTGACAGGATGAAATTGGATCGCGTTGTGCGTCTCCTTGGAGAGAAAGAGGCGGGGCGTGTCGCCGTGCCCTGACCTGTCACCGGAAAAGTGGCTCCCCGACCAAAGTATCCGATTCCACCGGCGGCTCCCCCCCCCTTCCCGCCAAATACTCGTGACACACATATTTCCCCGCTTTTCGCCGCCGGGCCGCCAGGGCCGCGGGCGTGCCACCACACCTTCCGAACCTTCCGTCTCTCTCTCCGCTCTTACGCTCCGCGAGTGCGAGAGAGACAGGCACGCTTCGCAAGCAGCCCGCAGGTGTGGGGCCGCGCTTCCCGCCTGGCGCCATCGCGGATCGATCAAAATCCAATTCGCGGTTCACGGTCCAGTCCGCGCCGGAGTCCGCGATCCAACCTCGCCCTGCCCGCCGAGCCGGGTTGCTTTGCCGCGCCGGTTGCCCGAAAAACGGCTGTTTCCTTTCGGTGGAAAGGGCGAGCATGCGATCCGACACGCACACACACACACACACGGCTGGCCGCCGGGACCTTGCCGTCCTTGGGACGTCACATTCGGTCCACCTCAGTAGTGGCAGTGCCGTGGCAGTGACAGCGTCTATCAAAGGAAAATGACCGCCGCCACTGGGCCCCGCTGGAACGGCCGCCTGGGCCGCTAGGGCCGCTGGGGCTGAGGGCGGCTCGCCCGAGGGTTGTCCGAGGACGAAGGGCCGGGGACGGAGGGCCGGCCGCAGCTTTACGGGACTCCCTTTAGGAGGGCACGGCCTGCTTCGGCTGTTTTGGCGCGCACTCGCCTTAAGGGACACATTATTAGCTCGTCGTCGTCACCGCCGCGCCGGAGTGCCGACCGAACCAAAACCTCCAGTCCGAAGCGTCCGCGTCTCGCGAGGCAAAGCAGCATCAAATTCAGAAGAGCAAATTTGGAAAACTCTTTCATGTCGAGCGAAATGTTTGTTACGGTGGCCGTTTCTGCGAGCTGGGTGCGGGTTTGGTTGCGTTTGCTCTCCGCGCCGTCTCCCGCAGATGGCTTCCCCACTCGGCGCGGCAACGCGTATACCGATTCCTCGAGAGCGCACACCGCGCCCCGATTGCGAGGGGGGCGGGGCGGGGCGGCGTGGCTCCGGGCGGAGCACCCCTTGGGGGACGAGAGGCGCGCTCCTAGTGGGGCGGGGCGGGGCGGGGCGGGGCGGGCTGCGTTAGGCACGGCTCAAGGGGAATAACCCATTTACACGCTCCCTGCTCACGGCCGTGGCGCGGCCGTGGCGCTGCAGCGGTTCAGAGGCAAGAAAGGACACAAGCGTGGCGAGGCGGCGAGGGGAGGGAGGCTGTGGGGTGGAAGGAGAAAGGGGATACAGCAGCTGCGGGGCGGGGCGGTGCTGCTCAAAAGGTGAAAGGTCGGCGCCATGGGGAGGCCAGGGAGAGAGAGGAAGAGAGAGAGAGAGAGAGAGAGAGAGAGAGAGAGAGAGAGAGAGAGAGAGAGAGAGAGAGAGAGAGAGAGAGAGAGAGAGAGAGGCGATTCCGGAATAGCTGCCTGAGCCTGTTTACAGACTATCGCACCGAACAAGCCGCCGCCGTGCGGAGCGCGCACCTGCTCCAACGAGGACGGGGTGGGGCGGGGTGGGGCGGGGCCAAGACGGAGTGGTCCCGGAGTCGACATCCCACTTTGGCTTCACTTACAGCAGCCAACATTATTCACGGAAATATAATGAAAACATCGCCGGGGAAAACTGTCGCGCGTCGCGGCGTCCCCGGTCGTGCCTCGTGCCTTTCTCTGCGACTCTGGGGAGCTCGGCTCGGACCCGCCTGGCCGGCCGGCCGGGCCACCCCTCTCTCGCAGACAAGAGGCCAAGCCGCAGAGCGAGGCCGGGACAACCAAATCAATACGATAATCTATTTACTCTGTACTCTGTCTGGTCCGGCAGTCCGACCCGTGGGCAGCATTCCGCTCACGCCAACGCACCAGCACGCCGGTCGAAAAAAAAGAGAAATATCGGTGAATTTTTCAACACGCGGCTGCAGTTCTGGGAATTGCGGGAAAATCCGGGAGCCTCGTGAGGCCGCATGCATTCCACGATCGCGATGGCGCAACACCAGAAAAAAAAGGACAAACGCAAAAAAAAAACATCCCCCCAAAAAAATTGCAAATCAAAGCTCACGGGAACGTTCTCCCACGCACAAATCCGAAACTCATGAAATAGAATATATCAAATTGAAATGCAGCGAAAAAAGTGGGCCTGGCAACGTGCCCGTATCGAGGAGTGGGGAGTGGGAAGAGAGAGAGGGGGGGGGGGGTAACGGGCGTCGCGGCGCCTGGGGGCTCGGGGGCCTCGGCGGGGCACAAGTGCGAGCACGACTGGGCTGGCTGGGGGGCTCCGAGTCCTATGCCGGGAAAAGTTCACGAGTTTTATCTTTGCTACGTCAGGCGAATCTGGTCCTGTATATACGGCGCGCTGAGCCGGGCAGCCCCGGGTCGCATCGGGTGCAAATAGGTCGCAATAGACGCGGGTCTGAAGGGGCTGCATCTGCGGCAGAAATTCAGTCAAACTTTTAGTTTTAGAAGTCACTCTCTCGGTCAAACCGACGTTACTAAGAGTTGACATTTTACTCGATTTGACTCCAGTTTTTTCACAGTTGTCCCACTGTCGTCGCGACGCGAAATCCCTGCCTCCGCCTCCCAGCCTCCAGCGCCTCGAGCTTCAGCGCGGCCAGTGATGACGAAAATTACAAATTATCTTTCCAGCTTTCCCCCGCCGTGGTCATCAATTCGTCGTTACGCAGGGACCGGCGCGCCAGCGGCGAGGGAGCACGGACTTGGCCTCCCTCCTCTTAGATGGATGGAACGAGGCGTTCCGAGAGGCGTTCCGAGAGGCGTTCCGAGGGGCGTTCCGAGAGGCGTTCCGAGTTTCGAGTGGAGGGGCGGCCTTCGGATACCCACAGTCGAAGCGATAGTTTAGCAGTCTTCCTCGAGCAAGTTTCGTCGAGGTCATAATAATTCCTACCATGAACTTGCCGCCGCGAGGGACGTGGGGGTGGGGGAGGCACGCCCCTACACTGCCCTGCCCGGTTAGGCCGGAGTGGACTGGGGCCCCCGGAAGGAGCAGGCGGTGAGATGATTTTCCTCCGCGATGCTAAATACGTGGCGAATCAAACAAGAAGTCAACCTGAGCAAGTTTCCAACTCCTGCCGGGCCGAGCGGCAGGGACGGGGGAAGGGGGTGGGGGCGGCTCCGGCCCAGGGCGGAACGGTGATTGAGCGAAGGAGAAAACTTGTTGGCGGACGAACGGGGACAGGCCACGTCAAAACGCCCCGCGCAGCGCAGACAGCGCCGACTCGGCCGGAGATTTTGCGTAATGGCCCGACGAGTAGAACAGACGAACGATGCGGTCTGTACTCCACAGCCTCCCCAATAACGACTGAGACCGTCATCTGCAGGGCCTCTCTTTGAGGCCTTTAGGCGCCCCGAGGGGGCCCTGGCGGCAGCCTCCGAGGGGCCGGGCCGGGCCAGGCCACCAGGTGCTGCGGAATTACAAAATAACGGCTGCATCGATTTCCGCCCAGCGCCCCGCGCGCCGTGGCGAACCAACCACTCACCTCCACACCGCGTGTGGCGCGCGCACACACTCACACCAACACACACACAGCGCTCACAGCAGCATCTGTTGCCGTCCCGTGTCCATGGCAATGTATCTGTCTCTCTCGCTCGGCTGGGCACCCGACGACGGTGTCCTGGTCAGACAGGGGCTCAAGACCAGGCGGCGCACGACCAGGCCGCATGCAGGCCATGAAATACGGGGGAATACACGGCCAGGCGCCTCGGCCCGGCGGCCCAGTCCGCCACACTGCCACACGCCGAGGCTGGGCGTCCGTTCGCGGTGGAGAGCGCCTGCGAGGTAGGCACCACGCGGACACGCCTGTCCCGCGGGACTGCCTATGCGGCGCCTGGCGCCCCGCCCGCCCGCTCCCACATTCCAAAGAGTGCTCTCTCTCTCTCTCTCTCTCTCTCTCTCTCTCTCTCTCTCTCTCTCTCTCTCTCTCTCTCTCTCTCTCTCCTCTCAGTCCTGTGGCGTCCCGCCGGGAGCGAGAGAGACAGCGCCGTCAGTTTCTCGTCGTAAACTCGCGATACACAGCTACAAGGGAAAGCACCTACAAGACGTCGTAAACTCGCCGACCAAACTTTCTGTCGTAATTTTACAGCCGCCGCGGAAATCAGCTTGCCCGTAAAGCGGGTCGACAAGGCGGCGGCATGCGGTGCGGCTCGGCGCTGCCGCCGCCTCAGCCATTAGTGCAGATCACTGTTGCATTCGGAAGAGCAGCAGCGAGCATCGGTGGCAGTGTGGGGCACCGCAGACTCAAACTACAGCAGCAAGACACTCTGCGCGCGCGGTGCAGAATGCGCAGAGTGCTGTTGTTGTTCGACTAAACGTTGTCGTTTCCCCGAAGACTTGGCTCCGCGGACCCCGCGGACCAGCCTCGCTGCTTCCACGAACCATTACCCAGGCTCGAAGTGTCCGCAGGTCTGCTGTTCGCTTTCGGCCCGCGACTTTTCATTCCCCGCTTTTATTAATCCCGCCCCGCAGAGCGCCCCACTGCCAAACGCCCCCGAGCCGAGCAAATACCAAGAAGTACAGAGCGCGGCTGGGTGTGCAGGAGGAAAATCCGCGAGAAGCAGCAAAACGAAAAAGGCCACGGCGAGGCTTCAGAACAGTCCAGGCGAGTAACGTCGGGTAAGTGGATTTTGCGAGCGAGCGATGTGCAGTGGCTTCGATTACACCCCTCCCCACCCCCGGCACGCAAGGCTATACACGGCGTGTCCGTGTCACGCGCGCACATACACACGCACAAACGCACGGACAAACGGGTCGCGTAGGGTGGATCCCAGCGGGCCCCTCTTGGGGACGTCGTGCCCCACCGAGCGAGGTGTCGTCCGCCTGTCCGACGAGCTGTCTGTCTGTCTGTCGGGTCGCCAGTGCTGGAGCACCATCGAACAGGGCTTTGAGTTGGCGCTAGGTATGGTGTGGCGATGAGGTGGGTGTTTTGGGGCGACGGTGGACGGGGCGCACGCGGGCGATTCCGAGCAGTCGTCGCTCTGTCTCACTCGCACCCACACGTGACGCCGCATGAGTGCGACAGAGACAGAGCGACCAAGCGACTCTTCCGAATCAGTGTGCCGGCCCTGCGGAGGTGGAGAGGCCCAGGGCCGCACTCTAAAAAAAGTTACAGAATTTTGTATCATTTTTGATGCAGGATTTTGTATCACCTGCATTGGTTACGAATATTTGTATAAGTGATATAGAATTTTGTATCAGATGTGCCGGTTACAGAAAAATGAATCATTTTGGAGCTTGATACAGAAATTTGTTACATGAAGGTTACAATATTATGTTTGTAACATAACTGATACAGAAAATTGTAACTGGATACTAAATTCTGTATCAGAGATTCAAACATAATGTTTTAACGGCAAAATTGAACAGCAGTGCCCATAGAGACAAGTTAAACTTAGAGTTTTCATGTGCTTTTATTTTTCCCGACTCTGAATAAGAGATTCAGTCTCGTGTATGCTTGGCTGGCAAGGCCTCCGTCCCTTACCACGCGCGCCTCAGGTCACCGGCTACCTGCGCCGCTCCCTCCACGGCGTCCGCATAGCGCAGTTGGTAGCGTGGCGGGCCGTTAACCCAGAGTTTGGGGTTCGATTCCCGACTTCTCAGAGTTCATCTGGGAAAGTTGTGACTCGAAGGATGGCATAAGGACCTTCAATCAGACCCACGGAGACTACGTTCGAACAAAATTCTCATTTTGAAGCTTGATTTGGAAGAATAACGACTGTTTACAAATTTTGTAACCGTTACGAAATTCTGTAACCAAGTTACAAAGAAAAAAATTGTATCCATCGTGATACAAATTTCTGTAACACATGTTATTGAAAAAGCTGCGTAACCATGTTACAAAATTCTGTACTGATTTTTTTTAGAGTGCGCCCAGGGCCCGAGAAGGCGAACACAGGAGAGCGGCGCGGGTAGCAGGGAGGGGCAGTTACGCCTTTGTTGGGAAACCCATAACTCTGCCACATCCGGCGCTGCCAACGCCCTATCCCCAACCAGCCCCCGCTGGGGCCCCCTCGCCGGCATCCCATAGACCTACCGCCGCCATTTCACAGGGCAGGCAATGTTTCAGTGTCGCCTGCCGTGCCGTGCCCCGCCCCGCCCTGCCCGCCTGGCCGCACCCCTCAGCGTTCCGGCCGCGTTCCGGCCCACCGTTTGTGTGACGAGGCCGCCAGAGCCGTGATTACAGAAGAGTGAGCGAGACGGGAGACGCGCACGGTGACCTGCATCGGCGTGTCAATACGGGACTCAAAGGGCCGTAACAAGTACACAGGGCGTGGCGGCGGCGCTCGTGAGTTGGCGGTGTTGGCTCCCCGCCACGCGGTCGCCCTGGCTGCCGCTGGCTGCTCGGGCGCCCGGGCTGGCTGTCTGCGCGGCCCGCCCGCCCCTGACAGATACAACTCTTTTTACACTGCACTGCGTTCCAGTGGTCCTGTTCTCCCGCTCGGCTTCGGAACGAGGTCGAATCCGTCGCCACCCCGCCCCGCCCCGCCCCGACCCGCCCCGCGAGTCGGAGCGGGGATGAGCATGTTTTTGCAGGTCCCTATCTGGAAGGGGCTGCGGGTGGCGGGGCCTGGCGGGGCCCCCGCACTCGAGTGGCACGGTGCTCGGCTGAGGCGGGGAGAGGCCTGCGCTGAAATAACTCTCTTACGCGCGTCTTGGAGAGGCCGCTGGGCCGCGGGCCGCACCTTCCAGACTCGCCGCGTCTCGGAGCGCAGTGCTCGCTGTCTGCGTGGGCTTCGAGCCGCTGGGGGTGCTGCGCCTTGTGCTGTGCCGTGCTGCGGCGGCGGAGCGAGGTCCAAACGCTTTCGCCCGGCACATCAAGCATTCCTCGCCTCAGCCAGGTCTCCCAGTGGGACCAGAGCGCAAACACACCACACACACACACACACACACACACACACAAGCAAGCATACGCGCACAGAGTATGGGAACAAAATGTCAGACACGATGTGACGCTGTCTCTCACTCACTCACTCTCACACGTGCACACAAACAAACCCGCGCCAACTCCCAGTGGACCACGCTTCCCCGGCATGTGTGTAACCGTGTGCCCGCTGCACTGCTGCGAGCGACTGCGGGGGAGCGGCGCGGCGATGAGCGAAGAATAGAATTAATGCAAAGGCACAAAACGAAAAGAACACGGGAATAAAAATGAAAAGTACCGAATGGAAGCACTGAAAATATACGGGATAAAATGAAAGAAAAATTGATGGCGGTGAATGGGGTTGAACGGAAAATGAAAGAGAATGAACAAAGATGGGCGATGACAGGGAATGGATGGAACGAATGCACGGCCGAATGCATGAGGCATGCATGATGCATGCACGAGGGGCACTAAAGCTTGCGGTCCGAGCGGACTCCGAGCGGGCCGCGGTCGGCCGAGGCCCGGCGAGCCGGCCAGCCTAGCCGGTGCGGTTGGCTTTGCATTTGGCCTCTGCCGCCTCTGCCTTCTCGTGCACTTCGTGCAGGGTGGGGCGCGGGGCGCGCGGCGGACAGAGCCCTGCTCGCCCTGCTCCTGGCCGGGCTGGCCCAGCAGCCCGTTTGGGAGGGGGCCGAGGGGGCACGGCGGGGGTGGGGCGCCCACCAAGAGGGTAGGGGGCGTGGGTCGATCGAGGGCCACCCTGCCCCCTCCCGGCCGACCCCCTGCCGCCCCCGCCCAACCCCGGCCCGGCCCGGCCCGAGGGAGGCACACACTCAGTAATGTTTCACAAAAGGCTGCAAAGTGAACAGAGACCTTCCTAGTCGCGAAATGGCTGAGCGAGTGTATCCGCCTCGTAGACAAAGGTAGCTCAAACGCCACAGAGAGGTGAGCAGGTGCAAGGGTGGCTGAAAAGTGTGGCCTCAGTGCAGGGAGTCACGGAGATCCTGGAGACGCACGCGTATCCAGGGGGTGGGTCACGGGGGCATGACCCCCACCACCTGCCTTCATATCTTGGAGGCAACTTGTCGTACAATCCGTCCAGTATAAGTAGGCAATAGTGGGTGCTATATGACCCCTTCCTTTTTTTTCCGAAAAAACCTGAGGGTGTGTAAGTATTGACGAAAGTGACGTCACCTCCGTGAGGTGTCGCGGGGTAGCATCTCGAAGGGCAGTACCCCAAGGGCAGAAGGACAGCGCGAGGATGCGCGCGATCCGCACGGTGTGCGCTGCAAGGCTCCAAGGCGGCGGCGTGACGTGACGTGGAGTGATCCCCAAGGGTGAGCATTAGGGCATTACGCTCCCACTTTCCTCCAGCCCCTCATCGCCCAGGCGGAAAAGCCGTCACGGCTTCCCTTGATGCCACTGCTGCCATGCTGCCACTGCTGCCATGCTGCCACTGCTGCCACCACTGCCTCTGCAGCCACCGCTCCCGGCATTGGGCCATCATCGGGGCCGCCTCCCACTTCATCCTCTTCTGTTTCCGCCAAATATTCGGCGAGCGCGAACAAAGCAGCGCGCGCAGAAAAAAAAGACAGACGAGAAAATACTCCCCACTGATCCGCGAAAGCTAAAAGCCAGCAGGCGAGACGAGCCACCGCGCGCCGCAAGTCGTTGGCCACAGTTGTCGGTCGGAACGAAAGCAGCGACGAGCCGAGCCCGGGGGCTGCGCCGGTTAGCGGCGGCTTCGCCGAATCAGCATGTTATCTGCGGCCTACCCGCCGCCGCTCCGTCTCTGTCCCACCCCGACGGCGCGGCGCCACCAGAGCGAGAGAGACCGAGCGGCGAAATCCGCGTCCGCCCTGCGCGGCGCGCCGCACGCTCTTGAGTGACCTCATCATGATTGATAACGCGCTAGACAGGACATTAGGGGCGCCCTGGCCCGGCTAAAAAAGTCCAACAGCTTTACAAAAAGCACACGCGTACACACACTCACACGCCCACCCACTCACGCACGCGCACACAGACAGTCAGACAGACAGACACAGACACACACACACGTGCGAAGCGAATTAATCGAGCAGCATCGTCATTACGAGGAGGCGCCGTCTTTTTGGCATTTTCTTTCCAACGGCGCGAAAAACCACAAAACACAGCGACCACAATCAGGGGCGTCAGAGTGACGTACGCCTGCCTGGCTGGCTGCTGGAGGCAGGCAGGGCCCGTCTGGCGGGGCTGGCAGGGCTGGCAGGCAGGGCTGCTGCTGCTGTTTCGCCGCCCATTTTCGCGGCCGAGCCAGGCAGGCCGAGCCTTGACGAGCGAAATCAGGTTGGCCTGCCGCCCCGCCGCGCCAACGCCAACATCCCCGCAGCGCTGCCTCGCCTGCCTCGCCTGCCCCACTGCCCCGCTCTCGCTCCTCCTCCTCTTTTTTCACGCTGCCGTTATATACGCGGTCGCGGGCTTTTGAATGCGGACATAAAAGGATTCATTATTTATGACGGCGGGGCGGGGCGAGGCGAGGCGGGCGGGGCGGGTGCGGTGGGGCGGGACGGCGTCGTGACTAATAAATTGCGTGAAAGCCAACCATGCGGTCAGTCACAATGAAAGCACGTGATTAGCAAGCCGATACGTGTGCAGCGCGTCGCCCCGACGACCACCGACTCGACCACGACGACGACGACCATCACCACCGACTCGACGACGACGACGGTGGCGGCGACGACGAAGACGACGGTGAAGACGATGACGACGACGACCGACCCGACGACGCGCCGGATAAGGCCCGCGGGGATGATCCCCGTGGTCGTCATGCACAATGCTTTTGAGGTCGGTGCGACGAGAGATACGGGATACCGCTAGACAATGCGCGAGCGCAGGATGGGCAAAGACAAGAAGCGAACGAGGGGGAGAGGGAGGATGAAGAAAAAGAAGAGGAAGACGAAGAAGAAGAAGAAGAAGAAGAAGAAGAAGAAGAAGAAGAAGAAGAAGAAGAAGAAGAAGAAGAAGAAGAAGAAGAAGAAGCTAGCTGAGCGTCGGTGATGGCGGGGGCCAACAAAGATGCGCGAGGAGGCGCAGAAGGTAAAAAAGGAGCACAAAAGCAGACGCTATCCAGGGCGGGGCGGGGCACCCACAGCAATGAGGTGGAAACGCCCTGCATGACCGCCAAGCCCGGCCAAAGCCTCACGCTGCATTCGTTTGGAAAAGGACAGAAAAATGTCGTGGCAATGTGCGGAGTGAAAAAAATTGCCTCTTGAAAAAAGAAAAGTATTTAAATTAAAGAATTTACTTGAAACATTCAAGTAAGTTTGCTTATCATCTTGGTTCAAGAAACTGTACTCTTTTGGGGTGTATATGGCGAGAAGTCGAGTTGATAGAAAAGCGCGTATGGCGACAACAACCACTTCCGAAACCGAAACAGGGGGAAAAGGAAAAGTTTTGCGGAGGGAACAGAAATGGGTCACGCAGTTTGAGGCATGGCGAGAGGAAGAGCGGCCAGAGTGGTGACGCTGCAGACTTGTTGGGTGCGCGGCGAGGCGCGGCGTGGTGGGAGCTGGTCAGGTGTGTGAGGTTGGGGCGGGGGCGGATTGGACAGCCCAGCCCGGCCCAGCCCTGCCCCTTCCCCACGGGGGGCAAGTCATTTTGACTTGCAAACGCAGCCATGAACAGGCATCTGCTGGGAGTGCTCGTCTCGGCCCCCGGCTCCCTCGGCCTTGGTGGCCTGGGCTGGGCGGCCTTGGCTGGGCCCTGGGAGTCTTCCCTTTCGAAGAAGGGTCGTTTCGTCTCTCTCGCACCCACGCGGAGCGCCCGGAGTGCGCGCGAGAGGGAGAGAGACGGGACGACTCTCCCGGACTCGATCGGCCTCGGCTGCTCCTTCTCATTGGCGGAGCTTTTACCGGGGGATTGGCTTCGGCTCCTTTTGTTTTCGACATAAATTAGCGAAATGGCGCCCCCCCCCCCGCAGTGTGCTGTTTTTCCGGGCACCACGTACGTGTGTATGTGTGTGTGTCTGTGACACGTGTGAGGTGAAGCCGGCGGAAGCCCACAGCCGGCCGGGATTTCCTAACCTAACCTCACTTTTCTGCACGCTCTTCTGTTCCTCCGCGGCACTGCCCCGCCACGCCGCGCCACGGACAACGTCGCCGCCGCCGTCGTCGTGTTCGCTCCGCTCGAGTTGACATCGGGACAACGACAACAGCGAGGCGCAGCGCGCGGCCATCTTTCACTTGGGTCCGCTCGGGTCACTCCGTTTTCACGGTTGTTGCCGCGAGCGACGCCGACAAATTTATGGGGGCGCCGGGCCGCTCGGCGAGCAGGAAGACTGCGAGCAAATTTCCGAGATTCGACCACTTTTTGACCAACTTGGTCGGAAAATCGTTGCGGTCAACGCCAAAATCGTTGTGGTCAACGTCTTCCCGATACAGGGCATGAAAGAGTAGGGTCTTAGGACGTCGAGGGAGGCCTTTTACGGCGACTAGATTGGACACAGTGGCCGCCCAAAGTCAGCAAAATCAGCAAATTTCCGAGATTCGACCACTTTTTGACCAACTTGGTCGAAAAATCGTTGCGGTCAACGCCAAAATCGTTGTGGTCAACGTCTTCCCGATACAGGGCATGAAAGAGTAGGGTCTTAAGAATACTAGGACGTCGAGGGAGGCCTTTTACGGCGACTAGATTGGACACAGTGGCCACCCAAAGTCAGCAAAATCAGCAAATTTCCGAGATTCGACCACTTTTTGACCAACTTGGTCGGAAAATCGTTGCGGTCAACGCCAAAATCGTTGTGGTCAACGTCTTCCTGATACAGGGCATGAAAGAGTAGGGTCTTAAGAATACTAGGACGTCGAGGGAGGCCTTTTACGGCGACTAGATTGGACACAGTGCCCATCCAAAGTAAGCAATATCAGCAAATTTCCGAGATTCGACCACTTTTTGACCAACTTGGTCGGAAAATCGTTGCGGTCAACGCCAAAATCGTTGTGGTCAACGTCTTCCTGATACAGGGCATGAAAGAGTAGGGTCTCAAGAATACTAGGACGCCGAGGGAGGCCTTTTACGGCGACTACATTGGACACAGTGGCCGCCCAAAGTCAGCAAAATCAGCAAATTTCCGAGATTCGACCACTTTTTCACCAACTTGGTCGAAAAATCGTTGCGGTCAACGCCAAAATCGTTGTGGTCAACGTCTTCCCGATACAGGGCATGAAAGAGTAGGGTCTTAAGAATACTAGGACGTCGAGGGAGGCCTTTTACGGCGACTAGATTGGACACAGTGGCCGCCCAAAGTCAGCAAAATCAGCAAATTTCCGAGATTCGACCACTTTTTGACCAACTTGGTCGGAAAATCGTTGCGGTCAACGCCAAAATCGTTGTGGTCAACGTCTTCCCGATACAGGGCATGAAAGAGTAGGGTCTTAGGACGTCGAGGGAGGCCTTTTACGGCGACTAGATTGGACACAGTGGCCGCCCAAAGTCAGCAAAATCAGCAAATTTCCGAGATTCGACCACTTTTTGACCAACTTGGTCGAAAAATCGTTGCGGTCAACGCCAAAATCGTTGTGGTCAACGTCTTCCCGATACAGGGCATGAAAGAGTAGGGTCTTAAGAATACTCAGACGTCGAGGGAGGCCTTTTACGGCGACTAGATTGGACACAGTGGCCGCCCAAAGTCAGCAAAATCAGCAAATTTCCGAGATTCGACCACTTTTTGACCAACTTGGTCGAAAAATCGTTGCGGTCAACGCCAAAATCGTTGTGGTCAACGTCTTCCCGATACAGGGCATGAAAGAGTAGGGTCTTAAGAATACTAGGACGTCGAGGGAGGCCTTTTACGGCGACTAGATTGGACACAGTGGCCGCCCAAAGTCAGCAAAATCAGCAAATTTCCGAGATTCGACCACTTTTTGACCAACTTGGTCGAAAAATCGTTGCGGTCAACGCCAAAATCGTTGTGGTCAACGTCTTCCCGATACAGGGCATGAAAGAGTAGGGTCTTAAGAATACTAGGACGTCGAGGGAGGCCTTTTACGGCGACTAGATTGGACACAGTGGCCACCCAAAGTCAGCAAAATCAGCAAATTTCCGAGATTCGACCACTTTTTGACCAACTTGGTCGGAAAATCGTTGCGGTCAACGCCAAAATCGTTGTGGTCAACGTCTTCCTGATACAGGGCATGAAAGAGTAGGGTCTTAAGAATACTAGGACGTCGAGGGAGGCCTTTTACGGCGACTAGATTGGACACAGTGCCCATCCAAAGTAAGCAATATCAGCAAATTTCCGAGATTCGACCACTTTTTGACCAACTTGGTCGGAAAATCGTTGCGGTCAACGCCAAAATCGTTGTGGTCAACGTCTTCCTGATACAGGGCATGAAAGAGTAGGGTCTCAAGAATACTAGGACGCCGAGGGAGGCCTTTTACGGCGACTAGGTCGGACGCAGTGGCCGCCCAAAATCAGCGAAAATATTGTAATTTTCGGCTAGTTGCTTAAGCGATCGCCTGGTCTATGGCCGTCACGGTGATGACCGATGTCGGAGGAGACACTTGACTTGAAGTCGGCCGAATTCGGGCGTGGCGGGGCGTGGCGGGGCGGGGCGTGGCGGGCTAATGACGGGGTGCTGCGGTGACAGGGCGACACGGGTTGACGCAGTGCGACAGAGCGAACACCCCCAACCCCCTCTCATGTCCCGGTCACGTCTGGCCGGAGCCCTCTGCGGGGTCCTCTGAGGAGTCTATCTGTGTGAGGCCGAGGCTGGCTGGCCGTGCTGGCAGTGCCGGCTCCGGGGGGTCGGGACCTGCTGGCCTGCAGGCCGCTCCCGCTGCCGCCCCTTTGAGATTCGATGAGGCGAGGCCACGCGCACCCATTCGCAGAAAGGTTTAATCAGCGGCCACCTGGGCGCCAGCACTTGATTTGGCCACACGTCGGGCGGTAAAGTCGCTCTGTCTCTCTATGCCGCCGCACTGCGAAACGAACGCCCCACGCGAGTGCGACAGAGGCGGAGCGACGGAATAGGCCTGCAGGCCTCGGGGATGAAAGCATAAAAAATAGCGCGTTTGTGTGTGTATCAGCGCCCGACCCGGCCGCAACACTCTATATTGCACGACCAGACGCCAAAATAAAAAAAGACACACACAAAAAAATCGTCGAATACAACGAGAAAGTAGACGGTGAAAAAAAGGTGCGCAAAAGCATGAACGTGCTCACACACGCTCGCTTTGGCGCAGCCAGGCTCCAGCGTGCTCCAGCATGCTCCAGCATGCTCCAGCATGGCGGCGGGGCTGGTCAGTTTACTGGAACCGCTGGAGCGACACGGGCCGGCACAAAGCGGACCCGCAGCACAAAGGCACAAAAAAGGCACAAGGAGCGGGGACGAGAGAGACCGCCCGGATATAATACCAGCCGTGCGAGGAAGAAGACGTGTGGAGAGGCCGTGAGTCGGCGGCTGTCGGCGACGTAAGACAAAACACGCAAAGCACTGTGCGGCAGCAGCGGCAGCAGACCGACGAGTCTGAAATGTGCCCCGTCAGAGAAAGTTTGGGCGAGCAGAGCGAGGGGCTGCCGCCGCCTTGGCTTTGCTTGAGGAAAGTCACCCCGCTCATCAAGCCGGGCCAGATTGTTTTGCACGTGCCGGGCCCGCCTGGCACGGCACGGCCCCTCCGCGGAAATTAAAACACGGAATAAAAACAATGCCAGAGATACGGCGGCCCCGCTCCGACGACCTAAAGGCAGACCGTGGGCCGGGCGGGGGCACTGGTGTGGAGTCCAGGAAGCAGCAACGCCGACGCGAACGCGGAGGCCAAGAAGATGAAGGGCAAGGAGGAGAAGAAGAAGAAGGAGAAGGGTGCCCCGCACACGTTCCTCCGCACCGAACGCGGACGACGAAAAAGTGGGTCGCTTGTCGCGGCGGGCGGTGGCCCTTATCTCCGGTTCGTCCCGGGTTCGAAACCAGAGCAGCGTGCTTTTTTTTTTGCGCTCCACCTTCCAGGCAGGCAGGCTCGGAGTCTCTCCGGGGAGCGCGGCGGCGTGCTGCGGCGGAGCGGTGGCGCGAGAGGGCGCCGCCCGCACCTGAAATTCGTTACAGTACCTTATTTGCGGGCGAGATGAAAGTGACGCCTCCCCCGCGCCGTTCCCACGCGTGCCCCCGCCTCCTCGGCCAGACCGCCGACACCTTCGCTGCCGCACATTCCCCGCCTTAACTCTGCGAGGGGAGGGGGAGGGGGAGGGGCTCGCCCCGCACCGCGGCCCCGACACGGCGCGCTGCCGACGCAGATTCCCCCGCGGGGGGCGTGGTGGGCGTGGTCCGAGGGGGCGACTCCATTGCACTAGACTCTCGGAGTCCGTGTCGGCTGGCTGGGGTTGCTCAGGTTGCTCGGGTCACGATGGAGTTCCGGGTTCGCCAATCTGCTACGGGCCGCGCCGCCACGCGGTCGGGAAGGACGGGCCGGGCCGGGATGGGCAAGGATAGCCGGCATATTCGAGATTCGAGGTGGAGGAGGCTCGGCATCGACCGTCCGTCGGCGTGGCTCTTCAGACGCGGCTCCACGAGGGTTCGCTCCCCTTCAACGTTCATCAATATCAAGCAAATTTTACAACAAAGTTGCGTTTATCTTTCTGTCTAGGGGAAGACGAATTTCTATGTCACAAGTAAGAGACAGAAGTCATTTTTCCTTCCTCCTCGTGAACTTTTCTTCCCTCCGCCGAACCTTGTTGGATCAGTCCTGCCTGAGCGAGGCCGTGCCGAGGCCCAACCGGGACTTTGATCGGGCAGGCCCAAGGGCTGGGCTGCCAGAGGGCCTTGGTGAGGTGACCGCAGGACGGGCTTAGGCAGCAGGGCTCGAAAGCCTCCCGTTCCTTCACGCTGCCCGTCGCGCCATACCATATCCTTCATTTTGCCTCCCCCACCCCCTTCCGGTTTCAAACGCAGGGCGGCCACATCGAGGCCGGGCCGTGGGCCGGGACGGCCACCATCTCTATTTTCTCCGGTAACAACCACCCCGCCTCCCACAGCGGCGCGGCCAAGGCCCCACGGGAGCTGGTGCGCGCCCGAGCCTCTCTGCGCCCCTCCAGCCCCCCGGCCCTCCGGCCCTCCGGCCCAGGAGAATTTTCTTTCGATTTGCCGATCCGAGTCACCATGAATGGCCGCCGTAATCGATGGAGGCTGTCTGACAAGCTCCCCCTCCCCCTCCGTTTCTTTCGCGGGGGAATTATTTTGTCCGGCGAATTAATGGGCTGCCCTGGGGCTGCCTCGGGCTAGCAGCAGCGCGGATTCATCACAAACCAGCCGGACTGCGGGACATCGCACTGCGTCCGGCGGCCAGACAGTCACACTCCATCGTCGCTGAAGCCCGCTTACAACAAGCTTAGCACGTTCGAGCGCGCTGAAACCTCGCTGAAAGCACACTGAAGCTCGCTAAAACACACTGAAGGCACGCCGAAGCGGATGGAGGTGATGAGGGCTCCGGGGCATACCAAAGCGCCACGCCGCGCCGTTCGAGTTTCAATTTCCTAAACGGGCTTCAAAACCCGGCAGAGAGGTGGGGCTGGCGCCGACCGGATCAGCCTGCGGGCCTGGGCGAACCAGGGCCACCATGGGTCGGTCCACCGGCTGGCCTTGGAGCCGGCGGCATGGAATAGAAGCCAGCCATAAAGACCACGGCAAAGACCCGGCCCGTGTCCCCAAACCACGCCGAGATTCAGGGTACCGAAAGGGGGTGGGTGTGTGCTCGCTCCGAATGCAAGAGATACAGTCAAAGCTGGTACGTTGCAGAAGCTGGCGAGGACGATGGCCTGGAGGCCGGTCGCAGGGCTGTCACAGCCTCTGTCCCCAGTCTGGCGGCGGGGGCTGGCAGAGCTGGCCTAGTGGCTGGTTCGAGGACCACGCCAGCTGCCAGGAACAAGCATAATCTCCCGTTTTAATCCTTAGATCCGACTTAGCCGAGACGGGGCGACGGGGCCCGCTCCGATGCCGGGACGCTCGGGGCGCGCGCCGCAGCCGGCAGAGGACGCGCCGAGACGCGCCGCGACGCCAGCCATTCCCTTCCTCGACGTCATTTCGAGGGCCCCGTCTTGCGTCTTTGTGTCGGAATGTGGCAGTTATGAACATGGCAAGGGCGCGCGGCAGTTTAATGAAAAGTAAAGGGCGCCAAGTGGGGCGAGGGGAGGCAAGACGGGCCGCCGGACGCGGGTTGTTCGAGGCGCGACGCGATCCGAGAAAGCCGGAAAAAGCGACGCGGAAAACGCGCTGCCGGCCTGCTTGTCCTGAAATGTTAATTAATTACTCCGGGGTAAACTATGTCGTCAAACTCGGGCGCTTTGAACGCGAGCACGACGAGAAATATGGGAGCGGGAATCGAGCTGCTTTTCTCTCTCTCTCTCTCTCTCTCTCTCTCTCTCTCTCTCTCTCTCTCCGTGGGCTATCTATCGTTCAGCGCTCAGCCAAAGATAGAGTCGCCAAGTCAGGCTGAATGAGAGGGGCGAGTTTTCCGAGTTTTCCCGACGAGGGAAAAACAATCGGCACCAGCAGCACCACCATCCGCACCGCGGGCGGGCCCTTCCACTCCGCGTGAGTTACTGCTGTCCAATCGGCCCGCGGCCACGCCACGCCACGCCACGCCACGCCACGCCACGCCCAATGCAGCGTCCTCCGCCCCGCGTCGGTTTTAAGGGGTGGGGTGGCGGTGGCAATTGCCCGAAAGTCGACTACCTGCAGAGGCGAGCGTCGAGTGCTGCGTTGCGCACTGAGACCGTTATTGTCGATGAGTCGTAGTTTTGGAGGTCTGTGAGTCCCTCCGCGACCTCGCGGGACGGGCCGGGCACAATCTTTCTTCGGGCCTGGGGGCGTGGTCCGAGGGTGAGCGCCCCGCGGCCTTCCCGCAGTGCGCGGCGTCCCCGTCCTGCCGGTGGACCTCCAAGCAATCAAAGTCTGCCGTTCGGGACGAGGCCCTGGCTGGCCTTGGCTCGGCAGTTGGCTGTGCTCCGCGCCGAGGCTCGCGGCGAGGCAAGGCCAGCCAGTCCCTCCTCATTCCTTGCGGTGCGGCAGCGTGCGGCAGCCACACAGGTGCGACAGAGACAGACGCACATCCACTCCGGAGGGCCCTGCGAGTGCGACGGAGACGGCCGCGTGACCTTCTTCATCCCCGTACTGCTTCCTGGAAGGGACGCGCGTCCGAGGCCATGACGACACGCCGCCAGTAAGCGCCTCGGAGTCTGGGAGCCGCTCGGCGAGGCGCTCGGCGAGGCGCTCGGCGCCGCGCGACCTGCATTCTTTATCAATAGATAGGCGCCGCCACTGCCGCTACTCTGCCAAAATACTTTCCCCTCCTCGTAAAAACGGAGCAGTAAAAGCAGTCGGTGTATCGGGGCGCGGCGAGGTGCGCGTCGACGGCGCTGGCAAGGGCGACGATAGCGCGCCCCGACCCCGCCACCGCCACGCCCCCGCACACAAACACACATGCCTTCACACACACACACACACACACACACACACACACACACACACACACACACACACACACACACACACACACACACACACACACTTGCCCCTGCTTGGCCGCACAAACAGCTCCGCCACGTTGGCTGCGCAAAGCGGGGACGCGAGGATTACGGCGGTAGTGTTGGCGGTGGCCCTCCCCGCCGCCGCCCCCGCCGTCCCCCAGAGCTCCCCGATATGGCGTCGGATACCACCCAGACAGTCGCCCGCGCGGCGCCACCCAGCGGCGCCTGAGCAGCACCCTTTGGACCCGTCCCACTGCGCGCCAACCGCGCCACCCCCTTTCCCCGCCTCCACGCCGAGGGCCACGCCGAGGGCCACGCCGAGGGCCACGCCGAGGGCCACGCGGCCACACCCTCCTCTCCTCCTGATCGGACAACAATAGCGCCGCCAGAGATTCGCGCTTTGTCCCGGAGGAGGCCCTGCAGGCCCTGCTGCTGCACCCTCGGCGTCAGCCTCCAGACGCGGCCTCGGTGCGCCGCGCCGGTGAGTGCGAGCACGCCGTTGTACTCGCAGCACTCCAGCACGCTCATTCCGACACTCGTTTCCGCCGTCGCTCGCACTCACGGGGCGGTCCGTAGCGGTGCGAGAGGGACAGAGCGGCGAGAACGACTCTCGGAATCAGTCCGCGCGCCCAGAAAGCGGAGGGCGAGATTCCTCTCGATGGTGAGGCGGTATGCCGAGGGGCGTACCGAGGCCCAGGCCGCGTGCCACGCCCCGCTCCACTGGGGAGGCGCGGGAGAAAGTCGGCCGGGGCTGCGGTGTGGCGGGGCGGGGCGGGGCGGGGCTGGAGCTCCGAATTATGAAAGGCAAGGCCCAATGCAATGGGAGCAGCGAGGCAGTGCGAGGAGACGGAGAGGACGGCGCCGAGAAGAAACCGGCGGCGAGGAGCCGAGCGAAGTTGCGGTGGGCCGGGGGTTGGGGTTGGGGTTGTGCCGGGGTTGGGGTTGGGGGTTCAGTTTAGAGGGAGGGGGTTTTTAATTGGAGTGGGGAGGTCGTTAATGAAGGGCACCCCAGGGCAGGCTGGTGGGCGGGGCAGGGCGGGGCGGGGCGGGGAGCGGGGGCAAGGTGGTGCCGCGTCTCTAAGCGCTCCTCGCCGCAAGGTTGCCACCCCGTCTGAGCCTTGCACGCCAAGCACTCAGTCTGCCGGATGAGCTCGGAGGGGGCGGGGCGAGGGGCGAGGGGCAACCCTAGGGCCACCATATGGAGCGGCGGCCTGAAGACACCGCCGGGGGCGACAGTAGGTCAACCCTATGGGGCAAAATGAGGGCGAGCTACGCAGTGCCACGCACTCCGCGCGGACCGTCCATCCCGGCCCTCCCGCCCAGCCTCGCGCCCAGCAGGGACCGCGGAAGCGGAAAACACCAGCGAGAAATCAAGAACAAAGCTCGTCTCGCTCTGTTTCGACCAGTCGATTATAACGCTGGCAGAGGCGCGGGGAGACGAGTGGAGCGGGGAAAACGAAAACCAGCTCGCAACTTTTTCCGTCTCTTTTTCCCCCGGGGCGGCAGTTAGTGAGCAGAAAACAAAATGTGCGAAACAGCTTCGGCGCCGCGCGTCCGCGAGTGCTAGGCGGGCTGACCGGCCGGGCCGCGCGGCGCCACGCGGCGCCACGCAGCGCCACCCGATAATTTCCAAGGAACAAACAACAAACTTCATAATGGAAAGCAAAACAGCCAGCCGGGGCGGCCGGACGGGGCCTCGAAAGGAAGCAGCCAAGTTAAACAGAGGGCGGCTGATTAATTATATTTCACTGTTAACTGCACGCCGGAGTGCCTTCCATTGCATGATGCACGAAGGCGGCGGCGCGTCGCTCAAACCGCAGTCACCGCTTGGAGCCCCGCCGCCCTACCCCGCCACCGGCTGGTTACGACGTTGAGTTGCTACGCCTCTGCCGAGGCCTTCGCCAGGGTGCGCCTCCACGCCTTCACTAGACCCCTGGGTGTTCCATAACTAAGCGCTACGCTACTGCCTGCCTGCTTCCTTGCTGAGCGATTCGCAAGATTCGTTTCGTCGCTCTGTCTCTGTCGCCCTCTCATCTCTCTCGATAAGAGTGCGAGGGAGACGGAGCGACAAACCGCTTGGCCTGGCACCGCGCCTCCTTCTTCCCAAACTTCTCCCTCCGCCATTACTGCCGCGCTTGTTCCCGCTCGAATCTGCGCCCTGCATCTCCTGCTCCCGCGAGGCAGGCAGCCCGAGCTGGCAACACCCAAATTTCCTCCCCCTTTACGCCAGTTTCCGCCGCGCGATATTTCTTTCCGCGTCTTTGTCGCGCCCTTTCGAGGAGCCCCGCCAATTTCCTCGGCTGCAATTCGTCGCGGCGTCCCCGCCGAACTGACCGTGACCACGCCGTGAAAGCACTATGACCGCGCCGCGGACGCACTGACCGCGCCGTGAAAGCACTATGACCACGGACACACTATGACCGCGGACGCACTATGACCGCGGACGCACTATGACCGCGGACGCACTATGACCGCGGACGCACTATGACCGCGGACGCACTATGACCGCGGACGCACTATGACACCGGTAAAACTGAAGCGTAGTTGTATGCTTGATTCAAGCATACAACTACGCTTGAAGACTTTACGCTTGACGTCAAGCGTAGAGAAGAAATTCTCCCATGCATTTAGATAGGCGGGAGAGGGGCAAAATGGTGAACTATGCTTGAAGCTGAGCGTAGTTCTACTACGCTTGAAGAAAGGCGTAAAACTACGCTTGAGTTCTACCAGTGGACCGCGACGCGGACGCGCCATCTTTGGCCCCGCAGCGCCGTGCGGCACAGTAAGCCTCTTACGGCGTAGGGCCACGGCCGAGCCGCGACCACGGTTCGGAGGGGCGGAACAAGTCGAAAACCGGTAGCAGGGAGGGGGGAGGTGGAAACCGGGGCCGGGAAGCGAGGGCCGGGCAAGGCAACGAGCCGAACGCAAAGCATGCACGGTTGCAAGGCCGGCCCTAAATCCTAGCCAAGGAGGAGGAGGGTTGGGGGGGGGGGGTGATACGGTTAGGTCCAACTTGGAGGGGGAGACGGCGGGGACGGGGCCGCTGTCGCCAACCGAAGGACGAGCGCTCGGATTAACATGGCTGCTTCGGGCGGAACGAAAAAGAAGCAGCGAAAATGTATTTCCGGAGCGAAACAGGAAGACAAGAGATTAAATCATGGCGCCGCACCCCGTGCCCGTGCCGTGCCGCGCCGTGCCACGACCGACAAATCTGCGTAGCGAGGATGAGCGAAGCGAACAGATCAGCCTAAGTCTTTTTTCAAGAAAGCTAAGTCGGCGAGTCCGAGAGGGGAGGGGGAGGGGGAGAGGGAGGCGGAAAGGGGGGGGGGGCTCCCACTCCACCAAGGTGCGTCCCGTATCTCACGGGGCGGCGCGGCAGGTCGGCAGGACCAGACCCACCGTCCCGAGCACCTCCACGATAAGGAAAAGTAAATGCGGCCGACGCAGCAGCAGAAGGTCCAGCAGAGTGGACAGGCCGACAGACAGACAGACAGACAGACAGACAGACACGCCCTGACCGTAACGAGGTGACGGACGAACAGTCGGAACGAGACGGACAGTCTAGCCGAGGGAAGCGAAACAGGCGAAGCCGGCGGGAATTAAGGGGGCGGGGTGAGAACGTAAACCGTGGAATCCTTCTAGCCGGGCCGGCCCGGGGCAGCCCCCACTGTGAAAGGCTGTCCAAGGCTGCCCAGCGCCTGCCAGCCCCGCCGGCCCCGCCCAGATAAAGCAAAGCCAACTTGCGGAGTGGCTATTGCGGTGCGTTTCGGCCGCCCCGTCCCCCGTTTCGTGACATAAAACTCAACCGCGGCCTTATGTCGCCGCAACGCCTCCAGCCCGCACTCAGAGATAAAGAGACTTTCTTCGGACGTTCAAAAACAAGATAAAATGATTTTTCAATTAGAAAAGCAGATAATACAATTTTATAAAGGTAATTTTTTTCAGTGGAAAAAGAAAAAACCTTGCTTAAGGGGAAAAAAAGATGATGTGGCAACCGTCTGCTTGCGTGCTGCTGAATGGTCTCTAAAAACAAACCGAGGAAAAAAATAATCATTCTTGTGTGCTCGGCAGTGCTGCCGCATGACCACACTGGACCTCGCTGCCGCGGTGAGGAGCACTGCTAGGTTTCGGGGCGGTGCGACCTCAACCTCCCTCCCCCCTCCCCTTCTCTTCCGGGTCGGTGTTGGGCCCTCGCCAACGCCCTAGTCCGCCCAGACCTGCCCACCCCTCGCGCGGCTTACGCAGAGTCCACTTTTCAGCCCCGTCTTCGCGGCCTTGCCCGGCCCTGCCCGGCCCTGCCGCATACTTGGACGCGCGTCCCGTTGTTGCCCCGCAAACTCGCTCGCAGAGGCCAGACAAGGAAAGCAGCGGCAAAGAATGAAAACGGGCCGTGGTTTTATTCCGTGTTTCTAGCCGCAGCGGTGGCGCTGCGGGGCCGCGGGGTGGAGAGCGCCTGCGAGGTAGGCACGACGAGCACAGCCGCGCGCGCGGTGGGGATTCTCCTGCCTACCTCGCAGGCGCTCTGCAGCCCGCAGTGGCGTCGACGGCCGTCCCTCGTCCGCCAGACCTGCCTGTCTGTCTGCCTGCCCGTCTGTCCGCCCGTCCGTCCGTCGTTCTGATTGACAACACATTGCTATGCATCCATTCCGACCCGGCCCCGGCGGCGCTCCGATTGTTTAGGAGGTGTTGTATCTCGTTCCGCTCGCCTAGCGTTACGCGATCCATTCGGCTAATGCTCTCCCCCTCCCCTCGCTCTCCTCGGGACCCGGCCCGGCCCGGCCCGGCCCGGACCGATAGTGGAGGGGCGGGTCTGAGATAATACGCCTCTGGAGGACAGTCGTAAAGCGGACCGGCGGGCCTCGGAGGGCAGCGGGCGGATTCCGAGCGGGGGTCCCGTCGGCCTGTCTCCCTCACGCCCGCGGCACGCTCCGCGAGTGCGAGGGAGAGACAGGGTGGCCGTCTCACTTTGAATCAGCCTGCAGCCTCCCCACCCCATCGGCTGGCGCGGCCGAGGCCGACCGTCTCACCACGCGTGCCGTGCGGGGCCGAGGCTCGCCGTGGCCGGGATGGAGATGCCGCCGCGAGGGTTGGCCCTCCAGCCCGCCCGCCAGCCAGCCTGGCCGGGAAGGAAGGTTTCGATGGCGCCGGCATTCCAGCGCTGCCTTTGATTGGGGTCCGTGCACAAACCACGTGACATGACATGAACAATTATCCCGGCTCGGCAGCGACGCCGCGACCGACGGGGACAAGATGAACAGCGTGGGGACGCAAACGAAGAGCCGCGCGACACTGAAAAATAAAGGGGGGGGGGGCTCGGCAGGGCTGTGCGATTCGCGATCAACTTGGGGCGTTATTAAGGGGTGGGGAAATCTGCAGAAAGAAGGCGAGCCATCTATCATCGGGACGCTCCGCTCCGCCCCGCCCGCCGCGCCCCGCCGCAGTCACTAGTCGTTTGGATCCAGCGGCCAACATCGCGGCAGTCCCGCGTCCCGGCAGGCCGACGGCAGACCGTCCGGACCCGTCCCGCGGGGGCGATCTGTTACCCTGTCCCGCTCGCAGGAATTCGATAAACAGGCGTGCGGCCGGGGCGGGGCGCTGCGAGGCTCGATCAACTATTTGGCATCTGGATCGACACGCGAGTTCTGCTCCCCGCTCGCGTTTCAGAGAGACAGGGGAGAGAAACTCATCCCGTCAATTTCGCCTGGCGGAATACTTGGAAACAAAAGGCGGACCGAATACAAAGAGAAGGGGACCCCGAGTGAGGCTAGCCGGGCTAGCCAGGCTAGCAAGGCACGAGGTCGAGTCGAATGGATTCCCAGGAGCCGCGGAGCACTATGGCAGTTTGCCCCAGCTGCTTGTCTGATAGACCTGCAGGTCTGCACTCACCCAAAGTGGATTCCGCGGGCCTCTTACACTTTCAGTCCGCGGCAGAGCCGGCAGGGCCCAGACCGACCGACGTACCTGGAAACAAAACAAAAGGACCCCGTTAAGACAGAAGCTCGCCAACTAGGGAGGGTAGTCTACTCGCCGAAAGGGATCCTCCAATGAATACCAGCGTTGACACACACATTGTTACAAATCTACCATAGCGTCGCAGCATCGGCAAATCTATACATTTTTGAATACTGCACAATACCAGCGTTGACAGATACTTTCTGAAAAATTTCCCAAAGTCCTCGTCCACCAATTGATACTTTTTCAAACACTCTCCCACTGCCAGGGTTAACCAAATCCGTTGTAAATACTGTCCACAGCCCTCAGCGCCGTTTTGAATTGAGCGGCGACCGCGGTGCGCTTGCTGGCCGTGTAGACACGTGGATACGGAGGGCGGTGTTTCACAATTTACGGAACTTGGTCGGACAGTTCAACAAGTAGTTATATAAGCGTCGAGTAGGCCTAGACTTACCCCGCCCGGCCCCTGGTTTGCCCCGGGTTGCCCCTGGTCCTGTCGGGTCCTCAAACTTGCAAGGCAAAGCCCCGCCCGCTTGCGGGGGCCCAGCTTGAGCCCCGCTTCCACTCGCCTCGTTGCCGCTTTCACCGCGGCGTCTCCGGTTTCAGGCTCCCACAACCAAGCCCGCTAAAACACAACACCTCAACTGACAGTCGTGAATTTTTATCTAGGAAAAACAAGCAAAATATAATCAAAGCTTTTTTTTCTTTCTAATTCCGATGAGATTTTTCCTTCATTTTGTTGGCATTGAAGCCTCCCCAATCCGCTTTTGCTCCGGGGCCAGGGATATAAGTCACTGATTGACGTTTTGAAATTTCATTCCCTCCGTCTCATCTGGCTGCCCCCCCCCCCTCCTCTCTCTCTCTCTCTTTGGCCGGGTGCCAAGGCAGCCCAATCAATACCACAGGCAAACATCCCCCCCCCGAAAAAACCTATAATTGCGTATCTACCGCCACCGGATTTACACCGCGGGAATGCCGTTTCAATTTTTGTCAATTAGCGCGGCAAAAGGGCGGGAAATCGCGTCCAGTGGAGCGCAGCGAGTCACACTGTGTTGGTTGCGATTTTCCAGCCGAACCAATCTGCGAAGAGACGAGGGCGGGGCGGGGCGGGCTGTGCTCCGAGCTGCGTGGGCGAGCAAGGAGGCGCGCTCGGGCGCACGCAAGCGGCTAAGAGGCTCCGGGCGGGACGTGAGGGGGAAGACAACGAAAACAACAACAACAAAACTATTGTGCGCGCGGGAGATGAGGAATTTGTAAATACTGCTTTTGTACCTTCCGACTCGAGCATGAGCGGGGCCGCGCCGTTGCGCAGCAGCAGCTGGATCTCGTTGGAGTGCTGCGAGTGTTGCGAGTGGCGCGAGCTCTGCGAGTGCTGCGAGTGGAGGGAGGCCTGCGAGCGCGGCCGCCGCATCGCCCCGCTCACGGCGCGCCGCTGGTTGGTGGTGGGCGAGGGCGTGCTGGACCTGCACGCGGCGGGGTGCTGCGCCACGCCGCGCACCACGCCCGGAGGCTTGCTGTTCAGCACCTTGGTCACCACCTTCCGGGCCTCGTCATGGACGACGTCATGGACGACGCGGGCGTCCCGGACGGCCGCCTCGTCGGGGGCCTCGGAGTCGTCCCCCTGCTCCATCACGGCACGCCTCGGGCCGGGCGGCGTGGCGCGGACGCGGCACACGTGCACGGCGTGCCGATATGACAATGGCCGACGCTAAGGTCAGCGGGGCGGGGCGGGGCGGGGCCGCGACACTGTGGCCGCCTCGTGCGCGGAGTGCTAAGCCAGCGCCGCAGCGCTACGGCCCCTGGACTACGGCGACGGCCGCGGATGTCTCCATGACCACCACGGCCAGCACGGCCAGCACGGCCACCATGCAGTCGGCTGGAACGGCAAACTTACTTAGCGGCTTTAAAAGGGGCGGCGGGGCGACTGCTTTTATTTGCAGACTCGTCGAGTCCGGTTCGGCGGGAATGCGCCCCGCCCCGCGCCGCCCCACTCCACCCCGCAACGGCGGCAACGGCCCGGCGACGCTTGACAAACTGATACAGCCATCACCCCTCTCCCTCTCTTTCTCTTCCAGCATTCCGGCAGCGGCTCCAGCCAGCACACGCAGCCAAAGCTCCAGCGGCCTTGAGTCTGGCCCGGAGACGGCCTTGGGGGCCTCGGGCGCCACCCCCTGCTGCCTGGGCCCGGCTCTGGCCCGTTACAGTGTAGGCCCACCCGAGCCGCTCCGCCCACACGAATTACACCACGTGTTACACCGAATTACAGATACATTTTATCGCAAAGCCGTCCGTTCGGCGAGGGCGACAACGGTGTTGGAGTCGGAACCAAGCTAATCTGACGTCCCGTTTGGCCCTGCCGGGCCGTTGGCCACCCCGAAACAACGTTGCTGTTTTTTCATTAAAACGTTTGTTTGCTGAACCCGACAAATGTGTTCTTTCAAACAACGAAATCGAGAATAAAGAATAAGGTTGTTTTTCTTTCGGGTGTATATTAAAATGCGGAAGCACACACACACATACGCGCGCACGCTCGCGCAGCATTTGTTTTTCGTGTTTTCACCGCAGTTTGCTGTGCGCATCGGCCCGCATCGCGTGTTGTTGACGCGGGACTGAAAAACGCCATTTGTAACACCAGCAGCGACCCCAATAAATAAAGCATTCCACCCATTTCAAAAAAAAAAGGAAAATACAAAATGCGCAACCCACGATCAGAAGAAGGAAAAACCTGACCCACCCTTAAAAATACAAAACAGAGGTATAGTTCGCACTGACGAAAATCGGTTCCATTCGCGTTGCGAACGCAAACGCGAAAGGGATTTGGATATGAAAGGAGTATACAGTGTCGCTGCCGTAGCGACCCTTTGATTAAACGCCGCGACCGTCAAAACTCGCATCAAATGCCGCAAAGCTATGGCAACAGTGGCGTACGCGCACACAGACACAGACAGACGACACACACACACATACACACACACACACACAATGATGGGCGTGCTGCTGCGTGCGCTGGGGGGAATGGTATACCGACCCTTCAAATCCTGACCAGATCCCTGAAACAGACAAACAATGGGGGTCCGGGGGGATAAAGGTTGGGGCGAAAGGGCGCGGCGAAGGGAACCCTTTGGAGCCTCGGAGCCTCCAGGACCGCCGGAGGAGGCAACGCCAAGGGCTGAAGAAGGAGAAGGAGGAGGAAGGACAGAGGGCACGGACCGGCGTCACCAGGAAAACCTGCAGGCTCACTCCGAGAGTCGTCTTCGTCGCTCTGTCTCTCTCGCACTCAAGGGGCGTCTCGTGTCGGCGCGAGAGAGACGGGGCGACGAAAAACGACTCGCGGCATCGGTCTGCTGTCCCGCTGATTGTTTGCAAATATTGGCGCGGGGAGTTTATTTACCAGAGTCGAATTGGCAAGGGGAAGGGGGTGGGGGGACGGGGCATTAGGCACGCAGTGGACCGACACGACGCCGCAGCAGGCAGAGGGCAGGCCCAGGCCACTCCCACACTCGCACGCACACACACGCACGCACACACACACACACACACACAAGCGCGCGCGGGGATGCAAAATGAGTGCTGACAAGGCAGAAGCTGCAGCAACAACACAAGGGAGGGAGTGACGAGATGACGACGGGAAGCTGCAAAAATATTGCCGCCGAAGGGAAGAGGGGCGGGGCGGACTTGCGGTGGTGACGACGTCGCGCCGACGCTTTAGGGGAGAAAACGGGGTTGGGGGAAGCGATTTTGCGGATCTTGTCGTCGTCGACGGGGAGGTGCAGAGAGCAGTGCAGAGCTCGTCAAACCGCAAGTGCTTCGCGCGCCCCCACCCCTCGCCCACCCCGCCGACGGCTCTCGACACCTCCTACTCGCGCCCCCCCTTCATCGCCGTCCTGATTCCCACCCCGTCAGCCTGGCAGCACGACAGGCAGCACAGGTGAGGGCGCTGCACGAATGGAGCAGCGGAAATATGAGAGCCGAGCGCACTGGCAGCCTGGCTGCCCCCCTGCGGAGGGGGGAGAGGGGGGAGGGCGTCTTTGTCTTGACAGGAAATGAACGATGCATCTTAAGAACAGCAGGGGCCCTCGCAGACAGAAAGGCGGACGAACAGACAGACGGACGGGCGCAGCAGACAGACAGACAGATCGTGGCGGTGCGCAGCAAACTTAAGCCCGTTACTCCGTTACGCCACTGCTTAATTATCCGTCCAGCCGAGCCAGTTTAACTTCACAGTCGTTAAAGATACCTCGTCGCGCAGCGAGTAACACAGCCATGCACAAATATGCATATTGGCCGCCCGACTGTGAGTGTGTGCGTGCGTGTGTGTGTGTGTGCGCGTGTGCTCCTCTTTTATTCATTGTGCCAGCGCAGCTGCTTCGAACACCCCTTCCTTCCCCCCTTTTCCCCTCCTTCTTCTCAGCGAGGCTCTCATGAGTGATTGTCGGTTCCAAGCCACTTGTGCTGTGGAAGTTCTGTTCGTCAGATTCGTCTCTCTGCCCCCCTGTGCCGGGCTGTCGCTCCACGACCCTCTTCTCTCTCTCTCTCTCTCCCCGCCATTCATTTCTCCTTTTCTTCATTTTTTCGACATTTCTATTTGCGCCCCGCGTATCGAAGCGGCCTCGCCGATAACCAGGAAATAATCCGGAAAGACTCCGCAGGGCTGCCGTGGTGCTGCGGGCGCAAAGACGATGGAGAGGGGGAGGGAGGTCTTGAGGGAGAGGGGGGGGGGCTTTCTCGAGGCGGAACAATTCGTGTGATGAGTGGTCCTTGGCTCGCCGACAACAAAGGCCTCCAAGGCCTCCGCCAAGGCGTTGGTGCGGGCGCGGCGGCGCGGCGGCGGCCGTCCGCACTTTGGCCAAACATTTGAGCTCCTTACGCGAACTTCCAGCCAGCCCGCTTTGTTCCGACACACTCGATACGGCAAACAACAACAGCGATGCGACGCGCGACGCACCGGGCTGCTTCCGAACACTGCCGTCCCTCTCGCACCTTCGGAGACGCCCCGTGAGTGCGAGAGGGACAGAGCGACGGAAGGAGGGCTCGGAATGGAGGCAGCAGGCGGCGCGCGGCGAGGCGTAGGAATCCGAAACTCGACGCCGACCGAGCCCAGGCTGTGTCGTAGTCGAAGCCGAAGCCGAAGCGGAGACCGATCCGAATTAAACGGGCACGCTGTAAAGTGGCGCCCGCCGCGTTCCACCCTAGTTTCACCGCACCGAACTAAAAACAGGGCGGTCCTCGCCGTCCTCGCGGACGCTTCTTGCCGCCACTGCCGGCGCGCCCCGCCGCGGTGCCGCGCTGCCGCGGCCTTGATACAGCACTACTTGTCGAGGAAGTAGCGGCCATTTGTTACATGCGCTCGTTCCTCCTGGGCCTTCCAGGGACTTGAGCTCCGCCAGCGCGGCGGGGGAACGGTTCGGCGCGCGAGGGGAGGGGGGGAGGGGGCAATTTATCCCCGCCTAATTGCCCTGCGCCTTCTAGTCGCCATGTGAAATAATTTCATATTCTTCGCGAGATATTTATCAACGGCGGGGTGCTGCTCGCTGCAACGACGGCGCCCTTAATCGTGGCGTCGTGGGGGGAGGGGGGGGGGGTAGCATGCAGCGGGGACGACGACGACGAAGGCGTTTCCGACCGAATAATTCCGCCGCCACCGGGAGGGAACGACACGGCCCCGGCGTGTGCCAGTGTGCCAGGCCTGTGCCAGGGAGACCCAGGGCGACCCGGGGCGACGGGGACGGGAGGGGCGACGAACAGCACCGCCGCCACCAATCAGTAGGCCGGTCCGCGGACCGCGATCGACCTGCAGTGGGGCGGCGGGACCGGGGCTGCCGGGGCCGGGGAGCTTAACGGCATCGGGGCCCGGCAGGCCGCGGCAGGCTGCTGCTTTAAATTCCAGCGCAGACGTGTTCTTTCATGTTTTCGCCCCAGGTAGAGAAACACGACGATCACGGCGCGGAGCGCGAAGCTCCATTACGGATGCATTTTGTGTCCTTTCCTTTCTCTCTCCCTCTCCCCTCTCTTTCCCTCGGCCAGGTTAATTCCGCTCCGCGCGCGCTCTCTCTTTTTTTGCTTGGCTGCGAATGGAAATTCGCTTCGCCCGTCGCGGTGGTGCTGCAGGTAAGAGTCTCGCGGAATCAGCACACCGGCACTCGGGATTTGTACGGCTTTCGGACTGGCTGGCCTCGCCGGCAATGGCAATGCGGCGGCGGGGCTCTCTCTCTCTCTCTCTCTCTCTCTCTCTCTCTCTCTCTCTCTCTCTCTCTCTCTCTCTCCCCCTCTGCTTCGTCTTGCCAAGCGATAACCGCCGCGGTCGGTGTTGATACAGGGCCTTATGCGCCGAGTCCGATTAGAGGTCTGCAGCCGCCGTGGCCCGGGCCGTGGCAGTGGCCGGGCCGGGACCCGACGCCGGCCAGAAGCTCAGCCTCCAAACCCTGTCCAAACAGATTCCCCAGTCACCGCCGTGATCCGCTTGTCGATCCCTGGGCCCCGGCTCCCGCCTCTTGTCGCCCCGGGCCAAAAATATGCCGGCCGGAGAAAGTTTGGGGAGGGGCTTTCTCGCCGTGGTCCTGCCGCCTTGTCTCCCGGCGATGCTCCCTGTTTGGGTTGCCGGGCCGGACCTCTCGTGTGGAGTGGGTGCTTTCTTGGCGGCCAAACCAGTGGCCCGTACCTGTCGTACTCAAACTAGGGCCACGATGTAGAGACGCCGTGGGACACTGGGGGGGACGGAGACAGGAGACGTCGCCGACGCCGCTGCACTGCTGCAGCGACTCCGCCGCAGAGCGCCTGCGCGGTAGGCACCGTCTCGACAGCCGTGTGCGCGCGCGGCCTACCCGCAGGCGTTCCGCATGCATCCCGGGGGCGCCGCGGCCGGGCGAAGCTTCGCGAGGCGGGCAAGCGACGCAGCGGAGGAGAAAACCAGCGGCAGCCAACGGGGCGTGGCACTGCGGGGCACTGCGGGGCACTACGGGGCGTCATGAAGGAAGCGGGGCGTGGCGTGGCGGGGCGCGGCGGGGATTATGAAAATGACAATTACACGGTCGGATCGACCCCGGCCTAGTGTAGGGGCGCCTCTTGCACCTGCCCTCCTTTGACGCCCCTCCCCCGGCCCCTCTGCTCCCCTGACACCGTTCCCTATTCCGACGCGCAAAAGGCAGCCTACGCCCGGTCTAGCCCGGCCGCCGCCAGTGCCGCACGGACCGGGCCGAGCGAGTGCATTTTAAAATTCCTCTCCCACCTCTCTTCTTTGTCCTCTCTTCTGAGAGACCTCCCTCCTTCTCCGTCCCACTCGCTCCCTCGGCCGCAGGATGCCCAGCATCGCCGCCACCCTTCCAGCCGGCGACGCGGCGGTCTTCCTCCACAAACGGGAGTGCCGTGCCGGACCGGCCGCACCCAACCACCACATTCCAGCAGCACACACAACACGGCAGTGTGTGTGTGTGCGTGGCGCCTCCTCGCCTGGCTGGACACCACTATCCCCCGCAGCAAGTAGAAAATACCGCGCTGGGTGCCGGACACACCGCACGGGCCGAGGCGAGGCGAGGCGGGTAAAGGGGGCGAGAGCCGGAAGGGACGAACGAAAAATAAAAACAAAAGCCTTTTCCATTATTTCATCCACTTTTGTCACTTTGCGGAAAGGAAAGCACAACAACAACAACAACAACAACAGCAGCAGCGGCACGGCAACGCGTTTGACTCCTGTGCTGACCAGGTCAGATGGTGCTGTTGTTGTTGCTGGCCGTGTTGCTACACGCAGCCACCTAACTTTCCCACCTCCAATCCGGAAACAACAACAACATAGACATGAATGTCCGAACGCCGAAAGCGGGGTGCTTGCGCATGGTCTGTTTGCGCTGCTTGCGCTGCCGCCACGCCCCGCCGCCGATTTCGCACTTGACTTGATCCCTGGCCGGCCGAAGCCCGCCACCGCCGCGCCGCTGATGCGGTCAGCTTTTCCCATGCAATATAGCGACAGGGAGGGGAGGAAGGGTGATATAATTCCCACTCGGCCGGCCGGCGAGGCGACGCGAGGCGAGGGGGGCGGCGTCAAGAGCCGCGCCGTGTGAGGGGGGGGGAGGGGAAGTAGGTCAGCAGGGGCACGGCGGGCACGGCCGGCACGCCGGGAGACGGGCCAGGCCCATGGTCCGACTTGCCAACACTTACATATTGGTGTTGGGCGGCACGGCAGAGCAGTGCGGTCCAGTGTCGAGTCCAGCTGCCCCCCCCCCTTTCCCCCCGTCTAGCCGCCCCTGCTTCCCGTCTGGCCTGGGCCTCGCCGCGCTCGCCGCCGTCCCGCTAATATTAGCAGAGCGAGCCGAGCAAAGGCCGAGCCGTGATTAGCCGTGTTTCTTCCGGAAGACGGCGTATTGATGGAAAAGAGTTCGCCGCCGCCGAGGGAGAGAGAGAGAGAGAGAGAGAGAGAGAGAGAGAGAGAGAGAGAGAGAGAGAGAGAGAGAGAGAGAGAGAGAGAGAGAGAGAGAGAGAGAGAAGGCGAGGCGCAGATTGGCCGCGTAAGAGCAGGCAAGGCAAAGCCAGCCAAAGGTTTGTTATTGCCAAAGTTGCTCGGCCGCCCACGTCCTCAGTCGCAATTCATTGGCAGGCCCACCAATAGGCAGCAGCGGCAAGCCCGGTCCAAAATGTAATGAAAAAGGCACCCATCATCAGCGCATCGACGACATGCCGAAGGGCTTTCCCGAAGCGCGGCGGCCGAAATAAGCGCCTTCGGCTCGGCTTCGGCCGACCCGAAGGCCTTCGGGAATGGCCGCTTGGACCTTTGGCGGCCTTCGGGGCACTTCGGGCCACTTCGGCTCCTTTACGAAGGCCAGGAAACGGCACACTCTCCAGATGGACCGTAAACACAAAGCATGACCCCCCCCCCCCAAGTCCACACACAGACGCCCACGCTCTCTGCCAGTCTCACACAGAGGCGCGCACGCACACAGACACTATCGTCGTATCTTTCTCTCGGTCGGGGCACAAGTTGCTCTGTACATTGCTCACGCACATGGCGCGCCCATAACTCAATCCTAGGCGGGGAAGTGGGAAAAGGGGGGAGGGAGGAGGAAGAGAGGGGGGGGGGTGAAGTGCGATGGAAAGAGGAGGCAGGAGCGGCAGCAGGAGGTCACAGTGAATACTGAAACGTTTTACCGTGCACCTCCGGCCGGGAGGCCAGTGTCCAACGTTATCTTAACGCCTCTACCCCGAACTGCACGGCCATTATAACAATTTCAGCTTTTTCTAAAAGTCGGGCGCAGGGAAAACTGAACACACGCTGACCTTGACCTTCGTTCGTTAGTTTTTTTTTACCCTAACGTTTTTAACCCATTTCCCACTGAAGGATGCGAGAGGGAAAGAGAGAAAAAAAGACGAGGACAAACTGACGTTACAAAGTACTGGGCCGACGGGGAGGTCCATGCAGCTACTTTACTGCCCATCAAGGAAGGCCGCGCCGAGCAGCGCGCTGTGCGTGCGTGTATGTATGTATGCGTGCGTGCGTGTGTGTGTGTGTGTGTTTCCAGAGAGCGCGTGTGCTGCCGCTGTGATGAAACCTTCAGTGAGACTGAAAAGGGCAAGAGGCAAAAGCCGGGCAAAAGCCTGCCCCGGGAGGACAACGCTAAGAGCCAGAGCGCGGCCGGCCGTCCTACGCGATTCAAACCTGCGACACACTCGTCTTTGTGGGACGAATTCACGAACACGTATACAGTCACACACACACACACACACACACACACACACACACGCGCGCGCGCGCGCGCGCGCGAAAGCACACACAGAAACAACAGTCGTTTTGTTTCGCCAGACGGCCGGCGAAACTCGATTCGAACTCGCATAGCGGCCTGCCTGCGTCGCAGCCTGACAAGTGACACTGACGTCCCGGAGAGAAAAATACTCTGCTGCAAAAAAAAGAGAAAAAAAAGTGGCGAAAAAAAAGAGGAAAAAGGCAATAAAAGGCAAGCCGCTCACATGGGCGGCCTTGTCGTCTGGGCGCGCGAAGCCTCGCTCGCTAACACAGTGCTGACGCCGCGCCTGCCACCCCGTCGGCGTTTCGGCCAAAAGCCGTGTTTTGCACCTCGTTTGTCGATCCGAGCGCACTCACTCACAGCACACTCACACACACTCACACCACGCACACTGACACTTTCGTTCTCACACGGACGCGAAGCATGCAGCAAGCGCACGCACACCAAATCCGTTGCTCACCTGGACGCGCCATGACCGAGCTAAATCCTTTCCACCGAAAGGCCCCAACCGCGTGCGAGAGCGACACCTACGTGCCCGCCGTGGGACTGGCAACCATCCAGCGCCAAACGTCCGTTCCTAAGCGACCGGTGCTAGCCGTCCGGTGCCAGCGGTCCGGTGCTGGCCGTCCGGTGCTAGCCGTCCGGTGCTAGCCGTCCGGTGCTAGCCGTCCGGTGCCAGCCGTCCGTTCCTAAGCGTTCGGTACTAGCCGTCTGGCCTTAGCGTGGCCCCGGTGAGCACTGCGACGGCGCCTCTCCGGGGCGCACACGCCACGCGCGGGCCTCCCGGAGCCCCGCAGAGCCTACACGGCCCGGCAGGCCTGGCAGGCCCGGCCTCGGCGTATTGACACCACCGAAGTTGCCAAGGCCGAGCCAAATGGCGGCGTGTGTGCCTGTCCAGCTGGGACGTACTGCCCGTGCCCCGGGCCTAGGCCTAGCCCTGCAGGGGCCCTGCGCTGGAATCGAACCGACCGGAACTCGCGCCGGCCGGCTCCTGTTTGGCCCGGGCTCCGAAATCGATGAACAACAACAACACCACCACCACCAACAAAAAGGAACACGAACGCACGCGCGGGCGGGACGCCCCCGGCTAGGTCACGGGCGCGGCGGCGCGGCGACCCGGCGGGGTCGCGGGGGGCGTCGACGGCGGCCTGCCTGTCCGACTTGGCGGACTTGGCCCTGCTGCCCTGGTGCCTGCAGGCGGCGGCGCGACGCGACGCGGGGGCTGACGGCACTGTTGGGGCTTGCGGAACCACCTCGGGGGCCCGGGTGGGGGGGCAGGGCGGCGTGGAGTACGGCGGGGCGGGGCGGGGCGGGGCGGGGCGGGGGGGGGCGGTGCGCGGCTAGCCTCCCTACCTGCCACCCTGATAAGGCACGAAGGGAGGCGTGTGGTCAGCGGGGTAGTTGTCTGTACAGTACTTCGTGCCTAGGCCGCCACAGCCAGCCACGGCCCACGTGCCGAAGCCGGCCTTCCCGCCACCCACGCCAGGCCCGCCAGGCCCGCCAGGTGAAAGTCCTTGCTTTGAGCTCCGTTCCCTCTTCCTCTCCCTCTTTATCTCTCTCTCTATTTTTTTTTTTGACGAGTCGCGCCGTGGGTGGGAAATGGATGGCCCGCCGAGCAAAGCGTATTAAAAGTAACGAGGCTAGCGTAATCGAGGCGGGCATGTAAATGGGGACGCTCGGCTAGGTCGTGCCGTTTGGGGCGACGCTAGGCGACGCGCCGCGAGGGCTTGGGTGGCGGCCTCGTGGCGGCCTCGTAGTGGCCTCGTGGCGGCCTCGTAGTGGCCTCGTGGCGGCCTCGTAGTGGCCTCGTGGCGGCCTCGGTGGCGGCGGCGCGCAGATGAGGGTGGGAATCGTCAGGGACTTCCGCAAGCCGACGGCTGGCTGGGCGGATATGAACGCACGTACACACACACACCCACACAAACACGCGCGCGCACACACGCACACACACACACTGCCGCGAGGAGGGAAAAAAAATTCAAATCTCGCGCGGGGCGTCGACGGCCGTAGGTTGTTGATTTTCATGTCCAGAGGCGAGGAAAGCTTGATTGCTTGTCGTGCTTAATAAGGCAAGGGGCAAAAGTGGGAGGGGGACACGTAAGACGGTGTTGATTTAGTGCGACACCTCGGCATGATTAGCCCGGCGGCACGAAACACTTAGCACGTTCCGGGCGACACGCCGCGCCGCGCTATCGCCGGCAAAACCAACACCGCCACATTCCAGCCAACTTTGCTTCGCGTCCGCGTCGCACCGGGCCGCGGCGCCACGGGGCTGGCTGGGCGGCACGAGTTTAGGGACGCTTCGAGCTCTACAGTCCTCCAACGGAGGAATTGAACGAATCGAAAGGCAAAATGCTTCAGCGAATACATAAGAAATATTGCACATTGTTACTCGATACTACCACATGCAGTGAACACAAGACTGAGTAACTCCCACCACCACCACCACGACCACCACCGCCACCACAGCCAGCCGCTTCCGTGCGTTTTTCCGGGCGGCGCCCATGCCCCCCCCCCCCCCCCCAGGGCCACGGCCAGGGCCACCTCCATAAAGAGGATCACACGAACGCCATAACGCATAAATCGTTTCAGTCCCGCGGGCCGTGCATCACCGCCACACACGCCGCCACCAAGAACCCCCCCGCGCTAACGAGAGACCGTTTTGCACCTGAGCGCGCGGCCGGGTTGCAGTCGGCCTGGTGAGGCACTCCGAGACGTCGCGAGCACCCCGACGGCTCGCTGCAGGCGCCCCGGCCTGATGCTGCTTCCGGGTGCCGGAATGCCCCTCCACCCCTCCGGTGTTCGCCCGGAAAGAAAGGGAGCGCCTTAAGGCCGCCTGATGGCTCATTCCGGCGTCTAATTAACGGGGGTCACGTGACTGGCACTGTCGCTGTCTCTCTCGCACCTGCAGGGGACGTCCTATGAGTGCGAGAGAGGCAGCGCGACGAAAAAGAGTCTCGGTAGTCTGCAGCCGGTAATTAAGCGGTATCCGAAGGCATAGTTCGCCGACACTCCGGGAGGCCCCACCCGCCCGGCCTGACTCGCTCAAGGGCCGTCGGGGCGTCCGCCGCTTCCGGTGCTTCCGGTACTTCCGGCTCCGGGCTGGAGAGAGGCAGTACCGGAAACGGGGAGGACGGCAAAGAGGCGCAGTAAAAAGTGGTGCAACTTTGCAGCGCGGCGCCGGAAAATGCAGCGGCCTACTTGCCGCGTACTGCATGCAAGAGGAACGTCCAACTTCGGGCGGGGAGGAATGCATACTAAACAGCGCAGGTGTCAACGACACCCGAAAACGGCAAGTGACAGTACAAAACGAATATAGACTAAATTTAAAAGGGCATTGAACCAGCGCGTGAAACACACATGACTCTCACCGCTCGCGGAGATCCCGAAGTAGACTTTCTGTCGCGTTGGCACTCCCTGGCGCTGTTACTGCGGGACAATGTAGGACCTTTTTGACTACTTTGGGCCCGGGCCGGTTTACGAGGCTTTCGCTTCGGAATTTACGGCGTTCTTTTTACAGTGCAGGCGGCAGGTGGAGCCAGTGGCGCCGAGCACGGCGGGGGCGACACAAGGCCTGCGCTGCGAGCGGGGGGCAACATCAACATAAACAACAACACAAACACCAACTCCTCCAAGACCCCCTGCTTCCTATCGGAAAGCCAGGTGCCGAGTCCTTCGCGCAAAGGGGGCCTGCGGAGCTCACTGCCTGGGGCGGCCTGGGGCGGCCTGGGGCGGCCTGGGGCTGCTGCAGCCAGGGCTCCGTAACGTACCGTAACGCGGGTACGTTACAAAATTTGGCTGGTACCGTATCGTTTGATACACGGTTCGTTACGTTTTTGTACCGTGGACCAATTCATCCTCAGTAACGGTTCGGTTACAAACTGTAACGTTACGCTTAAACGTTACCTCAGTAGCGTTACAAATTTTGTCACGATCCGTTACATTTTTGACGCCGCGTTACGTTACAGTACCCGTTCCACCTGTGTACCATAGAGGGATACCGTAAGATGTTCAGTTACCTTTTGGAACGTTACGTATACCGTAACGGGAACTGCTTATGCTTGGGTACGTTACAAACCCCAGCCCCTCGACCGCCCCCCCTCCAAAAAAATTTCACAAAGACACACAAATGTTGAGATTGAATGAGTTGTTGAGTGCGTTTTTTAGCAGTTTGAAGATAGTAGAGATGGTCGGCCAATGACCAACCGAAGGACCACTGCAGCCGCGGTGACTCGGGCCAGACCTGAGATCAGGATGCAACAACATACTGTGTTCCCCCCGCCCTCCCGTCTGGTGGACATGGGGCGTCGCATTGAACGGGACTCCCGCGCCCGCCACAGTAACCCGCCCGGACCTAGTCAAAATGACAAAGAACTTACAAACGCGAGGCAAGCCCCGCGTCATGGCGCGCACGCCATCTAGCGGCTGGCTCGGGGCGGCGGCAATTCACCAAGTTAGCTTCTCGATGGCGCCCGGTACGGAGGGAGTTGGCTGAAAATCGTCTGCACTCGGTCAGAAGGTCTTCGAGCGAAGTCAAGTCTGAGACGGCGCAAAGAGCATAACAAGACGGCTGCTCGACGGTTTTGAGACGACTTTGAGACGGGAGCCAAACAGAAACAGCGTGAGCGGCGGGCGCGTCCGTGTCTTTTTCTCGTCGCAAAGTGGTCTGCGACTTTATTTATTCGAAATAAAGACGAGAAGCAGACATGCGGTTGAGAAGTTGAGACGGCAATGGGTCCACAGCGAGGAAAACGACGCGGCGGACGAAAACAAACCGCTCGAGAATCGATCCCCAGACCTTTCGCCTGAGATACCGGTGCTCGAAGCCGCAGGGCCAGAGCGACGTCTGAGAGAGGTGTGGTCTAGTAGAGTGTCATTCTGCCGGCGCGCTCCGAACTCAGCCCTGCTGCGGCCAGCTGGCTGAACGGGCCAGAGTCCAGAGTCCAGCGGGCGGGCCCGTCGCCGCCGTCGCAAATCCGTCGCGAACAGCAGACGAGGTGCGGCGTTGCGATGTCGCCCTCATGGGAGACGGCAACACTGCTGGCCGAGCCAAATATCTTCTCCACTGTCGTAACAAAATAGCGTGAGCTTTTCTCTCCACCGAGGAAATGTTGTAGCTACTTCGGTAGCGGCTCGCGCCCAGATTCGTCTGGTTCGTGGTTCGGGCCCGTGGCGGGGTAAGATTTTGACCACGTCACTATGGTGGAAGGGGAAATTTATGGGAGAAGTGGGCAAGGGTAACAGTGGCGAGGATGGGGGATCGGAGGTGCAACAGTCTCATTTTCACAATTTTGGGCATTGCTGGAGTAACGTTACATTTCCGTTCCAAACGTGACCGTTCAATGAGTTCCAGCTGGAACGGTTCCGCGTAACGTACCGCAGGGTTAAACCAATCGTTGATAACGTTACTTCTGGGAGATAAGGGTATTGTACCGGTACCACGGCGTCCCGAGAGCTTTGATACTTTTCCCGTAACGTTACAGAACTACCTTTTTCACCGGGTACGTTATGCGTAACGTAACGATGGTTGCTTTGGAACTTGGTCTAAAACTTGTAACGTACCGGGTAACTGATGAAAAGTAACGACAGTTTTGTGACGTTACGGTGCCCTGGCTGCAGCGACAAAAGAAGGAGGAGGCGAAGTAAGCCGAGCCACGCCGCCCGATAACGAATCTCGAGCCATCGACGGCGAGGTGCTTGACGACGGCGGCGGCCTTGGGTCCCACCAGTGTGGGCCGCCACCCCCGCCGAGGACAACGTGCTCACGCACGTTCCTATATGGCCGGCCGTAGACTTGCAAAAGAAAATGAATGGTGCGATTATGTAAAATAGGGCCCGCCCTCCGTCTCTGTGTCTCCCCAACCCTCGCGCTCCGGGCCCCGCCAGTGTAGCCAAGGACACGCGTGGATCCGCGCACGCAAGGCCGGGAAGTCGGGAACTTTGGCACGCCCCAAAAGTGTGACCGAGACAAGACAAGGTCTGCCCTGCAGGGGCGGAATTGGCTCGCCTCGCTTGTTAGAACGAATCTGTGCCGCATGGCGGGGTCCTTAATACAGCGGCGGGGCTCTGCCGGCCCGGCTGACTCTGTGTCTGACTGGCTGACCCAGAAAAGTCAGTATTATTGCCGTCGTTTGGACCGCGCGACCCGTGTCAGGCTGTCAGGCTGTCAGGGTGCCGGGGTGCCAGTCGGGGTGTCGCGTGGTGTGGCGGCCGGTGACACGGGTCCACCGGCCTGCCGGCCACCGTGGCAAACACTGCGTCCCGTCCCGCTCGTCCCGACCGTCCTCGTTAGGCCCACCCTTTATTGACCATCAAAGGGACCTTCGGGTGGAGCGGGAGCGGGCCATGATTCCCTCCTCGATCGTAGCCGTGACGCAGCTAGCGCGGCTACAGCAGCGCAGAGTTACTGGCGGGCCATGCAGCAATGCAGGGCCGCGCTGAGCGGGCAGCACGTCCCGGGGATGGCGGAGAAGGCCCGCAAGCCGGCAGGGAGGAAGGCCTCCGCGTTCGCCTTGTGAATAATTCCCTGCGGGCCGCTTCCGAGCGGTGCGCCTACGCCCCGCGGGTCGCTCCACGAGTGCGAGAGAGACAGAGCGGCGAGAGGCTCGTTCGGAATCAGCCCGCTGCCCCTCCGTTCGGAGATAACTCAAAGCGTGTCCGACTAAACAGGGCATCATTAGCCAGCCAGCGCCGGGGCGGGCCGGGTAAGGAGCGCCAGTGCCCCCCGAGGGGTCCCGAGGGGCCCCAAGGGGTCCGAGATCACGACGGCGAGGACGACATGCAGGAGTCCGCTGCAGAGGTCGGCGCAGGACAGTCAGATGCAGTTCCGCGCCATGTGTTGCTCCCCCTTATGCAGATGCCACCACCTCACCCACACACCCCCACGGAACACACATGCACACAAACACACACACAAATAGACACACGCGCGCGCACGGCGAGCTAGTTGGGGAGTTTGCCCAGGAAGTTAAAGCGCGGCGGGGGCGCGGTCCTCATTTTTAGCAGGCCGCCCGCCCCGTCTGCCTGCCCTGGCTGGCGGCTGGGTCACAAACTTCTAACGGGCGTAAGTACGCGGGCGGGTCGAGAACAGACGAGCCACCGCGCCGGCGCTACACCCAAAACAGTCGCATCTTGAACAAAGATAATGTACTTTCGAAATAAGTGACCACTTAAAACGTTGAAGTCAGCATTTCGAGTTCAAGGGACGACTTTTTTCGGGATGTAGGTCACGGGAGAGAAGACCGGGATGAAGGTCAAAAGGTGACGAGGAAGAGGTGGCTTGGGATCGAAATTGAGTGGGCCAGGCCGGGAGCACGTCGAGGCCAACCTAGAGGCCAACCTAGAGGCCAACCAGGCCGCCAGCGTGCCGCGTTCCACCGATCCGTTCCACCTTGGCGGCGGGGCGGCGGGGCGGCCCCGACTCCCTGACGGGGTGCATGTGCCGGAAGCACTCCGGGGCTGCCTACCACGCCGACGTACTCCGTGAGGCGCTCGCGGCGAGGTGCAGCAGGCCTTCGAAAAAGTGCTTTCGCCGCTCTGTCTCTCTCGCAGGTCTGGAGCGTCCCGTGCGAGAGAGACAAAGCCGAGTTCGGAACCAGACTTGAGGGCGATGCGCGGCTGCCTTTCGTGACGGATCGAAAGGCCGAATCGAAAGGCGAAAGGCGAAGGCACGACGGGCGCTTCATATTCTCTCGGTTGCCGCAAACGCCGTTCCTGGGCCTGGGCCTGGGCCTGGGCCGCCTTGGCTTGGCCCGCCTGGCCCGGACGGCCGCGTGTGGCGTCGGCTTTTGACTGACGGGATGATGGCTGTTCCGTGTCCACCGGCAGTTGAGCCCCGGCGGCCCTCACACACACGGTGTCTATCGGAGGGGCCGCGCCAAGCGTCTCTCCGCCGTCTGGTCTCTTTCTTTCTGCCTCATACACAGGCAGACAGACAGACACACTCACACAGAGCAGAGAGCGCAGCAGCGCCGCGGCGGAACGATTCATGCAAATAATAAAAATATACGGCCGTATCCGTGCGGCCCGCGGGGCGGGTCTGGCTGGGCGGGTCTGGGCGGGTCGCGCCGCGCCACGCCGTCCCGACAAAAGCGGAGCGATCGAGTCGGAGCCAAAGCAGCACACTGATTCCGAGAGTCGTTTTCGTCGCGATGTCTCTCTTTCACTCACGGGGGCGTCCAGTGGAGGTGCGAGGGAGCACAGACAGAGTCGAAAACGACTCTCAGTCTGCAGGGCGCTCCACTTTTAAAACTATCCGTGGGGACGCACTTGGCGCTGCGCCGCTCCGCCGTCCGGCGGCAGGACGTCTAGCTCGAGCAGGACGGTAACGACCGCACGTCGAGCGAGGCGGGGCGGGGGACGGCCAGGTAAGCGCGCGCGAGGGCCAACTTAAATTGAACGACTCGAGACACGCCGCGCCCTGGGCCGTGCTCTCCGTTTAAAATGCTAAGGAGCGCGTTCTTTGGAAGGCGCCACCGCCGCCGCTCCACTTCCGGTCGGCTGGGCCGGAGGGGCCCGCCCCGCCCCGCCGCTCCACTAGGCTTTGACGCGGGCCTATCGGGCCACACCCGAAGCAGCTCATTAGTTACTCGATGGGACTAACTGCCCCTCGTTCACAGTCGACTTCCCGGACTAAATCGGTCCTTCAAGTTTCCAGTGCGCGACGACGTGTTCGCGCTCCGCCATCAACGCGCGCCATCGGCGTGCTCGACGACATGCAGGGCCTCAATTCGGACGGGCGTCGTCGGCGTCCTCGTCGTGCTCCGGCGGCCCAGCGCCGCAGCCTTGGTATTGGGATCAGTACGGGCAACATTAAATCATATCCAGTGAGTGCGCCCTGCTCCGGCGCTCCGGCGCGCTGAGAGCTTTGCCAGGGCCCCGCCGCGCGGCGCCACCGCCCGGCCCGAGCTGGCAGCCACTGGCGGCCACTGGCAGCCACTGGCACCACGCGTAGGTACCGCCCCTCCACCGCCCCTCCACGGCCCACGCCCTGGATGCGGGCCAGAACGGCCGGGACGGCCGGGACGGCCGGCACGGCCACGAAGAATGGGACGAAAGGAGTTAGGGCCCCGGACTTATTTTCAAAGAGTGTTTCCAGAATATTTTGGCGGCAGGACGACAGGTCGTCTCCCATTTCGCGTCCCCATTTGCATAGCACCTTCATTAGCATGGCCGACACCGGACAGCCCCGCCCGGCCCGCGGGGTGTCGTCCAATCTCAGGTGGGAGAATCGGGGAGGAAGCGGCAACGGGCGAGGCTGTCCTGGCCTGGCCTGTCCCTGCCGGGCCGTCTAGTTGGAGAGACAAACACGGCGACCTTGGCCGCAGACTCCGCCACACGTTAACAGGCGGCTCGACAGCAGTACAGCAGTACGGCCCGCGCTTTGAATATTCAACAAAGGCAATTGTTTTCACCCGGAGCCGCAAGCAGCGCGAGCAGCCAGCCCGGCAGCCAGCCCAGCAGCCAGCCCGGCAGCCAGCCCGGCAGCCAGCCCGGCAGCCAGCCCGGCCCCAGAAGGGACACGCGCCACTCTGCCGAGCAGACGACTTGCTCGCAAACGCCGTGCGGCGCGCGCCGAGTTTCCCCCTTGACGTACTTGACGTGGTTCCGTGCCAGCCGGCGGAAGCGAGTGGGGGCGCGCATGGAACGGCAGACCCGTGCGCACCTGCCCCACGCCCCGCCACCTTCAGTTTTCATTTCCCATTTCGCGACGCAACTGGGAGCCCCACTTAGCGGCGGCACGGCATAACTGGGTACTGCACCGGGTACTGCACCTGCACCGGGAACTGTACCGGGTACTGTACCGGGTACTGCTGGAGGCAGGAGGCTCCCCCGCCCACGCCACGCACGAACAATAGCGGTGTCCCATGACTGCGCGTGCCGCCGCGTGCGGCTTGAGCCTACCGAGCCGAGCCAAGCCCCGATGGGCCGCTTCATATCCGGCTGCGGTAAAGCCCGCCGTGCCCGGCCCTGCCCCACTTCGACGGCCCCATACATCTTTAGAAACTACCCCCGCCCCCCGGGCCCCTCACCCGTTCCGCCAATTCTTGCAGACCTCATCTGGCTGCCGCGCTGCGGCCGCCGCGGCGCACCTCGCCGCAAAGTTCGACCTCTCCAAGTACCTCTCGCTTCCTTTTTTTTTGCTCCCACGCCAAGTCCCAAGCCCCCGCGAAGCCGGGCGGGAAGCCCGCGCGAAGCCCCGGCGCTTTCTTGCACTTGCCCCCATTTATTAATCCCGGTGGAGCCCGGCGGAGCCACCATGGCCGCCACCAAGCGCTGCGAGAGCCAAGCGCGACGCCAAGCGCGGCCCGAGTCACTTGGCAATCAGGTTCTTCGGTGACTTTGGAACAAGCCGGGAGTGCAGACGTAATGGAGTCACCCGGCCTACCTCGTCGTCTTCCTCCCTAGTCCCTCCCCTCCCCTCCCCCCCCTCCCCTCCGCGCTCGCCTCGCACTTCCTCCAGAAAACTCGGCACCGCAGTGTTGCCGCCGTCGCCGCTCCCCCGACGGCCATGCACCACGCGCAGCGGAAATAAGGCCGCACGGCGACTCGCCACACTGCGAGAAAAGGCTCACTTGACTCGAAAAAAAAAAGACAGTCCGAATTTTCTGAACGCAACAGCGGCGCAAACCACAGGGTATGATAGGAAATTAAATTTAAAAATGAAGATGCCTTCGGTAAAGAGGTCCCAACGCTCGCCGTTTAGGTAGGCATCTTTCCTGGCGTTGCGTGAACGGCTCAGCGCCTTGTTAGCAGTGTGGTGGGGGCGGGGTGAGGCCCGGTGACAGTGAAGCTGCCTAGCGCCAGCTGCCTGGCTGAGGCCGCCGAGGCCCTCCTCCGTGACGGCTGTGTTTGCGGGGAGCACACAGTGGAGCAGAAGACCGGAGGAGGCGGCCAAAATTCTAGACGCGTTTTGAGCTCCAGAGTCGCTAAATGGGACTCGAACAGAGCGAATGGATTGCTCTCCGAACGGGGAATCCATTGGTGGGGGTCACACGTTCGGTTCGAGTGCTGTTTAGCGAATCTGGAGCTCAAAACCCGTCAAGAGTTTTGGCCGCCTCCACGGGTCTTCTGGCCCACTGTGGAGCAGAGCCCGGCAGTGGGCTGCTGCATGCCGTTTGAGCCTGGGACAAATAAAGCGCACTGGTCGGGCTTCCCCGGCACGGCCGCCACCACGGTCGCCAGGGCCCCCGCACGTCGCGGAGCCCCCCACCCCCGCGCCCCCCGTGGGGCTGACTGTCGTGTCGCCGTGCTGCCGTGTCATCGGGTTGGTCGACGTGTCCGCCGTCGTTACTTCGTTACTTGGCGACACGTTCGCGGAAAACACACGGGAAACAAGAAAGTTTGGCGGAACTTTGTGTGGTCAGTCGTAAATTACGCCAAGTGCATAACGATTTGACCTTTCCCAAACACGTTGCGCGAAGCTACACTCACCTTCCAAATCTCGCTCGGGGATTTCCAGAGGCTTCGTATTTTTTCAAAAAGATCTACAAATGTCAAGTCTATTGCACTCACCGGCCGGAAACTCATTCAATATAAAGACCCCAAAGATTCCGGAATTTTTCAAAAATCATAGTTTTTTTTGTTTGTTTTTATAGCACACCAAGGTCTCCGAGAACCTCCACGATTTTTTTTTTCGAAACAGTACACGATGACTGCCCCCACTCTCCGGGTCCACTCCGAGGACGGCCCGCTTTCCGAGGCTGATTTCCGGCCGGCGTTCCCGCTCCGTTTGTCGCCGACACCAGATAGATCCGTTTCCGGGACAGGCCGACGGCCGGGCCACTGGCCGTCTCGTCCGCCCGATTGGCAGCAGGACCGAACCCGACGCCCGCCCCGCCCCGCCCCGCCCCGCCCCGCCCGCTGCCAGACACGGCCTTGCAACATTTATGAACCAATCTTGAGGTTTCTCCTTCCACTCAATTATTTATCGCCGCGTCATGGCCGGGCTGCAAACTGGCCCGCCAGGTAGAGAGAGAGAGAGAGAGAGAGAGAGAGAGAGAGAGAGAGAGAGAGAGAGAGAGAGAGAGAGAGAGAGAGAGAGAGAGAAGGGGGAGAGGAAGAGTGAGAGACTGGCGTGCTGGTCTGGCTGGGCGCGGCGTTGGAGAGCGCCTGCGGCCAAGCGGATAGGCAACGGCAACGCACGCCGGGCGGCACCTTGCCTACCTCGCAGGCGCTCTGTCTCTGCCTCGCCGCGCACGGCACAGCCACACTCACCGTAACACTGACACACTGTCTCTCTCCCTCTCTCAGAGTCACTCACTCACTCACACTCACACGCACACGCACACACACGGCGCTGGTCCCAATGCTCGCCAAGCACGTCATGAATGTTAATGTCAGCGCGTCGGGTGGCGTGGCGGCGCGGCGGCGCGGCGGTCCCGGCTGGCTGCTGCAGCACTGCAACCCGCGGCCCTCGCGCGTCAAGCCGACAAAGTAGCGCAAGCTCGCAGACGACACACAGCAGTCGGATTCCGGGAGTCGCTTTCGTCGCGCTCTCTCTCTCGCTTGGACGCGTTGGGGAACGCCCCATGAGTGCGAGAGAGACAGCGACGAAAACGACTCCCGGAAACAGACTGCAGTGGCACAGTGCGCGAGAGGACGGGACAAACCGACGGGCTCTCCTTCATCCCGGCGAGGCGCACCGAGGCAGCAGCAGCAGCCAGTGTCTGTCTGACTGGGGAGGGGGCGGGGGAACTGCGGCCTCTTGCACTTCGGTTTGATTAGGGAAAGGATGGCAATTACTTTGCCGTGTCTGTCGCTGCCGCGCCCTATCGGGAGTTTGTTCTCGCTGCAGCAGGAAGAGAGAACGATAGAGAGAGACAGAGACAGGGAGAGGGCGCCGACAGCGCCCTGGAAACCATTCAATATTGGCTCCGAGAGAGAAAAGGAGGGAAAAAAGAGGAGGACGACGAGGAGGAGAGATGTTTTGTTGTCCAGCTGCCGCGCTGCCGCCGCCGTCTTTTGTCCGACCGGACGGCCATCGCATCGCGCGCATAAAAAAGTCATCAGCGGGAAGGACAAGGTGGCAGGCAACAAGTCCACTACGTATTCATGCGGTCATTTGGCGTGTCGGGCTGACGGCGGCGGTGCGTGGCGTGGCGTGGCGGCGGCGTCGCCTGTCACTCGACGGCGACCTTGAGCACACAAGGCCTCGGACAACCGGCGGGGCGGCGCGCGGGCCGCGGACGACCGCGTCCGACCGGGTCACGGACGGCGGCGACCCTCGTCAGGTGGGCCACGCCATGGCGAGCGACGCTGTGACTGGCGGCCCTCATTTAAGATTTTGTCGGTGTGTGTGTGTGTGTGTGTGTGTGTGTGTGTGTGTGTGTGTGTGTGTGTAGGTGTGAGTGTGTTTGTAGGAGTGTGTGTGTCGGTAATTGGGTTACGGCCTTAAAAGTTTCGTGTGTCGGCCTTTGGTGAGGGATGAAGAGAGGGAGAGAGAGAAAAGGCTTTGGGAGCCACCGTCCGTCGGTTCCGTCCGTGCCTTCGTGTGACAGCTGTCAGACAGCGGTGTGGGTCTACGGTTCGCCACTGCCACCCGACTGTGGGGTTGCCAGCAGTCCAGACACGTCGTGCACTGTGCGGGTTGCCTAACGGTGCTCGAGGGGTCCAGCACGTTAGTCCACTGCGAGTACATCGCTGACTTCCTGGTTGGACTTTCATTCCCAAATTCGCATCCTCTGTCTTTCCCAGGCTTTCTGATCAGCCTGGTGGTAGTTCACGACTCGGCCGCGGCGACGCGACGCGACGGCCGGGCGGCGGCGCCACCCCGCACTCAGCGCGGCGTCTCCGCGGCCCGCCCCCGGCCCGCCCCGGCCCGCCCCGCGCACGTGGCGGACATACCCCGCGCGGAGTATCGCCGCGGCGGGCCGCTCCACGCCGCTCCGCGCGCCCTCTGCCGGCGACACTCCGCGTCCCGCGCTGTTCGCCGGGGCGCCGCAGGGGGGCGCGAGCGTCCACGACCGGCGCCGGCGCCCAGGGCCGTGTTTACGCCGTCCGCGTGGTCCGAGTCCGCCGCGCGCCGCTCTCGCTTCGCCTCCGACCCCAAGGATCCGGATGCCGCAACAACGCACCGTCACTCCACCCGAAAACGAGGACGGCAACCGATAACGACAGCGAAAGACAAAGGCGCAGTCTGACGGAGTGTCAAAACGCGAGCCCCCCGGGCCACGGCCTTTGTGGCCCCGTCGGCGTCCTGGTCGTCGCCCTGGTCGGCTTGGTCGTCGCCGCGGATGACTCAAGTCGACCATAAAAGCCGCAGCGCGATAAAAGTGTTTAATTATCCATTGGCGGCGCGGGCGAGGCGGGCGAGGCAGGCGGCGCCTTTGGCATCACTGGCGCTGTCACCGCACGCGCGCCGCACCGACCGCCAACTCGCGGCGCGGCGATGCCTGCCCTATCGCCCCGATACAAGAGCGATAATGACGGAGCACCCCCCCCCCCTGAACCCCGGCGGCAGCGCGGGACGCCCCTCGCGTGCGAGAGAGACAGAGTGACGACCCGGCTCCGCCTGCTGGTCCCAGCGACCCGCCGCCCGGGGCGCACCTTTGCATGTCTCCGCCGTCGGCCCGTCAAACACCATTCAGCGCGCCTAACCATCCATGAATCCATCTAGCGCTGGTGGCGAAGGCCGTGGGGTTGCCATGCCGGGTCGGCGCCGACACCACTGCCAACAGCGCCGCGCCAGGCCACTGCATAAATTATCAAACTCTGATCAAAATTCACGACGGAGTATGATGGGCCGGAGTGTGGCTGCCTGCCTGCCATTCAAGCGCGCGTGGCGAACACAATCACGGTGCAAAGCAAGCGGCGCTAGTGCTGCCGACGCCCCACGTACCAGCAAACACGGCATGAAGCACGTGTTTCGGCATCTTTAGAGTGCAATATCATTGTGCTTGGAATTATTTCCAGTCACCATTTCTGGTAGGTCAGCTGAGAGGTGGGGTGGTCGAACTGACACACTCATTCTCTTTCGCTACCGGGGTACGTCGCCGGGCCGACGGACTGCATTTCGAAGGAACAGCACAGCCCTAGCAGCGCCGGACAGAACATGGCCGGAGTGATTTAGATTCCTCTCATTTAATCACGGCCCCTCGCCAAGTTTAGACCGCAGCGGGCCGAAAACGAAACGAGGAAACCGCGGAGCGTCGCCGCAGCACTTCCCCGCAGACCGATTCCGAGAGTCACTGTCTCTCTCGCACTCCCGGGGGCCGTGCCGTGTGGGTGCGAGAGAGACAGAGCGGCTCTCGGACTCAGCCTGCGGCGCTGGCACACTGGCTAACCCCGCCCTGCTTGCGCTGCGTCCCGCGTCCACCGCCAAGTTTCGGCAGGCCCGCCATCAATTGATTGAACCCCGTCGGCGTGCTCCCCGACGTCCCCGTCATCCCCGTCCGCGTCGGCCTGCTGGCGGCACCAAAGGGACGCCGACTGATTCCGAGAGTCGTTTTCGTCGCTCTGTCTCCCTCGCACCCGCACGGAACGCCCAATGAGCGCGAGAGAGACAGAGCGACGAAAACCACCCTCGGAATCAGTCTACTGTCGCGAGCAGGCCGCGGCCGCTAACATTTTATTTCCTATTTTTTTCATGCGCCTTTGTTGTTTTTTCTGATTTACAGTCCAGCTTGCCGTTAAAGCCGCTCCAAACCCCTCTCTGCCGCGCTGCCGCGCCCCGGCCGCGATTTCGGTCCCATTGTGGCGCGGGGTTATGTTTTATCGCAGAGCCGCGGAGCCCCGGTCACCGGACGGTGGCGGCCCGGGGGGAGGGGGGGAGCCGCTCGCGGGGTCTAGTTCATTCATTCCCGTCACGTCATTTCATCATTTTACTCTCTTTTCGCGTCCTTCCCTCTGCATCGATGTATCGAAGTGGCGGCGGTGGCCATGGCCGCCATAGCCGCCCGGGATTCGGTTGCTATCTCAAACATTTCATTTACGCGCCAACGCCTTCATTAGGCCAAACAATCTGTCTCCGCCCTCTCTCTGTCTCTGTTCTTCTCTGGCATCTCCCTGGCTTCTCTGGCTTTCCAACGAGATGCCGCACTCCACGGCTCAGCCCGACATGCGCGCCAAACTTGACGGCGTCGCCATGGCTTCGCTGGGCCGAGCGAACCGAGGAACCGGCGGAACCAAAGGGAACCCAGGACCCGAGCGGATCCGAGGCGAACGGAACGGAGGACGGAGTGGCGGGCTGACTGAGTAACTCAACTTCACCCTTGTCGCGAGGCGACGTCCCCAAGTTGGCTCGGTCCATTGGCGGGATGCGACCCGACTTCTCGGGAAATGCACACAGCAGCTGCACGCGCCGCTATGAGAATAGACAATGGAGTAGTGACGTTTCAGTGATTCTGAATTCGGGAAAGACGCGGAAGTGACGTTGGAGAGACGCTGAAGTGACGAGAGACGTGGAAGTGACGAGGAAGTGACGCGGAAGTGACATGGGAGTGACGTGGGAGTGACGCAGAAGTGACGTGGGAGTGACGCGGAAGTGACTCGGAAGTGACGCGGGAGTGACGCGGAAGTGACGCGGAAGTGACGCGGAAGTGACGCGGAAGTGACTCGGAAGTGACGCGGGAGTGACGCCTGCAGTGCCTCCGCTCGCCGGTTCAATTGGCCTCGTTACCCCTGCCCCCCGACGCGCGCTGACGCGGCAAAAGTAGAGCGAACCGAGAACCGAGCACCGCGCCAGGTAGCGCGGCGCGCAGCGCGGAGAGTCGCTGGGGAAACAAGTCGATCTTCCTCATCAAAGGGCCGCACCGCGCCACGCCGCCACGCATCCAGACACCGACCGACGCGAATAAAAATGAATAAATTAATAGCAACTTTATTTTGCCCCTCCTCGCGCAGCAGCAGCAGCAGGTTGTAACACTTTACTACCCCGCATTACACTCGGGACATAAAGCTCTGCCCGGGCGGGCGACACGGCGGAGCTCGGCGGACTTGTTAATATGTATTGGATGCAGGGGCCTGTCACTAATGGGGAAGAGGGGGCGGGGTGCAGGTAGAAACAGCGGGGGGGGGGCCGCGCCGAAGGGGGTGAAGCGGCCGAAGAAGTGGTTGAGACTTGATCACCGAGCCGCACGCATGCCGAGCGGCAATATAACACCGAGCCGTGCCGCGCCGTGCCGCGCCGCATCGGGGCTCCATATTCGGCCCGTCATTACGAGCCACGCCCCCGCGCCTCCGCGGGGGGCGCAAGGCAAGGGCTCGTCGGGGGGCTCCGCTCCCTCGGCTCAGCGTGGCGGTGTGGCTTATCGCGGGGACGGCTCCCACCTCCACCTGGGCTGGGACTAGCCGACTAGCCTGGCGAGCCTAGCGAAGCCTGGACTAGCGCACTGGCAGCGCATTCCAAGCGGCCCGCCCCGGGGTGTAGGGTGTGAGGCGGCTTCAGAGAGGGATCACTCGGTAATATAATAGCTGGTACTTCCCTTGCCGCCGCGCCGGGCGTAGCGGGGCGTAGCAGGGCGGCCAGGCAGAGCGGGTGGGGTCTCCAGCGCACTCCAGCAGGGCGGGGCGGGGCGGGGTGGGTCAGGTTGGGGCAGGGTTCAAGCGGAGCGCGACGGCGGCGTCGAGGAGCCCCCGCCAGCAGAGCGTCGTTTTCGTCGCTCTGTCTCGCTCGCGCTCATGGAGCGCAGCGTGTAAGGTGCGAGAGAGACGGAGCGACTCTCGGCATCAGTCTACGGACCCCCGGGGAGATGATAACGTAAAGCCGCGGGGATGGGAACACGTGTCGGGCCCGGCCGCCATCCACACTCATTTCCTCGCCGACACCCGCCCCCTTGCAGTGGCGTGGCGTGGCGTGCCGCGCGCGGACAACGAGGCCCCGATTACCCAGTCCGGCGCGGCCAGCTCGTCGCACCGTGTCACGTGCTCTACACGGCGCCCTGCGTGAGCGCAATGAGAAACGTCCGCGTAACCTTTCCGGCTGTCTGTCTGTCTGTCCGTCCGACAGGCCGCCTGCCTGTCAGAGTGGAATCACACGGCCGGCGTGTCGATTGGGGTCGACCTTTCTTTTCTGTTCGTTTGCCGGTGATAGGTTGAAGTCAAGGAAGGGAGGGGGAAGGGGGCGACGACAAAATAGATTCATTACACGGCCGCGAAACCCTCACTGCCACTCCGCCTTCGCCGAGCCTTCGCCTTGGCGGTCGAGCCCTTCTTGTAGGCGGCAAGGCCACAGGTGCCCGCGCGGACGCGCCCCGCCACCGCTCCAGTTTTCCTTTTCCGCCGTTTCTGGGACTGCGGACTTCCAAGTCGCCACGGCCAAAAGGGAAGGACCTCGGAAAATTGATGGGGGGAAAACGTTAACGCTAACATGAAAGCAGGTCATGGAAATGCAAGTTGATTTAATTCTCATCGGGGCTTCGCGTTGAGGTCCGCGGTGCTAGCGTCTGCGCCGGCGACCGACCGGTGCGGTGAACCCCGCGAACCGGTTCGCACCGGAGGCGAGGGAGGGCAGAGGGCTCGGGGGGCGCGTCGCGTCCGAGGCCGTCCACGCCGAGGGAGTCCCCGCAGGCCGATTCCGAGAGTCGTTCTCGTCGCTGTCTCTCTCGCACCCGCACGGGAAGCCCCATGAGTGCGAGAGAGAAGGCAAAGCGACGAACGACTTTCGGAGACGGTCGGCGAGCCTCGCAGTGTCGCTCCCAGCCGAAGCGCCCCGCCCGCAGGTCCGAGCCGAGGGGCCCCGAAGGACCCGCGTTGCGTGCGGCGGCTCGGTCGGCCGGCCGCGGTCACCGCCTTGTTCGGCGCGACAAAAAGCTTCCGTACAACCACTAATTGCGTATTGATTCGGCGCGGCCCGCTCGCCCGCTCCGCCTTCGCCAGGAACATCATCGCCGGCAAAAATAACGGCCTCCCCCCCCCCCTTTTTCCCGCTGCCCCTGGGAGCAATCCGGGCGAGGGGAGGAAGGGAAATTGAAGGAGTGGCCGTTTGGCGCGAGGCGGCGCGATCGGACGCGCGGCGATCGTAGCAGCAGCCATGTTTTATGTTTAAAATAAAAGCGCCGCGGGCGAGGAGAAGCGAAGCAGGCACGGCGCATCCCTCGCGGCAAGATTGCTGCCCGGAGAAAAACAAAGTGGGCCAGTCAAAACAGCTCGAGATGACGCGTTCAGTGGGGTCCGTTTTACTCGCGGAAATGGGCCAGAATTTGGACGCCTCGTTTCGAGGTCGCGTTGACGTCATCCTGGCCGGGACGGTGCGGGCCTCGCGTGCCTCCTCCGAGGCGCCTTGCTGCGCCTTGCGCAAGGCGGTGTGCGATGGCTTCACCTTCGCCGCAAATTGGATCAGTATGTCATACGCACCCCGCCCGCACCCCGCCTCCCCCGCGATCTAACAGGTATTTCTGACCAATCAGCCAGCTAATTCCTCCCCCACCCCTCCCCCACCGCGCGGCCCGGCCCACGGCGTCATGGCACACTCCATCACGGGGTAACTCGAGCCCCGCGACTTCCTCGGCGGGCTTAGCGGGCTGGGCGGGCTGGCGGCGCCGCGGCCGGGTCATCCGATGATGACGGCACAGACTGATACACCCCCCCCCCTTCTCCTTCGGCACTTTCTCCTCGACACCGTTAAAATGTCACAGAAAGGGTGTGCCCGCGCCGAGACGGGCCGGGCGGCGTGCGCTGGGACCCGCCGCTACCGAGGCCGCCGACGACGTACGGTGGCGTGGGCGGGTCAGGTCGGAGGGGAGGGGAGGGGGCAACTTTTGGCCCCGGTAAAATGTCGCCGGCTGGCGGAACCAGTGCGAGAACGGCTGGCGGCCTATGGCGGCCGCGGGGAGGACAGGGAAGACAGAATGGAAATGGACTGCACGGGCTCCTCACTCACTGTTACCTCCTCGGGCGAAATCCCGCTCTCGGAAGCCAGCCGCCGCCATCCCGTGCGCTGCGCCGCCGCCGCCAAGCCCCGCCTCATCCAGCACGCTTCTTTGAGCGGCTGAGACTTTTCCAACATTATTCTCCAGCGCGGGGAGCGCGCGACGCGGTGTGCGGCGAGGCACGGCACGGCACGGCGCAGAGGAAAGACGCAGCCGTCACGGTGAAGCCCATCCCGTCGGACTCCACTGTTGGACTCAACTTACTTTCGCGTTGCGGGCTCCTCCTTCCCCCCACCCCTCACCCCCCACCCGGGGCCTCGCCACGGCCAACCAAGTTTTTGAAGGCCGGGCCTAACTAACCTACCGGAAGGAGCGGTGCAAAGCACAAACGAAATGCTTTACAAGGCTGCGGTTTCACTTCCGCGAGACGGCCGAAGAAATTGGAAAACTCGTAAGCATCTTCTTCCTTCCTGGCTGCCGCCGCTGTCGCTGCTGCTGCTGCTGCTGCTGCGCCACTGCTCGCGCGCACATTTCGCTAAGGCCCCTGCGACGTAATGAGAAAAGGGCATGCGAGTGACGACGGCACACTATTCATCCTTTTTCCGCCTCGCGAATAGAGCAGCAGCGGACTGCTTCCGAGAGTCGTTTTCGTCGCGCTGTCTCTCTCGCACTCACGGGGCGTCCCGTATGGGTGCGAGAGAGACAGAGCGACGGAAAGGCGACTCTCGGAATCGGTCTGCAGATCGAAAGAGAAGAAAAGGATGAGACGAACAGGGTCCTCGCTTTCAGTTGTCGCGAAATGTCGCGTCGCGCTCCCATCTCGCGGTGCCTTTCTTACAGGATCAAGGAGCCGAGCAGGCAGCCCGAGCAGGCAGCCCGGCGCACGGAAGTCGGAAGCAAGAAGTCCAGGGCGCCGCGCCATCTAGCCATTTAGCGGTCCGTGACGTGTATGCCAAGCGCGCCGTCGCCGCTGGCTGGCTGACGCGCTGACGCCCTCCCCGATGGAGGCCTTCATCAAGGCGCGGGCCGCTGCCACTGCACTGCGCGGACGCGCTAATGGCCGCAAAGGGCGAAAAGGTCAATAGGAGCGCCGACGCCATGGTCGTGTCGTCGAGTCCGAGGTGCGGGGCACGGCGGCGGGGCACGCCACGGCACTTGTTGTGTTTGTCTGGCCGGCCCGCGGCACGCACTCCAACGCTCATAGACTCGCTTTACGACCGGCCGACTCTCTCGCCGTCTGTCTCGCACTCACAGGCAGGGCCGCTGGGGTGCGAGAGAGACAGAGCGACGGAGAGTCGGCGCGGGAGGCGTCGCGTACTCGTCAAGAGCCGCGCCGCGCCGCGCGCTCGCCGCTCGACTTCCCACACAGTTTACAGTGCGGTCGAACCGAACGCGGCGCGGCGTCGCGACGCCCGCATCGCCGGCCAGGCCGAGGGCGTCGAGGGCCGCGCCGCCAATGGGTCCAATTCCTGCGCGCGGCGCCGCGCCACTGAAAAATTAAAAGGGGCCGCCGCCAAAGGGAGTGCGGGAGGAAGGGAGTCACAGAAAGAAAATTTGGTCTCAAAATGCGTACAGTACACTAGAAAAATTTCCAAAGGCGGCGCGGACGTGGGGAAACGAGTGAACTCGACGTAATCAATCAAAGCTTTGTTTGTGAAAAGAATATTTGTCGGGTGAATCAGCTGGACGGACCGTCGTCGCTGTTGGTCGGAATAAATGTTTTTATTTTGTGGCGCTGCCGATTGTGTCCACACGTCCGCCTGCCGGTTGCCCCTTGTGCTAACACTTCTAATCGAAGCGGGCGTCGGCCGCGCCCTGATTTACGGCCAACTTGAACGAATAAAGTTCTTTCCCCGACAGTGGGGTGGAGGGGGCGTTCGCGGCGAACCAATTTCCCCGATTAGCGTATCTCGCCGCGCGACGCCATTTCGCTTTCCGGCTTCGGTCGCGGATCCCGATAACCAGACGCGCGGGCGAGTCGGCGGCAGTGTAGTAGCAGCGCCCCACTCCGCAAAAGCGAAATTTCGAGTCAAAAGCGCGGCGAACCGCGCGGCGCGCGGCCCCGAAACACACAGGTCGCAGCATAGGGGGAAACTTTGATGAGGCGTGAAATAGCAGCGGCGCGATGACGCGCCCGCCCCGCCCCGCCCCCGGCAGCACACCGCTAGCACACCGCTAGCGGGGCGTCGATCCTAATCACGTTGGTATGGAAATCCGCGGCGCCAGCGCAACGCGTTGCTTCGCGTTGCTTCGCGTTGCTTGCTGCAGCGGCGTGCTTCTAGGCTTCCAGGAAGGCCGCCACCGCCACGCCACTGCCATCGCGGGGCTGCTGATGGATTGTCTGCATCAGTCGAGGAAGTTAGATTGGGAGAAGGGGCTGCTGCTGTTCCAGGGCTGTTCCAGGGCTGTTCCAGGGCTGTTCCAGGGCTGTTGCAGGGCTTCCGAGAACCCGGCCCGGAGCCCTGCTGGGAGCACAGGAGCCTTGATTGGCCAACCTCGCTGCAGGGCCGCGCGGGGCCGTGTGGGCAATCGACTCGGCCAAGACGAGGACGAGGTGGATGGAGGCGGCCAGGACATTAAAGGACCATTACCGCCACGGACGTGTCCCTGGCGGTGTGCGCGGGGCACCGAGACACCCCCCAGCCCCGCACCACACGTACGGCCCCGACAGCGTGCCGAGCTCGGGGCTCCATTTAACGAAACACCGGATTGTGCGAGGCTCCGTGCTCCGCCTCGTACATACGGTGACGTTACGAACGACGTGTCGCACCGGGAGCAACTTAACAACTTTCAGATTCAATTTCAAAACTTGATTCACCCACGCATAACGCACGGGTCTCTCCGTCGTTCCCGAGACGTTCTCGCAAAGCGGAAAATGTCGCAAGGAGCTCTACGTCGTTGTCCGCCCGGCCGAGGATGTCCTGGCGAAACGAGGTGCGATGTTCCTTCCTGCGGGCCGCCTCCGCGAACAGTGTCTCCGTCTCTCTCGCGGTTTGCGGGCGCCTCGCGTGGGTGCGAGAGAGACGGAGCGGCGAGGTCCTTTCCGCCCGCCACGCCGCGCCACGAGGACGCCGCCAATATCCTTGCCTTTGCTGCCGGGCTGCCTGCCGGTGTTCCCGAGACACGCGGCAAGGAATCCACTCGAGGATTTCCATGAATCCCGCGCATCTCTCCTTCCCTCCCAGGCCGACATCGACCAGTGGAGGGGACGCCGCGCACCGCGCCACGACGACGGCGTCCTCGACAAAAAGAGGAGCGTCTTCTTCAGCCCCGCGCCGACCCGGCCCCGCCCGGCCCGCTCGCTGTTGCAAAAACGTCCCCCTCCGCCGCGCCGTGCCGCGCCGTCCGCGGAATGCAAGCACACGTGGCGCGCACGTGCACCGCGGACAAACTTTCCAGCCGGGCGCCGCGCCGCCGCCACGCCACTACAATACCCCCGTGATGAAGACTCGCCTTTCCGGGCCGCCGCGGCGCAGGCTGGAACGGTCCTCTCGAACTACTCATCTCACCATTGTCTGTGTCTCGCTGCTGCTGGCGGCACACCGTAGGCTGCAGTGCTCCTTCAAGTCCTCCAGCATGCAGTGGCAGCCGCCACAAACGCCCCCCTGCCGCCGCCCCCGTGCCCCAGTGTGACAGGCGGCACCAGGCGGCATGGCGTCGGTCCAGGTCCAGCAGACTGATTCCAAGAGTCATCGTTTTCGTCGCTCTGTCTCTCTCGCACCTACACGGGACGACCCTCGAGTGCGAGAGAGACAGACGGCGTCATGGCCCGGATCCAAGCGGCGCCTCCCGGGCGAGGTAACGCGTGTCGCGATGGATGTCTCCGGATGTCTCGAGGAAACGAAGCGGGAGAAGGGCGGCTGGGAAGCGGGCCGACAACAAGTCCGAGTCCTTGCGGCCCTTGCGGTGTGGCGGTCGCCCGGCCGCACCCTTCACCGCCCAGCAATTTCGTCGTCGCCCCCACCCCTTCCGCCGGCCGGCCTCGCTCTGTCTCTCTCGCACTCATGGCGCGTCGCGTAAGAGCGCGAGAGAGACAGAGCGACGAGCGCACGGCCGGCCTCGGCGCGCGGTTCCGAGAAAGGCCCTCGTTCGTCTGCTGGCCTCATTCCTGATCGCCTCCCGAATGCCCCCTCCCTCGCCTCGAATTCACGCGCGGAGGTCGCCGCCTGATTCGGTCCGTGCTCGCGGGGCGCGGGGCTGTAAGCCGGAGCGGGGCAGGCCGGGCGGTGCGGCACACCGGACACGCAGCGCCACGCAGCGATGCCATGCTGCAGCGGGGGGCTAATCCAACGGCCATTCGTCAACACGGCCTGCAATCTGGGCCGCCGCCACCCGGACCAGGCTGGACCGCACCGCGCACACATTGTTGTAGGGGTGCCAACCGCCCCCGTCGCCCCGGCCGGCCTGGTGGGGCCGCCCGAGCCCCAGCGGCGTGTGCAGACCGCTCCACTCTGCGTGCCCCACTGAACGCCCGCCCGCCCGCCCCGCCACGCCCGCCCAGCCCCGCCCCGCCCGCCCCGCCACGCTCTGTCAATACGGACTTCGCTGTGCCGCGGCTCGGCAATGTGGTGCAAGTGCAAGGCGGTGGCGGCACCGCCCCAAGGGCGGGGCGGGGTGGGGCGGGGTGGGGCGGGGCGGGGTGGGGCGGGCAGCACAGTGCATCAGTCCCCTGGCTGGCTGCGTCGATCCAATTGCTTCGAGGGCTCGCGCACTCACGACATTGAAGCAGCGTGCGGCGGCCTCAGACGAGTGTGTGTCTTGTGTGTTTGAGAGAGACAGACAGCGCGCGTGCCAGTGTGAGAGTGCGATGGCTGCCCCGGGCCGTCCCGCCGCGTCCCGCACGTCCGCCCTGAGAAAGCTGCCGGCCGTGCGGGGCGTGTGATTAAAAGTTGGCGCGCTGCTCAAGTTCTCTCTTGTCTCTCCCTCCCTCTCAGCGAATCCATTTCGAAGATGGCTCTCCTCCCACCTGCGGCCTGGCCGGCCCTGGTCCCGCAGCCCGCACGTACGTGTGGCCGCGGACGAAGCGTCGCTGTCTCTGTCGCACTCGTCGGGACGCCCCGCCGCCCCGCAGCAGTGCGAGAGAGACAGGAAGTGACTCCTCGGAATCGCTCGGCTGGTCGATGGCAGCACGGCCGATGAATTAATTGGAGCCTGTTGTCGCCGCGACCGCGAAAACATGTAGGAAACGTGACGGCCGAGGGCACCCCGCCCCGCCCCGCCCCGCCAAAGGGAACAACTTTCCATCACAAATTCAAGGCTCCGATCGCAATCGCGCCGTGACGTCCAGGCCCCGGGTTCGAATACAGCCAGCTGAGAAGGTTTCCGTCCTCCCTCCACGGGAAGTTAAAACCGACTTTTGGGGATTACTCTGGCCCCCGACCTCTGAATTCAATTTGTTGCCTTTTCATTACGTACTTTGAGTTTTTGAAATAAAAATGAAATCGCATCCATCCGCAAGTCACGACGCGGACGCCACATTACAGGTGTTTTTTTTCTTCAGAATCACACCAAACAGTCTTGTAAACAAATATACTGACGAATGTTACGGACCGCACGACTGGAAAAAAATAAATCAAAAGTACCAACATACCAAAATATCCGAAACTATCACCGTGTCTATGAAGTCAAACTTGTAGAACCAAAGAGATTGTGAATCGATCCTCCTCTTCCCGTTCGTCCTTATAACGTAAGAATAATACAGGGATCTGCATTCATTGCTGGGAATGAGGTTTGATAACGCGGCGGTGCCGGCCTTTCAAAGTTTGTCAGAGTGGAAGCGGGCGTCGAAGGGGGAGGGGGCGCTGGAGGCGGCCTGCTTCAAAGTGGCCAGGCTGAATGCCCTCGACTCGGAACTGTTCGTTCCGACACACGCCGTGAAAGTTCGGGTATTCGTTCGTACAGAAAGGTGAGATGAATGAATATCTGAAACTCCTCGGAGCCATTTCACAAAGGGATGCCCCAGTGGGGATGAGACAGTGATCGATGCTCTTTTGCATGCGAGATTAAAGTGCAGTGCATTCCAGGAGACAGTCCGCCCGGCCCCTTTGACGGCACAGGGAGAGGGAAGAAGAAAGAGAGGGGGAGAGAGAGAGAGCGAGACAGCAGAGAAAAGGGGTGGCCTCGCCCCGCGTCGCCCCGCCAGGCGAGCAGCCTGCAGCACGGTGCCCAGTCCGAGCAATTAGGCACACCGGAAGTGGAATGAGCATCGCATCGACCGGAAACAGCCAACTTCCGTCAGGAGATAAGTTCGCCCTCCTCCTACGGGGACCCTGCAGAGCTGGAAACGGCCTCGCCGGCGCACGCAGCCTAGCCTCGCGCAGCCTCCCCCGACTACAGGTCCATAAACAAAAACAAAAGCAAAAATCCACTTTCCAGCGGACTTGTTGCCCGGGCCACCCGTTCTCGTTGGTGTCGCCGCGTCCCGCAGGATGGCCGCGTGGTCTGGCAGTGTGGGAGCGCCACTTTGCGCAATTTCCAATTCCACGGGCCATTTCTCAGGCCAGGGCCTCGCAGCTTCGGGGCCTCGGATCCCTCATTTCGGCTCGACAAGAAGTAGCACCTAATGTAGGTCAAGAGGGTGCTGCAGTGCGCACCGCGGCCATCCGCGGGAGCCGTTTCCGTCGCTCTGTCTCTCTCGCACTCACGGGGCGCCCCGTATAGGTGCGAGAGAGAGAGACGGCGGCGAAAACGGCTCTCGGAATCGGCCTGCAGGAGACTTAGCCGACGATCCCCTTGGCCGCGGACCGCCGATGTCCGCCACAATGATTCCATTGTCCGGGGCCCCGTCGCCCCGTCGGGGGCCCCGTCAGGCCCGTCCAGTGTGTCTCACTGAAAGCCCGGTCGCTCGGCCTGGCCTGGCGACCCTGGACCGCAGAGAAAACGCCAAATTTGATTGAATCAGAAAAATTCTTCGAACCGACTGAGCGAGAATTTTCAGTGGACCCGCCTTGTCGTATTTCGTCTGATGTCAGTGCAGTGCGCGGGGCGCGGCGCTCCGCCCCGTCCGTTACGTGGTGTAGGAGCGCGCGGCCTCGCCCCACGCTGCCCCAGGCCCCCGGCCCCCGCGGCCCCGGCAGGTATTCCTTGCATGCGCCGAGCCACGCCGGGCCACGCCGAGCGAGGCCGTGACAGCCTTTGTTCTGTATGATTCGTCCCCATTCTTTCACAGGTGCCCTTATATCGAGGAGCGCGCACACTGCGGGGGTGGGGTGCCGGGGAAAGGCAACCCCTCATTTTTTTCAGGGTCGACTCCTCCGGCCAAGCCGAGGCGGGCCGAGGTCTCTGGGCGAAATAACTTGGCCCTTTTTGTCCGGGAAGCCCCTCATCGCGGCCCGTCCCTAGTCCCTACACCGTACAGTGGGCCGGCCACAAGGGAGCCGGCCTCACTTTTAGCAGGGACAGGGCCGTCCCGGGCAGTCCGCCCAACCACCGGCCGATTTCGTCGCTCTGTCTCCCTTGCTCTCACGGCGCGTCCCGCAGGGGAGCGAGAGAGACGGAGCGAAGAAGCGCCGCGGTGACGTCATCCGGCGACCCTTGGGGCCGCCCTGTCATTACCACGCGTTACGTGTCGCGGCGTTACGTCATTTCTGGACAAGGCGCTTCAATTACCCGAATCAAGCGCATAATTGTTTGCGCGGCGAAACAGCTGGAAAGAGATGGGACGGCGGCCACGCCGACGGAATGAACGGACAGAAAACAATGAAAGCGAGACAGAGGAGGAGGAGGAGGGGGAGGCACCACATTTTTATTTGTTTCGACCGCGGCGCGCAACGCGACGGGACGACGCTGCTCGTCCGTCTTCGCTGCGCGCTGGGCGTCACTCTTCCCGCTCCGAATATATACGCCGGCACCGCCGGCACCGCCACGCCGGAGCCCTACAGTGGAGCGCGGCAGCGCGGTGGCGGACGCGCCGCGAAATTGTTTTAGACCGCCAGCCAGCCAGGCAGCCAGCCAGCCAGATAGTCAGCCAGTCTTCCGGGCCATGGCCATGCCAACGACAAGGCCTTGACAGTCCCACCGTCTCCCTAATTCGCTCGTTCATTTCGCGTCGTGGCGGTTCGTTGACCCGGACTGGTTGGCGAGACGGCCCCGCCTGGCCCCGCCTGGCCCCGCCCCTCTCCACCCCTATCGCGGGGCGGCCGCGGCGATGCCGGGGCTGGCGGTGCACGTCGCCGGGGCTCGGGCCGCGCCCACGGGCAGAGCCCCAGCCGGCTGACTCCGAGCGAGAGGCTCGTCGGTCCGTCTCTCTCGCACCCGCAGGGCCCGCAAGGAGCGCCCCGCGAGAGCGACGGAGAGAGAGAGAGAGAGGGCGCCGCTCGGACTCAGCCCGCAGGCCGCCCCAGCCAGGCAATCGATGCCCTCCTAATCGAAAGGTGTGGATAGACAATGTGCGAAACGGCGCGGCGGCGCCAGACACCGACTTGCAGTGCTCGCTGCTCGCGCACAGTGGGCCAGAGGACCGGCGGAGGCGGCCAAAACTCTAGACGCGTTTTGAGCTCCAGAGTCGCCAAACGGGACTCGAGCCGAACGTGTGACCCCACCAATGGATTGCTCTCCGAACGAGGAATCCATTGGTGGGGTCACACGTCTCGTTAGAGCAGCGGTTCCCAACCTTGGGACCCCTCGAAAAAAATTTCGAGGGGTCGCGGCGAGGTGGCTGGGGTCACCTGGGGTCGCGGTGTTTTCCCGGCTGGCCCACACGCCGAGCACTGGCTGCTTAAATGCCGCAAAGTTGATCAAAACGGTCACAAATGTCTGTAAAAGATCGTGTTTTGGGCCGACTTTAAGCATCCACTGCGTCTGATCCGAGGCGGTAAATCGTCCTCCCTCAACGGGCAATTGGTCTTTGGACCTTCCTTTTGCATGCCTTTGTTACGGAGTGTGATTATCTGCCTTAGTTTGGAAGCAGTACTGCCGCAAAGTTGGTCTAAACGGTCACAAATGTCTGTAAAAAAATCGTGTTTTGGGCCGACTTTAAGCATCCACTGCGTCTGATCCGAGGCGGTAAATCGTCCTCCCTCAACGGGCAATTGGTCTTTAGACCTTACCTTAGCATGCCTTTGTTACGGAGTGCGATTATGTGCCTTAGTTTGGGAACAGTTTTGCCGCAAAGTTGATCAAAACGGTCACAAATGTCTGAAAAATCGTGTTTTGATCAACTTTGTGGCAAAACTGCTCCCAAACTAAGGCAGATAATCGCACTCCGTAACAAAGACATGCAAAAGGAAGGTCCAAAGACCAATTGCCCGTTGAGGGAGGACGATTTACCGCCTCGGATCAGACGCAGTAGATGCTTAAAGTCGGCCCAAAACACGATTTTTTAAGACATTTGTGACCGTTTTGATCAACTTTGCGGCAATACTGCTCCCAAACTAAGGCAGATAATCGCACTCCATAACAAAGGCATGCTAAAGGAGGGGTCGCGTGGGGTCGCGAAATTTTTCCTGGGGGTCGCGGAAAGTTTTGGCTACAAATTTGGGGTCGCGAACCGCAAAAGGTTGGGAACCGCTGCGTTAGAGCCATGATCAGCGACTCTGGAGCTCAAAACGCATCTAGAGTTTTGTCCGCCACCACCGGTCTTCTGGCCCACTGTGTCGCGGCGTGCATCCCCGGCGACGACAACCACGCCACTGCAAAGGTGCCGCGTCCGCACCGCGTCATCCTCGCCGCGGTTTTAATCCAGTCGGCCGTTACTCGGCGCTGCCGCGCGCTGCCTGCCGCCAGACGGCGCTGGCGGCGCTAGCGTGCCCTTCATCTCCAATGCAGATGCTTTCCTTTTCCGTTAATTCCGTTAAAACACTTTTATTATTCCCCGCGTGGGTTTCCAGTCCCCAGCGCGCGCAGGCAATCAGAGGGACGCCGTGGACAGGCACACTGCGAAAAGAAACTGGAGGGGAAGGGACCTATTCAGAGCCACCCTCATACGCTAGCTAGGCGCTGCGGCGCTGCGCTACCAGTGTGCCCGCAGGCCGCAGGCATAGACGGCGCACTGCGGGTACGCACGTACTCCGTACACTCCGTACTGCTTGCGACGCGGCCGACCCTGCAGCCTGGAGCAGCCCCACAAAGCCAACCAAAGGACCGACAGCTCGCTCCGGCAGTGCGCCCCGCCTGCGCCACGCCGCCTCGCCGCCACACTACAAAGGCACGCTGCGCCAGCGGCCAGCTCCTCCCTCGGAACGGCGCCTCGCTGCACCACACGCACGGCCACGCTGGAGCGAAGTCACGCTGGAGTCACGCTGGAGTCACGCTGGAGTCACGCTGGAGTAGGGATGTAAAAATACCGGTAAGATTCAAAGTTACGTAAATAACGGTAAAATACGGTATTTTAGGGTATAATTGGGTAAAGCTGTGTTTCGGCTGCGCGTCCCCTCCAATTTAATCTGGCTTTTCCGCTTTCCCGCTTTCGCCAGTATCGGCCGGCAAAAGGAAATTATTTTCTTGCGGCGCTTATTAAGGCGCGGCCATCCCGGCCGAGGCCGTGGCCGGCGTCGTCCTCGCCCGCCGCCACCGCCGCGTCCGCAGTCCCCGTCCCCAACAGGCTCGTTAGCCACCGTCTCGCCTTTCGCCGACGAGTCCCACGGCCTCCACCGGCAGCAACCCCTTCGTCTTGGCCCGCCGCCCCGCCGAGGCCGAGGCCGAGGCCGTGCAGCTCCGCTTGCTTCCGCCCCGCCGGCCGAGGCGACGCGCAACGCGCAGGCCGCAGGAAAGGAAAGCTTCTTATCATCTTTTTCGGCGCACGCCCGCCCAACGTTTCCAAAAGATGATATTATCTTTTTCGGCTCGCGCGCGGCCAACGTTTCGAAACCAATATTATCCTTTTTCGGCCCGCACCCGGGCAACCTTTCAAAAGTATATCATTGCCTTCCTCGGCTCCCGCCGGACCAACGTTTCAAAATTTCTCGCTACCTCTCGGCGCTACCCCTCGCCATACCAGTATGCCGGCCACGGCTTCGGCCAGGGCGTCGCCATGGCAGACTGGCACACTGCGCGGTGCGGCTTCTCATTACCTTCCCGAGACCCTCCCCGTCGACGCCACCCGCCACCACCCCGGCCACGCTATCAGTGTAGCCGCCGCAATTCAGGCTGAAATTTAAATCAAGCATTCAGGCGGCCGGCCGGGCGGGGCGGGGCGCGGAGCCAGTCCCACTGTGCGAGGCGGCCAGGCGGCGTCCGAGGCGAGGCAGACGTGCCACGCGCTTTCGTTGGCGGCCGAGAATGGCGCCGCCCTCTCGGACGCAGCCATCCGCCCCTTGTGTACCTTTGGCCCGGGCGCCACGGCGCGGCGCGCCACCCTGTGCCCGGGGCCGGCCGGGGCCGCGGCGGCCACGCCCTGCGGGTTATTTCGCACGGGCCCGCCGCCGGCCTCCCCTCTCTCTTTCAACGCCGATTATTGGCGTTCGCATACATCCCGGGCCTGCGGGCTGTCTCTCCGCCGTCGCTCTGTCTCTCTCGCACCCCTGCGGACCGCCCCACGAGCGCGAGAGAGACAGAGCGACGACGGGGAGGCAGCCTGCTGGGCCGGACGGCCGGACCCACCGCGGTTGTTCCTTGCGGTGCTCGGCGCCAAAAATCCCCAAAGCCATTGCCGTCCCGTCCTGGCCGCCCCGCTCCCCGCGGTTCCCCGAGAGTGCGGAGTGCGGCGCTGAGCTAAACACTTTGGCGGGCCTCCATTAGCCCAGGGCCGGCCGGACTCGAGAGCAGCGCGGCCACGGCCACATCCCCCGAAATTAAATTCGCCCCGACCGTATCAGATCGCTGACGGCGGCGGAGCCCGGCCACGCAGCAGCAGGCCGATGCCGAACAGTCGTTCCGTCTCTCTCTCGCACGCGAGCGGGTCGCCCTTCGGGTGCGAGAGAGACGGAGCCACTGTTAAGAATCAGCGCTCAGCGGGTCGGGAGCGCCTGCAGGACGACACGGCCGACCTGCCGCACCTACGCGTGCTGCGGGCGGGCCTACCCCGCGCTCGTCAGGCGCTCTTCGCCCGCACACCGCTCGCTCGCCTTTACTCGTTCCCCGAGAGATTGCCGTCTCTCTCTCACTCTCTCGCGCCACGCTAACTGTCTCTCTCTCTCCATTTACCGCGTATACTTTTCCCCGCCACGCGTGCCGCGAATAACCGCCCTGCTCGTCGAACAGACGTGTTCGCGCTTCGCGTTCCGGCGCGCCAAATGTTTGGCGATACGCCGCGCGCCGCCTATCAGTGTATCAGTGGCCGCCGGGCCGCCCCGCCTACAAACGTGGCTGTTTTCGATAAAGCAGGGCAAGCGGGGCAAGCAGGGCATTGCGTTCCCCCGACACACCGTTTGCAGGGCGCACACACACAAACACACACTTTTCCAGTCAAGAGCAGGTAGCAGCGGCCCGCACGTGTGTTGTGTGGAGTAAATGCGCGGGCCCGCAGGCCCGAGTCGTTTTCGTCGCTCCGTCTCTCTCGCACTCACGAGGGAGCGGGGGAAACGCCGCCCGCCCCGCAGCCACCTCGCGAGGGACGGAGACAAAAGCCCGCGGCAAAGTTCCGCCAAGCCGGCAGGGCTCGAGCCGGCCTAGCCCGTGGCCTAGCGGGCCTTGTGGGGGATGAAGCGAACGGGTGGTTACACCGCGCCAATCACTACCGCCGCGCCGACGGCAGCCGACGGCCAAGTGGCCCTTCAAAAAGGGGCGGCGCCATCCCCGCCGCTCCACGGCCGGGGGGGGGGGGGGGGGGGGGGGGACTGTCGTGTTCTGGAGAGAATGGCAAAGCGCGCACACGTCACGGGATGAGTTTGCTCGATCCGGGGGGGGGGGGGGGCTGGCACGGCACACGGCCAGCGGGGTTGGAGGAGTTGCGGGCGCTCAGGGAGTGGTAAGGTCATGGGTCTCGGACTCTCGCCTTTTGGACCGCTCCATCTCGTGCCCGGCCCGGCCTTTTCCAGTGACCCGTATTTCTCTCCCTCTCGTGGCCGACCCGCTCTTAACCCCACCCCCACCCCACCCCAGACGTGCACAACAAACTATAGACAGCATCAGGGGACCCGGCAACACGCTAGTACGCTGGTGCGGCGCAGGGTGTGCCACAAAACCGCAGAGCTCCGCTAGCGGGCGGCGCGCGTGACGTGGCGGGTCGCATTGGGGTGCTCGCTCTTCTGGTTGTTGTTGGCGGTCGTCATGCTGTTGTTGTTGTTGTCGCAGCTGGCGCAAATCCTAGCTATCTCGACGCGGTGAGATTGTCGCGCGCGCTAATCAGGCGGTAGGCCGGCCGCGCCGTCAGCGTTCGGAAAGTGGCGGTCAGTGCATCGTGCGGGGTGGGGGTGGGGGCGGGGCTGCAGTGGGGCAGACAGGCAGACAAGGGACGCTGCTGCCACAAAGCCGACTGGCCGAGTCGGGCGGCTTAGAGCAGCCTGCGCCCTGCAGTGCCCTGCGGTGCCCTGGTGTGGTGGTACGGTGGCGGCGACCCCTGCCGCCACCGCCATGCCGCCATGCCATGGCCGAGCCGGGTCGAGCCGCCCGGACGGTCATTGTTTCTTCATCGATCAATTCCGGCGGATCGGCGCCGGCGGGCGTGCCAGCTGCGGGGCCGCGCCGTCGTCTGGGCTGCTGGCTGCAGAGGGAGGCGGTGCAGGCCGAGACCGAGGAGGGACGAATCAAGGGGGCGGGAAGCACCAGCGAAGCAGCTAACGGCGGCGGGGCGCCTCCAACCGCCTGGGAGGTAGGCAGGCCGCGGGCAGGTGTGTGCGGCGGCGGCCTACCCGCCAGGCTGACGCGCCGTACCGCCACGCCGCGGCCCGGCGCGCTCGGCATCAATATTCGCTTCGGCAATGAGCCTCGCCTCGCCTCGCCTCGCCTCGGGGTCTCAGAGTGTGAGCCAGAACCGGCAGTACAGCGGCCGTCTCCAGTTCCGCCGTTTCCCAGCGCGGCTCTGCGAATAACGCATTCCGGGCGTAACGAACGGCCGGCATGGCGGCGACGGCGGCGTGAACAACGAGTGGCCATTTGTCGCTCTCGTCGGCGTCGGGGTCGGGTCGGGTCGCGGGGGCGGGCGGCGACGTGGCCGCCATTCTGGGCGTCTGCCGTCCCCGCCGCCGTCCCCGCCGTGCCCGTCCCGGCGGTAAAACGCATTTGGTCGCAGCGAAAGGAGGCCTCGCGATCCGGGCCGCAGAGCCGCCGCCGTTGCCGGTGCCCCGACTAGCCGGAACGGGCGCTGAATTCATAAACGGCGAGGCGCTTGCTGGCCGGGGGGCCGGGCCGCGAGGGCGCGGGGCGCTGGGGCGGGAGGGGCCCTCAAAGGGGCACAGCCACTATTGCCGGTGACACGGCGGCAGAGGGCGAGCAGCGCGCGGCGAGAGCGGCAAACCAAGTGGATGACGAGCTGCAGGGGCCGGAACTTGGAGCGATGATCGGGAGGGGAGTTACGGAGACAGCCGCCCGAAAGGTAGCCTCCGCAAGTTCTACAATACTTTGCCCCATCACGCTGGCTGTGGATCCACCACTGCTTGGATTGCCACCACGACCTTCCCTGGACAGCCCCGCCCCCACCCCCGCCCCCACCCCCGCCCCCGGCACGGAGGATGCGCGCGTGGCGTGCCCCTCGAAAGCGCCCGAAGATAAAAGCTGCGCCGAAAAAGCAAGAAATAAAAACACGTCGCGAATGTTGTTTGCTGCAGCCCGGACAGCCCGGACGGGGACGGGGCGAGTGCCAGCGCCATCGCCTACACTGCGAGATGAAAACGAAAACCAAACGACAACGTTGTGTGCACACACCCCGACGCGTCGGAGGGGTTTGGGGTGGGGGCGGGGGCGGGGGCACAGCTCAATGTAAACATTAGCGAGTGGACGGCGGGGAGTGGGGGCCGGGCTGGCCGTGCTGGCTGGGCTGGCTGGGCCAGAGGGACCCGCGCTGACACTGTCATCACTCTGACACACTTGTTGCCATCAATCGATTTTTTTTTCTTGCGGCCCCCGGGGGCGGGGCGAGGCGGGGCTGGGGCGGCCCCCGTTCCGTCTCGTGTTCCCGTCGGCCGACCGACCACGCCGACGACGGCGGAGGCCAAGGCCTGGCCGGCCTGGCCCCGGCGTGGCCAAGCCCCGAGGCCAGCTCCGAGCAGACAGTCGCGCCTCGCCGACGCGTCGGCCAAACGACCAGCGTTAATCCCGCGGCCCAAGGACGCCATCGCCTGCCCCATTTAGCTGTTGGAGCTCCTCGACGTCGTGCACCTCAAGTTCAAGAACGCCCCGACCGCGCGGCGCGCAGCGTCTCAAGGAGTCCCTTTGAGGCGGCGGGCGGCGCAACCCTTCACGTTCGCGGCGCATCCGGCGAGACAGGGTGCTTCAGGCCCGCGGCGCCTGTGGTGGCGCACAGCCCCGCGAAGCGAAACCCGGCGCGAACACTGTCGAACACCCGGTACCCTTCGCGGCGCAGCCGTCAAGACAAAGACCCGCCGCGCGAGGGTACAGTCGCGCAGAGCGAAACACTGAAGTACACTGAAGTGCGATGAGGCGGGCACAGCGAATCCCGCAGTCGACGCCGACGCCGACGCCGCAAGCGTCGCCCTTGTCCACCGAAACCTTTGGCGAGCCACGGCCGGGCCACGGCGGGGCCTCGGCGACCCTCAGGCCGGAACCGGAAGGGAGGGGCGCGTGTCACCACGGCGGTGGCGCCTGCCGGTCGATGCGGCGCCCTCTCAGGAGGTCAGGAAGACGATGAGCGTCTCCGTGACGGATTGACGAGGCCACCGTCGAACCGCCAGACACGCACACACGAAGACACGCACCCGGAGGCAGCGCCAGAGGGTCCTCCCGGGAGTCACTCTGTATCCCTCGCACCCACACGGGGCGCCGCGTGCGTGCGAGAGAGACAGGGCGACTCTCGGAATCAGTCTGCCCAGCAGCCACGGCCAATTAATTGGAACCCGCGACCTCATTAGGGAGGGAAGTTATTCCAAGCACTGAAAGCCTCGTGCTTCGTGCAGCCTTGCGCCCCGAGCGGCCCCGAGCGGCGCGGGGGGCTCTTTGGCTTGTCATCAATCCACCCCTGCTGCGATGCGAGCGCGCGCGCGTTTGTGTGCGTGTTGGTGTGTGTGAGCGCGTGTGTGCGTGCGCGTGTCCGAGCCTGCGAGTGTGCGTGCGAGGGAGGGAGCGAGAGGACCGGTGCGTGCGTGCATGTGTGTGAGAGAGAAAGAGAGAGTCTGTGTGTGTGAGAGTGTGTCTGCTTGCGCGGCTTCCCAGATCGATTCCCCCGTGTGCGCTATTTTAAAGGCGGCTGCAGAAAGCAAGGCATCGCAGCAGCGCCGCGCTGCGGGTTACGGCCTTTACAGTGGATCGCGCCGCTTTTTATCAGTGCGCTTCGCGGCGGCCGGTCCAACAACAACAACTAGGCCACAAAGCCGCGGCCGTCATATGCACCGTATAAAGCCCACTCGTCGAGCCACTCGTGCAGAGTTTCAAACTCCGGGCCGCGCTGCGCTGGGCTGCGCTGCACCTCGGCTTCTTCATCAGGGCGCCCCGCCCAGCACAGAAAAAAGCGGGGGTGAAATTGTGTTTGCTGTAAGTCCGTGCGACGGCGCGACAGCGGCGGCAAGGCATACAAGGTAACCAGCGCTGCCATGCTGCGCCTTTTGACGAGACCGGCGAGAGCAAGCTACCCAACAAACCGGGTCGTTAGGCCGGGCAACGACCCACGGCCTCCATCGCCGAGGCCGTGGCCGAGGCCGAGGCCTGGCCCTCCCCACACATGGACCCTCCCCGGCCTCGCCCGGCCACGCCCGGCCACGCCCGGCCACGCGCCCCCATTCACGGCCTTCTCCTCGAGCAGACCGCCATGCACCCCGCTAGCACACTGATTCCGAAAGTCGCCCCTCTCCCTCGCACTCATGGGCGCCCCCGACAGGTGCGAGGGAGACAGAGCGGCCGTCCGCAGGCAGTGCCGCACCGGAAGGCCGCACGGCGCCGGAAGCGCGCCACTTAAAAATAATGCAAACCGCGGCGTGCTGCGGTGCCGCGGTGCCACGCGGCGCTACGCGGCGCCTGGAACCAAAGCGACGCTTTGGCGGCAAGGAGTGCTGATTCAATCGATTCGACTAATGCTATTTTCATTGGCATTAGACGGCGCCGGCCGGCGCCCCCGGGCCCCCCGCCCCCGCTCGCCGCGCCCCCGGGGGGGCGGGGCAGCGGGGCGGGGCGGGGGGGCGGGCGGGCGGGGCGGGCGGGCGGGGGGCGGGGCGGGGCGGCGGGGCGGGGCGGGGCGGGGCGGGGCGGAGGGGCCGTTCAGACGGGCGGCCGCCGCCCGAATTGGGAACGCCGACTGATGATCTCCCAATGCATCTGGTGTAGACCGCTTCGAGTCCACCCACTCAAAAATATGCGAGGCATTTTTTTTCAGGGACAGGCATGGTGTGCTGCAGTACTTATTTTCGAAGAAGTCGCTGGGAAAGCAGTTTGTAAACTATCTGTCATCAACAATTACAAACTGACCAACAAACAAGCTTCTTCTTCCTGAAAAATGAATCCATAGGAACGGTGTGCTGGGTGACATACTTTTACCGTGGACTGTTCTTCGCGAGCTTTTATTAATGAGTGCTCGATTTAGCTGGCGACCACTTCGGCGCGCGTCCCCGGAACGCGGGCATCGCGCAGTGGCGGCAGGGACTCCCAACTTCAGACCGACGAAAAAGCAATGCAGAAGGACTTTCCCAACTTCATTAAAAGCATTAACAGCTTGTTTGCGAGTGCATTCTCCCGGGCGCCATTAAGGGAGGCCGCCGATAATGCCTTTCGATGACCCGATGAAAAGTTGATAGTGTTGACATTGATTTTTCCTTAATTATCACCTGGCGCGTTTATTATTCACAACATGCTCCAAAGCGGTGCGGTGGCCACAATGTGTGGGCTCGTCATGTCCAGTGGTGGGTGAATACCGGAGGGATAAATTGCTTTCTTTGTTTGTTTTTTTACATTGAAATCACCAATTGGCACCCTCCGGTGGTGAAAGCTATGAGTGCGAACAAACACAGTGAAACACCGAACGGTGAGGGTGCTGCACATCTGACACAAAACAGACACAACAAGACAGGTGCAGGACAGCGTCGCATATGGTACAGCGCAAAGATGGTTCTGACTGGCGTTACCTTTGGCGCCCTCATCGGCGGCCTCGGCTGGCTCAACCTCACTAACACCTGCGACAAGAGCCACTGTGAGTCGAAAGCATTACAGTGCACAGACACAACAATCACATGAAAAGTAAACAAGGCGACTTGGTCCGCTGCAGCGCACTCTGGACACGTAACGTAATAAGGGCGCATGGGGTGCGACTGGTGCGACCCCCGCCCTGACCTACTTCAACAGGCGGGGCAGGGCCGGTGGGACCACGGGCCCGATGGACCTAGGGCCGTGGTGCAAACCGGTGGGGCAAAGGGCCTGCAGGTTGGACAGGGCCAGTTGATCGTAGGACCGGTTGGACACAGGGCCGGTTGGACACAGTCGGACGTAGGGCTGCTTGCGCAGGGCCGACGCCCCAAAAGCCAAACCCACGTAACAGCTTCGGCAATCCGGGCTCGCGGCCTTCGCTGAAGATGCACGTTGTAATTAGTTTGGAGGCGGGCGAGGGCAAGGCGGGCACCTGTCAGAGAGATAAGACGGCACGCGCCAAAGCCCCGCCCCGCCCCGCCCCACCCCGCCCCGCCGCGCCGTGGCCCTGGCCGCACAATGGACCGTCATCAAGCAAAAACACTTAGCGCGGTGAATAAATCTCGAGGCAAAGCGGCCAAAATAATCCCCGAGACAACGCCGAGAACACGAAGTACTACACGGAGCGGGCCGAGCAACACGGGGCGGTGTGGTGGGTCCTGGGCGTCCCTGGCGCCAGGCCCGCCCGGCCCGCCAGGCCCGCCAGGCTCAGGGAACAAGACCGTCGCCCGCATCGCGAGCATAGCGAACATTGCGCCGTTTCCAGGAACAATCGCACGGAGTCCGAGCCGTCTGGCCCTGCAGGCCGTGCAGGCCCCCGGGGCCCCCGAAGCACCGGCAGCCGCCCCGGCGTGCCCCAGCCGAGACAGGCGGGACGGACCGGGACGGACGGCCGCGGGGGGACAATGCCGGGGCCAACGAAACTGGCGACGGAGCACGCCGTCGTCGTCAGCCGCCGGCGGAGAGGCTGCCGTCGCACCGTCGCGCACCGTGTCCGTCGCGCTGCCTCCGGCGCTCCGCCCCGCCCCGCCCCGCCCCGCGACGCAAATGATAATGTTTGAGCACTGGATAAGTCGTCGCTGAGTGCGCGGTGGAACAGCACCTGCGGCTGGAGCCTTGGCTGGAGCGGGCTCGGAGCATCCCCGGCCAACTTGAACTTCAACTCGGCGGCAAACAGTTTTGGCGGCCGGCTCGGCGCGCAGACTCTTACGAGGAGGGGATTACGGAGGGGGAGGGGAACGGGGGGAAAGGAGAGTCGAGCGAGAGAAGCTGTCATGGATGCAGCGCAGCTAGACTTCCACGTACCATACACGGCGGCGCAGTGCAAAATTAACACACACACATGCACACTGCGCCACTCACCTTAGACTCACGCACACATTCACTGCATTCACGCACACTTGTATGCACTCACACACTGGTGCTGCTGCGTCGTCGACGCCGAGGTAGGCGTCGTTGTTGCGCGATGCAGCGGAGGCCCTGTCGGTCGTTGCGATGCAGAATGCAGGGCAATGCAGGACAATGCAGGTACGCGAGACAGCGCGAGCGCGGGGAAGAAAAGGGACTCCGTTTGTGCAGGTTTGTGGCATCGGATTGGAGCGGCGCCGACTCGCATTCGCGTGCGGTGGCGTGCGGGAGGGAGATACCTGTCAATAAACTGCAGCACAGCGTAGCACGGCACTGACTAAAAGAGTGTGAGTGTGTGTGAGTGTGTGTGAACGGCCCGCATGCCACACACACGCCGCCGGCGGGGAGTCGAAACACCCCCACCCCAACCCCTACCGTCATCACCCTCGCCCGAGGCCATGGCTGCAGCGAAGCTAGCGACGCACACCGAACCAGATTTCGCCCTCCTAAAATCGCGATCCGCGATACAGCAGGTCGTGGAGTCCGTCTACCGGCGACGCGGCTAGACGGGCAGAGAGGCACCACAGCAAGGTGGAACCGCCCCCGCCCCTTTCCCCCCAAAGCCCCGGGCAGACGGAAAAGTCCGCCAGGCCGGCACGTCGTCCACGTCCCAGCAGTCTGATTCCGAGAGTCGTCTTCGTCGCTCTGTCTCTCTCGCACTCATCGGGCGTCCCGTGCAGGTGCGAGAGGGACGGAGCGACGAAAGCGACTCTCGGGAATCAGTCTGGCGGGACTCAGGCAGCTGGGCGCACCAGGTGCAGACAGGACAGCTTTCCGGATGCACCGCGCGGCCCCGGGCCGCCTTGCCGCGCCTTGCCGCGCCTTGCCGCCTTGGCCGAGGAAGGGGGTTGGGGGTTGGGGGCGGTGGGGGCGCCCCCTCGGGCCCCTGACTGAAGCAGGCGCCGGCGCTGATCGGGCAGGGTAGTGGCGTCGCGTGGCGCCGTCCTCTCGGGGCTCTCGGGCCGCCGGAGCCACTTGATTGTCACTCGGGGGCATTCGGGCATTCCGAGCCGGTAGAGCCGCCTAATGAGGACGAGGGGAGGGGGAGGGGGAGGGGCGTCCCGTCCTGGAGGAGGCCAAGGTACACTCTGCGGCGAGGACTTCCCTCCCCCGTCTTCGTCGGAGAGAATGAGACAAGCGGACGGGCCGATACTGCCTTGGCAGTGCCGTGGCCACCTCGGTATGGCGGATAAAGGAAATAATTGTATCGCCATCGCCGCCGAGGAAGCCCGCCCCACCGCGCTGGCGCTGCACTGCGAGCGCCAGGCTCATGATTCCGATCCCGTCGCTCTGTCTCTGTCGCACTCGCGGGGCGGCCCGTGAGGCCGCGAGAGAGACAGAGCGACGAGGCGCGGTTGAGCGCGCAGGCCTGCAGCGAGGCGGGGAAGTCTCGCGCCACAATTTGTAGCTGGAGGGAGGGGGCCAGATTGCAGCGGAAGACTGATTCTAAAAGCCGGTTCCGTCTCTCTCGCACCTTCAAAGAGGACGCCCCAGGAGTGAGAGAGAGGCGCTCGGAATCAGTCTGCAGGGCGCGCTGGCCTGGCGCCTTGGCCCTGGCGCTGCCGGGCCGAAGGTTTCCATCATCGCGCGCCATCGGAGTCGCCGGCCGACTGCACCTCCACTGCTCCGCTCCGCCCTGGCCGAGGCCCTGGCCCTGGCGTCCTGGCCCCGTTTCGGCCAGCAGCTCCAGAGGGAAATGCACGCCGAGCACGGAAAGGAGAGGAGAAAAGGAGGAAAAAACCCTCACAACAAAAGAAAGCCAAGGCGTGTTTATAGGTCAAAGCTATATAAATCATTATGCAAGAAGCTGCCGAAAATTTTCCTGTTTTGGGGCGCTGTGAAGTACTAGTGGTGTAACAGCTATACTAACAAAGTGTTTTGACCGCGGTTTTAACAGTCGAAACCACGTCGTTGTGTTGGAGCTCCCTGTCGCGGGGTCTTCCCTCGGTCATCGCGTATCGGCCCTGGGGCGCCCTGGGGCGTGGGAGCGGCTGGCCGGCCGCCGGTCGCTGACTCGCTGACCAGTGGGGTGGACGGCGCGACACTGTAGGGCCGGCTCCCGCGGCCGGGGCGCTCCGAGGCGTGCAGCGATCTGCATTGCAAAAGACCAGGGATCTGCATCGCACCTCCGGCCGCGCCGCAGGGCCGCCGGGTCGGTCTCATCACCGATGTCGCCTTTTCGCCTTTTCGGCACAAAAAGAAGGGAGCGCGCGGCCGGTGGCGCCAAAGGAGGTCACCGAGGACGCCAAGCAGGCCGCGCCAAAAGCCTCCAGCCAGGACGATCCGAACCCCGCTTCCCTCGCTCTGTCTCTCTCGCACCCATGGGGCGTCCCGTGGAGGCGCGAGGGAGACGGAGCGACGCAGCGCGGTTCGGCATGACTCCGCAGCGCGTCGCGACGCGTCGCCATGGCGTCGCCGAGCCGCCGAGCACCGCGGCGTTCCCTTATTGCCGCTGCGCTAATCCGGCGCTGCAACGCCCTTGCCACCACAGCGCGCCGCGGATTATGCAAATGAGGCTCGCGAGTGGAGCGGCGGGGCGGGCCAATCCTCGAGCAGGGAAGGACCGGGCCGGCCGCCGCGCACCGCGCACCGCACCGCCAGGAGGAGAAAACACTCGAAAAAGTGTAAAACGCCGCGGCCGAAAAAAAAAACACGATTCCGAATTGAAATGCGCGCGGCAGTGCGGCGGGGCCTCGTAGGGCGTCGTGGGGCCTCGTGGGGCCCGGCCGGCGGCGGTGCGGTTATCGACGCCTCGCTGTCCTGCGTGTTCTGCGTTCCGCTTCTCTTCGCGTGCCGCGCGGCCGCGCGCCGGATTCGTCACACACGCCGCGCCACTGCCACCGTTTAGTTCCGAGCCGCGTCCGCGACGACGGCGCCGATAGCAGTCTGCACGGACAAGGCAGCGCGACAGCGCCGAGCCACTGCCAAGCCGCGGGCCGCGGACAGGACATGCACGCGTTTTTACTCGCCGCCTACAGGTGGAAATGGCCGGCGGATCGGGAGGGGGCGAGGCGGGGGGTTACTGCAGTCAGCACTCCGCGCCTTTGACGGCGACGTGTAATTTATGACGGCGAGGCCGGCCACGGCACTGCCACGGCCACGACCGGCCGGCCCTATGGCACGGAGACATGTTGCCATACCTGCAGTGTGACGTCAGGCGTCCACCTACATGACGGCAGCGGGCGAGGCGGGCGGGCGAGCGACAAATAAAACAAGAAGGACCGAGGAGGACGCGCGCGGGGCTGGAGGTGGCTGGAGCCGCGCGGCCAGGACCTGCCAGGACGCTCAGTGACGTCAGAGCTGTTCATGAAAGGGGAAGAGGGCTGGGTCGTCCAGCCTCGGCACGGTCTCGGCCAGGAAGTGCCGCGCCCCGGCCGCTGGGAATTCCCTGTCCTGGCAACTCGCTCCCGGCCGCTTGCTGTGACACTCCACTCCGCGAGCGGCGAGAGGGAGAGGCCAAAAGGTCACTTGGGCCGGTCCGGGTCGCGCGTCCTGAACCCACGGCCAGCTGCACGGCGGCAGATGCAGCAGGGCAGATAGCCACCACCGCGCCGCCGAGGGTGCCCGCTCTCCTCCGCTGCCTCTGGCCCTCGGCCCTCCGACCCTCGGGCATCGCATGTCCCGCCAGCATTAGTTGGGTCAGGAGCACAGTCGATGCTAGTCGGTAGGTCGGTAGCGATCTGGCGCCGCTGAACTCTATGGGCTCTGTGGGCGAGGGGCGAGGCCGGGCGGCGGGGCGGCGGGGCGCGGGGCGTAGGGCAGGCCCCCGGTCGCCCCCGGTGCATTGTCCGTGTTGCATAACGGGGACGTGTCGCTGTCACCGCCGCTGCGGCCGCGCCGCCCTCCCGGCGGACGCGGCGGACGCGCCACTGGCAGTCTGACGGTGTGGCGGTCCGAGGGGCCCACACGGCCCGCACGGCCACACACTCACCTATGTTGCCGTCCTGCGAGTTCCTGCGCGGCCGCAGCAGGCCGCTCTCCGGGTCCGAGTCGTCGGCGTCCTGGGCCTGCGCGAGGGACTCCCTCGTCGACTTGGCCGGGCCGTAGGTCCGCACTTTGCCGCCGTCTCCGGACTTGGTCACTTTAAATCGCTCGGCCATGCTGCCGTCATTCGCGCTGATGACACTCTCGATGAGCGACTCCGCGTCGCCTCACTGTCTCCGCTGTCCTCGCGACCCTGTCCGCAAACACGCGACGCGACTCCGTGCGTCTTGTCCTGCGTCCCGGTGCCTCTAGGGGCGCAAGGCGTGGGGGTCCGGGCGGATGCTTACCGGCGCGGCGCGGCGGGGCTCTAGCGCGCTACTAAACGAACATCGGAACACCCGCCAAACGGGGCCCCATGAAATGTCAGGAAGGTTCGTGGAGCCCCCGGGAGGGGCGCTAGCTGCCGGCGCACTGGCCACCGCGAAACCTGTGCCTACACCAGAGCCCGGGGGCGCCGTATGTCGGAAACCATTTTTTATAATATGTGTGGTTGGAAGAATTGACACCAACAGCCCAAAACAGCATTTCCGGCCGGAACTGACTTCCTGACAGCATTCAGGGAAACAAAAGAAGGGCGGAAGGACTTCCAGAAAACAACAAACAATTGTCTCAAGGCGGTGCTGCCTGCAGAAACATGGCCACGAACAAAGTTGCTGCTAAGCGAAAACTCGAAAAAGCTGTTATTAATGAAAAAGCTAATGGTTCTACATCGCTGACCAGTGATAATGAATCCGAGGTGGGTCTTTGCTTCATCTTTGCCTGAAACGTTGCCCGTCAACCTCGAATATGTTTGATTTATTAGTTTCAAACCTCTTGCTCCTGTACCTAACTTCTCACGTGGGCTGCCTTACAGTACACCTTTCCTATTGTACTCATCTCAATAAGTGTGAAATTCATCTAGCATCGTTTTTCTTGTACTATTCTACAGTTGCATTTGATATTCTTGTGGATTTTTTGTGCACTTAGAGGGTTGTATCTTTTCTGGCGTCTGCACTGGTTAGCTAGGTTATGTTTACCGGTAAACTGACGAATGCTGCTTGTTCATTAAAATTGATCCCTCTTTGATGTGGCTCTAATCAACTCATCACTCGCAGTTTTTCATTTTTTTTCTAATTAAAGTACGTGGATTATCTTTCTGTTTAGGACGAAGACCTTCTGCAGACAATTTCAGACAACGACAGTACAGACGGTGAGGACCAAGACCTGTCTGATGAAGACAGTGACGGGTATGTGGAAAGTATAGAGGGTGATAGCAATGAAGAAGATGCAAGCGGTGAAGAAGATGAAAGTGGTGATGAAGATGAAAGTGGTGATGAGGAAGAAGGAACTGACGACTCTGAAGCTGAGGATGAGGAAGGAACAGATGAATCCGATTTGGAGTGGGAATCGGATGAGGAAGAAAGTGCTGATGAAGAACCAGCTGATTCCAAATTAAATGAAGCCAAGACATCCTCAAATGGGAAACTGGGAGGCAAATTTAAAATTGACAAAGTCAAAGGTGATAAAATAAAGGATACTGGAGCTCCAAAAGGACCATCTAAATCACCTGCTGAGGACAAATCAAGTAGTGACATAGTCAAAGGGTCTGAATCAAATAGTGATGAGGCTCTTCAAGGAAAATCTGAACCACCGGCTGATGAATATGCAGCTGGTGATACTTCTGATGAGGAGGCAAGAGTCATTTCTATGTTCTGTTATCTCAAAATTTATGTGTTGCGAGTTGTTGGTAAATATTTCTTGATATTTTTGATTTTGCAGGATATCCGTAATACTGTTGGTAACATCCCAATGAATTGGTATGATGAGTATCCCCACATTGGTTACGACTCAGAAGGCAAACGCATTATGAGGCCTAAAACAGGAGACACTTTAGATCAGTTCCTAAAACGCATGGAAGATCCTAATTTCTTGTGAGTTTTATTTTTGTTTCTCAATTGCTGTTATTTGATGTGCTTTCTTGTACTCTTCTTATTTTCATTTAATTTCCAGCCGAACTGTTAAAGATCCACAAACTGGACAAGAAGTTGTACTTAGTGATCGTGATGTTGAACTTATCAAACGCTTGCAGAGTGGAAAGATTCCAGATGCTTCATTTGATGACACTGCTGTAAGTTGTGATTATGGTAGATTATTTTCCTCACATTTTTTTTTTTTTTTTTTTTTTTTCAAATTTTATATTATTTTTAATTTTTGTGCCAGCCTTGGGTTGAGTACTTCACCTCTGATGTTATGAAAACACCACTGCGTAAGTTCCCTGAGCACAAAAAGTCTTTCTTGCCCAGCAAGTCAGAAGCAGCCAGAGTATCTAAATATGTGCATCATCTTAAAATGGGATGGATGAAAACTAGACAGCAAAGGGCTGAAGAGAGACAAAAGAAAAGAGAAAAGAATTTCTATATGTTATGGGGTACTGATGACAATGCCTCAGAAGAGATGCGTAGAATTCACAATCACTTGCCTGCTCCCAAACGGTTATTGCCAGGGCATGCGGAGTCTTATAATCCACCTGCAGAATATCTATTTGACGAGCGAGAGGTGTGTACTTCCACAGCATCTGCCTTTTTCCTCATTAAAATTATTTCAAATGTTTAACAGTCTATAATGTTGACTGGATTTTTACAGATGAGACAATGGGAAAGTATGGCAGATACTCCCCACAAAAGGAAATTGCATTTCCTTCCTCAGAAGTATTCCTCTCTCAGAGCTGTGCCAGCTTATTCCCGTTACATCAGGGAGCGCTTCTTGCGTTGTTTGGATCTTTACATGTGTCCTCGGGCTATGAAAATGAAGGTAATAAATGTTTTACTAGTTCCAAATATTCCCTTATGTGCCTTTCATTAGATGATCTTAATAAGGTAACCAATTTTATTATATTTTAGCTGGCAATTCAACCTGAAGATCTTCTTCCTAAATTGCCAAGTCCAAAAGATTTGCAGCCTTTCCCCACCACTTTGGCTGTGGTGTATGAAGGACACACTGACATGGTCCGCACAATTTCTCTTGACATGAAGGGCCAGTTCTTAATATCAGGATCTGATGATTGCACTGTGAAAGGTTTGTATATTAAATTGTTGGCCTTGTTTTAAACTTATTAGTTTTTGTTCTCTTTTAAATAATTTTGTCTTTTTCATTTTTATTTCAATGTCCAGTGTGGGAGGTGGCTACTGGAAGATGCATGCGTACAATTAATGTTGGAGGCACTGTCAGAAGTGTGTGCTGGTGTCCAAATCAGTCCCTCTCTCTTGTGGCTGTGGCTGCTGACCGGAAACTTCTTCTCATCAATCCTGGGGTTGGTGATAACCTTGTAGTGGCAAAAACTGATGCTCTATTGAAAGAAATACCTGAAGAGTCATCTGCAGGTGAGGTCTTCTCTGTTACTTGTCTTGTCTTTCTTTTTCTTTTCTTTCACCTGTCAGTTATGAAGCATATTGGTACCATCATGTGACATTTTTTGTTACAGTTCCAGAAAGAGTGAAGACAGCTGTGCAGTGGGAACAAGGCAATGAAGAAGAATGGAGCTATGGCATTCGAGTTGTTGTAACCCATTTCAAGGAAATCAAACAAGTTACATGGCATGGTCGTGGTGACTATTTCTCCTCTGTAATGCCTGAAGGTGCTAACAGATCAGTGCTTATTCATCAGCTCTCCAAGCGACGATCGCAGGTTCCTTTCAGCAGAAGCAAGGGGCTTGTTCAGTGTGTCTTATTCCATCCCATTCAGCCCATGCTGTTTGTAGCTACTCAAAGACACATCCGTGTCTATGACTTATTGAAACAAAAAATGACAAAAAAATTGGAAACATTTGCCAAGTGGATTTCATCAATAGCTATTCATCCCAATGGAGACAACATTCTTGTGGGAACTTATGACAGAAAAATGCTATGGTTTGATTTAGACTTGTCTACTGAACCTTACAAAGCCCTTCGTCTTCATGGAACTGCAGTACGTGGTGTGGCATTCCACAAACGGTATCCACTGTTTGCTTCAGCATCAGATGATAGAAGCGTTATTGTGTCTCATGGAATGGTGTACAAGTAAGTAGCAGTGCTTTACTTAATCTATCTACTCTCAATATTTGTTAAATTTTCACAATCTCATATTGCTTATTTCTTGTTCTTTTTCAGTGACCTGTTGAAGAACCCCCTCATTGTTCCACTGAAACGTCTAGCCTACCATGATTCTAACAATGACTTTGGTGTATTTGATGTGATTTTCCACCCGACACAACCTTGGGTGTTCTCTGCAGGAGCAGATAAAACTGTCAGATTATATTCATAGAACTGCAATTATGTCTTAAATAATAAATCATAATAAATTCTCTTCCACTTTCTGTGATTATTCTCCAAGTGTCCAAACTTTGTTTCCCCCAAGGCCAAGGCCTACTCCTACTCCATGTTCCAACATTTTACAATTTCTCAACATTCAGGCTTCTCATTTCTAATCCAGAAATAAGGCGAGGCTTATTTCCTGCATTTTTTTGGTGTCTTCCTTTTTGTTTTGCTCGCACCTAATACTGTTCTGAAATGTTGTTAATACAGTGAAACTAGTAGATAACCCAGTTATCCTACACAGTAAATCAAGGCAAATGCATCCCATACTCCTATGAGCAACTATGAACCCCGCAAAGTGCTTTTTCTTATCAAAGCACTCAGCATCTCACTTCTGAGACAGGTGCACAAGTTTGTTAGCTGAGGTGTACATGATTTTCAGATAAGGTGTGTAGGAGAAGGAGGGGTAGAATAACAGAAAAAAGTATTTTTAGGAAATCTTCCTTTATTCATCCATTTTCATATATTTTTTTAAAGAAACAAATATCAAAAATGTCCTTTAAACCCCGCCAAAAGTCAAAATAGTCTAATAGTCAAAACATAAAACCTACATAACTTCATGTTTATTATTTTTTTTCTGGATTTTATTTCATTTTTTTTAAATCAAATTTTGAGATTTTAACAAAGTGAAGGCACATGCATGGGGCTATTTACACTACTTAAAAATCAATAAAAACGGAGGAAATTTAACTTCATAAATTCATAACGCCATGCACTCCGCACCATGGTTCAAAACTCTACAAGCATCATTACATGACCTTACAAAAACAGGTTTCCTGGCTTCATAAGAAATTAAAATTCATTTACTGCAGTTTGTAATATATCTTCTACAAAATTATTAGTCAGAAAATAATCTTTCGACTAGATTGAAAAGTACACAGGTTAAGCCACCCTCAAAAATAAGCGTTTTAACTTGCCTCTACCAAAGAAGTGCATAATGATACACATTTATGGTGAAGAGGCAAAACCATCACAAGGAAGGGTTGCTATGGATAATGTGCACTAACTATGAATTAAGCATTATGGCAGTTTTGTCGTATGCTTTGCCAGGAGTAACAATATATAATTTTCATAAGTTTCAGTCTTTTGCTACTCAAGACAAAAGCTTGGGAAGATTAAGTATCAGGTGAAATTGGAGCCATGTGACACAAGAGGTTTGCAGCCACTGGATGGGGGAGTAAGTAGACCTAATGCCTTCACCTCTTCATCTTCAACTAATTTAACAAGTAAAGCTTGAGCTTGTTCCTGGAAAATAAAAAGGTCGTTAGTAAACAATTTAACCAAACCATTTTTTCAAAACACATTCAAAATGGATACTAACCAGCATGTCCAAATTCACAGAATGAGTTTGTATGTTGTGAGAGTCATCTGTGACTATGTTCGGAACTGCCTTGGTCAGTCCAGAACTGTGAGGTGAACCTGAGCTATGGGAGGGAAATGTAGTAGTAGCACCCTCTTTAGCTAGAGTTACAGCATAGGGTTTCATCCACTTGACACAAATTGCAATGTCTTGCCATTGCAATCCTGAGAAACATGAAAGAGAAATTGGAAATATTAAACACCAATAAAACCCAATAATAGCAAACACTATAAGAGCTTGGAAAGTCAAGTTACCTGAGAATTTCAAGGCTATATCCCTTGACACAGTATGATGCAAAGCTGATGTTGCAAGGACTGAATAGGAGAAATGGAGACAGGCAGCATCCAGAGTGCACAGGTCCAACAGCTGAGCTGTTTCTGAGAATGACAGCCCAGAGAATTGGGGGTAAACAAAGGACGTTCCAAGATTCTCTTCGTGCGCTGTCTGTACTTCAGGTTGCAACGGTGACGAGCAAAGCCCTCCCAGGCTTGAGCGACTAACGCGACGAGCCAACTTCTCCCGCGCGGCAGATCGCTGCTGTCGCCCAACCACCCTCCGATGGCTGCTCACCAACTGCATGTAAGTATTTAGCCAGTAGTTTACTGTCAAAGGGCTCAGACGCCAGTCCAAACACTGAAAGAGAGCAACACATAATTAGACACATTAACTACCAAGACATTGAAGGGGACTAGTATGGGTGTCGGGGGCAAGAAATCTTGATGGAAAATAAAATTTAGCCACTATCTCCTGACTAAGAAAATATTCAAGTGGCAAGAAAAATTAATGCCCATCTAACTCAGTTCTTGCAACACAGATGTTGGTTCCCACTTCATTCCCCTAAAATAATGTTATGACTTGTAGCCTGAGATGGGTTGCACAACACTGCAGATTACACAGTTCTGTGGCATACCACAAGGCTTTTACTTACTGCACCAATCTACAGGAACATTGTGTCTGAATAGAAGGGGGCAGGGCATCGAGTGGTTTGGAGGCCATAACCAGGCTGACTGCATTACCTTCATGATTGCCAGTTCTTTAGAAAGAATATCTGCCTCAGTGCATGCTCCATCGGTCACATATGCAAATTCTTGGATCTTAGGTGGGTATATTTCTTCCATCTTAGCAGCAATGAAAAGACATGTGATTCCTAAAATAGTAATGAAATGAAAGGTCAAATTTACTGGATAGATACTTGATATAAAACATGATAAGATCAGATTTAAGAACAAGGGCTTACCTATGAGCTGCAGTTGAGTCTTGGGCAAATCTTTTGTGAGGGTAAGGTAGCGGTCCAGAAAGTCCATGGCAAGATAGTAAGTTTCTCTATGAAGCCTATACACTTCACAAACTTCGATCAGCCAATCCAAAAGAACAGACCGCATGCGAGGTTGAAGAAGAGGGTGGTTGTCAAACATGTCGGGATTCCGCCTTTCTGTAGCTGCTGTATCTTGAGCACACATTCGCTCCCAGACATTCTTTTCATCAGCCCAATTAAGATTTGGTAGAGGGCATGCTCGCTCTGTGGGCTGTCCTGGTTGGCTAAAAGAACCACGAAATCTGCAACAAACAACATAAATTAAGACTTTCCACTTAGACAGCCTTTGAAATCAAAAAAATTATCAAATTTTCACTGACCTGCTCCATGTATGGCAATTGTCAATCGGTGTTAGAGGATAAGTCTGTCTTGCTGGCTCTGGACTGAGAACTGTACAACCATCATCATTTTCACTTCCTAGTTCATAACCAGCTTCATCACCTGAGGATGGAACCTCAAAGCAGCCCAAGTCTTCACTAGGTACGTCACAGCTTAATGTAGGTGGACATTCATTTTCCTTGTCTTCACTGGATATCACAACAACGCTGTCTTCACTTGGTGCTTCAACAGTTTGGGTTTCTTGAATACTTATCTCTGGAGCATCACCCTGTGATGAGTCGATGGCGACCTGAAGAAAGAAAACGATTATAAAACACGAGTTCAAAAGACCTAAAGGTTTTAGTTTACACAGACTGGACATGCGAGAGAGGAGAGCCATCAGTAATCAGATCTTGCTTTTAACCCATGGCTCACCTCTGGAATCTGTCCTGGAGGTGGTGGTCCAGGGGGTCGTATTTCCTGCAAGCATCACATGCCAAGCTGTTAGTATACACCATACACCACACATGCTTCAGGAAAGAGTTAGTTGTTTAGGAAAAGACAAGATTTTCACTGTGCTCTACAGAGGCCCAGAACTGACCTCTCCATCATCGGTGTCGCGGCGCTTCCTCTTCAGTAGTGCTGGAAGTGTGGGTTGGCTTCTCCGACTCATCATGCAGGTCCTTAGAATCTTCAAGTTGACGTCATGCAGGCCTCCTTTTCCCACTGAAAAGAGCAGAGGGCAAACAGCAATGTTAAAACTCAAGAATTTTCAAGGCACCCTGCTGGTGGACACGAAAGCATAACGAAAAGCAGCAGCAAGGACTGAACGCCAGAAATTTTAAGATATGTCCAGGAACCAGCAATGCATTTAGGAAACAAAAATGGTGGAAATTCTTATTTGAAATAAAAAGCAAATGGCCACAAACGGGCAATGAAATTGAGAGGAAATGAAAGCACAATGATAGCAGCAGTGCATGCTTCATGGTTATAACCATGCAACTCCTACCCCACCAAAAATTGATTTAAAAAAATTTACCATGAACCAGAATGCAATAGATCGGTTAAAAATTCCGCAGAAATGTTGGTTCAGAAAACAGTAACCCCCCACAAATCTTTAAAGACGAAATAGAGCTCTCTAGGATAGAGACCGCAAGTTTTACTAGGTCACCGGGCGCGGGATACAAAGGCCACATAGACAACTAAAATTTTCACTTTAAGGGAAAATTTTGTAAAGGAGGGTGGAAAATAGACAAAATAACTGTGCAGAATGGAAACTGGCTTGGCGGAATCCCTAAAATTGGTCGAAACAACGCGTATAGGAGTAGGAAAATTGGGCGCCGAATGCTCGATCTCCCGCCGGAATGCGGGAACAATGGGGACCTCAAACTATCTTATTTCGCCATCATTTATGATTTTCCAGAAGCAAATTGCCACTGAGGAAAAACGCCAGAGCCTAACAGATTCAGACGGACGACCAAAAGAGTCCACAAAGCTGGCAAACTAATTTTGGAGACAACTTGTTGAGTTCACTTCGCGCGCGAAGTGCAGCCCTGCACATAGCGCGCAAACACTGTCCACGTATGTAAGTTTTCAGAAACTGACTTAATGAGGAGAAGGCCTACACTCTTTTAGATCCACTACAACTCCAGGGGTGAAATATCATCGGCTATTAAATCATTTCATGCGATTGTATGGAAATGAAATAATATCCGGAGCGGCGTAGTGGCCACGGGCACACATCAGCCAATCCATGTATTTTTACCCACATCAGTATTCACGTAGAAATACATGGAGCACACATTTCAATTATCCACTTATCGCAGGCACGTTTCCAGTATCCAAAGGGAAGGGTTATCCTCAAAATTCTTGATGAAATCCAGAAATGCGCAGAGACACGACGCCGGCAGGCCAGCCATTAACCGCAGTGCTTACATGTGTGGGAAATATCCGTTCTTCAGTAGTATCCGAGTTTGGTGAGATGGCAGCACATAGTTTCACACACGGAAAGTGTCCTTGAACGCCAAGGACCACATTCCTAAACCAACTTAGTCACCAGGGCCAAGTCTCCACGACAAGTTCGCGCAATGCAACTCATGCAGAGTGAGTGCGAGAGGCGACTGGACTGACAAGACTGCACTGCGCGAAGGGGAGAGGAGGCTCGGGGACGAGGACGGGGCGAGGAAGGGGGAGGCGGACAACATTGGCGGTGGTGGGGGCACGGAGGTGCTGCCCCCTACTAGCGTTGCCCCGGCGTTGCCGGCCTCTCATTGGCCGGCCGCGTCGACAAGTGACAATCGCCACTCGGCCCAGCTGGCGCGAGCGGCGCGCACAGCTGATTACTCGCGCGCAACCCGCGCGGCCCAAGCGCCTGCGCGGGAAAGTGCAGTGGCCAGGGCGCCAGGGCGGATCGCGGCGGAGGAGTGTCGCGGTGGCGCCTCTAAGGCGACGCGGCGGGGCGGGACTCATTTCGCGCCGCGCCCGCGCCCTCGACCCTCGCGGACTTCTGGGCCTCTGTCGTCGACCCAGTGGCGGCTGAAATGTCTTTTATCGCCCAAACTGGTTTACTTGTGCGATGGCCATTTTCGTCCCTTTTCACACATTTGATCAGGTTTTTGGGTTTCTCTCATGAGTCGTTAGTGTCCTTGTCTGTGATAGGTGTTTGCTGCCAATATGCTGAATTTTAGGTTCTGGATTGGCGAAAATTAACTATACTGCGCGTTATGCGCTGGAGCAGGGCAAGCAGAGCCCCTTACCGACGAGGCATATTAGACGCGAGTACATGTTTCTCTTCTCTCTCGGGTTGGCCGATGAAAGTCGAGCAAAAGAGCAGGGTGGCCCGCGTGGCAACCAGAGCGAGCCAGAGCCAGGTCTTGTCCCCGCGCCGCCCCGCGCCACCCTGCTCCCCGCCGTGGCCATGCAGCGTGCGGTGGTGCCGTGGCGGCTCGGTGCGCTGGCCGTCTCGCTGCTGGCCGCGCTGCCGGCTCGACTTGGAGTCCGAGGTGAAGCATCTCGCCGGAATTCTGCCGTAGTGCTCAGGTGGCTCACGAACTTTCGGCGCGGGCCTGGGCGGCCGGGCGGCCTGGACCTGGGGCTCGGGGACCTGGGGCCCTGGGGGCCGGCTTGGAGCGGGCTCGGCGTGCTGGTGGCCAACGGGGCTCTTCGGGGCCATCGGCGCAGGTTCGGCTTCGGGACGGAGCCCGGGGCCCGGGGTGATGAAGAAGGAGGAGGCCGAGGAGACCTGACGTCCGGGGGACCCGGGGGCCCGGGGGTGTCCGGGGGGAGAGTCAGTGGCACTTGGCTGAGGCGTAGAAGGCGAGGGAGGGGAGCTTGGAGTAGGGGGAGACGCCGTCGACGGGCGGGAACAGCGAGGAACGCGCGGTCGCCGTGCCGCACCGCCCCGCACCGCCTCTATGCCGCCACGCCGTGCCACTGCGCCACACGTCGCCACGCTAGCCCTCCAGCCTCCAGCCGACTCGAATTGGGCGCGAAGGCGGGAAAGGAAAGGAAAGGGGTCCCGACGGCCACCGCGACGGCGACGTGGAAACGAAATAAACCCTTGGAGCCTCCCAGGCACCCTGGCAGCCCTAGCCCGGGATCCCCAGGACGGATTAGGCCGATCCGGGCCGCCGGACGGTCTTCTAATGTGGGCCCATTGTTTTCCCGGACACGTAAGCAGTGTAAGTAGGCTCCGGCGTACACGTCCGCGCGGACGACAAAGAAGTGCGTCTGCGTCCTCCCAGGCTGCGCGGCACTGCGCGGGGTGTGGGCACTGCCTGGTGGCACCGCGGCACGCCGGCCGCAAGATCGCCTCCAGATAAAATAAAGCCGCGATAAAGATAAAAACGGTAATAACGAGCCTGGACAAGTGCTGCTGGAGTGTGTAGTGCAGGCAGGCCGCGACAGCGCGACGCTTTGCGCTGCTCCGCGCTCCGCCAGATGGGCGAGCCAGGCAGCAAGGCGGGGAGGAGACGGGAGGAGCAACAAAGGAAGGGTGAAGGAAGAAGGGAAGGGAGGGGGCTGTGTGGGAATTCGAGGATCCAAGCAGCGGGGCGACCGGCTGGAGCGAAGCGGCGAAGCGGCGAAGCGCCAGGCCGTGGCCAGTCCATCCAGCCAAGTCGAGCTACCCCCTTGCCACCACCCCATGCACCAGTAGGTTGGAACATTGAAACACCAGCTGCAACGGGGCGGGCTGGTACCCGCGCGCCGCCACACACACACACACCCACTCACTCGCCCACGCACACACACGCAGTACGCCCCTTTGATGGCGCTCATCCCTGTGAGAACGGGGCGAATCCTGAATATGCATAGACGCCGGCGACGCGGTCGAGTGCGCCGCACCGTTTTACACGCGCACGTCCACGTCGTCGCGCCCTCCTGCAGCCGGGCAGGTGCCGCGGGTGCTTCCCAGGCGCGGAGCGCGGACTGGCGAAAACCGCGGTGGGGGCGCGTTGCGTTGGCCGCGTCGCCGATGCCCGCGAGAGCACCTTCCTCCTGGACGTCCTGGACTCTGGAAGGCCTACTTCCGGTCGGGCCGCGTGCACACCATGCACACCCCGGGGCCGGCGGGCCGCCTCATCAGTCCATGTGTCTTCTCGGGCTGCCCGTTGTCTTGGACCCTCGGACGTCCCTCGGACGTCCCTCGGACACCGCGTCCTTTGTGCGTCGCCATTCGGCGTGTCGCTCTGTCACGGCCGTGGAGGCCATGTCGCAGCCATGTCGCAGCAGCACACATGGCGGCCGCACCCCTCTGCCTGCTCGGCCTGCACGGCCTGCCCATCGGAGCGAGCAGCTCGACGACGTTTCCCAGCGCCGTGACGACGCGCTGCTCGACCTGGAGGGCCTGGAGGGCCTGGGGGACCGGGAGGCGGATCGCCCGGAGCGCGCCGTTCGGTTTCGCGGGCAACACGAGCTGTGCCGTCGACCCGGGATGTGGCCGGGCGTTGGCGGCCCCTCTGCGCTTGGCGGCCACGGCCAGGGCCCCGCCGTGAGGCCCCGCCGTGAGGCCCCGCTGTCCGCACGGCGTCTCGCCCGGTCTTGACTCAGCCCCCCGCCAGGGCTGTGGGCTGGACTGGCCTGCACTGGGTTGCGCTGGGCTGCGCTCAGCAGTTTGACTCCGAGAGTCGTTTTCTTCGCCGTGTCTCTCGCGCACCTTTAGGCGGCGCTCAATGAGTGCGAGAGAAACAGAGCGACGAAACCGACTCTAGGGATCAGTGTGCAGCGAAACGCGAATTCCATCGCAGGCGGGATCCCCTTACCCCCACCAGCCTGCCCCTTTTCCAGGCCTCGGACTTTTCCTCCAACGAGACCCACTTGTGGGCCGCGCTAAGGCTCCGCCCGCGCCGCGCACGTGCCGTGCCCCGGGTGCCTGCCGCCCACTACACTCGAAATTGGAGCGATAAGTCGCCAGGGCCGCCTGCTGCCACTGCCGCTGCCACCCCCTTGCTTTCACGTTCCTCGACCACACGACGCCCGTCACGTCAGAGTCACCAAGGGCCGCCCCGACACATCCGGCGCGTGGCCCGGAAGGCCGCCAGGCACACCGCCAGCCCGTCGCGTCGCCACCGAGCGGAACGTCTTGCCCTTGCCTCCCCCGGCCGGAGGGTACCGGAGGGTGGTGGGTAGTACTCCTCCGCAGCGGACTGTGAAGCGGTCGGCCAGGGACAGGAGGACCTGTCTCCTTCCCGCCGAGGTCTCCGCCGAGGTCCTCGCCGTCCTCGAGGCCCTGGCCGCCTTATCTCCCCACCGATCGCACGACACTGGATTGATTTCCGGCGCGTGCGGCGTGCGGACCACGACGACGACGCCGAGGCGCATGAGGGCACCTTGAAGGCGACGGCACCTCCACGAGCGTATCTCCGCCCGCACCGCGCACCGCGACATCCTGCGGAAAAAGGCGCCAGCGGACCAGCGCGCCAGCGACTGGCCGCCGCCGACTGGACTGGGTCCTGGAGTCGTCGTCGCCCGCGGCGGGATTCGAACTCAGGTCAACGACTCTCCGCGGGCCAAAGCGGACCAATTTTCGCGCCGCCTTTTGGCTGATTACAGCTCTGGGAGGCAGTGACTGCGTGCTGCGTACTGCGTACCGTACCGTTTCGAGTGTCCCCGCCTGACCAGCCCCGCAGACCCCCCCCTCCCCCTTTCCTCTTTGCATGCACTGCCCCGTATGCACTGCCCGGCCACCTGCAAGAGGTGTTACGGCAGCAGCGCGTGCGCACCTCCCCGCCCCGCCCCGCGGTTACCTCAGGCGGGTACCTCAGGCGGGCACCTCAGACCGGGTACCTCATGGCGGGCTCCGGGCCGGCCACCTTTGGCGGGCCCCCGCTCTAGAGCCCGGCCGGCCCGGCCCGCTCATGGCGCGGCGCGCGGCGGACTCGTCCCGCGCACGCCGCAGGAGTACCAACTGCATCCCGCGCCGCCTGTGCGTGGCCGCGCCGCGCCGCGCCGTGCCGCGCCATCATGGTGGCGCGGGACCGGGACCGACCGCACGCCCGGCCGGCTGGGGGCTTCAGGCCTTTTCGATAAGACGCACGCAGCGTTTCCAACCCTCGGCTCGGACACAAGCGGAAACGGGGCGAACGGGCGGACACCAAAACGGACGAGAAAAAGAGCGAAAGAGAGGAAGAGGGCACCGACCTTGAACACATGCCTCACCCCCTTCTTGGACGTCTCCGCGGCGATGAGCGTCGGGCGCACGCACAGCCGACGCGGGAGGTGTAGGGCGCGAGGCGCAGGGGGACCAAGGAAACCACGCGGCCTAGAGGCCCGGCGCGGCGAAGGCGGCCACGAAAATAAATGATAGAACGTCCCGGCCAGCAAAGCGAGCAAAGCGCCAGCGCATGTTGCTTCGGTGGCGGCCCTGGCGGTGCTGACGCGGTGCTCGCCGAGGTGACTGGCCAATCCGACGTGGGACGAGGGGGCGTCACTTGCACCAGCAACGCTCAGTATAGCAACGCGTAGCGAAAGCCCCGCCAAGTCGCCGAGTGGGCTGTATTTTCGAGATGTGCCAATGTGGAGGCGACGGCGGGAGGGGATCACGGATAGGATGGGAACCTCCACCCTTTTACGGCTTCTCTCCTTGCAGATTCCGTGTATTCATTCAATCCCGTCTCCGCTCCGCCTCGTCCTTCTCATGGCCTCCTCCTTTCACCCCTCCTCTCGCCCCTTCTCCGACGCGTCTTATTTCCACCTTTGTCCTGCCTCCGCTCCGGCCTGGACCGCCAGCCCGCCCCGCCCGGCCGTGGGGACGGCGGAGTAGAGGGAGACGGGGGTCTCGAACTCGCATCTCGAGGAGGCGCGCCAAAACAAGGGCGTTATTGGCCTCGGACAAAGCGAAGCAGCGCGGGCGGAACCGGCGCGGGAAATCAGCTGGGTCTGGTGGGGGAAAGGAGGGGGTGAAAGGTTGTAGAAAATAGTTGAAAAGTTGCTGGAAATTTGATGGAAAGGGTTGAAAATAATTTTAGGGAGAAGGGACTGTGAGGACGCCGGTGAGGTGCGCGGGGTCCTCGGTCCGCGCGGCGACGCCTCAGACGCCCTGGACGCCCCAGTCAATGAACCTCGGCGGCTGCTGGAGCTCGGCTGGAGCCGGGAGCGGGCTGGACTGAGTCATCCGAGTCCAAGCTAAGCCCGTCCAGCCCTGGTCCAGCCCGTCCAGCCTTCGCGGGTACCCGGTGCCCCCACCACCGCCACCGCCGCCGCTTGGCGTCCAGTTCGCGCGCGCTGCCCGGCGGTGCCCTGCGGCTTGGCGGCAGCCGCCTTTCCAGCTGATTGGGCGCTGCTCGGCTCATCGCGGCGTCGCGGTCACCGCGTCCACCCACCGCCACCGCCACCGCCCGCGTCGCCACTGGGTCGTGACGCGTGGCATGACGTCGCGCCACACAACGCTTGGCGGCAACCAGCGGCAACAGGTGCAGCAGGCCAAGGGGCGCCGCCAGCGCCGCGGTGCGTCTAGAGCGTGACGCAACAGTGTGGCCGGCCAGCAGGTCATCAAGGGAGTGTTCCTGGACGATGGCGGTCGTGGGACGGGCGGAGGACCACGGCGTCGTGGCCTCGGAGTAGCGGTGGCGGGAAGACGCCGCCGAAGGTAGCCGAGGTAGCCGAGGTAGCCAGCCCCCTGGGCTTGGGGATTGGCATGCCGCCGCCGTACGTACTCATTTTATGCAAGTACAGTACAAGGAATGCGGGGAGCGAGGTTCCCTGAGTGGGGCCCCTGGGCCCCTGGGGTCTCCGGCTGCCCGGCTCGGCTCCAGCTTTGTGTCGGCTGGACTCGGCACTCGGCTCGACGTGGGTTTTGGTCGTGCCTCTGGTTTTGGTCCGGACCGGACTCGCACGGCATGTCCACTTGTTGTGCAGTCCGCCGGCGCTACGCCGCGCCACCGCGCGCCTCACGGCCAGGACCGCCTGGAGGGCTCGGCGAGGCCCCCCAGGGCTGCCCAGGGCTGCCCAGGGCCCCGTGGATGCACTGCAGTCACTGCAGCGCCGCCCGCGTCGCCACCATGTCAAGCCGGGAGCCCTTCGGGGGCCGTCCCTTGACGACGTCCGTCTCCTTTGTCCGGAGCGCGCGGGCCGCGGCGAGGCTTGGCGGGGCCCCGGGGCGGGACGGGGCGGGGTGCGGGCGTTGCTCGATGCGCGCGCGGGGCGCTGGGCGCGGGTACCTCGGCCACCTCCCGATGCGCGCCAAAGCGGCGCTCGGCCCCGAAGTCCAGGCCCCGGCCCCCATACCAGTGCGGCGTATGTCCTCCCTCCAAACGCCGAGCGGGAGCGGGGCATCGCGACGGGTGGCGCGTCGATACCCCGGGCCCCGGTGCCCCCGGCCCCGGCCTTGGCGGCAAGCACACTCTAGGGCCGCTACGCCCTCTACGCCCGCTACGTCCTCTATGTTTCCCGCGCAGGCCCGGCCTGCCCTGCCGGGCGGAGGGCGCATCACGGCAGCGTGTCTGGCTCGTCGGCCTTGGAGGCCTTGGAGGTCGCAGTCGCCAGGCACCACCAGCATGGCCCATTCATTCCTCCATTTAGGCCCGATGAATGGCGCCCGTGGCCCCCGTGCCAAGTCCCACTCCGCGCGCTCGCTTTACGGGAGTGACTTCAATTTCCAGTTTGCTGAATCATTTGCCGCAGTGTCCCGGTGCATTACTCTAACACTTTTGTCGACGGCGCGCCAGGCGCGCCGAGCACTGCCCTGCCCTGCCCTGCCCTGCCGCCCAGCCGCGGTGGCAGACAGCCGGGCGAACCGGACAGACGGGCCGCCAGCCAAGCCCGCCACGCCACAGGCCACACGGTTCCCGGGTTCCCCGAGTTCCCCAGGACTTCGGCGGCATGCGGCGGGGCGGGGCCGGGAGGGGGAGGCAGGTATGGGCTGCAGGGGCGGGGAAGGGGAGGGTAGGGGAGGGCAGGGGTAGGCCGGAGGTGGTCCAAGCAGTGCTCCTCACACCCCTACCCTCCCTACCCTGTACACGTACCACCAAAAGCGAAAAAGCGCGCCAACGCCACATAATAGCGCCATGCTCGCCAGGACTCGGCCTCCCGGGGGCGTCGTCGGCGTGGTCAGAGGGTCCGCGTCGAACAGATGTGTTCCGCCAGCGAGTCATGACCATCCACTTCTCGGCCGGCCGCGACGCCGCGGCACACGAGGCGAAGGCGAGCGCGCAGCCAGTGCTGGCACTCCCGGCTCGGACTGTACGGGGACAATCGACATTTTTGCCGCCAGAAAGGAAGTTTCCCTGATGAGCGCCGCTTATCCGGAGAAACTCCGCAGCCAGCGGATTGGGGAAAAAACACACGTGAACTAGCGCTACGCCGAAAATCGGCGCGTGGACGTCGATAATTGGCACGGGTCTGAAAATCTCGAGGCAGACTGCCGAAATAGCGAGGGGCGGTACAGTACCATCCAACCCGGTAGACCGACCAAGCAGCTGCACACAACAGCACTGGCCTACTATTTAGCATGGCGCTGACACCTTTCGAGTTCAGTGGACAGCCCAACGGGGTGCGGTGACGTCACCCGAGCCCGATGGGTGGCCTAGCCGCCAGGGGCACGCCGCCGCCCAGCGGGCCGGCTCGACTCGCGGGGAGTGCGAATCTGGAGGACCACACGGAGAGCGTCGTCGTCGGCGTGACGCGCGCCTGCATACGGCCGTGTTGCCGGGCAGCCAGGACGACGTCAAAGCTCCGGCGTCCGGCAGACGGGGCAGACGCAAGCCAGAGAGGAAGAGGGCGGAGCGGGGCGGAGCGGGGCGGATAGCGACATGCACGGCCACTCAGGGCTTTTCCTGGGGCACGTGCTGCCGACCATCAGTCCGCCCCGCCGCCCGCCCGTCGTGTTTGGCATGCGTGTTTGGCGTGCGCCAATATGACCGTCTTCTTGTCCGGCAGCGCGCCGCTCGGGTGTCGCCATGGTGTCGCCATGTCGCCGTCCTGGCGCCGCTGCTGTGATAGTCTGGCTGTCAACGACGAACTGTAAATGCGTCTGCGGCCGAGGTTAGGCCGCCCCGACGTTCGACGCGGTCCTCGGCACCCATCTGATACGCGTATCGCGTCGGGCCCGCGCGGTCCGCGGCCATGGCGGGGCGGGGGACTTGCGGATAGGCTGGATACACTCTAAATGTAGGGTGCCCAGTACTGCCGCCTTTGTCGCCGCCCACTTTTAGGGTGCCCAATGTCGCCCAGTTTCTGGGCACCTTTGTCCCCCCGTCTCGGGTGTGACTAATCATGCAGTAACCGGCCCTCTCCCATGGCAGAGCATGCACAGGTGTCTAGTTCCTGGGCGACTAAGGTGCCCAGATTCTGGGCACCTTTGGCACTTAGTCGCTGCTGACCATGGGTGAAGGCAGGTTCCTTATGGTTTGTCCACCCAAGACTAGGCGACAGGTGCCCAGAAACTGGGCGACATTTGGCGCCCTAAAAAGTGGGGCAGGCGACAAAGGCGCCCAGTTACTGGGCACCCTACATTTAGAGTGTAGGAAAGGAAGGTTTGCTCGATCAACACGGCGGCGCGGTGGCGTGGCCTCGAGGGTTTACCCGGCGGGGTGTCACTTCATCCCCGCCGCCCCTCGGCGGAATCCCTCCGGATCCTGGTTCCGGCCCGACGGCCGCCTCGTCTGTCCGACTGAGTTCCGAGTTCCGGTCCAGTGTGGCCCGCCAAGGACCCGGCGGTAACCTTTTCTGCGCCCCGCGTGCCGTGGCCGGCGTGGGGCCCTCGGCAGCGTCACGCCCCACTGGCCGGGAGGAAGCAGACAAGCAGACGCAGCCACGGCGCAGCGTGGCGCAGTCGCGACGCGGTTTCCTGTCATTGCGCCTTCAGTGCATCTGTCCGTCTGCCCGTCCGGGCGTCCCCGCAACTGTCTGCCTGTCTGGCGCGTCTAGCGCCGATAGCGATCGCAGAGATCGCAGCGTCGCAGCCTCCTGCGCCAAAACCGCTACTCAAGGAGCCTGCGCGATATGGGGTGAGCCAATCAATGCCCACTCGGGCCGGGCTGCGGGCTGCGCGCTAGCCACACCTGCCCTGGCAAGGTGTGCAGCCCGCCGCCCTGGACCTCTGGATGGAGGAGGGTGGCGGCGGGCGGCCGCGCGTGGACGGTATGCTCTCCTACTCCTCGCCAAGAAGGGTTGATTTGCGATGGGATGAAAGCGGGCCGGCCGGCGGGGGTCATTTCACCCCGGGCAACACCTCGGGCCGCCCATGCAGGCTGGCCTCGTGCAGGCACTTGCAGCACCGCCAAGCAATCCGGGCCTTACCTCGCCTCACCTGCCGGCCTATGGACCCAGCAGCCCAGCTTGCTCCGGTCCGGTCCATCTGCCCCTCCGCCCGCTCGTCGTCCCGCTGCTTCTATCAATCCGCGGCAGATGATGCTCAAAGTTTAGCACCCATCGGGATGCGCGCTGCGCAGCGCTCCGCGGAGGCTGCTTTATAGCCAAAGCAGGTGAAGCAGATCGCCGCGCCGAGGCTGATCCGCAGCACCGCCTACCATTCGAACCATTCGTCGCTCTGTCTCTCTCGCACCCCCAAGGAACGCCCCGCGAGAGCGCGAGAGACACCGAGCGACGGGACGACTTTCGGAATCGCTCGGCGGCCGGCGTGGCGGCGTGGCGGGCCAGTGTCCAGAACGCGCGTTAAAGTTTGCTTTAGCTTCCCTCTTATGGTTTACGAGCCTTTCTCTCGCGGCTCGTAAAACCGCGCGGAAGCAAATGTGCATTGCGCAGCAAATACGACGACGCGTGCGGCGAGGATGGGAAGGGGGAGGGGGACTTTATGTGCTTTGATATGTGTATGACACACTGACCGCTGCCCCGCGAGTCGGCGGGGTGTGCCTTGGAGTCAAAATAGCGCTGTGCGTTGCGCATAGAGTACCGGGTCGTGGCGATGCCGGCGTGTTGCCTTCCCCGCCAGGCGCTCCCTGCCCACTGGCTACTTCTCCAGTTAGCGGGCGGACTTCCCCCCTTCAAGTGGCAACAGTTTCTCGTAGTCGCGGGGGTGGTGCTGCAGTGTGCTGCAGTGCTGCAGTGTGGCAGATGGCGGTCAGCACGCAGTCCAGCGCGCCGCCCGTCGGCGTCCGTCGTCCATGCTGCAACCGCACTCACACCTGCCCGCAGGCCTCCCGGGCCTCCCAGGCCTGCCACACTGGCCTGCCGTCGGCCTGCCGTCCCCGCCCCCAATCCTGCACCGGGATGCGTGCGGTGCACTGCGGTGCGCCGTCAGGATCACTCTGATCACACTCCAGGACAGCCCGGACGGCCAGACGGCCCATCCCGTGCTCATCACGCCGGCCGAGCCCTGGCCGAGCCGGCCGCCGATTCAGCGCCCCAAGACAATGCGCCGATTTAATTTCTCGGAAAATAAAACCGAAAGCGTCTCCGGCAGCGTGCGAAGCGGCGGCGGCGACGGCCTTGGCTCGTTTATTTTTCGCTCATTATAATTTTGGGGGATTTCTTTTTTAATCCGCTCGCCGGGCTGCGCTGGGCTGCGCGCTGCCGCGCTGCGCGTCCCGGCCGGCGTCGCGGCGCGGCGGCGCGGCGGCCTGGACTTGATGTGCGGCACATTCTGGTACACTCGCCGCCAAAAGCGTCGTCGACCGGGCCGCCGCCGCCCCGCCGCTCGCCTTGTGGTCATGGCCGTCGTGGCCGTCATGGCCCGGCGCGCACCTGGCCTGCACGGGAGTGTACGTCCCCTCCGTGCGCGCGGGCTGCGCGGGCTGCGCGGGCTGCGCGGGCAGCCCGTTCCCTCGCATGCCCATGCCCTCTCTCTCTCGCACCCCTTGTGATCCGCGCCGCGCGCCGCCACGCCGCGCAGGCCGCGCACCGCCGCGCCCACCTGGCGACACACTGCCATGCCGCGGAGACCGCGGAGCACCGCGCAGCAGCCAGCTCGACGCGGTGCATGACTTTGGCGAACGCAGCGAACGCAGCACCTCGAAAAAAAGAAGCGAATCAGTCTGCCGCGAGCGCTAAGCTGGCCAAGCACAATACGCCACCTCTAAAAAGTTCGCACAATTCGTTTGCTGGAGTAGTGGATTTCTCTGACGGTAACCATGTCGAGAGGTCTCAACTCGCACACTTGATCACTATATTTTTTCCTGCACATTCCGCAGTCGCCGACGACTTCGACGGACAGGGCGAGGCTTCGCAGCATTCGCAGCAGAGAGAATTGTTTCCGAGGCACACAAAACGGTCCTATTTTGCTCGGCCCTCTTGTGCCGCCATGCTGCCTGCCCCCTCCCCTCCCCGTCCTGCCCCTCCCCACCTCCCCCAGTCCACGGGCCACGGCCACCCCGGTCAACGCCTTGGCCTTCGGCTCCGGGGCGCCTTGGCAACACACGCTCCGGTCACCGAGAAGAGATTCCGCCGAGCTCGGCGACGAGGAAGCGACGACGGCGTGCCCTCCACGTGGTGGCCGAAGCCCTCGGGATCCTGGTGGGCTTGGGGGCTGGCCGAGCCGTTACTGCCGAGACCCTAAGGGTCGACGGCGACCTTCTCGGCTCAATGGCAGGGGCCGGGATGCGCGCCAAGGACTGCCGCCGCGCCGCCGCCAAGGACCGAGGGTGCAAGAGCGGGGGGTTGGTGGCCAGGTCTGCGAGCAGGCAGGGCGGCGGCGTTGGCACCGGAGTGGCGAGGCCGGAGCACAGGCCCTCCTTCTTCTTGTGCTGGGTGCGGGGTAGCGGGGTAAGGATAGCCTGCCAATGGCCTGCCAGGCCTGGCCGGGGACAGGGGTCTACCCGGAGCAGGTCAGGTCCCCGTCGAGCTGTTGCCAAGGGCTGGCCTCCGCTTCTTCCTGTTTCGGGCGGGCTCGGCAATTTCGGCATTTCGGCCCCAAAGAAAGCACCAGCTGGAGGATTCCCCAACGATACAGTATACCAACGGCGAGAGAACAAAAAGTCGTGGAAAAAGGGTTGTTGCTGTGCAGGACCGCTTGCAGGGGTGCCATTTGTCACGTGTGGGCGGCTAAATGTTGCACCGGCACTGTAATATCGACACCGCGAAGGAAGGCGTCGCGGTCAGAAGAAACGAAAGGGGAGAATGGAATATCGAGGCCGCGGAAAAAAAATCACAAAAGGACGATGCCAATGATCGAGTCCGTCTGGTCGATTTACTTACACGGTTTCGCAAGAAGTGCGGCCACCCCCATCGCCATCGCCGTGCGAGTCACCGTGCCACCACCCGCGAGGTACACTGTCCCAGAATCACCCAGAATCGAAGCGTTCGGCCAAGTCTGCGAGAAGGGTGGCGCGATCGCCACCATTTATATATATTTTTTCACCGTGTACCTCCACGAAGAATGTCGACTTTTTGCAATAAATTGCCCGCGGTGTGAAACGCTCCCCGGGAGAAATCCGCCCCTCTCCTCCCCGCCTCTGGCCCCGCTGCCCTGCCTCCTCGTCGCGCCCCGTCTTCTACATAAGTGTATCGGATCATCGAAGGGCGATCGGATCGACTAAAGTAAGGCGGGAAATCGCCCTCGGCCTCGCCATTTGCATATGCTCCCTTTGACATGGTAACGAATTTCGCACCTTGAAAAATCTTTTTTTCCGCGTCGCGCGACTCCGCGGACTCACTCCTCGTGTTCGGTATGGAAATCAACGCTTGCTCGGGCAGACAGACAAATTGCAGGACGCGTACGTAGAGTATCGTGTACACTGGACGGGCGACTTCTGGACAAAAGGGCGCCAGCAGCGCGCTCTGGCGGTGACGGCCGGTAGTCGCCAGAACGGGCCAACTGGGGCGCGAACACACGAACTGTGTGACCGGGCCGCAAGCGGCGTCGTCCGCGATCACCCTCGCGGCACTCGCGCGTTCAAGTCTCCTGGCTGCAGACTCAATCCGGCGCCCTGTCTCTCTCGTGCCCATACGGGCGCTCTCTGAGAGCGACAGAGACAGAGCGCAGAAAAAGGACTCCTTCCGTAGCGAGGGCGCCACTGAAACTTCAGAATCACCCAGCGACCCCTCACTCACTCCGGAGACAACATTCACTGCGTCACCGCCATGGCGGCTGCTTAGTACAGAGAAAAAAAAATTGCAAATTTAGAGGGCCATAAAAGCACCCAGGGCAGGGGCGCGCCCAGGGCGGGCTACCTTTTGTATGCCTACTGTACTAACTGTGGATTCCATAGTTAGACCTTTGGGCCGAGTTTGTCCCCAAAACAATTGAGCGCTGCAACTAAACAAGTCGGGAGGGGAATGCATAACAAGGGGGACCAGTTTTGAGGTCAGAATCCGGCCGCCCCGCGCCGCCCCGCTCGGCAATGCGTCGTTATTGTTGCAGTCGGGTAAATCGATGGCGATGCCAGCTTTTTAATTCGCTCTTTTTGTTGTTTTCTTGTTGTTGTTTTTTTGCTCGTTGCGTCGAGATTGCACGGCAGTGTGGCAGTTCGCGCGGTGGTTTGCAGCAGTTTCCAGCTCCCCGCAGCGTCAGCCAAATCATCGTCAGTCAGAAGGGAGGGGGGGGGCGTCGAAATCCGCGAGGCACTGGAAAAGGACCCCAAAACTCGTCGGCGACGGAAAGCCTGCCGTTACAAATCTGACCACTCGGCGCAGTACGTACGCATCTTTCAACCCCATCAGACAATAACCAAAGATGAGACAGGGGAAAAAAATGCATAAATAGCTTTCTTGGCCTGGTTTCTCCCCTCGGCTGCCTCGGCCGTGCGTGCGTGCGTGCACTGCGCGACGCTGAGCGTTTTTCACGTGAACGGAGACGCGTTTGGAGTTTGTGGAGGAAACAGGTCGAATGAGAGAAATGAATCCAGTTTTGCGTGCCGATGCGGCGAGTCGACAGCGATGCGATGCCGACTCCCACACCGCCCAACTTCACCTTCACCTTCGCCGTCCCTCGGAACGGTCGCTCTGTCTCTCTCGCACTCGCGGGGCGTCCCGTGTAGGTGCGAGAGAGACAGAGCGACTCTCTGAATCAGTCTGCTGGGCGGTGCACGCACGATCGGACAATGGGAAGCAAGTGCCAAAACGCGCCCACTGGAAAAACGAAACGGCCGTTGCACTGCGCGCTGCACTGCAAGGACTGCAAGGTGGGAAGACGGGAATCCTGTGGAAGGGCGGCAGGGCGGCAGGACACTGGAAAGGCCGACAAGCCGGTGACTCGGTGTCTCTCGGTCTTATCCGGGACGAGCGGGGCGTGCGGACGGCCGCCGATAAGGGATTGCGCCGCATTGCTGCATTGCTGCCGGGCCCCTGAGTCACGGCACCATAAATACCGTGCCACTGTAAGTGCGTGACAGTGCACTGGCAGTGGCCGCAGTGGCCACGGCGACCGCGTCGCGCGAAGTCGAAGTCACCCCCGCAGACGGTGTCCATCATTTCCAAATTATCGTCACCCAGGCCATCCAGGCCACGCCGGACTGGTCCTGGACTGGACCAGGGTCTTCTTGACGCCCGACGTGTCATCGGCCGAGTCGCACGCACCGCGATGACGAGATGACGGCGGGACGCGTGGTGCGCGGGTAGCCAAGCAGCATCCCGTTTTGATGGACGCGTGATGGCCGCGGGGGGTCCGAGGTACGAGACAGCGATACGCATGCACGGGGTGGACCAGGGCGCGGAGGCCGCGGGAGAGGAGGACAGGAGATGGACACCGCGGATCACGTCCTGACACCTGCCAAAGGAAAAGATGATGACCACCCTCCCCCGCACCGCCCACACCACGGGGCAGGCTCCCAGAGGCTCTCTCTCTCTCTCTCTCTCTCTCTCTCTCTCTCTCTCTCTCTCTCTCTCTCTCTCTCCTCTCTCTCTCTCTCTCTCGCACCTGTTCGGAATCACTCTGCTGACATAAGCTGCCGGTCAGGCGAAGCGCGTAAATCAAACAAGGGTGTCAAAAAAGGCGCGCGCCGCCGCTGGGACGCGAACCCGGAGCCCACGGCGTGGAGCCACCGCGCCATCCTGTGCGGAAGAAAGCGGAAGCACTGGAAGGACATGTGGTACTCAAGGGGGCCGCAGCAACAGCGACGCATCTTCCAACACGTCCTCCAAGACGGGGGCAGATACGGCGCGGATGTCCTCAGGGATGGCCCCCACCCTCCCCCCACCCCCGCCCGGATAGGAGATGCCCCCGCCCCGGACACGCCCACCTCTTCGGCATCCACACACAGCAGACTGATTCCGAGAGTAGGTTTCGTCGCTCTGGCTCTCTCGCACCTATGGGGCGTCCCGTATAGGTGTGAGTGAGACAGCGACGAAAACGACTCATCCAGCCTCCTGGTCGCAGGTTCTGCGAAGTGCCGCCCTGCGGCGGCGTGGGGCGGATGGGCCAATAATGGGGATCTCGGTGTGGGGCGGGACGGGTCGGCCTGGCTCCCGACTCCAACGCCCCCACTGTAATCCGGTATTCGCTGGTATTCGTCCATTTATGCATGTGGGCTGGAAAAGATCCGAGCTCGCCGCCAGGCCGTGCACAATGAGCACGTCAACGAGTGCCTGTCCCTGCACGATCGGTCACGCTGCGTCCCGGACACCGTTGTTCTCCCCGAAAAACAACAGTGGGGGAGCCCTCGACCGGGATCGTGTGCGTTCCGGTCATCCTCCACGACCTCGCCGACGACGTCAACGACGTGCCTCCTCCAGCATGGCGGCCTGCTCGACGGCCTGCATGACTTGGATACGGGCGTTTTTACATCCGCGCTGCGGCCGCGCGCCGCTGGTCGCTGGTCAGCCTCGCCTCGCCACCTGTTACTCTGCTACTTCCACACCCCCACCTGCCGGATCGCGACGGCGCCCTCGGTGCCGGGGGTGCCGCGCGTGCCCCTGCTAATCGAGGCCGGCGATCACGGCGCCCGCCAAGCACCCCCGCACCCTGGCCGCGACCCTGGCCGTCGTGGCGGCGCGGTGCCTAGCCAGGCATGGCGGCGGGGGGCGCTGCGTCCGCGCCAAGGCAATGCGAGACCAGGAAGCAGGTGTGGTTGCGGCGCTGCCCCGCTGCCCACCACTACACTGTGCGGGGCCGAGGGTACAGGCCGCCACCCCTCCGCCCACGGGCTGATCCTGAACAGTGCACCGCCGCGCCGTCTCTCTCGCTCCCCTGCGGGACGCCGCTGGAGTGCAAGCCGGGCAGAGCGACGAAAGCACTGTCCTGAATCAGCGCGCAGACTGGCCTGTGTTCGCCGAGGCTGGCCGAGGCCGGGGCCCACGGGTCCCTAATGGCGCCGGCGAGCCCCGCAAAAGTCGGCCGAAAATAAAGCAAAATCATAGCTAACGAGCAAGCGGGCAGCAAGCAGGTGAGCGCCCAGCCGAGCCGCGCCGAGTTCGGGAACGGCCACCCCACCCAGGCCACTGCTAATTGCTGGAAACGACAAGTCGATCGGTCGCTTAGCTCGATTCCACTTTCCTTTCCGTCCAGTCGATTGCGCGCCGCCCGCGCTGCCACTCGAGGCAGGCTCACTCCGAACGGCGTTTCCGTCGCTCTGTCTCTCTCGCGCCGACACGGCACGCCCCGCGAGTGCGAGAGAGACGGAGCGACGGAAACGACCCAAGCAATCCGACTGCTGAGTCCTCTCGCTTCCGCGTCGGCGACGAGGGCTCCTCTCCGAATGCATTCCGAACGCGAAAACGATCATTTATTTGTCGGCGAGCCAAGCCCCACTCCGCGACAGGCGGGCCTCTAGATGGGCCTCTACCCGCGAGGCCGCGAGGCGAGCACACTGCCCGGAGACCCAGCGAGACCATCGCCCCGCGGACTCCTTTGTGCGAGACGGATCGCAAGGGTTGAGCCGCCCGGACTGCCGCCCGACTCCGAGGGTTCGTTTTGTCGCCCTGTCTCTCTCGCACTCACGGGGCGTGCCGTCACGGTGCGAGAGAGACAGAGCGACAGAAAAGACTCTCGGATGACATGTAGATTCTAGTCGCCTCCGTCCAGGCCTCCGTCTACTCAAGGTCCCATGACGGGATGGGGATGGGTCGCCGATCTCACGTTACTCGAGGAGGGTGGCGAGGGAAAGGCGAAGTAAAGGTGAGGGGTTGTATCTCGTTAGCTCGCCACGGGAAAGATTTTGTTTCATTATGCCATTCCCCCCTTTGATGTCATCGTTGAGAAAGAAAGAAGGAGACACGACGCGGGGGGAAGGGAAAAGTAGTTTGGCCGCCGTGAATTCGGTTGTTAGACGCTTTTTTGTGTCATTTACCGCGGCCGTGCAAACCTCATCGAGTAAGTCACTTTTTTCACTTCTTCAAATAGAACACGCCTCGTCTACAATTGGTCCATTCACGGCCAGCCAGCTCGGCTCCGCTAACAATCGGCCGGGACTGCATGGATGCACGTTCGCTGCGCGGGGCTGTAATTTGGCCTAGTTTCTCGGAGGGAAACGGATATCACTCTCCACTCTCCGTCCAATCAGATAGCAGCTCCGTTACCCTCTAATCAGTCGGCCACGCAAAGGAAATACGAATGATTCGAACGAACGTTCCTCGACATTCGGCGCGGAAGGCGCCAGGAACCGTCGAGTCGTTTTCGTCGCTCTGTCTCTCTCACACCTGTGCGGGACGCCCCGCGCGTGCGAGAGAGACAGAGCGTCGTGCCGCGGGTCCTTGACCGTGTGTTCTGCTGTGTTCCCGAGTTCGAGTCCCGCCGCCGGCCGGCAGTCTTATCAGGTGCGGCCGGTATGTAGGCCGGCTTCGGGTGGCGTGCCGTGCCGGCCGGTGAATGGTGGATGCACCAGATAGCACAGTCCGGTCTGACTGGTCAGTCCTGCGTTGGCACCAGGTTGGCACCGCGCACCCCGACTCGACGACTCGACCGCCACATGCACCGTGCGTAATCCGTACGACCGCCATCGCCGCCGGGTGGACGCCACGACGGCGGCCTGACCACGCCGTCGTCGCCCCTGCGCCCTACAGGCCGCCGCAGTGACGGGGCAGTTCGAACGAGTCCGAGGCCCTGAGGCTTGCAAGGTCAGCTGGCAGGCGGCCAGGACGACGAGGACGGCGGGGACGGCGAGGACGGCGAGGACGGCGAGGAGGGTGTTGGCCTCCACGAGACGAATCCCTTCGCCATCGAGGGTCGGGGAATGGGAATTAATCATGCGAGCGCGTGTATAAAGGCGTCACCCCGAGGGAAGGAAAGAAGGGACGGGGGAAGGGGGAAGAAGAAAGGAAGGGCGCACGGCACGCCACGCCACGGCGCAGCTACTCACACCACTCACCCCGACTCACCTCAGCCGGAGCTCACCTTCCTTCGTTCTCGCGCTCGCTCGTTACAGACCCCAACCCTCCCCTGCCTCAGTTCCAGTGTCCCTGCGTCCAGCCAGTCCAGCCCCCTCCTGGAACCCAGGGCCTGGAGCTCTGCAACCCGCCGGAGGCTGGAGCCCCGGAGAACACCGTCGATGTTGTCGTCGTCGAGGAACTCCGGTAGACGACGACTGTCTGGCCGTTGTTCGCGTCCATATATCAAGCAAGTGGACCAATGGCCCGACCAAAAGCGCTCCGAGACTCCGGGGCCGAGCCAGGAGTAGCGGCGAGTACACTGCACTCGACGTCGTCGTCGTCGTTTTCGGACGCGGGTTTACCTGGCCGGGCTGGACCACGCGCACCTCTACCTGTCTCCGCTACCGCGAAGCGGCCGTGCTGCGTGCGGGGCGGCGGCCGGCGTCGCTCTGTCTCGCTCCCACCCGCCGCGGCGCGCGACGGCGCAGACGGAGACGAGGGTCTTGAGGCCCCTCGGATGCGGCCGTCGGAGGAAGGATCCTCAACAACGACCAGCGCACTGCCAGTGCGTCCTGGGCAGCGCGGCCATGGAAATTCCGCTCTGCAACTCCTCGATGCGGATTAGGTTTCAGGACGGATGGACGGATAGTGCAGCAAAGTCTGCATTGTGGCGGTGCATGCGCTGCACACCGCGAAGGATGCGCGGCTACAGTGCTGGCGCTGCTGTAGACTGATTCCGAGATTCGTTTTCATCGCTCTGTCTCTCTCGCCTCCATACGGGGCGCCGCATGCGTGCGAGAGAGACAGAGCCACGAAAACGACATTCGGAATCAGTCAGGCGCCCTGCTCCGCCGTCTATTCCCGATTTTTTTTTTCGTCCATCTCCTCTTTACCTGTGCGGGGTGCTCGCCGGGCAAAAAGAGGCTTGGGTGCATCCGGGGGTGCCGCGAGATTAGCTGAAAAAGTTGGGAGAAGGAGTTGTCAGATTGGCGGGTGCGCCGCGGTTTGGTTGCGTTGGTATGCACCGCGAGGCGGTTCGGCTGCGGCAGCGCCGCACCGTCTCCTTTTTCATTCATTTTTTTCCATGATTGTTTTTTGGTTGGTAGATGTGCAGTTGCTTCTTTTTCGTGTTGGCCATTCGGTCATCGACTGGCGGTTCACAAACAGGACTGAGGATCCAGGGTTCGAGACGCCGTGCCGCGGGTTCGGGGCGCTCGCCGCGTGGCGCACGCGCCTGCCGGCGGTAGAACAGAAAAGTACCCGTCCATCCCTGGACGCTCCCTCCCCCAAGACGGGCGGCACTCGTGCGGAACCAAGGGAGGCTCGGTGTGCTCCAGCGTGTGCTCCAGGGGGTGGCGGGTGGCGCGGTAAACGAGCAACAGCGTCCACGACTTGGCGACCGCCGCGGGGCTGCTGCTGCTGCTACTTGTTGCGGCCTCGGACACTGTCGGGGACTCCACTGGGCCCTGGGCCACCGCGTGGAGATACCCCGCGGCCGCAGGGACACTGTAGCGGCAGCCTCGCCTCCGCTCCGCGCCTCCAGGCCGTCCCTGTCCCATACCAAATTCGCTCTGAAAACATCGCGGGCGCCGTTGCGCGCGGCGTAATTATGTAAATGATATGGATCGTTGGATCGCCGAGCCCGACGGTGCAGTTGGGCGGCGTGCTGGGCCCGGCGAGGCTATCGGTAGGTCGTTGGGTCGTGGAGAGATTTGGGTTCTGTGTCCGGGCGATCCCTGACAACTCGCGGTGACTCACGGCCTCTAGCGCGACTTGCAGCCCTGCGGCCCGAGCAGGACGAGAAGACCCTCTCCAACAACTCGGACCCGCAACGCCGCGAGATACATGCTCAAGAAGTCGGCGAGCCGGCAACGGTGGCGGCGCAGCGCGCGGCCACGGCGAAGCTGGCAAGGCCTGTCCCTTTAAACTTTAAAAACCCACCCCCCTCCCCTCCGCCCCGCCCCGCCCCGCGCCGTCGCGAAGAATAGGCGAGACGTCGTTGTCGGGTGACGGCGGTGACGGGGGTCTGCAAGAAGGCAGCGAGCAGGCTTTGCTTTGCTTTACCTTCCGCGGGGAGGGGGAGGGGGGAGGCGGAGGGCGAGCTTGTTGATTGCAAGGCGGAGGGGTGGCAGCGCAGGCAGCGCAGGCAGCGCAGGCAGTCCCCGCCGCGCCTAGTCCCGCCGTCCCCGTCTCCAAGAAGTGCGGAGGGGAGGCCGCAGGGCCGCAGCACGCGGAGCACAGAGTGACCACTGCCTGGCCGACGGCATGCCGATGGCCGACGGCTTGGCCGATTCCACGGGGCTGGAAACACACGCGGCAAACACATGCCCGGTATTCCGTACGCTACTCTACACTGCACTACACGTACCCACACACTCCTGGCCTACTTTATTCCCTCCCAAACGGAATGGTTGTTCCTAGCAAAAGGCAGCCGCTCCGCGATCCGCGACGTGCGAACATGTCCGCGAACGAGTCCCGTACGCCCGCTATTTTTGTGCCTCGGCTCACATTGTCAGTGTGTGGGACGTGCGCGGCGTGCGCAGCCGTCGTCCCGTTGGGAACCTGGAACGCACACATGTCGCCCAAAATGGACTGCCGCGCTGGAGCACGGTCGGGCGCTTCACCTTGGGGAAAAGGAGGGTACTGTGACTGGTGCTGTGCACGAAACGCAAAACGCGACGCGAGCCGCACCAGCCGCACCCCTTTCCCGTCGCGGCCCCTTCCGCGAGGCGGTCGCGACGGCCCGGCGCCGTCCTCGACCGCCTTACCGCCTTCCTCGACTCGACGCGGCTGCGGCCTAGCCCAGGCCTGGCCCTCGCAGACCCTCCTGCCTCTCTCGCACTCGTGGGGCGTCCCCTCTGGACGCGACGGAGACACAGCGACGAAAACGACTCTCGGAATCAGTCCGCCGGCCCTGCACTAGACTGCAACGAGGGGGCGTCCCGGAGCGACGAGGCCAGGCAGGCTGTGGTGCATGCGCGGTGCGTGCGGCCGAGCCCGCGTGCCTCGGAGACGGTCCCCAAGGCCGTCACGGCGACGGCCGCCGCCCCGCGACCCCCGCGGAACACCCGCCGCGCCCCGCCGCTCCGCGCGGCGCTCCGGAGTGGCGCCAGTACGCCAGGGCCCTTGGCGCCACCCGCCACTACTGGGGCGCCGGTCGGGGGGTGGCGGCCTCCGCGGCGGCGCGGAGGGGCGGCGATGGGGGTGCAAGTGTGGCTGGCACTGGACCGCGCGAGGAACGCGGCCACGGCGCCACGGCCTCTGGCAGGCGGCTGGAACTACGCTGTGGCTGCACGTACGTCGCCATCTAGCGCTCCGCCAAGCTCGTCAAGTCCCGCGCCAAGTCACCCTAGTCACCCGAGCCACGGTCCAGGCGAGCAGCCTGACACGCCGGCACGCACACTGGGGTGTTCGCACAGTACTGCAATAGTTCCCCGAGCTGCCGCCTGCAGCGCTAGCGGTGCTTCTCGGCCGGCACTCGGCCAGCGCGAGGCACTTTTGGGTCTTGTGCGCGAACGGCTGCAGACACAGGTCTCCCCGATGCATCCCTCGAAAGAGTGCATCAAGTGCTGCCGGTCGGTACCCGTCCCGGTCGTCTGGGGCACACCAGGGAGTGCCGAGAGGGCGCCGAAGCTTGCCTCTCGCTGGTGTCTTCGGATCGCACTCTGCGGTATATATACACCGCGTCCTGCGCCGGGCCGTCAAGGGAGTCCGATGTCTCTGAAACTTCTACCAGAGTTCATGCCAGTGTCCTTCACAGGACGCTCAGCCAATTTGGTTGTGTGCACACGAGCGAGGTGCTTGATCTAAGTTGCCGTGAAGTCTGCGTCTTCTAGACGCAGAGGTGCGCGGTCGTGGGTAATTCACGCTCGACCGGGGGCCTGTGTGTGGCCCCAATGCGCGCCGTAGAGGGCTCGCGTATCGTAGGCCCTAGTTACAGAGGCGCCATCGACTCCCTTTTGCGCTCCCTGCTCTCTGTTTGTCGCTTGGGCTTGACCTTGCTTTTTCATCCTGACGTCCCGAGTGTTCCGAGGCGTCCACCCACGACAAGACGCGACGCTTTGGCTGCAGCCTCTGCTGGCCGCCCCGAGTTCGACGATCTGCCGCGTGATTCCGAAAGATCGCGTCGTCGCTCTGTCTCTCTCGTGAGCCTACGCAACGTCCCATGAGTGCGAGAGAGGCAGAGCGACGAAATGATCAGAATCAAGCGGCCGATTCTGAATTTCTCCGAAGACGCCGTTCTCGGAACCGTCATCGCGGAGATCGCCATGTCGCTGTTTGCGCGGTGCTGCGCGGTGCGATGAGGCGTCGCGGGGGGGGGGGGGGGGGGCGTCGGTGCGACAAATGGCGGCGGAGGACGCGCCGACGGCCCGACCGGAAGAGCCGCCTCTCGGTGCGCGCATTCCGATGCGAAGCAAGTGAATGGACCGGCCGAGCGCGCGCTCTCTCTCTCGCGCCCTGATGAAGAGCCCCATGAGTGTGACAGAGACAGAGCGACGAAACGACAAGTCTGAATTGCCTGGCCGGGCCGAAAGAGACGCCGAGACGCCGCACGACGCCGAGGTGCTGGGCAGGGCAGGGCGCCGTGGCCTTGCAGGGAGCAGTCACCTTGGGGCCCGGGGCCCCAGGCGTGGCCCAGGCCCAACTGGAGGCCCCGCTGCGCGCAGCGTCCGAAGCCAGGCTCGCGCACCTTCACGATCGCCGGCAAGTCGCGAGGCCGCCGAATTTGCCGCGTCCCGCGAGGCGTTCGTTTGCGCGACCGCAGTCCGCTTGAGCGCTGCTTGAGGGGCTTGAGCAGCCGAGGCACGAGGCACGCGAAGGCGTGAAGGCGGGTCGGGTCAGAGCATAGAGCAGCTGCAGCTCGCCGCGTTCGGCCGTTGCGTGTGCCCGTGCCCGCATCGAGCCCCGGGGTGCGGCCAGTGCGGGGCCACCGCCATGGCGGCCATGCGTCAAGTGGGCAGGGGGCCACGGCCCCACGGCCCCAGGGCACGGTCTCGCCCGCAGGCCCAACGGGGCGCGGTCGCGGGGTCGCCGCTAATCCAATGTTCACTGCGCTGCCGCCGCTGCCGCACTCATCCCATCCGACGACATGGCCTGGCCAGACATGCACAGTGACCGATTCCGCTGTCTCTCTCGCACACGGGACGCCCCTTATGAGTGCGAGCGAGACAGAGCGACGAACATGAGTCTCGGAATCAGTCTGCAGGACGCGTTCCTAAGCCGCGAGACCATTGCACAAGTTCGATAAAACGCACGGAAATGTGAAGCTAACCCTCCGTCGGCTAATTTATATGAAAATTTCCTGGTTGCGCCTTGCTTTGCCCAACTCCAACCAAGCGCAAATTTGCATGGGACCCCTACCTTCGCTTGTCGCAATCGTTGCTTGAGTTTTTTCTTTCACCCCTTTCCCTTCGCCTCCAGCAAAACATGAACGTACAGTATATTCGTTTTTTTATGTTTTCCTTTTTTTTGCTTTTTTTTTTGTTTCTAATATAAAGCAGTTCTAGGCGTCTTTTTCATTGTAATCCTCTTGGTGTCGCAAATTAAATAATCCGAGCTAACACAGTGGCGGACTCCGTGGCCAGACGTCGAGTAAATCCCATTCTAACGCAAAAAAATACGTATGAAAAAATAAGTGCAGTCTAAAAAACATAAAAAGTGTACTCCAAAACTAGGCACGAAAAACGAAGTGCGAGGTACATAAAAATTAGGGTACTTTTGTTGCATTGTGTGGGATCTCCGGGTCCCGGTCTCCCACGGTGGAAGCCGCAAATTAAAATAGACAGTCACTTTATCGGTCGATAGCGAATGCGTGAGTCACGGACAGTGTCAGTCAGTGGACGTCAGGGAGGGTGCATCAGGCTAATTGGTCCGCGGTACGTCAATTTATTTCCGCGGTGCAGTGCAGTTGTAGTTGGGGTTGCCACTCGTGGGTTGCCTCTGGGGTTGCCCCCCGTCCGCGTCCATCACGCCATTCCCATGCTCCGCTCCCACCACCTCCCACCGTTCACCCCCCTCGGAAGAGATGACCATCCCCCTTCATTTCAGGAAAAATTACCCGCACCCAAATATTTGGAGTGGAGGGCGGGGCGGCTGGGGGGGGGGGGGGCAACACGCCACCCACATGACCGACCACTCGCGCACGCGCACGCACGCACCTGCAGCACGGCCTTTTGACCTCTTGACACGACACCAAAGTGATTGAACTATATTTAGATTGCTGTGCTATCGTCTGTGCCCGCTGTCTTGTCTCGAATCGTTCGGGAGACGACTGTCTGTACACATTGTACAGTATCCCAGCATCCGCTGCAGTGCTCTCTCGCTGGGACTCCACTGTGCGACAAGCTAACTGGTCGGCCCGGCGCCTCGGTGATTCCTAGTGTGTTTCCCGTAGCTGATGACGACAGCTGCTCCTGTAGCATCCTTTCTTTTTCCCAGCCCGTGAGTCACCGTCCTGCCACCACCTGTGCGTCTCTCTAGAGACGGAGTGCCCCAACTTTGAGGGGGGGGGGGCACGCAGGCCCCCACCATCACCGTAGGCCCCTCTCCTTTGGCCTCTCGCGCCGCTTTGCCGCTCCGGCTGACTCCGAGAGGGGCCTGTGCACTCGGGACGGCATGCTGTCTCTCTCGCTCCCATTGCGCGGGCCGCCCCGATGAATGAGGGCGAGAGGGACGGGATGACTCCCACGCCGCACGCCACCGGGGCGTGGCGGGGCGTGGCGGGGCAGGGCGGGGTGGGGCCACCCTTCCCTCCGCCGCCCACCGCCCCCACCCCTCCCCGCCCGCAGCGCTGGCCGTGCCGCGCGCCCCGTCCCGTTCCGTTCGGCGAGGCTTTGTGCGAGAGGACCTCTGCTACCGAGTGCGTGTTGCCGTCGCCGTCCCGCTGCTGCTCGCGGAGCCCTCTCCTTTCATCCGCTGCTCCTCTCGCCGAATCTCCACACCATGTTCGCCGTGCTCGCGCTGGTGCTGGCGGGGCTCGCCTCCACTCAGGCTTACAGTGAGTACAAATCTGCGATCCCCAGGGCTGACGAGGGCGAGGGCTGGCTCGAGGGCCACCTACCCCGCCATGCTCGTCGTGTTGTTGTTGACGCCCTGCCAGCCCAGCCCTTATCGATCTAGCCCTTCCGCGGTGGGACGCGCCTACGGCCGACAAGCGGGCAGGCGCGGGGCGCGGGCCCTAGGGGCGTGACAGGACCTGTAGACCACCACAACACGGCACGACGGTGACCTGCTGGGCACCGGGACCACGGCCGTCGCCGTCGCCTGGCCGGCAGAGGTCGCGGAGTGAGGTTAGGTCGCTCGTCCCGTCCTGTCTTCCGTGTTGAAGCTCAAAGACCAACCAAGGATGACAATGACAGACTTGGGCTTTGGCGGCATCGTCGGCCGCCAGCCCTCTCTGATGCGGAACGCGCTGCTGCTGCTGATGCAGTTGATGTGCTTCCGGTTGCACGTCCTCGTCGATCTTTAGCAAATTTCGAACTCGGCTCCAAGCCTTTAGTTCGCGTCTTGGGGAATTACCCACTGTGGCCAAGCAAGCAGTCTCAAACGAACTGATCCCTTGATCTCTCTGTTTAGGCGGTCTATCTTGCTCATCATTCGGGGAATTCCACACTTTGTTCCTCTTTTAAAAATACCTGAACTGCAACAGGTCGTCACTTTTCTGAGACTTCTTTTGAAAATTGAAGTCTTGTAAATTTGGTTTTGCCTTCTTGCTGGAGTCTGTAAACTTGTTTTCTGAATTCTTCTCTCCGATTTTCCAGCCTGTATGCTTTGTGGCCCAATCCCGGGAAAGGATTACTGCTGCTACGATTACAATGACAACCACTACTGCTGTTCTCAAGAGGAGTACTTCAAGGGGTAAGTCTTACCTTAGGAAATCAGTTAACTTTCACAGTTGTATTTTGTGTTGAATTTGTTCGTGATTAAATGTAATTTTTGTTGCAGTGGCTTCTTGGACCAGCAAACTATGATCATCCTGATTGCGGTTGGGGTGGTTGTCCTGGTTGCGACGGTGCTCTTCATCTGCTGCTGTTGCTGCTCATGCTGCCCCTGCTACAGACGGCGCCGCCAAGGTGCTGTGTACAACAGTTAGTGCTACTCCATTGCCCCTTAAAGACTCATGTGATAATGAATGGTGTGCTTTTGTTGTCTGTGATTCTCACACCTCATATCGCTATCAATTCTCAATTCTGGTCCCTTAAATTTAATATGTGTTCTGTACTTCTCTTCATGCATTTTACAAATCTTGTGCTCCCACTTCCAAAGAATTATCTTTTTGAATCTGTTCTTTTTCTTTTACATGCAGACTAAAGGATGTGGTAAGAATGCAACTTTTAGTTGCAATCCTCTCTTTGGTATACACAAGGTTGAGCTAACACTTAACTAACACTAAGCCTCAGGTCTTTTACAAAAATGATTGCAAATATTGCCTTACAAGACTTCTCATGTATTGCAGTATTTCATTACATACTTTCAAGCTGAGGTGAAAGACAAGCCCAAGCTTAGGCAGAAAGTTGAACAAGCCTATTTAAATTTGCTTTTATAGATTTGATTTAGTATTTTGTTAGTTTGCTTGCTATTTTCTTTGATTATGACCAAAGTTGGTTCATGTGCCTATGTTCACTCCAATCAGAAGTAATTGCCATTTATTTTTAATAATAGTAATAACTCTCTAAAGTTTTTGAATTAGTAATGTCCCTGTCGTTGTTCATTTTTTTCTATGCTTGTCTTGGTCTTCTCATATTTGCATGCTTCCTGCTTCTTTTATGGTCACATGTTTGTCATAGGACCTGCGTGAACATTAATTTAACCAAGGATATTGTCAGAGGAAATATCTACCGCCAGTTATGCTTCCTCTGCCTTATGGTAAGACTACCTAGTCTTGTATTTGGGTTTGTTTCTTTTTGTATGTGTGTTTTTTTTTGCATGTTGAACTAACTAAATTAATCAACACAGCGATTATTGCATGCTGTCAAAAAATATATTTGGTTAATCTTTGGGATTGTTACTATATTTCTATTCTATATCTGATGCCCACTATTTTAAGAAATGCGCAAGTCAATGGAAGGAAGAAATCTCATGTGACCATGAACTGGGTGCAAATGCAAGCTTGGTTAAAGTATGAGCAGTATTTGTAAGAATGTGCAGTGGCAGATTCCCAGGTTGTTGTTTTCTGATTGCAGGCGTCACTCTACCCCCTGCATACAATCTTAGTTCGCCAACCTACTACCCTGCACAATATCCTGCACAACATCCTTCCAACCCATATATTGGTAACAGCTCATTTAAAGTCTGATTAATTTTTAATTACCTTGGAGCTCCTACTGACTCTTGTACAATTTTTTTCTCTTGCAGCTCCTAATGCATCTGCTCCTGTCTACCCCACCCTACCTGTTGCCAAGCCTTAGAGATGTTGACAACATTTCTGTGTTCTAAAGCACAAAAAAATATTTTCTCTTTCTTTCTGAAATTGGAACAAAGTGCCAAAGCCTTTTCTCCTTAATTGTATACTTTTAGTTTCGATATCTGATTTTTTTTCCAATGTGATATTATTTACCTAATTTATGAATATCATCTTGTGTACTTATTTAACTGATGCCATAATGAAAGTTGAGCAGGGGTAGGCTCATTAAGAAAAAAAAAAGCTATAACTGTACTTTGGTTTCAACCTTCTTTTAAAGCCATAAATTATTTTTATTTTTATTTAAATAGTTTCTATTTTATGTATTGCAGTGATAATGGCAACTTCTTATGTTAAATATTCTCATCATGCTGCCCAGTCTTGGTCTGAAGACTGCACATGACAATACTTAAGTTTCATTTGTTGTGCACCAATTTAAAGTAAGTGTACCGTATTTTAGAATCGGAGTAGACCCTTACAACCCTAGAGTGGTATGTTTTACTTTAGGACTTATTTTTTATGTGTGTTCTTGCAAGTGCTTTATGCTTATAAGCTTTCTGTTGGATTGTATTACTTCAGTGTCAATGACGAGACTACAGCTTTCATTCATAAATTTACGCATATTCTGTACGGATGTAAAATTGTTTTCTATTTTTGAATGGGATTACTGTATTAATTCCTCACAAAAGTATTTAGAAGTTTGTCAGCTTTGTGTTACCTGTAGCATCTCTGTGACTTCAAAAACTTGTTAGATTGTTCTATTCATGTTCATGTCCAATTCATTCCTTGTAGGTTTTAGAATTGATATTATATTTCTCATGACTCAAAGCTCTTTGCACATGGCATGACAGCCAACCTCGGCCCAGCGAGAATTGTCAGGTTAAATTCAGAGGTTGAAGTCAAATTTGAGTTGAATATTTACCAGTAACTTTCTGGGTAAAGACATCTTTGCCATATTACTTGTGTTGTGCATTTCTGACTGAGATCTGATTATAGCTTTAATGTGTTATGCAATGGTCCAACAAAAACAAATTTATGTGATGAGGCTTTTGTGAACAAATATCTACAGCAAGGATTAATTTCTATTTTCCCAATAGTTTGGGTTAAAGTGAGTCTTGTTTTTTTTTTTCTTGCTGGGTCAGGTGCGGATACAGGGGGAGGGGGCAATGGGGTTTTTGGCCCCCCACCCATAGCCCCTAGATAGCCGCCTGAAAGGTTCGCAAAAAGTGCTACTTTGCCCCTGTAAGTAGGCAAAAAGTGCTACTTTGCCCCTGTAAGTAGGCAAAAAGTGCTACTTTGCCACTTTCCCCTCAAAGGCCGCCCCTGGATCCGCCACTGTGCTGGGCACTACTTGTTTTCCACCCTAGCTACCCTGTTCTCCTTATGGTGAGACTGTTGGATTCTTAGACATCTTAAGATCTTAATTACTTTACCGAAAAAAAATGTATGCACAACTGCATTGCACATTAAAGACCATCTCAATAATGTAATTGAAGAGCAGTGAGTCAATTATGACTCGATCTCCATTCTCACACCAGCTCAATGTGTAATAAATTTAAGACCTCTAGAGCAAAGTCTGATTTTCTTTTCATTTTGTTACAAATTTTCTATTTTCAGACTATTTGACTCTGTAAAAATCTTTCTACTGCCTGTACCTCAATTTTGTGTGAAGTTTGTGCATTAGAAAATGTGTTAGCAAATTGTATTGCATTCTATGGGCAGCAATAAAACAATGATTCACAATGACTAACTATTTGCTTTTCTCCTCTAATCCTGTAACTCAGGACCTCTCGAGCACGGGGTATCGACGGGGTCCGGGACGTCAACATTCCCCTTCTGCCTCTGCCTCCCCTCTCCCACATCAGTCTCCCCCCCCCTCCTTGCACCTCCTCCCCTCTCTCTCCTACAATTTAAAACTGAACACCGGCGGCGAGAACTGAACAGAATCCAGGGGTCAGGGGTCCAGGGTTTGATAACTCTAACGGGTGGGCAGGTCGGCAGGTCTGGCTCTCAGGCGTGTAGCCGCTCTGATAAGACTACAGTCACGATCGTTTAAAATGAGTGGAAAAGAGGTTGACATCGATGGCAGTGTTCTTGAAGGGGTATGTAAAATGGTCACCAAGGGAAAGACGGAAACAGTCAAATGTTAAGAATTTTCTTATTTGTCTAAATTTTTCTGTTAGATCAAAGAACGTGATTAGAACAGGATAAATTCAATGTAGTAAAGATGCATATTTTGAGGTTAAATGCTGTTTGACAAGAGCACCGACTCCTGGTTTTAGTAAATAACTGAATTAAATTATATTTTATGTGGTGTTGTGTCTGTGTTTTAGGGTGGCCAGATCCTTAGACTGGCTGTATCGCTGAGTGCCATTCAACAAATTCCTATTCGAGTCAACAATATCCGTGCAGGAAGAGATAAGCCAGGCTTACGCCCTCAGCATTTAAAAGGATTGGAAGTGGCAAGAGATATTTGTGGTGGAAAATTATGGGGCTGTAGTTTACAGTCAACAGAGATCGTATTTCATCCTGGGCATCTTCTTGGCGGAGAATTTTCTGCAGATACCCAAACTGCTGGGTCTGTCTTCTGTACTCTTATTTGACATAGCTTTATGTTGATGTTATTGTATTTACTTATCATACAAATTTTTATTTTCAGGAGTGTTAGTTTATTGATTCAAGTAATTTTGCCCTGCGCCTTGTTTTCGCCATCACCTGTCCAGCTTATTCTTCGAGGAGGCACTAATGCTGATATGGCTCCTCAGATAGACTACACTGTGACGGTTTGTGCTCAATACCTGTCATTCATTTGTCGCTACTTTATTCGGTGTTTATTATTTTCCTCTCATGTGTGTTTCATTATTTAGGTTTTTAAAGGCGTCTTAGAAAAATTTGGAGCCACATTTGATGGAAGTATTGATAAAAGGTAAAACATAAATTAACAAAATACGTGTCGCTTTGGATTTCAATTTAAAATTTTTTAATTTATATTTTTTTACAGAGGGTATTTTCCACGTGGTGGTGGGCTGGTCAGGATGAACATCAACCCAGTATCACACCTGCAACCTGTGAATTTGGTTGATGCAGGTCATGTAACTCGTGTTTGGGGACGAGCATTTGTTGCAGGGAGCTTCAACATTCAGGTAAAAATTATTTCTTCAGTCAAAATTTTGTGCAATCTCCTACTTACTAAATCAGTTTTCTCATTAAATTTTAGGATGCCAACAAAATGGCCCAACTTTGTCAGAATCAGATCCAATCAACATTTGAAGGAATTCCAGTTGTAATTAGTGGCTACAAAGAACATCCTCAACAAGCAGTGGGGAATGGTTCAGGAATCAAGTGAGGACATCAAATGTTGCCTTATTCCTTGTTGGTGAATTATAATTTTCTCCTTTCTAAAAAGTTTGACTGTACCCTTTCCCAGTTTATTTGCTGAAACAAGCACAGGATGTATATATGGTGGTTCAGCTCTCGGAAAAAGACATCTGAACACTCAAGAAGTTTCTGCTCAAGCAGTTTCAGATCTTCTAGGTGCTATTAAATGTGGTGGTTGTGTTGACAGTTACATTCAAGATCAAGTAATTTCCTATTTTTGACCAAAGACACATTTTGTTTTGTTATAGATAGGTTTATAGTTTTTAACCATTTGACTCCTCTTTGATTTCAGATGATAATTTTAATGGCCTTAGCTGATGGAATGTCAAGGATTAAATGTGGCCCACTTACTTTACACACCAAAACAGCAATTTACATTGCTGAAAAACTTTCCAAGGTAAATTAAGAGTTACATGAACCTTTCCCTTTCAAATATATATTTTTTTTCAAAAATATTCTGAAGCTCTTGTCCTTGTTTCAGGCACGTTTCCATGTCGAGGAATGCCCAGATGGGACTAATTTAATTAGTTGTGAAGGAATAGGTATGAAAGCAGTATCATGTAGCCCTATGGACTTCTGAGAGTCTTATTCCCCTGTCTCTCTCTCACTTTTTATTTTCCTTTTGGTGGTTTTTGATGCTATATTTTTTTAAGTTCACTTTCAAGATCTGTGATCATTTAAGCTAGTCCCAATTTTATTCATATGTACATGAATTTATGTTATTCATATGTATGTGAGCATGGATGCGACTTGTGACCAATAAACAACTACAACAAAAGACTAGCTTCTCTCATCTCCCTCATGAGCCCCGCGCAGAACACAGATGGGGCCTACCGTGGCGGAGGCGCACGCGGTCGCGGGGACGGGGGCGGGGGGCAGCAAGGCGGGCAGCACGGCCGCGGAGGCGTCGCGGGCCGCGAGCCAGGCGTCGGCGCGGATGGCGGACAGGCGGGGCCGCGCGCGCGCTGGCGCCAGGATGCGGCGGATGAGCGCCTTGCAGGCCGCGGACACACGCGGCTCGTCGGGGAAGCGGACTTTGGCCTGCACCTGCTGCAGACCACCGTCACACTGTCAGCCTCTGGCTGCCTCTGGCACCGGCAGGGCCATCCTGCTTGCTCAGATCAGGGCGCCACCGGCGCTACCTTGAGCAGCTGGTTGAAGTTGGAGTCGTCGAACGGCAGGCGACCGAACACGATGGCGTACAGCACCACGCCCATGGACCAGATGTCCGCGAGCTGGGGCTGGTAAGGGACGCCGCGGAGTATCTCCGGGGAGGCGTAGGCGTAGCTACCGCAGAACGTTTCGGACAGGTGGGCCCCTGCGCCTGGCCGGGGGTGGAGTAAAGGAGGAGAAGAAGAAGACGAAGAAGAAGAAGAAAGACAGGATAGGGGGGTTTGAGGTCCAGACTGCCTGCGCTCTCACCTTGACTAGCGGATTCACCCCGGTACGCCGTCAGCCCTCGGGCAAAGCCGAAGTCCGAGAGCTTGATGTTCAAGTCCCCATCCATGAGCAGGTTTTCGCACTTTATGTCTCTTGTCAAAGGGCAGACAGAGACGGGACGGGGGCAACTCTCACTGGCTAGCTCAAAAAGAAGCAACTGCTGTACTTGATCAATTTGGGAACCACACGACGCTCTACCTGTGCACGATGCCCAGGTCGTGGCAGTACTGCACGGCGTCGGCAAGCTGGCCGAACCAACGGCGTGCTCGCGCCTCGTCGATGTGCGACTCGTGCCTGATGACGTCCAGGAGGCTGCCGTTGGCCGCGTACTCCATCACGATGTACACTCTGCCAACCAGGAGCGACGAGTGTCTCAGCAAGGGCATTTCCTCTCACGAGTTTTATTTATTTTTTATTAGGGTAGATCGCTACACTCCGATGTCCCGCGAAAGTAGGCGAGACTCCAGAGGACGACCTGAACCCCTTCAAAAATTGGAAAAACTAATTTGTATTAGCGGAGCCAAGCGTCACCAGGGCTCTGTATTTTCCTTACTCATTAGTTTAAGGCACGAATTGCTGACGGATTGGCGGGGGGATGCCTTTGATGCGCCGAGCGTGGCGATCACCGCGAGGCAACTTGGAGTCATTCCCTCCGCTGAACCGGTCGGGAGCGCCTTCCGCCCGATCGCTCTCGGAGGACAGACCCATCGCGCCGTCCGATTCACAGCGCCGAAACCACGCGTGGGGCCAAAGCCCCGTGTCTAACGTTATTTAACCGATTGAGCGCGCCGCGAAAAGGCCGTGCTGCCATCTAGCGGCGGCCGCCGGAACTACTTCACCGCGCGCAAGGCGCGTGGCGGGAGCGCGCCCTGGCTGGGGAAGGCCCACCGCCGCGCCGCCGACGGCATGGAAGGGGCTGTGCTGGTGCACCGTGTACCTGTGCGTGGTCTCGATGGCCTGCAGGAAGCGCATGACGTTCGGGTGCCGCAGCCCCTTCACCACCTCTATCTCGCGCGGCAGGAACTTGCGGAGGTAGTCGATGGGCGCCTGGAACTTGGACACGATTTTCACGGCCACTTTGCAGTCGTGGTTCTCCGACTTGGCGACCTGGATGGACGGAAACGGAGACAGAGCCCAAACACGTGTTGTCGAGCCGGGCTCGTCGTCGTGCTTGCGTGCCAGAATGGTCGGCGCTTGCCTTGACGGTCGCGTAAGACCCCGAGCCGATGGTCTCCCCGACGGTGTAGCCGTGCGTCTCCAGCACGGTGGCCTTCCTGGCCTCGCCGGCCTCGCCCCTGCCGGTGGACGTGGTCGAGTCCGAGGCCGCGTCGACGCCGTCCCCGGCGCAGATCTCGGCCCCGGCTGCCTCTGGGCCTTCATGTAGGCCTTCATGTAGGCCTCCTCGCAGCGCCTCGGCGGCAGTCCCTGCAGTGCCCGCGGTGACGGCGCTGCTCCTGACGGCCGGGCCGAGCGCGAGGAGGGCTTCGCGACGCCCCTCTTCAAGGCGGTGACGCCCCGCGCCTTCCTCTAGGCCCGCACGGCCAGCACGGCCCGCACCGCCAGCACGGCCCTCGCCCCCCTCCATGGGGCCTCATAAGGGCGTTCGCGGGCCTGCTCCGGGATCCTCAGTTTTCAGTTTAAACGGAAATTGGGCATGCCGCCTTGCGTTGCCGCGGCAACCCGCGCGCCGCTTGTTGCTTCGCATGTATAATGCTGGCGGGGCACGCTTGCCCTTGCAAAGAACGACGACATGACGAGCAGAGGGAAATCAAACGACGACCCCCACGCCATGTTCACGACTCGCATTTCGCCCGGATCTCGGAGAGTGCGCCGCGCCGCCTTCGCGCCACTGCCAGCCGTGTGGCTGGCCGCTGCACCGTGGCGCCCCCACGCGGCGGGCGGCCGAAGCAGCCGGGACTGAATGGGCGCGCAACACGAGTCCGCTCGCAGCGCAGTCGAGTCTGGCGGCTCCGCTCCGCGCTCCGCCACCCCGCGCCACGCCACCGCCGCAGCCTCACCGTGCCGACGTGAAGTGACGTGCCGGCGCTGAGCCTCCGAGGGCCTCCGCAGGGCGCAAGCGACGTGTGCGAGCTCGCGGCGCGTAGAGTCCGCGCGACGCTCGGGAGGCCTCCGGGTCGGGTGCCACCGGGAGGGAGGGTGTCATCGCGGAGGTGCCACAGCAGCCGTGCCCTCCGTGAGTAACCAACAAACCGAGGGGGCATGCACTCCCACATGCATCCTACCCGTAACACTACAGTGACAGAAATCCTCAAAATTTGACTTTTGGGTTGTTTTGGGCTATTTTAGCTGACCTTCGATGATTTCGGGGCACAAGGGTTTTGAGAGTGCATATTACCCCCTCACGCTACACTGGACGACAGCGCTCGTTTCTCACTTTAATTTCTGTGCGGCTGCCATGTAGCCCAGAGTGCTTAACGGGCCCGTATGTTCCGGCCTCTTTCGTTACATTAAAATCTCCATACGGATATAATTATAATTTTTATTAAAAGTATAAAAGCGCTCGTTGGGGATTTGGGCCATTTCGTTGTTGGCCCGACTCGCGTGCTGGTCATGCTGGTCATGCCGTACGTGACCGGCCGCTTGTGTGGCGAGCGCCGCGCAGGCGAGATCGTATTCTTTTTTTTCTGTTTCGTTCTTTTTGTTTCCACCCTTTTCTATTTATTCTACGGCGCGTTGCGGTTCAGTTTGCCCGTTGGCTTACCTGGCGCGCTCATGCAGGTTGCTAGGCCATGGACGTCGCCGTCCGCTGGGGCGCCCGCCATGCTGCCATGCTACGCCATGCGAGGCACGTCGGCCTGGCGTAACAGCGGCATACTTCCGCCCGTTTCACTTACGGGCCACTTCCACCGACTTCCACGCCCCCGTGACACTGGGAGGGGGCCACCCCCGCCGTGCCCGCCGCTGGACCTAAGGACTTCCAACTTGTCCAAAAAAAAACAAACAAGAAAAAGCCAACTTTAAGGTGCAAGGTCGAACGGCGAGCGTTAAGTTGTGAACTTAGGACAACTCGATTCCGCATTGCGCTCTAAATGCTAACCGTCTTCGATGTAAAGGTTAGGTTAGGTTAGGTTAGGTTAGGTCACTCAAATTGGGATTTTGCGTTGAGGCTTTGGCTCCTGATGACGGTCTTATCTTAAATTAACACATGGAAAGGTTAGGTTAAACCGATGGGTGCCCCCCTTGTTCTAAAATGGGTGACGTAATATTTGCACGCCGCCAAAGTACGCAAAGAGTGCCACATTGCGGGTTTCGCCCGGCCCCAAGGAAGTCCTGGGAAGCAGCGCGTGGGCGGGCCGCGCGTCGCGTGTCATGTAAATCCACGCTGATTCACATTATTCTTTCCTTGTAGAGCGGCTGCTGCCGTTCATGTTGATTTCAAAGGCGGGGAGTGTAATTTTTCGAGTCAATATTGGACGGAATGTTATTTTTCGGGCGAGGGAGCGAGAGCGACGGCACGGGCGGCAGCGCGCTTCCTCGCACCCCTCCCCCCCCCTCCGGCCCCCTCACCGGGCCAATAGGGTGAATGGAGGTGGACTGAAATCCCCGAGTGGCATGCGGGGCAACGCGGAGCGATGCGTGGGCGCTGGGTAAACCCAGCCCGCGTGAGGCGCGCCCTGGCGGACGGATTCTGAAGTATACGCTCCTGTATCGGCCTGGCGGCCTGGCCCGGCACACTGACTCCGAGAGTCGTTTTCCTCGCAGTCGTTCTCGGCCACGGGACGCCCTAGTGCGAGAGAGACAGAGGAGTCTGCAGGGGCCCCGACAAAACAGAGTCCTGTCCAGTCCCGTCGCGCCCAACAAGGGCGAGTGCGTGCCCAAGTAGTCGCTCCAGCCGCCTCAGCCGGCCAGTCCAATAACTGTCGCTGTCGTCCTCGGCGCGGGCCGGCGCGGCCGCTGCGGCGTCCGGGAGGGCGGCAGGGCCGGCGGAGGGCGTAGGAGGTGGAGGGCCCGGACAGCGCCCCGGAAGTGCGCCACTGCATGACATTGCACTCATCCCGGCCGACCGAGGCCAGACCAGCCAGACCACATCGGCACTCACGTGGGGGCGGGAGGCTCTTATGAGGGCTGGCAGGGCGAGCGAGGCGCGGCGGCTCGGCGGCGCGGCCGCTGTGGCCGTGGAAGTGGTGGTTGAAGGAGCAGGGGCCGGGCGGGGCCGGGTGGCGATGGCGGTTTAGCGGTGGCGGCGCTGGTGGTTATGGTGGCGGGGATATTGCGCGCCACCAGGCCCAGCACACTGAGAGGCGTTTCCGTCTCGCTCGCACTGAGGGCCGTCGCGTCTAGGCGCGAGAGAGACTGTCGGAATCAGTCTGCAGGCCGGCGGCGGGGCGATGTGCTTTGACTGATGTGAGTTGGCAAACCGATCGGACCAACTTCCCCTCCCCGTTCCCGCCTTGCAGCCTCTGCTGCGGGTGCAAACATTCCCTGGGGCTTTGCCTGGGGTAGTCAGGGGAGAGAGCCCCCTCCCAAATGCTGGCTTGCTGGGGCGCGAAGCCCCCCCCCCCCTTTCCTCCATCTCACACTGCTCTGATGAGGGCTGTGTGGCTGCTGATCACTGCTTTGATAGCCAGGACCAAAAAGTCCCGCCTGGGGTTTTGTGGATGCCCTCCGAGGAGGAACCACCTTTAAAATTATGTTTTCGCCCTCTTAAGTTTTTAATCCGTTCCGCATCTTTACACAAAAAAGGTAACTTTATCCGACTTTGAACTGGTATTTTATAAATTATTCTCTTGCTAAAAATAATACATATTTTTATTTTTTGACGGAGGGGGCATGATCTTTCTGTGGCCTTCATGCACGCTTGATCTCGGGGTTGTCGTCCCTCTCACTCGCTTCACTTCACCTGACTTGCGTCGACTCGCTTGGACGTGATCGACTTGGCTCGAAACCAAAGGTGACCCCGCCCCGCCCCGCCTCCGCCTCCGCCGCAGGAGTCAAATAAATTTTGGTGGAAAAGCCGCGGAAGTTCGAAAGCGGTTTGCCCGGATAGCCAAGTTGCCATTGCCTGCGCCGCGTTAACGGGATTCCGAGGTCGGGATGCACCGGCGGGTACTCAGTTGGCGGAGCCCAGCCAAGCGCAGCCAAGCGATTGCAATGATAAGGCCGCAGGCCACGCGCACCGAGCGATATTACAGCGTCGAAAAAGATTAAAGCCAATAGCCAACCAAGTAAAATATTAATACAAAATTTTCAATAAAAATGTTTGTCTCTGGCGTAGACGTACTCGGGGAAGCACCTGTTTCCCGCCTGTTTTTCATCAGCCTAATCGGTAACTCCTTTTTTGAGTTTTCTTAGTGACAGTGTCTTACAAAGTTTTAATCGAATTTGAATTTACCCACCCTTTTTTGAGTGGAGGAAAAGGCGCGTAACCGATTGAATCTCCGTTCCACCGCCCCTTCCTGGTCTCTGCTCTTCCCCCGGCAGGTGGTCCACGTCCCCACCCGATTAGTGGTTGGCGTCCCAGGCGAACACCGCTGCCCGCCGGCCCCGCGGCCCCGCGGCCCCGCCCTGCGAGCCTGCGAGATGAGACCCGAGCCGCGCCGCGCCGAGCGAGAGGACCGCATGAAATATTCCTGGGCAGTGACCCGTAATGATACGGTCGCGTGCATTAGTTCTCGGCCCCGTTTCTCCGTTCAGGCAGGGCCTTCACATATTCTTTCTTATGTCGGGCGGGGCGGAGCGGGGCGGGGCGGGACCGCGCGGACGGGCCCGGCGAGCTCAGAGAGTTACGGTCAGCGATATGGGAAAAGGGATTGAGTGAAGGACGCGCGTTCCTGTTTGGCCGGCACTCGGACCTAGCCGGACCAGTACTGAGAGGGAGGTCCCGGTGCTCTGTCTCTCTCGGTTTGCCTCGGCGGCAAGACGATCGCCACTTTCGGCTCGGCAACCTGATTCCCCCCCGCGAGGCCACGGCCAACAACTCATTCGAAAGCCACGAAACACTCCGGCGTCGCACCGGTAAACTTGCCTGGGGACTGATTCCGAGAGAATCGTTTTCGTCGCTCTGTCCCGCTCGCACCTGTTCCTGCGACGCGGCAAGGGTGCGAGAGAGACAGAGCGACGAGAATGACTCTGGGAGCGAGTCCGCCGGTCGCTGGGCGGGGCGGCGCGGGAGTGGCACGGCACGGCACGCCTCGGCACGGCACGGCGGAGTGCTCTCGGAGCGCGCTCTCGGTTTTTCGCTAGACGGCCCTCATCGCCGCCAAAGGTGTTCTCGGGAAGGAAAAGAAAGCAGGAAACGCCAACAAACGAGTAGACAAATCACCGCCAAAAGGTTCCCCCTTTCCTCTCCGACTTCCAGACTTCTGAAGCGACTCGCCCTTCGCTGCACTGGGAGTCGCGCTCGAGTTTCACCGGCCCAGCTGCTCTCTCGCTCTCATGGGTTGTCCCCGGCTGTCCCCTGTAGGTGCGAGGGAGAAAGAGTGACGGAAACGACTCTCGGAATCAATCTGCTGATCTACTAAGGGAAAATAAGACCGTTGAGGCTGGGAGGGCAGGGGCGGGGAAAAAGAGGAGGGGGTGCTGTTGAGCGGACGCCGGTATAATTAATGGAAAAAGGCAAGACTGCCGCGCGACCCGGGCCGGCCTCCACCGCGTTCTTCGCACCAAAGTAGACTCAGCGCCTTACACAGACTCTGATGCTGCTGCGAGAGGTGCCAAATGCGCTTTAGGAGAGTCTCCCCTTTTCTCTCTCTCTCTCGCCCGCTCTGTCTCTCTCTTTGCACTAGAACGGGGTCCGGAAGACAGATTATTTTGTTTCGCTCCAAAGCCACTGCATGTTTCTTCGCATTTCGCGAGTGCGCGCGTGCGTGCGTGCGAGAGAGAGACTGAGAGTGTGTGCGCAGGTGCTCACGGGTGCGTCCCCAATCGTACCGTTAACGACTCGCACCCAGTTACCGGCCCCTTTACGCCCCCGCATGCCGGGAGGGTCTGTGTTTATGAGGTGGCCGTCAGCCAGCAGGCAGCCAGGCAGCCAGGCAGGCAGCCAGGCAGCAGCGCGAGCAGCAGCGCCAATTAAGGCCGCCTGAACGCCCTCCTGGGGAAAAATACAGAGGGATGCAGTAATTGAGCTCCAGGGTGCCATCGAGGCCCTCCACCACGGCCGGCGCGCGTGCTTGGCGGTCGGCGAGGCGATACAGGCGCGGCCAAAACTGCGGTAACGATGCGGGCAACAAAGAAAAAGTACAGGAAAACAAAGTCGTAAAAAAAAGTGAAAATCCGTCGATTTTTATTGCGGGAAAGGATAATGGCATTGTGCGGGATGATGACACCGTTGCCCCCGTGGCAGTCACACAGCCATCAGCCGGAACGAGGGGTGCCGCGGTGCCGCGGTGCCTCGGCGGCCAGGCGTCGAGAACGAACCGTGCCCTTCAGGCGGCCTTGCGGCGCCGAGCGTGTGTGCGCACGTTTTCAAACACGTTTTCAAACACGTTTTCAAACACGTTTTCAAACACGTTTTCAAACACGTTTTCAAACACGTTTTCAAACACGTTTTCAAACACGTTTTCAAACACGTTTTCAAACACGTTTTCAAACACGTTTTCAAACACGTTTTCAAACACGTTTTCAAACACGTTTTCAAACACGTTTTCAAACACGTTTTCAAACACGTTTTCAAACACGTTTTCAAACACGTTTTCAAACACGTTTTCAAACACGTTTTCAAACACGTTTTCAAACACGTTTTCAAACACGTTTTCAAACACGTTTTCAAACACGTTTTCAAACACGTTTTCAAACACGTTTTCAAACACCGACGCGAGCTTTACCTCCTGCACTCGGGACTCGGCGAGCGACCCGGTCCGGTCCTTTGCCGGCTGTCCTGTGTCGCGTTCCTCTGGGGCCTCGGCGGCCTCGGCCCCTCGCCGCGTCCGGGGCGGGGCGGGGCGGGGCGGCCAGGGCGACGCAGCATTCTGGAGCGGGCCGGGGATATAAAGAAAGACTACCATTGTCAAACGGGCCGTGCAAAGCCAGCCAAGCAGAGGGGTGGGGCGGGCCAGGGGCAGCCAGGGGGTAAGACGACGGCGGCGGTGCGTCCTCGCCGAGCACCCCGTCGAGGCCCTCGCCGAGGTCGGCCGAGGGGCACACAAGCCCCCTTAGCCGTTGTCTCCGAAGAAAAGTGACACCGCGCATCGGCGGGGCTGCCGGCCTGCCTGACCGTGAGCCGGCGGGGCGGGGCGGGGCTCCACCGGGCTCTGCGGCGTCAGCGGGGCCCTGCGGCGGACCGGGCCGGTGCCGCGGGATTATCACCACGACAAGGACGCGGGGGCGGCCCGGCCGGGGACTCGGAGGCCCGACCTGCGACAAATAGGATCCTGGACTCAATCCGATTGGCGCGCGGGGAGTCTTATCGAGGGCCCGGAGACTGAAAAAGGGCCGGCGTCGCGCAAAGGGTCGCTGCGGGGCCGGGCCGGGCCTAGCCGGGCCTGGCCTCGGCCTCCGGGCCGCGCCAGCTTGCCCTCGTCCGTGACCATTGGCGCGCCTCTCGCGCCGCCGCCTCGCCCGCCACCCCGACTGCGACTGGGTGTCTCGTCCTCGTCGTGCTCGTCGTGCTCGTCGAGGCAGTCTCCAGCGAGACGGATGCGCGGTGGCGAAGCACTGCGGGATCATCCCCGCGGCGCGGAGGATGTGGCGCGAGGCGTCTGGAGGAGTTTCCAGCGGCAACGACCGCGGCTGCACCCACGCGCCACCTGGCTGGGGTGGGGAGTCGGGCGTCCATTTTCTCGGTACGCGGTGGGCTGGAACCGGCGTAATTTTTCGCAAAGTGTGCCGTTCACGCGCCACGGGCCGGAAAAGGAAGGGGGGGGGGGCTGTGAGATGGCGGCGCGTCTCCGCCACCTGGAATATTGCGCGCGGAGATGAATTCCAACACTTTGCTGTCTTTTGCTTTAGTGGCTGCTCACCTTGTTCCGGTGCGAAGGACGCTCTCGTCGCTCTGTCTCTCTCGCCACGCGGCGGGCCGCCCCGTGAGTGCGACGGAGACACGGGACGAGAGGATCCTTGGGAATGAGGCCGTAGAGCTTGTCCTTGAGACCGTATGTCCCTTCCCTGCGGCAGGTGCTGTGGCTGCCATGCCGGGCCGCGTCCGCGCGGGCCCTCTCCGTCCGGGCCGTCCGGGCCGGGTCGCCGCCAGCGCCACCTAGTGGGCCCCGGGGCCCCCGCCGCGCCTCGCCATGCTGGTGCTGCGGTTGCTGCTGCCGCTCGTCGCCGTCCTCGCCGTCTCCAGCGCGACGCGGGCCGAGGGCCGGGCCGAGGGCCGGGGCGTGCGGCACCGCCACTCGCGGCACAGCAGGGGCCCGCAGCAACAGCAGCAGCCGCAGCAGCCGAGTCCGCCGTGGGTGGCGGCCCACAACGACGCCCCGGACAGCCAGCACGCGAGGACGACGCGCAGCGCGGCCAGGGCGTCGACGCCGCCCGTCGAGGACGCCGAGGCCGCCGCCGCCGACGTGCCCAGCACGACGCGGCCCCGCGTGCACGGCCACCTGGAGGAGATCGAGGAGGCCCTCATCAACACCAAGGGCGGCGGCACGCGGCAGGCCAACCGGACGCTGCTGGACGAGGACGACGACGTGGATGACGTGGGCGGCGTGGACCCCGGCGAGGTGGACATCGTGACGCGCTTCCTGCGTATCGTCGAGTCGCAGCACCTGCTGGGCGGCAACTGCACCGCCGGCACAGACCTCAACCTGGGCGAGGGCGTGGTGGACCGCTACGCGCAGGTAAGCCTAGTTTCGTTCCACATCGTGGAGGGCGCAGTGCAGTCGTTAATGGTAATGGTAATGGCAGGTAGGCAGCGCGCGCGCAGTCGTGCGGCCGTGGTGCCTATCCCGTCGATTGCAGGCGCCATAGGCCGTGTTGGAGGCTACGGAGGCAATGCGTCCCGCTGCCAGGGCTCTGCCGTCCCCAAGCCCGTCCCCGTCCCGTCAGCAGCTCCACTGGAAGCCGCGCTCTGTCTCCCTCGCACCACCGCGCGACGCCCCAGGAGCAAGAGAGACAGAGACAGGCGGCGAAGGCACGGTGCGCATTCCAGCTGCAAGCAGGCTTGCAGGCAGGGGGCGACCAGCCAGCGGACCAACCGGCCAGAATAAAAGTTTGATTGCTTCCGCCCTGTTTGTTTCGAGACTCTCGAAGGAAGTCGGCGGGGAGCCTGCTGGAACGTGAACCCGGAACGCTTCAAGCAGTGCGACGGGGGGCGGCGCGGCCGGGCAGTGACTGGTCAAAAGGCAGCGCTGGGCAGCGCAGCGAAGAGAACACAACTCCCTGAGACAAAAGCCAGGCGCGAGCGGCGAGGGTGCACGAGGGCGACTCGACAGCGCGGGGCGAAGACACGCGTTTCGGACAGCTTCCAGACGACGGTGCGGTTCGGTGGACTGACCAGCAGACATCTCGAGAGTCGTTTCCGTCGCTCTGTCTCTCTCGCACATACGTGCAGCGCCAGAGAGTCCGAGCGACGGAAACGACTCTCGGAATCAGTCTGCAGCAGGCGTTGTGCCCCCGCGAGGGTCTTGCGTTGCTCTCCGATGGACTGGACCGGCCGGACACCTCTGGCTGTCAATTGGTGGGTTCACACACACACACACACACACACACAGCGGAACGAGAGGCAGTGCTGTGAAAGGGGCCGAGCGCGCCAAGTTTGTGACGGGTGTCGAAGCAGCAGCCTCAGCCAGTCTCGCCCTTCCCGCGGGAACAAACTGTAAACTACGGGGAGCCCTCTCGCTTTCCCGTTACGCTCCGGCCGACTGCACGGCGCCGCGTTGCCGACTGAGGCTTTGTGGCGAACCGATGCCGCCAAACTGTTGACTCCACTACCACACTCACCTACACGACGAAGGAGCGAAATACCAGCACGCGAATAGGAACTTTGGAACTCGGCAGCATCACAAAATGCTTCAAAAAAGGTCTGGGAACATTTATGCTGACAAGTGGACTGATCGGCAATCGGAGTTCGGTCGGGTCCGGCAGGTGTCTAGTCTGGCAGGTTCGGCGGAGGCGGGGAGCCAAGAGGTCAATTGCAGGCGATGGAGCGAGCGGAGTGCCGCTCCACCGCACTGTCAGTGACAGTCTCTTTCGATTTGGCTTGAGCGCCTGTTCGCGACCCGGCAGTGAGCAGTGATTTTCGCCGCTGGAAAGGGACTCACACACACACTCACACACACACACACACCGACACACACACAGAGCGCGTCGGACGGTTTGAGACAATATTCATAAAGGGGATGATAAAAATACGGAAAGAGACTTGTCTCGTGTGACAATATAAGGGTTGTTTGTCGATGCGAAGGGCAGGGCCAGGGCAGGGCGGCAACCCCCATCCCCTTCCGGTGCGGAGGCAGCCCAGGCAGCCCGGGCCAGGCCCGGGCAGGCGAGGGAAGGAAACAAGGACACCGGTCGCCGTTGTGTTTTGTTTGAGAAGGACGAATCGCGCTGCAGAGCCTTCTTCCTCTCCTTCCGCCCGCGGCACGGACTCATTCATTCCACGCGTCATCGCTCCGTCTCTCTCGCACTAACGGGGCGTCAAGTGCAGGTGCGAGAGAGACGGAGCGACGAAATCGACTCTCGAAATCAGTCTGCAGACAGATGCAAGAAAAAGCTGTGGCAGCGGGGAAGGAGGCAGTGGCGTGGCAGCACCGCCACTGTAGGCAGCTGTGACGCGTCGACACGTGTCGATGGTCGATGCGGCGAGGCTCGCCAAGGGTTGCCAACGGTGGCAGCAGCAAAACACTCGCCGGGTAAACTGCCAAAACTTGTGTCGAAGGTGTTACTTTCGACAACAGCATGCCGCAAGTTAAAAACTGGCGCGCGCAAAAACGGAACGAAAACAAAATCCTTTTTTTTTGCGACAACTTTGGCCCGGTTACATGGCGTTGCTTTGCATGCATATGGATGGATAGCAGGCGATGGCCCGATTCTGCGGGGCGGCGGGCAGGCCTGGAGGCTCTGGAGGCGAGGCTGGACGGGGAGCTTGTTTTGGGAGTCGTCCGCGCACGGGCACCGCTTCGGCCATCACTGACGCCGTGGTGCGCCCTGGCCGTCCGGTCCGGGACGCGAGACGTCCACGCCAGACGACGCCAGGTCCAAGAGCCGAACCCCCTTCTTGTGCTGCTCGGCAGAGCGGCTAATTCTGAGTCCCTCTGGCTGCCCTAGGCCGCTGCTGGCCGGGACTGCAGACCGATTCCAAGAGTCGTTTTCGTCGCCCTGTCTCTCTCGCACGTGAGCGGGACGCCGGCCATGAGTGCGAGAGAGACAGGGCGACCCTCGGAACCAGGCTGCTGTGGCCGGGACTGACTGGACATCCCAACTATTGGCGACGCGCGTGTAACTTTGATACTGCGGCCTGGCTGGGTCTGCCGCTGGCACTGGCGCTGGTACTTGTCAACGGCGCTGTGTCCGTCGTAACTGCCCGCCACGCCCCCATGCACTGCCCCGGCACTGCCCCGGCACTGCCCCGGCACTGCCCCACCCCGCCCCATCCCGCCCCACCCCCACGCTGCCACTCGTCTCGTCGAGATATGGCGCAGTAACTAAGGCTAAAGGCTGGGCTGGCGGCGGGGGCGGCGGCGGGGGCGGCGGGGGGGCCCCAGAGCACCCCAGGAGGACGAACGCGGCGACGCCAGAGCGCGGGGTTTCCGGTTTCCGGTTTGCTTTCCGGCTTGGTATCAGTGCGGGTTGCCACTGAGACGCCCGTTTGCGGGCGAAGTTACAAGCTTAAGAAGCGGGCCAGAATTCCCTCGGTTATGTTGAATTGAAACGACTACGTCAACATTTCAGTTTTTTAAAAGTCATAAAGGTAAAGTTGGTACGCTGCTTGGTCGATTTTTTTTCCTCTGGTGTGATGAGAGGGCTGAGAGGGTCGTGGCCACGGCGGGGCGGCCCCGCTGGGCGGCACGGCCGGCCACAGCCCTCTAACCCCGTTGTGGCCGTTTTGATCTCCGGCCGGCCCATCCCATCGCATCGGCCTGCATCAGCGTACTTAGCTTGCAGGCGGCTTTGCCGGCCCAGTCTGTCCGTCTGTCCGTCTGTCTGTCCGCCCGCTCATTGTCCGTTCGCCCGTTCGCCCGCACGTCAGTGTTCGACGGACTGAAAGGATCGGATCAAAGCCTCTTCCCTCCAAGGCGTATTGACTCCGCAGTCTCTCTCTCATGGTGCCTCATGTTCATCGCGACACTATGCAACCGAGACAGCAGATTGGTTCAGAGAGACCTTTTCGTCTCTTTGTTGCTCCCGCGCCGATAGGGGAGCGTCCGACGATGGCGAGAGAGACAGAGCGACGGAAACGACACTATAGCGCCCTTTGTACCTTGTCCGCAGGAGCGCTTCCGCGTGGAGGCCGACGTGGCGGTGAACCGCGCCAACATGCTGACCCGCCTGTGGAAGTACGCCGGCGCCAAGGTGCTGCACTCCGAGTACCTGCTGCACGCCCTCGTCATGGCCATGGTGGAGTTCGACGACGACATCTTCGCGGCCGGCAACTGCTACGACGCGCACCAGTACAAGGACTACTGGCTCTTCTGCCCGTTCGCCTACCGCCTCCCCGAGGGCCCCGTCCTCGTCAAGGACCTGGCCGTCGAGTACAAGTACCTGGAGAACACGTCCGAGTGGTTCTACATGGCGAGGAAGAACGCGGAGCGCGTCATCTACAACTACAACCAGATCGCGCACGGTGAGTTGTAGTACGTCCAGTAGTCCACTCGGCTGCTCGCCGCATCGCTCGAACCACAGTGCGGGGGCGGAGAGGTAGCCACATGGCCAAAGTGGCATTAGCCGGGATCGAACCGAGGGTCCAACCCTCAGCAGGGGAACCTATCCGCGAACCGCGCTACGAGGAAGGGAGTGTGCCGCCGACCGGGCCATCAGACACAGGCAGCAGGTCGCCGTCGAGGCTTTGATGTAGCTTAAACTGGCCTGCTGACATGCAAATTGGAAGCCGGCGACATGGCCGCCGCGCCAGCGCGCCGCACCGTGCGCCAGACCGTGGATGTGGCGGCGTGCCGGCCACCACTGCTACACTGTTACACTCGGGGCACTCGACGAAAGGGCAAACTGGGGACGGGTACCGCGAGCAACAGGCCGTCAAAGGGCAGCGAAGGGCAGCCGACCGAACCGAGCATGCAGGCAGGCAGAGAGACAGGCAGACAGGCAGGCAGGCAGAGAGACAGGCAGACAGGCAGGCAGGCAGGCATCCTCGCGGCTCAACCGGCCATTGTTTGTTCCAGAAATCGGAAATGAATCGCAGTTATTGAGACGGCGCCGAACTTGATGTTTATTCGGCGAATGAGATCGGAAAAAAACGGCATCGGCTGTGCGGCTCGACGCAGGGAAGGGGTGCAGGCCAGGGGCAGGCCGGGGGGCGAGAGGAGGAGGAGGAGGAGGAGGGAGGAGGAGGAGGGGGGGAGGAGGAGGAGGGGAGGAGGGGGGGAGGGGAGGAGGAGGAGGAGGGGAGGAGGAGGGGAGGGGGGAGGAGGAGGGGAGGGGGAGGAGGAGGGGAGGGGGAGGAGGAGGAGGAGGGGAAGGAGGAGGAGGAGGAGGAGGAGAGGAGGGGGAAAGGGGGAGGAGGGGGGGAGGAGAGAAAAAAAGGCGCTCCTGGACGAGGACTGGGTGATGAGTTGGGCTGTCCGTCCGCGGCACAGAACGCATCGCTCCTGACTAGCTGCTTGTTGCCGCGCGGCCAACGTGTGTTTCCCTTGCTTCCCCTTCCGCGGCGAGGCGCCGAGTTTCGCGGTGGGACCGCGAGTGCCGGGAAACGTGCACGGGAGAAGCAAATAAAAAAAAAATAACAATTCATATAATGAATAAAAAGAAACATCGATGAAACGACATGACAAGACCCCAATCATGCACATGTCATTGAATTTCGCCGCTGCGTCGAAACAAACATTCGTTCCTCTTTCATGAAGGCAGAAGTCCACTGAACAAGCGCCCATTAAAAGAAAATAACCGAAATGGAAATGTCGGGTCCGACTGCAGTTCGGATCCACATCCAGGAGAGTAGGTTGTGGTCGCTGCGCTGTGCCACTACGGACATTTTGGTTGCCACTGGATGACAACTCCCAGGCTAACTTTTCTTACAATAATATCGTCAAACCAGTTGGTGGCGACATCGTTGCAACACCCATGCAAGGAGCTCTGTTGAAAATGTCATCATTTTGAGTGATGAGTCACCATTTTAAGTGACGAAAATGTCATCGACGATTTTGTCATCAGGCTGCAACAAATTTTTACAGTGTGTTCTCCCGTCCCCCTTGTGGTGTGAGTAAATGGGGAGGTCGTGTTCTGTGGGTCACCTGCTGCAGGCCCGGGCTGAAGTGCCCTAGAATCGGTCACGTGGCGGGCGTGCTGCGCATGGGGCCCCGCATGGGGCACTCGGCACTCTCGCATGCCGCCCCGCCGGCCCCCCGGCCCCGAAGGCGGACTGGCCGCCGCGCCGTGGAATGGACCCCCGGGAGGCAGAGGGTCCCGCCGAGTCGGACCTGACCCGCCCAGACACCTGTCACCCCCACCGTCCCCCCGCTGCCCCCGCTGCCCCCCTCGGCCCTCGCGGCGCCTCGCCTCGCGGCCGTGCGGACTCGCACATCTTCCACGCGGAATCATCTGGCCCCCCGGCCCGCACTCCCGACTTGGCCCGGCTGACCGCCTGAAAAGGGATCCCATCCGGATTCGAAATCGGATTATCGCCACCCCTGGCCCGGGACCCCCTTCCCCTTCCCCTCCAGCGAGAGACAGCGAGTACACATCAATAATGCCGCGCGACGACACACGCGCTTTTCTGTTTGTTCCCGTGAGATATTTATTCCTCCGGCTGTTCTTCCGGTGCTGGCGGCAGTCCGACTCCGGGAGACGCCCTCGCCCCTCTGTCCCCCTCGCACCTATGCAGGACGCCCCGGGAGTGCGAGAGAGGCAGAGCGACGAAAGCAGAATCTCTCGGAATCGGACTACCGCCAGCACACTGCTGACAGCGCTGCCGTGAAAGCCGTGGCGGCCGCGATCCCTTCCTGTTGCGTCCGTGTGCGTGCGTGTGTGTGTGTGTGTGTGTAGATGAAGGTGTGTCTGTGTGCACTCACGTAAGATGAATTATTTGGCCTTGTTTATGCGCGTGCTGACTGTGCTGACCGGGGGTCGCCACGACGTGCACGTCGCGCGCGCTGCCACCTCCACTAGGAGGGTGGCTCCCCGCGAAGGCCATGGGCCATGGGCGGGGACGGGGTCTGCAGCCACGCTGTTCGAGGCTCAAACAGCCACGCTGTTCGAGGCTCAAACAGCCACGCTGTTCGAGGCTCAAACAGCCACGCTGTTCGAGGCTCAAACAGCCACGCTGTTCGAGGCTCAAACAGCCACGCTGTTCGAGGCTCAAACAGCCACGCTGTTCGAGGCTCAAACAGCCACGCTGTTCGAGGCTCAAACAGCCACGCTGTTCGAGGCTCAAACAGCCACGCTGTTCGAGGCTCAAACAGCCACGCTGTTCGAGGCTCAAACAGCCACGCTGTTCGAGGCTCAAACAGCCACGCTGTTCGAGGCTCAAACAGCCACGCTGTTCGAGGCTCAAACAGCCACGCTGTTCGAGGCTCAAACAGCCACGCTGTTCGAGGCTCAAACAGCCACGCTGTCAATGACTCCACTTTTTTTTTAAACAGTGGGTGAGGGTCGATGCCATCGCGCTGCCTCTCTCGCACCTGTACGGGACGCTCCGTGAGTGCGAGAGGAACAGAGGCGAAGGCGACTTCCAGAAATGGGCGTCTGCTGCGTGCATATTATGCGCACGCGGACGTAAAGAAGCCGTTCGTTTTACGGTGCCCTGGCGGCTGTAAAATTAATACTGCCATCCAACTGGACTTCGGCCGTCGTAAAGTCATCGCGATCGCAGTCCGCTACCCTACCCTCGGTGCTGCACGTGCACGCCCCGCCCCGCCCCGTCCCGTCCCGCCCCGCCCCGCCCCGCCCCGCCAGACACGTCGCCGTGCTGTGGTGGCGTCTAAATTGAGCCAACTGGGCCGCACCCAGGAAAAGAGTCTATATCATTTCTCCTACCTAAATGTTCGCCTACCTGTCTATTTCGCCTACCTATAGTTCGCCTACCTAATAAAAAAATTAAATAAAAATATTCAACAAAAAAAACGAAGAAATCGGCGGCAAAAAGTGGCAATACGAAAGTCTCAAGGAGACCCGCCGATCAGCTTCGGTTTCTTAGGGGAAACCCGGGGCCCTTCATCCGACGCCCCCTGCCGCGAAATTCGACAGATTAGTGGGTTCGTATTAGGCGGGCCCACCCGAAGTGCGCGCGGTTTCTGTGGTACAGTGAGAGTCCAGATTCAGAGGCCTTACCTCAGAGGGGTCACATTGGGTATTTGAACCCGCGACCCCGAGTGCCGAGTCTAGTCAACTCCTCTACCCTGACCGCTCAGCCACCGAACCAGCTTGTGGGCGGCGATGTCGCAACTCCTCTTGAGCTGCCGTTCGAGAAATCTGGCCCCGAAAAAAGGGTACCTGGAGTGGTCTCGAACCCGGGACCTGCCGCTTCCCACATCATGCTCTTAACCACTGAGCCACCGGGACGCCATGGCACCCGCCCTGCCTGCGCAGGTACCCAATCTTCTGTGGATATACCTCCCCCAAACAATTGGTCGCCGAAAAAAATTTTGTATAGTACCGGTTTGAACCGGGACCTCCCGCTTCCCGCGACATGCTCTTAACCACTGAGCCACCGGGACGCCATGGCACCCGCCCTGTCTGCGCAGGTACCCAATCTTCTCTGGATATACCCCCCCCCAAGCAATTGGTCGCCGAAAAAATTGTGTATACTACCGGTCCCGAACCCGGGACCTGCCGCTTCCCACATCATGCTCTTTACCACTGAGCTACCGGAGGACCATGATGCTCGCTTTGCCAGCGCTGGTACTCAATCCTCTCAGGATAGACCTCCCCAAGAAGTTTGTTGCCGTTGCCGAAAAAATTTTCTCATGGCACTAGTCTCGAACCCGAGACCTGCCAGTCAGGAACGCAGCGTTCTAACCACTGCGCCACCAGTTTGCTATGGGCGCTGCTCTCCTAGCGCCGAACTTATAATTTGTCAAGCATCAAGCAAGATGGGTGGCTATTCAAGTTTGGCGCTAGGTGGGTGACATGCATACCAAACTGATGGCGCAGTGGTTAGAGTGCTCCGTTCCTGACTGGCAGGTCTCGGGTTCAAGACTAGTGCCATGAGCAAAATTTTCGGCAACGGCAACAAACTTCTTGAGGAGGTCTATCCTGAGAGGATTGAGTACCAGCGCTGGCAAAGCGAGCATCATGGTCCTCCGGGAGCTCAGTGGTAAAGAGCATGATGTGGGAAGCGGGCCCGGTCCCGGGTTCGGGGCCGGTTTGTATACACAATTTTTTCGGCGACCAATTGCTTGGGGGGGTATATCCAGAGAAGGGTGGGTACCCGCGCAGACAGGGCGGGTGCCATGGCGTCCCGGTGGCTCAGTGGTTAAGAGCATGTCGCGGGAAGCGGGAGGTCCCGGGTTCGAGACCGGTACTATACACAATTTTTTCGGCGACCAATTGCTTGGGGAGGTATATCCACAGAAATTGGGTACCTGCGCAGGCAGGGCGGGTGCCATGGCGTCCGGTGGCTCAGTGGTTAAGAGCATGATGTGGGAAGCGGCAGGTCCCGGGTTCGAGACCGCTCCAGGTACCCTTTTTTCGGGGGCCCGATTTCTCGAACGGCAGCTCAAGAGGAGTTGCGACATCGCCGCCGACAAGCTGGTTCGGTGGCTGAGCGGTCAGGGTAGAGGAGTTGACTAGACTCGGCACTCGGGGTCGCGGGGTTTAAATACCCAATGTGACCCCCTGAGGTAAGGCCTCTGAATCTGGACTCTCACTGTACCACAGAAACCGCGCGCACTTCGGGTGGGCCAGCCTTACGAACCCCCTAATCTGTCGAATTGCGCGGCAGGGAGCGTCGGATGAAGGCCCCGGGTTTCCCAAAAAAGAACACCGAAGCTGATCGGCGGGTCTCCTTTAGACTTTCGTATTACCACTTTTTGCCGCCGATTTTTTCGTTTTTTTGTTGAATATTTTTATTTTAAATTTTTTTTTTAGGTAGGCGAACCATAGGTAGGCGAAAAATGGCAAATTTTATTGAATATTTTTATTCAATATTTTTATTAGGTAGGCGAAATATAGGTAGGCGAAATAGACAGGTAGGCGAACATTTACGTAGGAGAAATGAACAACTCCCCTCGTAAAACGAACAAATTAAAACTTGTATAGTTTTTATTAGTTTATTAGTAAATTTTGTTAAAATTTTTAAAAAATTTAATTAAAATTTTACTAAACTTAAATATTTTTAATTAATTTTCATTTGCAAAACTAGAATTTGTTAATCTTTGTAAGCTGCTTTGATTAAATCTTAAATTAAATTGAATAAATGCAGCTTACAAAGATTAACAAATTCTAGTTTTGCAAATGAAACTTAATTAAAAATACTTAAGTTTAGTCAAATTTAATTCAATTTTTAAAATTTAACAAAATTTACTAAAAAACTAATAAAAACTATACAAGTTTTAATTTGTTCGTTTTACGAGGGTCCCCAGGAAAACGTGATGACAAAGACCTGTGCAAGTTCTGAGTACACTCTGAAGAGGCGCCAGCCAGTGCAACCTGGTCCGGACAACAGCCACTTGCTTTGTGAATGAGTTGACTACTGTGCAAACCGAGCCGGCGGCTGAAGCGCCCGACGAGCGAGGGTAGGCCAGCCCGCCGAGCAGACTTGTGCGTCGCGCTGCCTAACCTCCGCTTCGCAGGGGCTCCGGCTGGCGTGTCTCAGAGAGAGAGAGAGAGAGAGAGAGAGAGAGAGAGAGAGAGAGAGAGGCGCGGAGCGTGTGCGTGCGTGCGCGGCGGTTTCAAGGCGCTCCGCTCGCAAGTTTCTCTTCTGTGTGTGACGAAGTCATTACCGGCCGCCATCAGTTCCACATTGACGCGCGTGATGCGTGACGTCGCGTGTCGTCACGTGACGAGGGGGCCGCAGATATGACGAGATGTGTCGTCCCACGGTTGAAAACGGCCTGGAAGGGAGGCGGAGGGGATTGCGGGGGTTTGCCCTCCGGCGGGCATGGGGGTCCCGCTATAGGAAGTGGGGGCGAAATCGTCGTGGGATCGGCTTGGGGTGGGGGGGGGGTGGGGTGGGGGTGTTGTCTGCAAACTACATGGAAAGACCAGGCCGGGAGTGGCGCCGAGCTTCGCTGCTCCCAGATCATGCAAGCGAGAAGGGGGCTCGGCCTTCGCGAAGGCCGTACAGTAGCACACCGTCGCGGGGGTCGTGGGGACGGCACGGGACACTCATGCATTTTTAGTCTGTCCGGGTCGGCGCGGCGGGGCGCGGCGGCAGAGCCTCGCGGGCTGCTGGGCTCATGGTGAAGGCGAGTTGGACGAGAGAAAAGTTGTGGGGACGCGACGTAAACGGCGCGTGCGATTCGGACGTGACCTGCGTGACGAGTGCGCACCTCGCGCCTCGCCTCACGCGTCCTTCAGCCAAGGAACCGACCGACCATGCTGTGCTGCAGTGCGACGCAGCGCGACGCAGCGCGACGCAGCGCCCCGGAGCCAGTTCTGCTCCGGCGATCAGTTTCGCTGCAGGCCACTCCATTCACAAAGAGATGGAAAGGCCAGGGGTTCTCGATGGCCAAACAAACGTTCCGCGGAAAGCACAACGGCGAGTTCTCGTTTGAGTGCTCAACTCAAGCTCGAAGCGGAAATCCGGGAAAACGGACCAGTTCAAGCAAAACCGGTGCGTGCAGTTCGTTTTCCGCAGTGGCACGGTGGCTGCACTGCTGCCTGTTGGAGTAAAAATGATATCCATTTGTAGTGAAATTTTCATCATTTTGAAGTCATGAAAATACCATTTATAATTCCGTTTATAATGCCTCAGTGTGAACGAGTTGCCAAGCGCAGCGCAGGGAACTACGACAGCAAATCCCGGACACCGCCTTGTAGGCGGACTGAGCAGGTTGGGAACCCTGGACCGTGGGCTGGGCTGCAGTCCGGCGTGGAGTAATCACATCTTCGCGAGCCACTGCTCTCTTTATCAGAAAGCCACGCTTCGCTTGGTGTACATCTGCTAGGGTGGGGCCCGGGGGGGGGGGGGGGGGGGGGGGGAGTTGGGATGATGATTCGCGCGTATCCATCAACTCAGCGCCGCGCCGTGTCAGGGACCGTCAGCGAGTTTCTGCTGTTTGTCTGTTTATTGTTGGTGTTGATCTGCCTCATTGTTTTCGGTATACAGTCGCCCTAGCCGGGCCGCGCGCCCTGCCCGGCCCTGCCCGGTACCGCGTGCGTCCCGCGTCCCACCCTGCCACGCTACAGCCCACACCGCGGGCCGGCACAGGCACAGCCATGGGCACAGCCATGGGCACAGCCATGGGCACAGTCATGGGCACAGCCATGGGCACAGCCATGGGCACAGCCATGGGCACAGCCCCGCACCGCGCCAAGATTAGCCAACACAACACGCTGTGGCGCTCCAACGCGCTGCGGACTGGTTCCGAGAGTCGCTTTCGTCGCTCCGTCTCTCTCGCAGTCAAGGCGCGTCCCGAGTGGGTGCGAGAGAGACAGAGGCTGGCGAAAACGACAAACAATCAAGCTGCTGAACGCGCTCGCTGGGGCGGCTGCGGCCATAGGACAATGCGCGCAGGACCGAAAATAATACGCGTAAAAAGTATAAAAACATGCAAAACAATCAAAACCTTAAAAAAAAATTAACTCATGGATGCAACACTTTTAGTCACCGATTGTCGTTTGCTGTTATTGGCGATTTGATGGAGGGCGCGGCGCGCAGCGTGCACAGCGAGCGTATTGTACTCGTTGACGATGGCCAGCGACGCGTTTTTCTAAAAATGGCTTTCTGGTGGGCGGGGCCATTTGCAGCGGGCACCACGCAGACGCCCTGCTTCGGGGAGGGGAGGAGACTCGGTATGCTATGTTAGGTGTGCCGCCAACACGCCGCCCCCACCCAACCCCACACCGCCCCACCCCACCCCGCCGCGCGGCGCGGGCGTGCATCGCGTCAAAAGGCTGTCCCTGACCTTTGTCAAATAAAACAAAGTCACTTTTGCATTTTAATGGTGTGCCTGCGCTGCTGCCGCATCACACGCCGAGCCACGCGCCAAGCCCGCCCCGCCCCGCCCTGTTTCGTTCCGCCGGGCTTGGGTTGTGCGAATAGAGTTTTCGCCAGAAACTTGCACGCTGAGTTTTGTCCGGTCCGGCCTCTCCCTCCCTCCCTCCTTCCCTACTCCTTCCTGTGGCCTGCTTGTTCAGTCATCAAAATCCTCCCCTTGTTTCCCCGGCGACGACGTCTTATTTCCCGCCTTGTCTCCTTTTCGCTGCTTTTCCTGCCGCGGTGCGTTGTCTTGTCGCTCGTCCTCGTCCTCGTCGTCGTGTTTGTGGAGGTCGTCGTCGTCGTCCTCCGGACTTCCTAACAAGTCCGCGGTAGGAAAGACAACGGCACCGCGGCCGCGGATTTTAGAGGGTCGCCACCGCGTTGCCAAATCGATGTGGGCCCGCCGCGCCCCGCCGCGCCCCGCCCCGCCTCGCCCCGCCCCGCCCCGCCCCGCCCCGCCCGAGAGGGCTGCAACTTATTCGCGGGGCGAGTGCGGTGTTGAGCCACGATCGTGTTCGGGGCTAATGGGGTGGCGGCGCAATCACGGCACGGCCGGCGGGCTGATGCCGAGGGTCCCTTCGGCCGCGCCGTCTCTCTCGCACCCGGACGGGGCGCCCCGTGAGTGCGAGAGAGACGGCGCGGCGACGCTCGGAACCGTCCCGCAGAAGCGCGGGCAGCATGTAGGCGAGGAGGGCGGGCGACTGCTGGTAATGGCCACACCGGCGGCCGCCTCGCCATGAGCGCTCCGCCGCGCTCCGCCGCGCCGCCGTGTCGTCCGTCTCGATGGCCGCCGCTAATGAAATAACGCTCGCCGCCGTGAATATAACGAGCTGGCGTTGTTTCTGTTCCGCCATCACGCCGGGCTGTTCCGCACGTCGTTACGAGTGTACGTCGCTCCGCGCGTCCTGTGTGTCGCAGCGCGGCGGCGCTGGCAGCGCGGTGACGTGGTGGCCGCCAAGCCCCAAGGCGCGGCCGGCAGGGGGATCCTCGCCGAAGCCGAAGCGGGAAGGACCAAGGACCAGGGCCAACTGTTGTTCCCTGGGACTCCCTTGACGGTGTTGACGCAGCGGGCGGTGCGATTGTTCCAGGCTAGGCTGCTGTCGGCCGGCTGTCAGGCCCACTGTCAGGCAGGCCGGCTGCATTGAATCCAGCTGCAGCAGCGTGGCAGCTTCCTCGTTGTGTCTCTCTCTCACTCACACCCATGCGGGACGCCCTGCGAGTGCGAGTGAGACGGAGTGACGACTACGCGCAATCAGTGTGCATGCAGCGGGTGAAAGGCCTGACTCCGGCACTCCCTGGGGATCAGGTGCCTCGCAAACTCACACACTGCATACTCTGCGTACCACACAGACGCACACACACACACACAAGTGGGCTCGCAGCAATAGGCAGATGGGGTCCGACACGGTTCGGCTTTCCGTGGCTCCAGCCTCTTCCGTCCGGCCCACCCGCATATGCCTGCACCGGTAAAGGTTTGTGAGTGTGTGTGTGGGGGGGGGGGGCGCCCTGCACTGAGTTGAAGAGTATGAAAAACATCTCCACGTTGAAAGGTGCGTGGCCCGGGCCAGCCCGCGGCTCCTCCCCTTTGACGCTCCGCTCGTCCGCCAAGCTCACACACCCTCTCCGTCTCTGTCCCCCTCACGGAGCGTCCCGTGGGCGTGCGAGAGAGACAGAGCGACGAAGCGACGCCTCGGAATCGGCTGGCAGATGAAAACATGAAAGGCCTCTCCTCTGCGTGCCTCCAGTGTGCGGGACCCTGGCGCGCCGTGGCGGCAGCAGCAGACTGATTCCGAGAGTCGTTTTCGTCGCTCTGTCTCTCTCGCACCTGATGCGGCCGCCCCGTGAGTGCGAGAGAGACAGAGCGACTCTCGGAGTCAGTCTGGTGCTGGGGGTCGCAGAGGTCGAAGACGAGGCACTGCCGCGGAGGCCGAGGCCGGCGGGACCCCACAGAAAAGACCAGGGCCAAAGAGAAAGCGGGACGGGGAGGCAGTGAAAAGAGTCAGTGGCCAAGACGAGATGGAGACTTGGAGACGCTGGACTCACCTGCCTCGTGTACACTGTCAAAATTTTGGGCTGTCGGGCGGTCTCCCTTAGGTGCACTAGACACGCAGACACAGGGGGAGAAGGTCAGTGACGTGAAATAAATAACAATAGCTGACGTACTTTATGGATGACCCCAACTTCACGGGCACTATTTCTGATGTCCCGAAGGCTATTTCTAATGCCCCACAGACTATATTCGGAGCGAGTGAGTGCGTGGGCGTGCGTGGTGGCCAACTTGATAACGCCTTCCAGGCTCTCACCTCGTCGATACATAATTCACATCCATCCCCGACTCGACAGGTCCGGCCCTTGGGCAGCCCCGCCTCCTTTCACTCCTGCGTCCTGGCAGTCCTGGCAGTCCCGGCCCGGGTCGCCCCGCCCTTCGCCCACATCCTCGCCTTGCCTCGCACACTCGCTCGCACATCAGCGTCCCGGCAAATCCCTCCCTGCGGATGCAGATGCATAATTGAGATGTTCGGCGAACGGCAAGCCGGCGGCGAGCCGCATCCGGGGGGCGAGCGCTTAGGCGGCATTCATGTGCAAGTGTGCACCGGTCCGGTGCTGCCGTGCTGCCGCACAGGCAAAGTCACCACCACGCACCGCCGTCGAAAACGTTGCCAACCTTAGCCTGCCTACCGGACAACTTCTCGAAGCCAAGAGAGAGTATCCGCGTCTGGCCGCCTACACCTTCCTGTTGTGCTGGTTGGCAATGCCCGTTGTTTGCAATATGCACGTCTCCGTCCCGGGTTAATTGAGGGGTTCCCTCCCCCCTCCTCCCCGTTTCGCACCTGTTAGCGCCCCAACTCCTTAACGGTGTGTGCCGAGGCGAGGCGGGCGCCTACACCGTGCGCACCGTGCGGGCAGCGCCGGGCCGCTTCCAACTAAGCGGCGCCGAGCGCAGAGCGCCCAAGACCAAGGCCCGGCCTGGCCGGGGAGTGCGATCTGCAGGAGCAACAGTCCCACATGCGCGCGCACGCGTGTGTCTGTGGTGAGTGTGGTGCATGTGTGTGTGTGTGTGTGTGTGTGTGGTCACTTCGTCCGGCCCGGACACAGCCTCGTCGCCGGTCCCCCCCCCCCCCCACTCACTCACACATACATGCAAACTCACACCACTACCGAGGAGGCAGCCGTAGAAGTTTGGCCCTCTGCCTGCTGGTCCGGGTGCGCGGAGTGCGCGGCGTGCGGGGCACCCCCTCCACTCATGAATTGCCAATGAGAGCAACAGAGCGCTCTGTTTTCGAACATGGCGCACGCACACGCCGACACACCAACACAAACACACACGCGGGCACATTTGGGGGCGCTGTGCTGCGCTGTGCCTGATGCCTTGATGAAATAAAGAAGTGGGCCTAGGCCGGCCCGGCCTAGGCGGTCGTGATTCCAGTGTGATTGTTTTGTAACTTTGAGTGCGGCTCCGGCCTGGGTCGGACCCTGTCGGGCCTCTAGGGCCTCTCGGGTGTAGGGTCGGCCCGGCTGTCAGGCTGCGCTGCAGCAGTCTCATTCCCAACAGCGGTTTCGTCGGCGCTCTGTCTCACTCGCTCGGGAGACGTTCGGCACGGGTGCGAGAGAGACAGATTGAGGCTTGGCGGGCGACGCACAGTGGGCCAGAAGACTGGTGGAGGCGGCCGAAATTCTAGACGCGTTTTGAGCTCCAGAGTCGCCCAAATGGACTCGAACCGAACGTGTGACCCCACCAATGGATTCCTTGTTCGGAAAGCAATCCATTGGTGGGGTCACACGTTCGGTTTGAGTCCTGTTTAACGACTCTGGAGCTCGAAACGCGTCTAGAGTTTTGACCGCCTCCACCGGTCTTCTGGCCCACTGTGCGACGCGGAGTATGTGCACAGCGCGTCCTGCACAGCGCTGCCGCCACACTGTGGCGCCGACCCGCTGATTCAGCTCTGCACACGACTCTCGGCTGTAATTACCAAATGGCGGAATCGGGCCACGCGGGGGCACGCCGGCACGCCCAGCATATGAGCCTTCCCAGAAAAAGACATTAACGGAACGGTTTCGGCTGGAGTGGGGATTCTCAGAGCGCGTTATTGCTTTTAAATACCCGACGGTTCCTGCAGCGCTGATTGATATCGATTCCGAAAATCGTTTCGTCGCTCTGTCTCTCTCACTCTCACGGGCTGGCGGCCCGCTGTGCCCCCGTCGTCGCCCTCCTCGCACGAAAAGACAATGAATCGGCGGCCCCAAAACGCCCCGTTGGTCTGTCTCTCTCGCACCCAGGCGGGACGCTGCACGAGTGCGAGAGAGAGAGAGAGAGAGAGAGAGAGAGAGAGAGAGAGAGAGAGAGAGAGAGAGAGAGAGAGAGAGAGAGAGAGAGAGAGAGAGGCATATCGGTCGGGATCAGCCTGCAAGGACGGCGACTCGCCTAGTCCTAGTCCTAGACCCGGCCGGCCGGCTGGACCGCAGATCCCATAGCGAGCAGGCTCGCGCCGTCTGGGGGGGAGGACGCCTTGATCGGCAAGGACGTGCGATGGCGGGGTGGATGGAGAGGGGGGGATGCCTCGGAGCGCAGCGCAGTGCTCCTTCCTACGATTGCCCCGCCGGTTTGACTCTCGGCGGGGACCTGCCCGCCGCCCCCGCCGCCCCGCCGCCCCCGCCGCCCCCGCCGCCCCCGCCGCCCCCGCCGCCCTCCTTGGCCGCCCTATCTTTATAAATGCGAAACATAAAGCAGCCGGAGCAACCATAGTAAATTCCCCACGCCGAGCGGGCCACGGGAAAGACAGAGACAGGGAGAGGAGAGAGAGAGGGAAGCAAGTGGCGTCGGGGGACGGGGCACTTACGGAGGTTTGGCGCGGGGCGCGGCCCGGTCGGCCCGGTGGGGCCCGCGGCGGGGGCTTTGGATTGCACCGCCCTGCACCGCCGCGGGCCCCGCCAATAACAAAGATGGTTCCTTTTTATACCGCCAGGGCGGCGCGCTGCGACTGCGCCGAATTTAGCCAGCCGGCAGTGCGGTCTGACTATGGCAAACATCGAGTCGAGTTTGAATGGCTGCGAGGAGCAGAGGGGTTGGGGCTGTGCTGCTGTTGCCTGCATGCGTGCATCGGTCCGCCCCGCCAGCCCTCTGCAGAATCCCATAGTCTTGCGTTCCGCCGCCAAATTGGAATTCCGAGTAGTAATGCCGCGACCCCCGCCCCCGCCTTCGGGTGCCTTCGGGTGCCTTCGGGTGCCTTCGGGTGCCTTCGGGTGCCTGCCTTCGGCCTTCGGGCCGCTCGCTGTGCGCCTCGGCGCAGTCACTGGCTCCCCCATTTCCCCCTCTCCGGGCCGTGACGGCAGTGCAGGCGTGTGTGTGTGAGTGTGTGTGTGTGATTGTGTTTTTCGCCATCAGCACGACGGCCTGCTTCATCGCGGGGCTTCGCTGGCGTTGGCTCCCCGTTTCGGCACAATTAGCCCGCAGTGGAACGCGAAGTCGGGGCGGGTGAAGTTGACCGTGGCCGGGGCATGCCGGGGTGCAATGGGCCTTGCGCACGCCGACGGCCGCGGACGGCCCCGAAGCCCCGGAGGCCCTGGCGGCCCCGAAGGGCGTGGGGAGGGCCGGGCTATAAATCCTCGCCATGAATCCGCCGCCGTGTCCGAGGCCATGTCCGCCCGCCCCCACCGCCCGCTTCGCTCGCATGTCGCGGCGCGGCGCTAGTTTTTGTGTCTCGCTGCTTCGCTCGCTTCGGCGCGCGGCGCGGGCTGATACCGGGTGTCGTTTTCCTCGCTCTGTCGCTCTCGCACTCTTGGGACGTGCTGTTGTCGGGTCGCTTGGACGGTGGCTCTTTACCTCGTGCTTGCCTCTACTGTACTAAAACACGAGAAACAAGTCCAAAATGATTCCCGCTTCGGTGTGAATAGCGCGCGATCAAGGCGGACCGTCCGAGTCAATCGGTGTGGTGGACGGTGGACAGGAGCGCCAGACTGTGCTCAACACAGCCCGTCGTGAGAGTGGTTGTGGCATGGCGTGCCCCTGCCCCTGGCCCTGCCTAGTGGGGCGGTAGCGGGACGGGGCCCCGGCTTACCGGCACTGACGGTTTTGCGGTCCGGCCACTACACTAGACATGCGGTGCGGTGGGTTCCCTTCCGGGAACAGCGCGGCAGCGGCCCGGCCCCGGCGCGGTCCTTCAGACCTGATTCCCAGGCGGGGTGTCTGTCTCTCTCGCACTCATGGGGCGTCCCGTCAGGCAGCGACGGCGTGGCGCCTCACTCTGGGGCGCCACATCCGCGTCCAGGGCCAGGGCGGCCGTGGCCAGGGCCTGCCGCACTTCCTGTCGACCCCCTCGCTCCGCTTCACTCCCTGGTCGGTCGCGTGGCGTTCCCGTTCGACCGGGAAAATCATTGGCGACGACGTTCGGTCCCCCTCGTCGCCCTCCTCCTCCACGTCGCCCTCCCCGTCTTGGTTGATAGTCTCGCTCATTCGATCCACCAGATAAGCCGGCCGCCTCCGCGCTGGTCGCCGCGGCCTCTCGAGGGCCTCACGCGAGGGATGAACACCTTTCTTTCTTTCTCTCTTTTTCTTTTTTTTTCTCCTTTCCCCCCACGTCCGCTTCTTACAGCCCTTCCGCTTCTTGAGGGAGCCCTCGTGCTGTCAAAGCTCTCGTTACGCCCACGTTACCCCTCCCCCCCTCCCCTCCCTCCCCTCCTCCCCCTCCCCTCCCCGACCACGCGGAGGTACCTCGCCGCCGTCCGGGGGTTTTATTGAGGCGAATCTCATCCCCGATGTCGACAAAGTTTCTCGACCGTCTGTCTGCCCGTCTGTCCGTCCGTCCTGGTGCCGTTCGAAAACGCGTACGTGTCGCGCCAGCAGACTGATTCCGGGAGTCCGCTGTCTCTCTCGCACTCATGGGGCGTCCCGTATAGGTGCGAGAGAGACAGAGCGACGAAGACGGCTTTCGGAATCCAGTCTTCAACAGGCCGCGGGGAGCCCACACCGTGGCGCTGTGCACGCCGAGCACCTCGACAAGGCCCTGGGGGCGGACGGCGCGGCGGAGGTGGCGCCCCCGGCCTCCGGACAGGGTGACTCCACAGTGTAGAGTCCTCGAGCGCATCGCCGCATCGCCGCATGGAAAGCACGCATTAAAAACGCAGGACGCCCGCTTAGTGTCCTTCCTCCTTTGTGCTGGCGGTGCTGGCCTAGTGCAGCGCGACCTCGAGCTTCGTTCTCCAGAAACACTTTGCCGCTCCTTGAAATTCCATGCATTTGCTTGGAAAAGCGTTTTGAATGCAGAGAGCGGCGCGGCCCCTTAAAATATCGCCCGCCGCCGACTACAATGAGTATTACCCGCTCTAGTCGGAGCGCTGCTACGCCGCTAGCGAGCACCGACACTCCTTCCGCGCCGCCGTGCCGCCCTGCCGCCGCACAGTGGGTCAGAAGACCGGTGAAGGCGTCCGAAACTCTAGACGCGTTTTGAGCTCCAGAGTCGCTGAAATGGACTTAGACCGAACGTGTGACCCCACCAAATGGATTGCTCTGCGAACGAGGAATCCATCGGTGGGGTCACATTCGGTTCAAGTCCTTTTTAGTGACTCTGGAGCTGAAAACGCGTCTAGATTTTCCGCCGCCTCTACCAGTCTTCTGGCCCACTGCGCGCGAGCGCCGCCGTGCCGCCGTGCCCCGAGGCAGTCAGAGTCAGGCAGTCACGCCGCCCGGCAACTCGCTTTCGTTTCGCAGAGCGCAGACCGACCATTAAATCACAGTGGGGGAGCCTCGGCCGCCGCGGTGGCCGCCTCGGCGGCACGGCGCGTCCGGCCATGATAAAGGGCTGCAGACGGATTCCGAGGGTCGCTTTCGTCGCTCTGTCTCTCTCGCAGCCACAGAGGACGCCCCATGAGTGCGAGATAGACAGAGCTACTCTAGGAATGATGCTGAGGGCTCTCGTCCTCCAGCGCGGCCGCCACCGCCACTGGGCGGCGCCCATGGCCGCCCAAATGAAGACTGACTGATACGGCGCGGCCTGATGCGTGATGCATTCTTTGCGCGCCGGCCTCGGGCTGGCTGCTCGGTCTGGCGGCTCGGGCTGCCTGCTCAGCCTGGCCTCCCTCTATGCATCTTTCCCCGCACGTACCCCGGATTCAGCACGCCCGCCACGGTCAAGGCTGAGCCGGGGCCAGGCCCAGCCCGGCACGAACAAGGGGCCGACCGTGGCCGACGTCGCGCCCACGCCCAAGCCCGCCCGCCAGCCAGCCGGGCGCGGGTTCGAATACCAGCGCCGGGATCCGGTTTCATCCCCCTCCGGGACCTCGGCCGCCTCGGCCTCTCAGCCAATTGATCTCTGATTTAGAGCGCTGCGCCGCGAAGTGGACGGCGGCCGCCACGCTTCGTCGCGGTGGTGATGGTGGTCGTGGCGGTGGTGGTGGTGCTTTTGGTGGTGCTGGCGCAGCGTTATTTTCGCTCAAAGGCGCGAATCGAGGGAGAGGGCTGCAGGCAAGTGTTGGCGGTGAAAGATGATCCCTCCCTAACCTCTCTCCCCTCTTCCCCCCCCCCCTCTCCCTTCTCCTTTCAGTGGTCCCAATCCGCGCGAAACCCCGCGCACCGCTGCAGCCTGCAGCTCCGTGCTTGCAATAACATGTTTTGGTTATCGGACGGCCCGCGCGAGTCTGACGGCTTCATCAAGGCCGCTTGTCGGCCCGGCAGCAGAAACAAGGACAACAACGGCAGCCTTATTCCCGGCCTTGTTGTTGTTTCGGGTAATTGCGGAAGTGGCTGTTCGGCATCACGGCGCACGCAGCTTTTACATTAAATTTACGTGAACCGCGGCGCGGCGCTCGGTGCGGCAACGACGGCCTCCCGAGGGAGCGGCGCGAGGCGACGCGAGGCGTTCGGGACGCGGGCTGCCAAGGAGAAGTGCCCGGGGGAGGAGGGAGAGGCTTTAAGGGTATTGGAAGCGCCTTTTCCTTGATGGGGGTCGCATCATTGTCGTTTATTTTTTCGCTGTCGTTTATTTATTTATTTTTTGTGGCGGAGTTTAGGTCACTCAGGTGTGATGCACAGTGATGGACGAAGGTAGAATTTTGTCTTCCACTTTTCCCCCTCTTCATTTTTATTTTCACCTGGTCGCTCTGGATCCCCTTCCCTTTTCGCAGTCCAGGTCACTGAGGTTGCGATGGCCATTCGACGAATAATTCCTTTATGTATTTTCAGCCCAGTTTTTTTTTCTGGGGCCGAGTGGGTGGTGGATCTCTCTCTTGGCGCTCTGCAAGGACAAGCAAGGCCTCAAAGAAAAACATGACGTCGCTTGCATTACCAGTTAAAAGAAAGGAAGAGTGAGAGAGAGAGGGAGATAAAAGGCCCGCATGGCTAGGCTGGAAAGTATAATACGAGGGGTAACCTACCCTGCCAAGCAGAGGGCTCAGAGTGGCGTGAAACGAGTTTCCTCATAAAATGAAAATGGCAAGGGTAATGCGCGGTATTGCACGGTGAGCAATCCATTGAGAGCCCGGCTTGCTGCTACCTCTCTCCTTCTCTCTCGATCCTTTCTCCTGCTCCGCCGAGTTCGGCCCGCCGTCTCCGTCTTGGCCTCCTCGACCGCACTGCACTGGTAAAACTGAAGCGTAGTTGCATGCTTGATTTAAGCATGCAAGTTCTACCAGTGTGGCCGCACTGCCATGGATCGTCGCGCTCCGTTTCCGCCAAGGTCGACTGCGGCGCGCTCCTCTCAAAAATGGAGTCAAACACTCCAGTCACACGGACATATTTTAAAAGAAAGTTTGGAGAAATTTTGATTCAAATTTTACCTGTGGAAAACAGAGAAAAGTTGGTTTCGGTGGTCCTTATGTTCATTGACAGGCTCACGCTCACTGATGCGACGCTAGGCTGATAGACACAACACACACACACGCGCGCGCGACACACACACACACCGACGGTCCTTTTGTCTCCTCCTGACGTCAGCCGTCTGAAAGGCCACCGCCCGCCACCGCCACTCGAAGCAGCCGGGCAGCGACGTGCAAACGGGGAATGCCTCGCCGCTCCAAATATGTTTCCAGCTAGAAAGGGTGCCGGAAATTCTCTCTCCCTCTCTTTCTCTCTCTCTGTCTCTATCTCTCTATCTCGCGTCCCTCTTTGCTCGCTGCGGTCGCCCTGGAAGCCGTCACGGCAGCGTGGCGAGGCGAGGCGTGTTTGCGGACTGGAAGCGAGGGGAGGGGGGGACATTGTTCGACTGGTCGCTCGGGTAATAATGATTGCACCCATTGTGGCGTAACGTTGGCTGCTCTGATGAAGTGGCTCTCCTTCCTATTGGCTGCCCTGCACCGCCACAGGTGTGCTCCCCGCTAGACAGAAACTCAAACACCAAATGAGCGAACTTGGAGCGCGAATCGCGAAGATCCTGGCAGCGAGTCGTACACACGTCGTGTGGACTTCCTCAGCTATGCATGGAACATGCATATGATGCACATGTGCATTGCATAAAACAAACGCAATGGTGGGTGATATTACCCCCACAGCTTACGTACGCAAGCATGAAATTCATGAAAAAAGTAATTAAGTAATTTTTGATACGCGTTCCACTCAGACCACGCCGCCGCCGCGTGCTACTTGGAGGTGGCTGTGATCCACAAGCTGGGCCTGAAGAGGAGGGAGGGGAGGGGGGCTCTTACTGGAAGCGCGGAGCGCGCAGCGCAGCAAACTTGCCAGCTCGCCCGACTTGAGCCCGTCCGGTGCATACAGCGTGCGTTCCGCGTCTCGCGGAGTAAGTCTCTCGGGTTCGTCCACAAATGACGTAACGTCTTCTGTCTCTCTTGCACTCACTGGCAGTCCGTCAGGAGCGACAAGGACAGAGGTATGAAAAACGTTACGGAATAAGTAGAAGATCCCCCCTTGGCTCGGATCCGTCAGGCAGGACGCAGCAGAGTGCGCCGCGGTTCGCGCTTGCCTCCTCCCTGGAGTACCGCGGCACCCTGGAGTGCGGGGCTGTCGCCTCCCCGGACGAACGTCTGACAGGTGCTGGAGTATCGAGATGACTCTGCCGAGCGGCTCGGCTGCCATCTGCAGACTGGCTCCGAGGCTCGTCTCCTTCGCTCTGCTTCTCTCGCACTCGTGGGGCGCCTCCTACCGATGTGAGAGAGACAGAGGGCCTTCGTTTTTCCTTCGCCTGCAATCCGTGTTGGCGCTGCACGCCTCGGCGCCTGCGGAAATATATGGAACGGCGCCTCCCAGCCACTAATGAGCCATTGCAATTAAAACGGGGTTAGCGCGCTTTGCTCTCGCTTCGCTCGCTGGGGGGGTTGCGACCCCCTTGGGCCTTGGGCCTCGGGCCCCCTCCTGCTGTTGGAGGGACTTTTTCGGCCCCCGGCCACGAAATTGGCCAGCCTGTGCGCCCCCGTCTGTGAAGGCCTCTGCCCGCCCGCCTGCCCACTGCCTGCATACAACCACTCCAGCACCGTCCTTGAAAGTTGACTCATTGGCGTGGGCGGCGCACACAGCGCCCCCCGGCGCCCCCTCTATAGTTTTTGGAGGAGGTCTTGCAGGTCGTGCGCTGCGATGCGGGGAAAAGCGGCAGCGGTGGCACACACATTCATTGGGCCGTGTGCGTGTGTGGGCGTGTGTGTGCGTCGGCCCCGCCTGCCTCCCGCGGCCCGTGGCAGACGCAGCACAGCGGGAGAAACTAATGAAAGAAGACCCACGAGACAGTGCGCAGTGGGTCCTGGCCGAGGGCCTGCCCCGCGTGGCCAAAGAGAAGTATACACACTCTAGACCTCTCCGTCCGTGTCAGACGGTAATGACAGACCCCCCCCCCCAATCCAACACAGCGCAGAAACCGTGCGTGTTTTTCGTTTGTCTCGGGGCGCATTGAACCCCATCGGACTTGCAGATAAATCCGACGCGCCACACACATCCCCGACACCGGGGCCGCGCGGAGCGCGAGCGGGGTGGGGTGGGGGGTGCGCGCTGCCTGCTGAGCCATCCGCTCAGACGTAATTCACGACGTTGTCTCCGTCTCCCTCGCACTCGCAGGGCGGGCGGGCCACGGCCAGGGCGCGGCGTCGCGTCTGCTGCGCTGGCTGCGCTCCCAGCGCTCGCGCCGCCGACCCGCTCCGCTGCATCCAGCTCTCGGAACTGCGGGTGACTGCTTGCTATCGGCAGTGCGGCACGGCGCGGCACGGCGCGGCACGGCGCCGCAAGGAGGTGTAGTGGCGCGTCCCGGCGGTGCAGAGTTGCCGGCGGCACGGCGGGAATTATCTCGATTAAAGGCCGCCCCTCGCGCCGCCCCTCTGCGCCGCCCCCCTGCGCCGCCCCCCTGCGCCGCCCCCCTGTGCCGCCCCCTGCAGCGGCGCCTTGCACGGGCTGCTAAACTCGCCGCGCTGCGACCATGCAGCGTGAGCAGCAAAGCTTTCCGCGGCTGACGAGCGCGACGGCACGCCGCTGCGTGGGCTTGCCGATAAGTGAAGCGCGCTATAACTCTCTGGCGGGGGGGGGGGGGGGGCTGGCAATACATACTGTAACCGGAGGTGGGTGTCGGCGGGCGAGGCCGCGCGGAGCAGAGCTGGGGAGGCACGGCGGCAAGGCGCAGCCAGGCGAAGGCAAGCTGTTAGCAACCTGCCGGGGGCCCTGCTGCCGCCTTGCCCCGCGGCCCCGTATCTCAGCCAGAGTAGCTGCGCGATGACGGCTCGGCGGCCCCGGCGGCCCCGGCGGCCCCCTCGAGGGTCTGCACTGTAACTCAGCCCGCGATGACTCCATCGATAGATCGATAGCGAGGAGGCGAGGCGTCTGCTCCGGACTCCGGCATGCCTGGGGCACGCCTGGGGCACGCCGCGGCACGGTCTCGAGGCACTCATCTTTCTCGCTGTGGTTATTGGCTGCCCGCAGACCGATTCCACACGTCACTATCGCCGCCTCTCTCTCACTCACAGGAGGACGAGAAAGAGGCGAAGCGACGAGACGCTTGCGGAAATCAACCTACAGGCGCCTGATTCCCAATCAATCGTTTCGTCAGTCTGTCTCGCCCTCAAGTGGAGCGTCCCATAGGCGCAACAGAGAGAGAGAGAGGAGAGAGGGAGAGAGAGAGAGAGAGAGAGAGAGAGAGAGAGAGAGAGAGAGGAGAGAGAGAGAGAGTGTGTTTTCCTATGTGATGGTTCGGCGAAGCGAGGGCGAGGCCTCCTTCCTGGAACCAGGATCCAGGATTTGGGAGGCAGTGCAGGCAGGCCTTTCTTGCCGGCAGCACGCTACACGATCCACGCCGCTGGCTTTACGCGCTTCCGCACTTTTAAACACGAGGGCCACCGAAGCGCGGTAAAAGAAAGGCTCAAAAAGAGACAGCGACGCAGTAAAAAATGACACAGGCACGCTCCTTTTCCTCATCGGCCTGTGCGGTTTTCATTGATCTTTCTCTCTTGGACGCATGGGTCGCTCCGCAGCAGTGCGAGAGAGACTGCGCGGCCCTTCTTGGCTGCCTCGGCCCGGCGAATGTGCTCCGGCGTGCAATCCCGCGCTGCTTTCAGCGTGTGCGAGAGGGAGAGTCGTTAGCGCCGTGTCGCCGTGGGCGGGGCCGGGGCCGCGATGACTCGGATGCGCGCCACTTTTAGCCCCGCGCCACCGATTGGGACACCCCCTAGTGCCTGGTGCCCCCCTTGGGGCCCCCTTGGCGCGGCGCGGACCCTAAACGTGACAATATCCGGGGCGGCGCCGTGGCCGCGGGGCGCACAGGTAGCGCTGCCAGCCAGCAGGCTGCATCCGAGCGGGGGGTCCGGTCGGTCTGACCGTTTCTCTCTCCTTTGCACCGCACGGGACGCTCGACGTGTGCGAGAGAGACACTCCTCACTCGGAACCGGTCCGCAGCACGGCGGGGGCCCAGCCAAACACACACAGCGGTCCTGCTGGCATCCACTGCGCCACCCGCTTGCCTGCTGGCACCGCAAAGTGCAGCCCCCCCCCCCCTCCACCGCGGGGCGCGCGGAATTCAGAAGCGGGGCCGGATTTACGGGTCGGCGGCAGCGCGTTGACGGCGAGGTGCTCGTGCTCGCGGGGCAACGCGAACGAAATAGTGGCGCCGCGACACCATCCCTCAGCGCGCCGCACTCACGTGTTGCGGGCCCGCGTGTGGGCTGGAGATTCCGAGAGTCGTTCTCGTCGCCTCGTCTCTCTCGCACTCGCGGGCCCTCCCGCAAAGGCGCGAGAGAGACGGGGCGACGGGAACGGTCCGCCAAAGCGCCTGCGAACGAGAGGGTAGGCCACGCGGCCAGCACGGCGGCGGCCGGGTTGCCAGTGTGCCAGGCGCTCACGTCGCGGCAGTCGAGCGATGCCGCCGGCGGCACTCCTCGTCCTCTCTCTCTCGCACTCACGGCGTGTGCCGAGGGGCCCAAGGGGTGCGAGAGAGACAGAGCGAGGAGTGCGGGCGGCTTTATCGCGGTGCTGGCGGCGACTTCGGCTATCGAACCGAGAGGGCGACTTGAGTCGAACCGTCGGCAAACACCTGCCCGGCCCCGGCAGGACAGCAGCCGGCAGCAGCCAACGCGCAGCCAAGTAGACTGCCGGGTGGACTGCCAGAAAACGAAGAAAGAATGGTCACCGCTGCAGCAGCGAAAAGTTTTAAGGCGCAGTTTTCCGGTGATACACCTCGCGCGGCGCGGAACGGCGTGCTTTCCGGCTGTTGGGCGCCGTCCTGCACTCTGGCCACGCCTGACCAGTGAAGGTTCTCCATAATGGTGGGGCTGCCCTGTCCCCCGCATTATGGTGGGGTTTGGGGAGCGGCCTTCGTAACATACCATTGAGATTTCACTATACCTTATAGAGATTTTGACGAATTTCATTGGTATTATGGAGAAAACCTCCACCATATTATGTTGGTGCAGCCTTTCACCGTAAGACATTTACAGTGTGGCCCTGGCCACGTCCTGGACGGCCGTGGCGACGAGGTGTGGCGGGTCCATGAATCGTGTGGCGCCCTCTCGGCCCTGTCCGCCAGCACCTTAAGTGGTCGGAACGGTTTGAAGGGCAGCGGCCCTTTTTCCGCCCATGATGTATCTGGTGGCGCGGGCCCGGTCCGCTCCGGGCTTGGGGGTGGGGGTGGGGGTGGCGAGGGGCGAGGCGTTAGCGCGCGTTAGCGTCGGAGTGCCGGGAATGGGCTTTCTTGTTTGTGGGGGCCAAGGTGGCGTGGCAGCAGGCCGCTTCTGAGAGTCGTTGTCGTCGCGCTGTCTCTCTCGCACTCGTGGGGCGTCCCGTAAGTGCGAGAGAGACAGCGCGACGACACGACTCTCGGAATCAGTCAGCCTGCTGCGCGCAGAGTGCCGCCTCAGCGTCAAACCTGCCACGCTTGGCCCACTGCCGGCCCGCCGGACACAGTGTGTCACGTACTCTGCCCGCGCTTTTCAGCTTTTTTGCCGCTTTCCTTTTTTTCTGAAATGATTCCATCGCCGCGAGGCGGGCCGCTCTGCTGCTGCTCGCCAATTTACCGCCTCTGGGAAATCCGTTTAGCAATCCGCGGCGGAAAAGTGTGTCGGTGGCCTTTTTTCCCTTCCCTGCTTCCCAAAGTTGTTTTATTCGGCGAAGTTGGGCTTGCCGGCGCGCGGGCGGCGCGGGGGCGGCGCGGGGTTGGTCGGTCGGCGGCGAGGCTCGAGTTGACCGAGTCCGCTTTGGCAACGCGACTTGGCCCGCTTGGCCAATGGCAGGTCTCCACGAGCGGATCATCTCTGTAATGAACAGCAGTCCAGGGCAAGGGAAGAGGGGGGGGGGTGATTCACAGTGGCCAGCGCGGCGAGACACGAGACACGCCGCGTACAAAAAAGTTTGGAATTTACGCGCTGCGCCGGCCCACGCCGCGCCACGCCGCGCGCGCTCTCACCGCCTTGTCGCGCTGACGTCTTGCTCCCGCTCGCGCTGCGCGCGCTGCTCGGGGCATTGTTATTAATTTAAAGGCGGCTGCGGAGTGGCGTCGCGTCGTCGTCGTGCTGCACGGAGTTTGGTCGTTTGGCCGGCGGCGGCGCCTTCCGCCTCGGCACGGCCAGTCGGAACAGTGCTTTCGTCGCTCTGTCTCTCTCGCACTCGCGGGGCGTGACGTAGGGGTGCGAGAGAGACAGAGCGCGAAGACCCCGCCAGGAAAAAGTGGCACTCGCTCGCGCACTCCCCCCCGTCCTGGGGACGGAGGCTGCTCGCTGCGTCCCACCTCGCGTGGCGCGCGCGTGCCGCACGTCCAATCCGATTGCACCGGATCTCGCGGGAAAATACAAGTAAGTCACTATCCCTTAGAGAGGGGATTTGCCGCGGGATTTCCGCCAACGGCCGGAAATGTTGTACGTACGTCATTTCGGTGAGTCGTCGTCGATGTCGGCGTCGTCCTCGAAAAGGAAAGCCGGCGCGCCTTCGCGGAGGGTTCCGGTTGCATGCGAATTGATTTCAGCTTATCCGACGGCATTTACTACTGTCCCGGCATGACAGGAGTCCTCTTGAGAATGATCGGGCGAGGCGGGGTTGCCCCTCGTCTCTGGTCCCGCCCTCCATTCTCTTAGCCGCGCTCCGCCGCGGCTGCGATCTGGCGTCCGGAACCGTAAACTCGACTTAGGCCACTCTAGAAGGCGGGCGGCCCCCGCCAAGCCTCCACCACACTGCCACACGGCGGCCGCGCCGGGAAAATACTGGGAATGCCCCCGCTGGAGCGTGCCGGGGCCACTGCCAAAACCGGTCGCGCTAAACCTCTGCTGGCGACCGAGGAGAAGAAAAAGAAGAAGAAGAGGGAGAGAAGAGGACAGCGACAAGTGCCGGCGCAGACCCACTCACTCGGGTACCGACCGCACGCCTTGCCCTCGATGGAGTATTTACTGCTCGGCAGCATGTGCGTGCCTCTGCTGCGTCAGGGGCTGGAGGGAGGCTGGAGAGAGACTGGATGCTGGAGAGACGCTGGAGAGAAGCTGGAGAGAGGCTGGAGAGAGGCTGGAGAGGTGAGCCTACTGGGATTGGAACACCGGAGGCAGGCGACCGCGGCGCCCTCTCATGGCGACCGCTCCGGCCGGCTCCGGCTCCGGTTCGCCCATTGGAGCTAATGGTGCGGGGTACGGGGTGGACGGGGTGGACGGACGAGGGAGAGGCAAGTTTTTCGTTTCCGATAGTTGGTCTGGCTGGTTCGGGCCATGCCACGCCATGCGGGGTCGAGCTTGGTCGAGCCAGCAGCAGGCCCTGGCCCCTGGCCACCCTGGCCGCCCTGGCCCCTTAGACCTCCTGCCGCGCAAATTCGAGCGGGCGTGTGTGAGAGAGAGGGCGACCAGCGTGTGGGTGCCCTGGAGGAGGGGTTGGCAGTCGATCTTCTCGAACGGGTATCACACACAATAAGGCTGGCCTCACCGCCCTCAGTGGAGCGGCTGGGCGGGGCAGGGCGAGCCGTCAGGAAAACACGCGGACACCCCACTCTTCCTCATTCTCACTTACCAAACGAAAAGAAAATCCCCTCATGTGTCACGCGCGGGTGCAGACTCTCTCGCATTAAATGAATGCCTTTCTAAAGCCACTCACTCCGTTCTACACTTCCGAAAGTACTATGCCCACCCCACGTTAGCCCTTGGTCTCGGTTAGTCCTGACTTGTCCTTGCCCCGTGGCCCCAGCCACGCTGCGGGGCGCTGTTGCCTATTCTCGCGGCTGGGCGCGCTGATAGGCAAACTCAACGCCACGTCAAAAAATAGGAGCGGGGAAAAAGGAGCCCGCGCGCTGAAGTGTTTGCGTGAATGGAGACAGGGTGGGCGAACTTCTAGTGTCGGGGCAGGCCAACAGGCTGTCTCGCCTGCCACTCGGTTCCGTCTGTATCCTATTTGCTCGGGGCCCCGCCCCGCCCCGCCCCGCCCCGCCCCGCCTGGCCGTGAAGTACGACGAACGGGAAATGGAAAGATGGAACCCGTCCGTGGCGCGGCTCGAGGCTGCGCGGGGCGGGGCAGACCACCGGTATCTTTGGCCCGTCCCTCCGTCCCCTGTCGCCATGCGTCGCGTTGTGTCGCCATGCCGTCGCCCGAGTGCAGGCCGAACCCCTTGCACCGTCGTCGTCGTGCTTCGCACACCACTCACACGCACGCCGGCTGCTGCATTCTCTGTCTCTCTCCCTCCCGTGGCGGGCCATTTCGTGTGTCCCGTTGCACCATCCATCTAGAGACACCCGAACCCGAACCCACTTCACCTACACGACGCTGCCCCGGAGGAAGGGGAGAGGGGAGGGCGGCTTTCCTATTTGTGCCTTCCGCTTGTCCACCACTTGCGCACTCTCCCCCTCGTCCCACCCCGCTTGCTCCAGCGCGCTACGCTCACTCACACACGCACAAAAACACAAACACATTTCTGGACACTCACACACACATACTCATCAAGGGTAGCAGCAAAATGATGTATTTATGCCCCAGCCTGCCTGGTGACGCTCACGGCCACCACGGCCTCCAGGGCCTCCAGAGTCGAGGGTCATCCCGCTGCAGTCCGCGGCTGATTTATCACCCTCAATTATCAGTGGAGCGACGCGGCGTCGCGCGCGCCGTTAACGGCACTGCAGTGCTTTTTAAAAACTCGTTCTCCTTCCCTCCCTCATCCCTCTGCTCTGGTTTTAAAAATAGCTGCTGTTTCTCTCTCGCCCTTTCCTTCCGAGGGCGATGCGTTCAGCAGGTCCGGCCGGAGGCGGCTCAAGTCGGCCGGGGAGGGAGGGAGGGTGCTGTTCCGTGTGATTGAGGAGGTGGAATGGGTCATGAGTGGATCCCCCCCCCCCTCCAAAGCCCCATCCGTCTCCAACTTATCGGTGGCGGTGGGGGCAAGCTGCGCTAGTTACAAGTTTTTTGACAATTGATGAATCCGCCACCGGGGCGCGGAGCTCAGCCCAATCCCCAGCCTGAGTGCGGCGCGCGGCCCGGCGCGGCTCCGTCGCCCTGTCCCTCTCGCACTGACGGGGCGTCCCGCAGGGGTGCGAGAGGGACAGGGGAAGCCACAGTTCGGCTGCTGCGCGCCGCACACAGTCTGGCTCTGTCTCGCAGCGCCCAGCAACTGGGTCGTAACATCACAATGTAATAGCGACCCCCATTGCACCCCGGCAGGCTTCCCCCCAAGGTCCCCACCGCCAACCCCCCGCCGCGGAGCCGCCCCTCCGCGCCCCCCGAGGCGACCACCCTCGGACCGCCCCTGGACCGCCCTTCGGCCGGCCCGCCCCGGGGCACGTAAAGTCGTATCCGGTCCAGATTAATATGCAGGCCAGCCGAGGCGGCGTCACTGGAGCCCCGCTAAGGTGGCGGTGGTGGAGGGGGCCTCTCTCTCTCTCTCTCTCTCTCTCTCTCTCTCTCTCTCTCTCTCTCTCTCTCTCTCTCTCTCTCTCTCTCTCTCTCTCTCTCTCTCTCTCTCTCATTAGCGAGGCAGCCGGCGCGCCCGGATGCGACAGGATCAACTCTTCGGTCGTGTCACGGCTCGGGACCGGAGGGCGTGTAAAGAGTGTCCGGGCGAAAGGTTCCCGTCGACGCGAAGCGGTGGCCGGCCTCACGCCGAAAAGAGTAATGCTATATTTTTGAGGCAGTGGCCCGGCGACGGCCCCTTGGCCTCAGCCTGCCCGTCGAACTTGAGCAAATTCCTGGCGATCAATCTGACGCTGCTGGCGCTGCTGCCGGAGGGTGCCGTGGTGGCGGACGGTGCGGCTCGGCCAGGCCCGGCCAGGCTTGGCTGGCTTCCTCCACGACACGCTCCACGATCTTTTCATCAAGGCGGCAACAATGGGCAATGGCGCGGCGTGGGCGTCACGCATTTCGAGGCGCAGCAGGTCGGCGATGATTGCATCACGACGACGGCGGCGTTGGCGAGGACGGCGACGCCTTGCGAGTTGGCGGCAACAGCGCAGCGTTTCCGCTTTCCGCTGAGAAAGGACGTGGCGGAAACAGGCTGCGAACGGTTGCGGCGTGGCGGCGTGGCGGCAAGGGCTGAATGGGCTGCCTCTCGACCTCGCAGGGGAGCGAGAGAGACGCAGCGACGCGGTCTAACCAGCACGCTGATCAAAAGTCTTTTCGGTCGCTTTCTCTCCAGCACCCATACGGGACGCCCCATTAGTGCGAGAGAGACAGACAGAGTTTCTGGCCGTGCACCGGCGCGGGGTGTCCCGGGCGACCGTGGAACATGTGTACGTCGGGGCGGCGCGCCCGCGTCCCGCCTCGCGTGTGACTTCAAATGTATAATTTTGTAATTCTGCCGAACCATTTGGCGCGCGGCGCCGGCGGCAGCGCGCGGGGAAGGGGGCGCGGGGTTAAAATGTTTAACGGTGCGGGCGGAGGGAACACTGGCGGCACCGCTATCACCTGCTGCATCCCTCCAGCAGCCCAACAAGCGCACCGCCGCCGCCACCGCATCGGCGCGCCAAGGCAAAGTATGACACCCTACCCAGGCAGTTTGGCCTCGCCGCCGCCGCCGCCTCGCCCCGCGCGGCCCGGCTCCGCTTGCTCGCCGTGCTCCGCTTGGTTCGCACGGGAAACTTTCCGCTAGAGAAATTAACTCGGCAGGCAAGGCCGGGCCAGGCCGGGCCAGGCAGCCCTGGGAGAGGGAGCCGCAGCTCATACTCAGCACATTCGTGTGGATGGCGTGGCAGTCCAGGGCGTCCCTGGCGATGCACGACGTGCACGACGTCGAGCGGGGCGCCCTGGGCACCACCTCTCGAGGAACTTGGAGCCCTAATGCGAATCACAATGGGAGAGAAGCCGTGGTGGGCCCCGGTTACTCCACTGTTTGAACCACGCCGCGTGGTGGAACAGTGAACACACTCTTCTGGTTTCGTCACCGCCCGCCCGAAGCATTGCCCTTTTCCTCGGCCCGACTGACTGAATGCCCGAAGCCCCACACGCCGTCGGCGCCGTGTTCACGCCGGCAGGTCGATTCCGAAGTGGTTCTTCGTCGCGCGCTCGGCGCGTGCCGCAGGGGAGCGAGAGAGACAGCGACGCAAGCAGTGTGCCGAACGAGCGCCGGAATGCGAGTGCGGCACCAGAGTTCCCTCTCAGCCAGCCATTCAGCGCTCGCTGATTTGCGAAAATAGTTGCCAACTACGGACCCACGGCCGAGGCCCGCGCCGCGACGCTATACGACGCCTCGTAATAACCGTAATCGTCGTCATTATTGTCGGGGCCGATGGTGTGATTACGCGGCGCCCTTCCGCTCCAACTGGGCCGAGGCCGTGGCCGAGGCCGGGCGCGACGAGGCGGACTGCGGGGGTCTCGGCTTTTGGGGGTCTCAGGGCCTCTGACTTGACGCCGTGGCCTCTGCCTACCGGGCCGACGCTTCCCGAGGACAGGGCGGCAACAATTTGACGCGAGGCGAGAAGAGGCCGAGGCCGAGGCCGCCGTCAAAGGCAGCACACGGGGCCGAATGAATGAGCGAGCTGCAGCACGGCCTCGGCCACGGCGGCGTCGGCCCTGCTCAAAGGCCGGCCCGGTGGCCCACATTGGGGTAGCGCCTGCCAGCGCCAGCGGCCGGGTTCCGAACAGCCCTCTCTCTCGTATTCCCGGCACGTTCCCTACCGGTGCGAGGAAGACGGACAACGCTGTTTGAAATCAGTCGGCGGTGGAGGGGGGACTTGGAGAAGTGGCAGTGAACTTGACAATGAGGAAGAAGGCGCGGCCTTTGCGCCTTTGCCCCGCCGTGCCGCCGTCTGCGGCCGTCTGCCAGTCTACAACAACGCGGCCTCGGCGCTCGGTGCGCGGCGTGCGCAGCGCGCAGCCAAGGCAGTGGAGGCAGTGAAGCTGCAGCGGCACGCCACGAGTTTCCGCTCCGCCCGGCTCGCTTTTCTTGCCCGATCTGCGGGCTGGCTGGCTGTTGGCTGACTGCCTGGCTGATGGTTGGCTGCTGCCTGGCTGCTGGCTGGCTGCAGCACGCCGAGGCAAGGCTGGCTCGCCGCCCATCTCCATCCGGAGCCTTTTATACTTTTTCCCTCGTTTCATGGATGGCGAATTAAGTGGTTCGTCGCGAAGAAGGCGGTGCGGTGCTCCTTGCCGCCGGAGCCAGAGGCAGTGGAGGCAGCAAGGCGGTGCCTCGGGAAGGTGCGCTGCCGCGGCTCCCTGCTGGCCGACGTCCTAATGGCTGTCATGGCGTCCTGGCGGAGCAGCGCTGGCCGTCAGCGCGTCAAGTCCGCGTCGCGCCACTGCCCGCGCCACTCGCCGGGACTCCGGGCCCGCCGGAGTCCGAGCGCGGACGAAATGGACAAAATGCTTTTTCCCTGCTGCCTTAATAGAAAGCTGCTTTTCGTCGGCAGGGGCCGGGCCTGCCCGGGCCAAGCCTAATCCCGTTAGCGTCTGCGCGTCGGCTGCAAGTCCACCTTACGCCAGGAGTTTATTATTTTTCAAACAAATAGAATGACGTTTGCAGGCAGAGAGGCCACTTTTATTCTCTTTTCTACGAACGAATGTAAATAGGAGTGGAGTCCATGCAATGCGAATCCAAGAGCCGATTTCCCGATAGCCAAATACCTTTTATTTTTTTTTTTGTTGAGTTTGCGGTGCATTTGCGGTGCTCTTTGATGGCTCCCGTGTTTTCGCGAGCCTAAAGTGAAGTTTGCGAATGGTCGTAGTCCGTCATGGCGCCCAGCGTTCGATCCTGTTTTTACCTTTCCCCCTGCATACACGCATGTCCACATCATGCGGTTTGTTCGCTCACGCCTTCTATTATTAAAGGCCCCTCTTTCGCTCGCGGCACGCGGTGGGGGTGAATTCCGCAACCACCGCTCTTTCTCTCGCACTCGTGGAGCGGTCCGTGGAGGTGCGAGAGAGACAGAGCGACGAAAACGACTCTCTGAATCAGTCTATACAGCCCGTGTCGCACGACGTGCGGGGCATGGCCGATGTTGGGCGGGCCGGGCAGCCCTCATCAGCATGACGACGGCCTGCTCGGGGTGCTGCCGGCCTGGTACCCGGACGGGTGTCGCTGCCCGCGCGCTTCCCGAAGGCGAGGGCTGCCCTGGAGGGCCTGGAGGGCCTGGAGGGGGAACGCGCACCGCGGGAAGGGCAGGGCGTGCCGGCGTGGAAGCGGCCGAAGCGGGGGCGTGCCCTTTGGGCGTGCCGGCCTGGCGGCAGGCGGGCTGTGCCGGGCTGTGCCGGGCTGTGCACACACCCTGCGCGAGGCTACTCGATCCGCGCGGTGACTCGCCGAGCACGCGCGCCATGCAAGCCAGTGCCAACCAGACGAGCTATTCAGAGGAGCGGCCTGTCTCTCTCACACCCTCACGGAGAGCGCTATGAGTGCAACAGTGACAGCGCTGCGGGACGACTCTTCGGAACGGTACTCTATGACGTGTTGTATGCACTTCTTGTTACGTCTCTGAAAATAGCAAGATTCAGGCTAAAATCAGCCCCAACGTAAAATTAAGCACGACCCACGCTCGCACTGGAACTCCCCGTCCCAAGTTCCACAGCAAAAAGAAGGAGGGCGGGGGAAATAAAATAACATAAATGAGAAAGTGGCTGGTTTCCTTATCGTCGCTAGCACCTGGGGGCGTGGGCGTGCGCTCGGGGCCCCGCAGATGCAAAGCACCGGGCTGCCGGGCCGATTCGCCATGTCCGTGTATCGGATTTGGTCGTAGCCGTGCAGCGCCGCGCCGCCGCGCCGGCTTTGCTAACGGAAACGACTTGGCTTTGAGCGCGCGGGGCGGGGCGGGGCGGGGCGGGGCGGGGCGGGGCGGGGCGCTCTCGCGGCCTCGCGTCACTCTGAACCACCCTGAACCCAATAAATGTTGAGTGGGTGCGGCGTCAGCTCAGCCGGCGGCAGCGGGCGGCAGCCAAGCCCAGCCCAGCCTCGCCCCGGGACACCTCGACAATCACGAACTACGACGCGCGGCCTTGAGCCCCGAGGCGGCCGGCCCCGAGCCCGAAGGCCTTGGCTTGGCATTGCTCGACTTTGTTCGGGAACGACTCGGCGACGGCGGGGCACGGCGGATGGGCGCTCGTCCACCACCTGCTGGACGCCGGGGAGGTCCAGCAGGCCCAGCGGGCGGCCACCGCGCTGCCTGCCTGGCGCGCCCGGTGCTGCCCAGCCATTGTCCCCGGGGCCCCGTCCCTCTCTCTCCCTCTCGTTATGTGCAGGGCTAATGCGTCAGGCAGGGCTCGGCCGGGCGGTGAGGCCCTGTGAAAGAGCCCTCGCTGGGGCGCCAGTGTGTACAATGAGGGTGCGCCCACCCCCCCCCCCCCCCCGCCCCGCCCCGCCCCGCCCCGCCCCGCGCAGGACTCAGCTGTCTGTACTTTGCCTCCCTGACCCCACTTTGTCGACTTTGTCGCATTTGGACTCGTCCCTCCCCGGCCAGTTCGGTCCGTCCGGCCAGGCCGGCCACTTCACCCCGGGCCATCAACATTGAATACCGGCCCTACAGTGCCCCGCTCTGCCTTGCGAGCCTTGCGCAGGGCCGCGGCCAGACGGTGCGGCTAAACGGGTTAGCAGCCCGAAGCGTAACGTCGCAACGCCCCGGTCAAGTCTGGCCGCTCTGACTGAATATACAGTGCGCAATTTTCAGTCACATCGACCTTGTCCGAAGCGCGCTCCAGTTCACCGAGACGGATGACCGCTGATCAGACACGGGTTGGGCTTCTCACAGCCCCGGCGAGGGATTGAATTGACGGTTGAATCGATGTGTCGATGTCGATCGGTCGAGTTCGGCTTTTCAGAGGCATCATCACGGGACCGACGCGACGCCGATACGTGGGTCATTTCTCCGGCCGGGCACGGGGGCATTCCGAATGGAAGTGAATGGAAAAGGGGCGCTGCGAATTGGAGCGAGTTCGGGTTGGGACGAACGAAACGCAAAGCACGCACGGCCCGGAGGCTGGAGGCCGAACCAGGGTCGCCCTCCCGGAAGCACTTCCACGCGGTGATTGCTTTTCGACGGGTTATTAGTCGGCTTATTGCTGCGTATGGCCTTCCTGCAGAGTGACACCGAGAGTCGTCTCTCTCTCTCGCACGTAAATGGGACGCCCCGTGAGTGCGAGAGGGACAGCGTGACGAAAACGACTCTCGGAATCAGTCTGCTGATGCGAGACGTCGCTCTGCCTCGCTGGAGGGAGAACCGTCTCACGGCACGGCAGCACGCAGTCACCGGTTCATTCGTTCGTGAGCCTGCGGACTGGTTCCGAGAGTCTAGTCGCTCTGTCTCTCTCGCACTCATGGCGCGTCCCTCATATGTGCGACAGAGAAGACTCTCGGAATGAGTCTGGAGCGGAGCGCGCTGCTATCGAAAGGCGGAAGGACACCAGCTGCAAGCGGGGAGCAGCTCGGGGCGCAACGGGGTCCGTGTGCCAACGCTCCCGGGAGCCGTGGTCGTCGCTCTGTCTCTCTCGTTCCTATACGGGACGCCCTATGAATGTGACTGAGAGAGAGAGGGGACTTTCTGCAACAGTCTTCTGCGGGGACTCGGAGGGACGGACGCACACAGAGGTGGCAGGCCATGGCAGGCTCGAGAATGTCAAAGCAGCGCGTTGGCCCTGCAGGGTGATTCCGCCCCCTGCTTCGTCGCTCCGTCTCTCTCGCACGTTTATGGGACGCCCCACGAGAGCGAGCGAGACAGAGCACCCGTGGGGACTCAGCCCGCTGTGTTCCGTCGCGCCGCTATGCACGCCTCCCTGCTGATTGCGTGCAAAGTTGCGCAGGCAAGCGCAGCTCCCAGCGCAGAGAAGGTGTGTGCGTGGGCGGAGCGAGGGAGAGAGAGAGAAAGACATAACGAGGAGGGGGGATGGGGGAGAAAATTTATGGCGTCAAAGACATGTGGGGCAAGTAGCAATCTTTAGGTGTGAGTGATGGCCGCTGTGGGCGGGGAGTGCGGCGGAGCAGCAGAGCGACAGAGGCGACAGCGGTGAGGGATTAGCGCGGGCCGTCAGGCCGGGGCGCAGGGGGCGCAGGGGGCGCGGTCACGAGGGCGCTCTTCATCTCGCGCTATGCAGCGTCGCCGACGTATTGCTGCATGTCCGCATCGCAAATTACGTCCTTTTTTGCGGCGGGAGTAAAATAGACCTGTAAAGTGTGTGCCACCTTCCGCGGGCGGTGACTCATGACTCTCGACCTACAGGGGAACAGAGAACCACGGGCGCACCCCCCGCCATTCCCGGCAACAAGGTTGCACCGTGTGTGTATGTGTGTGTGTGTTTGTGTGTGGGGGGAGAATGAGCAGGTGAAGTCAGGTGGTAACGCTGGCCCCATGCATCAGCTCAGCGATGTGGAGGCGACCCTCACAGGCCCCTTGACGCGCGCGGTGTGCATGGGAGCGTGTAGAGCACGTCGCCCTGTCCGGTGCAACCCCGCGTTGTTGCAGACCGCGCACAAAACATAAAAAGACCACAAACTTTTGAAACTGGCAGGACGATAGTCGGCGACGGCCACCTTCGGGCTGCGTGGCACTGCTGTGCGGACCGCCAGGGCCAGGTCCTTTTGCCTTCGGTCACGTCAGTCCCCTTGACGCGGATTGCGGTCCCTTCTTGCCAGTGGAGCACCGCGACCCCCTCGACTCCGCGGCGACCCCGGAACGCTAATCGGCAAGGTGGACAAGAAGCTCGGCACGGCGCGGTGCTCGAACAGCGGGGCCGACCCTGCCCGCCCCCATGAGGACGCCGCCGCCCCCGCCGCCCCCGGCCGCAGTCGGTGGCCAACCGAGCGAGCGACTGCTGCGGGAGGGCGGGGTGGGGCGGGGTGCGGGCGGACACCACTTGGCGCCCCTCTGGATGAGCCGCGCGCCGCGAAGCTCGTCGGGATGCAGGCCGGCAGGGCGCACGGAGCCTGGACCGGACAGACCGACGGCCCGCCAGCGCCGCTTGAAATGCTCGAAATGCTTTCGGCGACCGACCGCGCTTTGAAATGCATATTTCACGCTTGATCCTCCACGCCCTTTCCCCCTCCTCCTGACCCCTCGACGCGCAGGCTTTATTTCGAGCGGCGCGGACGGAGAGTGCGACCCTCTGCAACCTTTGGGCAGCCAACGCACGCGCGCGGTGTGTACACTGTGAGTACGTTGTGTGCGAGAGAGAGAGCGCGCGAGTGCCTGAGTGCGGCTCCCTCCCTTTTTGCAACTACAAACAAAGTGAAATTCGCACTGGCCGACAACGCCGACTACGGGCAGACTGCGCGGCGTGTGCGAACTAACGGTACACCAGTAGCAGCACCGCCGCCGCGGCTCGCCGTCGAACTAACAAACTCTCAACACGCGCCGGGACGAGACGAGGAGACGACGCGTTGCAGCGAGACGCAGCGGGGGTGGGCAGGCCGAGGGAAAAAGTGGGGGCCGCGTTGGCAAGTTTTTAACCCGACTTGAGTAATTAGTTTGTTCGCCCTGGTTATAATGTCCACGGTTTTTGCGGACGCCTCGCGCCGTGCCGGGACTCGCCATGCCGACCAGAGGCAACGTTCAGTTACACGTTAAACTTCCGAAGTACTCACGGGATGTGGAGATGTTTGAAAAGTGTATTTGACGGGTTTTTAGCAGTGCGTCATTTTCACTTGGTCGTGGAGGGTGCTGTGCCCCGCGAGTGGCCTCCACCGTGGACTCGTGGTGCTGCCGGTCCAAACTGTCCAGGTTTCCTGGAACCGACGGTGGCGCGGCAATGCCTGGCCGCGAGCGTGGCGGTAGATCCGATCAGAGATGAAAAGCGAGTCAGGCGCGCTGCCGCTCTGCCGTGCCGCCACGCCGTCGCGCTCGATGGCGTTCCACGCGGTCTAGAGGGCGAGCCGGAGACCCAACGCCCGTGGCAACGTCGCGCTGCTGACCTGGTGCTCTCTCTTTATTCGTTTTCTGTAATTTTGCAATTTCCTTTCTCGCTGTTGCAGGCTACCACACGTACACGTTCAACTGGACGACGCACACGGAGCGCTTCCCGGACGAGATCCTGAGCGTCACCTACGAGGACGGCAAGTGGAGCAAGCCGTACTACGACTGCGGCGGCGGCAACATCTGGATGCTCACCTACACCGTGCCCTTCTTCGGCTTCGCCAACGGCACCTACCACTTCAAGTGAGGGATGGAGCGAGACAGACGAAGGGGAGACGGGCGGGCCAGAATACGCACACGTGTGTCATTGTCAGCTCTCACATCACACTCTCTCTCTCTCTCTCTCACACACACACACACACTCACACAGGCGCGCACGTTGCTACCCACTGGTTGATTGGGCCTTTTGTTGGGCTGCAGGGGCACCAGCGGCATCGACATCGACCTGCGGCGCGTGGACATCGACCAGTGCCCGCTGCCGCCCGGCTCCACGCAGCTCAACATCTTCGCCGCCTCGGACAAGTGCAAGAAGAGGACCACTCAGGTACGAGATTCTGGGCGGCCGCCCTCTTTTCTCGGGGCGGGGCGGGGCGGGGCGGGGCGGGTACTTTCCGAGGGTTTAGATTGGCGAGCTCCCCTCCCCCTCCCCCCAATATTCCCCCCGCTTTTCAAGCGCCACCGCCACCGGTCTATCCGGGGGAAGTTTCCGCCGGCCCCGGTCCGGCCGTCCTCGCTACGCGTCCGTTTTTCCTCGTATCCCCTCAGCCCCAGCAGGTGCAGCGAATGGTGGTCCGGATCCGACTGGGAATGAACCTTCTCCAAACAAATAGCGGAGGGATCCTGCGGCACGCCACGCCACGCCGCGCAACGCCACGCCCGCGGCGCCGCGAAGGCCAAGAAGACCTCGGCCGGCGACGTGGAAATAATAAAAGGGCGGCCGAAATAAGAAGAAAAGTGATGAATGCGAACGGCGAGCGCTTCGTTGCGACAACTTGGAGGCCCCAGGGCGTCCCAGGGCCATGTCGCCGCGGGGCCGGCCGCCCCGAAAATGAGTCGATTTAATGAGAGTCAAGCCCCTCTCCGCTCCGCCGCGCCGCCCTGCACCCCTTCCTGGAGGGCCCGATGCTCCACGCCGTAAGCCTGGCGCGAGCCGGGCCTTGGCGCGGGCCTTGGTGGGGGCGTGGCTCGGAGCGTTGCGTCGGGCAGGCAGGCCGTCGGCCTCCGCGGTAGCCCGCGCGTCGGCCTGGCGTCCCACCCCGCCTCCCAGAAGTGCTTTCAAGACTCTGTTTGCAAAGCGACCCGCGTCCGCTGTCATCTGGAGAGCCGCGCGGACCGCCTCCAACAAGTGCGCGACGCAGCGACAGTTGTCGGCCGCCGGGGCCACCGGTGTGCTGCACAACTTGGTAAGCCGTTGCGTGGCAGTGCCGGAAGGCCCACTGGAGGCCGTTCTGGAGGCCTTTCTACAGGCCGTCTTAGAGTCCGTCCAGGATGCCGTCCTAGAGGCCGTGCTAGGCCATCCTAGTGGCCGTTCCACAGGCCGTCCTGGAGGCCGTCCTGGAGGCCACCCTAGGGGCCGCCCTAGTGGCTGCCTCGGAGGCGATCGCGGGGAACGTCGCGGAGGCCATCTCGCAATTAAAACTCGTTGATGGGCGTGTCACTTGGCGCCAATTGGAGTCGACGCGCCGGTCCGTCGGGCGGCCACCAGGGCGGCGCTGCCCAGCCGGCTGACTCCGAACAGTCTCTCTGTCTCTCTCGCACCCGGCGGGCCGGGCAACGGCACTGTACGGAATCAGCCGGCTGCCTAATCTCCACCGTAATGGAGTCCGACTCCCCTTGGACTCCCTCCGGGCCTCCGGGTTCGACTGGCGGGGCGTAGCGGGGCGTGCCTTCCCCGGGCGAGGTCGTGGGGGCCGAGGCTCCGGAGCCAGAGACAGAGATGGAAAGTCGGGTGGGGGAAGCCCGGCGCGCGAAAATGAGAGAGCGATTTACCCGCTGGTTGAATCTCTGTCAAGGCCATTAAAGCCACCCCTCTTCACTTGAGGCCGGAGATAGAAAACCGCCATCGGATATTTATCTCCGGCCGGGCGCTGCCTTTCTGCGCGGCCCTCCGGTTCGGCCTGTCCCCGAATAATTGACCCGCCCCCTTCCTCTTTCCCTTTTCCCGCCGCGGGGGTCCCCAACGTGTCCGCCTTGCATTGTCGGCGGCGCGGCATTGTCCGTCCACGGCCCGGGCCTGACTTGCCGCGCGCGTGTCGTCGGCGATGCTCCGGTCGCTTCGTCGCTCCGTCTCTGTCGCACTCACAGGCCTCTCCAGAAGGGCGCGAGAGAGACAGAGCGACAAACCGATTTTCCGAACGGTTCGGTGGCAGGAGCCGCCGCGAGGCTGTATAACCCCCTCCATCCTCCATCTCGGCAGGGACCGGCAGGCCAGGAACGACTTGACGGACTCCCGCGGCGACTTGGTGACAGTCGAACACATTTTGTCCAAACAAAACGCACATTTAAAAAAAAAAATTCTTAGCGTGCCGCCGGCGTCCCGCAGGAGTGCGAGAGAGACAGTGCCACGAAACGATCCGACGGAATCAGGAGGCTGCTTTCGCTTCCCGAGTTTTTAAAAGGCTGCCTGGAAAGAAAGCTCGCGGCCCCGCGCGCTTCTCCGCCGCGGTATGAAAAAAAGAAATATTTATAAATGAGAGAAAGACAGAGAGAGTTAGAGGAAGAAGCGCGAAAGACAAATAACACCTCGACGGACGGACAGACGAACCCCCGACGCGTCGCTTTTTTTAAATTTTTCGCCGTCCGTGGTCGTGAAATTGGAGTGACTGAAAAACAAAAGGCGAGGATGAGGCAAAGGAAGAAAAAGGTGGGAAAAGTTTTTTGCTTGCTCCCTTTTTTTTTGGCATTTGTTCTCCGTGCGCTTTCGTTAAACAGCGACGGCAAACCGCGGCCACCCCAAATCCGGGGCGGTGCCCAGGCGGTGCCCAGGCTGAGCCGCTCGCGCCACTTTGGGTCGCGTTGCCTTATCATTGCGATCCTAACGAGGCAAACTTAACAAACGATGTGGGGACAACAGGGCGGCGAGAAGTTGCCACCGAAAGCCGTGCGCCACGGTGCCACGCTTCCCTTTATAACGAGACGGACGGGACAGGCGGAGGAAGAAAAATGGAATAGCAAGATTATGACATGGAGACAGAATACATTTTTGTTGAGCACTGAGAACGCTACCCGGAGAGCCACGCCTACAGTGGAGGCAGGTTCAGTCTCTGCGGTACGGGACTGGTGGACACCTTTCGATCTGTCGGTTGGGGGATTAACACTCCGCAGGCACTCTGTATGCTGCACCGAATTTATTCTTGTTTTACAGTGTACTAAGACTTTACCACCCAGGCCACAGTCGACCCTCGGGCCCTACCCCAGCGAGTACCTCATGCACGGGTCCTATAACGTCGGCAATCGGCTTAGTCGACGCCCCCTGGCGCCCTGGCACGCCGGACTGATTCCGAGAGTCGTTATACTTTCGCCGTTCCGTCTCTCTCGCACTCATGGGACGTCCCCCGCGGGTGCGAGGGAGACAGAGAGACGGCGGGGACTGTGACTCGCGCCCTCCTTGTTCCAGTGCGAGCCGGTGGCGGGGCTGGGCTTCCGGCGCGGCTCCTACCGCTGCGTGTGCCGCCGGGGCTTCTACTTCCCCGACATCACGGCGGCCCAGCGCTTCTACAACGGCAGCTACGTGGAGGAGGAGTACGAGAAGCTCGCGCTGGTGAGCCAATTTGCAATCACCTACCCTCACGCTTTTTTCTCAAATTCAGGTACTGTTTTGCCTCAGTTTCAGTTTTAAAACTCTTGTTGTTGTTTACTTGCGTGTTTCTTTCTTTTTTCAAATGGTTTTAAGTGGATTCCCGTCCTGTCCCTTTTGCCGTCGGCTGGATCGGGCCGTCTATTTCTCTTCTAATCACGCGAATTGAGCGACTCGCCGAGTCGACGACGTAATTAACAGGCCCGGTCCCCCGCGGGTCGGTTGCAGCCCGGTCGTCCTCCTTTTCCGATGCAGTCATTTTCTATTATTTTTTGTTTGATTTATTTCACCTTGCTTTTTTGCGACGGCGCAAGGCGGGGGGGGGGGGCAGTTTTCCGGGTGACCCATTTATCTCTCCCAGGGAAAGTCGGCGGGTCGCGCCAAAGCAGCCGAAGCCAGAGCCAATGCGCGCCGAAGCCAAAGGGTTCATTTATTCCCCCGGCGCTCCTCGCCGTTTACGGCCGGTAGACAATGTCGGCGACTAATTCATCGCGACACCGGCCGAGCCCGAACAGTGCGCTCGCTCCGTCTCTCTCGCACTCGCGGCGCGTCCCGTACGTCCCGTGGCGGCGCGAGGGAAACGGAACGAAAAGCGACGGCAAAGTTGGCGGCGCAGGCGGAGTCGGCGATCAGGGAATCAAGACCTTGCTCGTTCAGGCGGACTTTCCGCTCCGCAGTCCGCGACGATGGCTGGAACGATGAATCGAACGATGAATCGAACGCCGCTGGAGTCACCTTTGGATAGCGCTTCGGACGAAGAGTGTGGAGCTCGAAACGGGTCCCGTGCGCGCGCGCGTTTGCAGTGGACCTAGCGCCTGCGGACGACGGGGTAGGCCGACCCGCACGCCTCGCCTGCGGCCGGGTTGCCTACCCCGTGCTTCGCAGGCGCTCCCACTGCGGGTCCTCCTCCACACAGTGGGCCAGAAGACCGATGAAGGCTTTGGGCTCCAGAGTCGCTAAATGAGACTCGAACCAAACGTGTGACCCCACCAATGGATTCCTCGTTCGGAGAGGAATCCATTGGTGGGGTCACAAGTTCGGTCCGAGTCTCATTTACCGACTCTGGAGCTCAAGGCACTGAAGGCGCTCCACCGTTAAGAGCGGTCCTCCCTTTTCCTCTGCAGGGCCGCGCCTCGATGTACGCCGAGGCGGGCGCGCTGGAGTGCCTGCCGTGCGCGCAGGGCTGCGAGTGGTGTGAGGACGCGCGGCCGTGCGTGGCCGCCCTCAACTGGCCCGTGCGCACGGCGCTGCTCGCGCTGTCCGCCGCCGTCATCTGCTGCCTGCCCGCCGTGGCGCTCTTCACCGTCAAGTACGGCCACGTCAAGGTGAGCCTCTCCCTTACTGAACCCCACAGCAGACTGAGGGTCGCTTCTTCGCTCTGGCTGTCTCGCACCTACAGGCGACGACCCATGAGAGCGAGAGAGACGGAGCGACGAAAATATGCCTCCCGGAATGAGTCTGCTGCGAGCGGGTTGAATTATTGCCCCGAACGAGTCCCCCGCCCGAGACGGCCCGAGGTGGCCGAAGTCCGAGGCACCAACTTTGGCGCTTCCGCCACCGTCCAGGCTCCGGTGATTGAAATTAATTATCTCCCTCTCTCTCTCCCACGAGGTGGTGCGCGCCGCCAGCCCCGTCCTGCTGCGGGTCATCGCCCTGGGCGCCTTCTTCATGTACTGCACGGTGAGAGTGGCGACACCTGTCCCTCGTTTGCGTGTTACTGCCGCCTGCGGCCTGTGGCACATGCCCGCCTGGCTCTTTGTAACGGCCGCTGCGCGCTGCTGCGTGTCTGTCTGTGTCTACACTGCCGAAAACGTTTCTGCTTGCAGACCATCGCCTCGTACTTCCAGCCCAACGTGGTGTGGTGCACCCTGAGGGTGTGGCTGCGCGAGCTGGGCTTCTCCCTCACGTACGGCGCGCTCATGCTCAAGACGTGGCGGTGAGGGAACGTCGTCTGTCCGCCCCTCCGGCTCCCCCCCCCCCTCTTTCTCCTTTTCGGCTTTTGAGCGGGGGTCTTTCCAAGTCGGCGGAACAGACTCGGTGGGGCGCGCTGCAGCCAGTGGCGTGCGCAGAAATTTTGAAAAAAAAGGGGGGGTGTAGGCAATGCTTTTTGCCTACTTACAAGGGAAAGTGACGCAACTTGCCTACCTACCAGGCGGCTGCCTAGTTGCCAAATTGGGGGTTCATGACCCCCCCCCCCCTCCTGCGCACGCCACTGGCTGCAGCGCGGTGCACGGCGTGCGTATCGCGCCAGCCAGTGGGAGGCAAAAAACCTCGCGCTGAGGCTATGCATGTCGAATGAAGCAATTTACGTACTCGGCACGGGATTTTCGCCGGAACTGGAGTGCGGAAAATTAGCATTTTGTTTTCCCGGCCGTGTCTGGTTGCGAAACGCACCGTCCCCCACCCGGCCGGCCTCGGAGAAGGCGAGCCGGAGCAGCCTCCCCCTCAACAGCCCATCCGCCCCTGCCCATGAGGAGACCGGATGGTCTAATGGATGTCACAGTGGCGTCCGAACGGACCGAATTTGGACTGACGTCGCTCACCGAGGAGACATCTTTTTGACTTTTGTTGACATCTGCAGCATCTCCGTCATCTTCCGCGTGCGGTCCGCGCGCGCCGTCAAGATCACGGACCTGGACCTGGTGAAGCGCGTGGGCGTGATCGCGGGCGTGTTCAGCGTGTTCCTGGCCATCCGCACGCTGGTGGCGCCGCCCACCGCCATCGAGGGCAAGACGGCCGAGGGCCTCAAGGCGTACCTCTGCCGCACGGACTGGTGGGACCACTCGTTCACCACCCGTGAGTACACTCCCAATTGCCGTCAGTCAACAATAGTGTCCAAAAAAAAATTGTGTGTGAACGAATTTTTTTTTCTACCACGCATCTCTCTTTCCTTTCTTTTCTTTCATCATGAAGGAAAAACAGCTCCATATGTTTGCGCACAATTATTTGCATTTCGAAAGAAATGGTGTTGGTTTTCTTTGTCAGACTTTGAGGGAAGCAGTGTCGCTGCTTGTCAAACTGCCGCCCCCTTTGGTACAGTCTGCCACAGCCGGCAAAGCCTCGGCGTGCCGTTCACAGCGCGCGTTGTGCCCAAACTGCCGAGTGCTTTACGCCGGCCTCTCTGCGCCGGAGTGTACATAAACATGTTTGACGACGTTTTTGTCCTCCAGTGGAGGTGGTGTTCCTCGGCTGGGGCATCCGTCTGTGCATCGTGGTGCGCAAGGCGCCCTCCGAGTTCAACGAGGCCCGCTTCATCTCCATGGCCATCTACAACGAGTTCCTGCTCTCTGTCTTCCTCAACGTCTCCATGTGAGTGCAACTCTCTTCCTCCTCCTCCGCCATCTCGTCTTGCGACGGGCGTATTTCCCTCCAAGCAAACCCGCCGTTGTTGCTGTTTTATTATTTTTATTCCTTCCGCCTTCAACTTTTTCTTGCGGAAGTCAGCGAGCTGTTTCTCGCGCCCTGTTGGTTTTAAAAACGGGTTACCACGCCCCAAGTCCCAAGGTCCGCTGCACGGCAGCGCGGCGCGCAAAATAATATTATTGCCGCGGAGGAGTCGTAGCAGGGTCGGCCGGTTCGATGCGCCCCCCCCCCACCCTTTCCATTAAAAGCGGTAGCGTGACGGACGCGGCGGCTTCGGAACGAGACACCGAAACTCTCTTAAATAATAAAAGCAGCTCAGCAGCGCGCGTTGTTCTGGTGCGTCCACAGGTTGTTCCTGCAGTCCCCGGCCAACCCGGACCTGCTCTTCATCATCCTGTTCTGCCACACCCAGCTCACCGTCACCCTCCTGCTGGGCCTCATCTTCGGGAGCAAGGTGCGTGGTGCCCTAGCGCGCCCTGGTCACTCGTGGACACGGTCGTCCGCGCCCCGGAATGGTGGAGCAGATAACGTGCATGACGGACTAGTACACGGCTTCCGCATTAGCTCCTCGGGGTCGCTCCCGGTCAGCGGCTCCCAGAAGGGAAATGGAAAAATGTTGGGGTCTGCCCTTTTTCTTTTTTACCCCAATAATTATGTAGATTAGTTTTGTACTCTGATGCCTGCAACGCTCGTTACCACTCGGACGCCCCCGTGACGCCGTCCTGATCAGCAGGTGCTCCAGATTCGAGTGTCACTCGCTCGCTCGCTCACTCACGCACTCACACTCACTCACTCTCACACTCGCGGCCTGTCAGATGCTGCTCCACTACAGGCGTCGCCTCGGTCCTGCCCTTGGCCCGGCCCGGCGGGCATGTCGAATGTTGCTGACGAGTTAACGAGTTTCTGGCCAAACTCGCTGATGTACACAAGGGATAGGGCGTGGATGGCCGGGCGTGGATGGCTGGGCGGGGCTGACGGGGGCGCGCCAAATTGGCTACTCTGCCTGCTCATCGGGGCGGGGCGGGGCGGCCAAGCCGGGCATTAAGCTCTAATCGTCCGGTACGGTGGCTGGCTGGCTCGCTGGCTGACTGGTGGCCCCGGTTAGTTAAGGCTCGCTGGCCAGCCCCGCTGGCGCCGTGTCCGAACACGAACGTGGCCCACATTACCTCTGGCCGTCCCGTGGCGTGGCGTGGCTTGGCTTGGCGCGGCGTGGCCCACAGGAAAGCCTTTGTGTGCCTCATCTTCATCCCCCTTTTTCCTTGGCTCCGCGCTGACAGTTGTTGACGCGGGCCTCCTTCTCCTCGCCCGCGTTGCCGCGTCAAAGGCAGCGCGTTCCGCCCTCCGCCAAAGAAGAGCCTCCTCCGCCAAGTGTCGGCTCGTTACTCCCGGCACACAATCAAAGGAATAATTTATGCATCTAATCATAATTGTTTACTCCCATTTTTAATCCGGTTACGGCGGCGCCGAGGCGGCCGGCCCGAAAAATGGAACACAATTACCAGATGGCAGGGCAGGCGGGGCAGGCAGGCAGGCAGGCCGGGGCGAGAGAGGAAAGGCTTGTTGCTGCTGCTCAGCCTCATCAAGGGCTTCAAGGCGGCCAGCCGTGCCTTCTTATTCGCTTCTCTCGACGATTCATCCTGGCGGAGCGCCTCCCTGCGCTGCCCCCTCCTCTCTCTGTCTCTCTCGCACTCGCAGGGCAAGTGCGACGAAAACAACTCTCGGCATCAGTGCCGCAGAGGGTAGCACGGGGCGCGCTGCCGCCCGTGTCCCACAGTGGCGCGGCCGAGATGGACAGACTTGTTGATCGCCGGGTCCCTGTGGGCCGGTCGGGCCAGCCGGGCCGCTCGGCCCTCCAAACCGACTCTGTGAATCGCCAAACTTGCCAAACTTGCGCGCGCCTAACCTAACCTGGAGCAAAGTTGCGCCGTCACGCGGCCAGCGCCGGGACGGCCGGGACGCAGGGATTACGGTTTACACCCAGGCAGCCGGGCCCGGCCGTGCCGCCACCACGAAGGCACGCCGCAATCCTGGCCCCGCCCCCCGGAACGCCAAGGCCCACCTCCTATTCCCCGGTCGACGGCGTGCTTCCGGTGTCGCCGCCCTGGCCGTCGTTCCGTCGGGCATTCCGACGACATCGGCATGTCGCGCCGCGCGCCCCGCTCGCTTCAAATTCCTCGGCGGACCGCTGCTGCTCATTACGAGCCTCCCCTCGGCCTGGTCGGCCGGCACGGCCTCTACGGCCGCCAAGGCGAGCCAAGGCCTCTGCAGCCTCCAACGCCACGGCGTCCAAGGCCTCTACGGCCAGGACGACCGTCCGAGAACAAGACTACCAAGTGCCTCTTATTCCGACGGCACTCCCCCCCACCCCACCCCACGAACCTGCGAACCTTCCGGATTCGATACGGCAAACCTCTCCAAAGAAATCTTCATCATCCGTCACCTGCCTTTTAAACACTTGAGCCCTCCCCCCTCCCCAGGCTCTTGCCGGCGCGGTGATTCGGAGCAGCGGCAAGCGCGTCGCCGCTGTCTCTCCCCCACCCCCCACCCACACACCCTTCGGCACCTCCCGCAGGCACTGGCAGGCACCAGGGAGTAGAGATCCGCGCGCGCATTCAGAGTACTAGACTCACGTGAGCTGCGCTCCGCCGCTCCGCCCCCGCCATCCCAACTCCAGGCGTGCCCACGCGGGCGCCGCGGGAACGCGCGTGCCTCAAACACGTGCCGATTCTGTCGCTCCGTCTCTCTCGCACCCCTACGGAAGCGCGCCTCGGGTGCGGGTGCGAGAGAGACGGAGTGACGAAGCACTGCTTTGCGAGTCTGCGCGCCGCGGCGCGCCACGTATGAGACTTTGAAGACACCCTGTCTCGCAGCCCCGCCCCTGCTGACCTCCTGACACACCCTGCGCGATGATGATGTTGTTGTTGCCGACGCTCTTGATGATGTTTTTCTCGCCCACTGCTTTTCTCCGCCTGGCAGCTTGCGCAGCTTGTACGATGATATTCAGGGGGGATTTAGCAGGAGGGATTCTGAGGCGGGGATGAATACAAATATCCTCTCGACGGCACCGTGGCGTGGTGGTGCTGCGCCGCGCAGAGCCGCTTGGCGGGACAATTTCGGCGGCGCGGAGAGAGATTGGGCGTTAAAGCGCGGGAATAATGTGCGGCAAGACGCAGTGTGGCGGCACGGCACGGCGCGGCACGGCGCGAAAAAGCGCGCGAAAAAGCGCGCGAAAAAGCGCGCGAAAAAGCGCGCGAAAAAGCGCGCCAAAAAGCGAACTCGCCGCGCCCGGACCGCTGCAGAGGCGGCGCAGCCTGCAGACTGATTCCGAAAGTCGTTTCCGTCGCTCTGTCTCCCTCGCGCCTAAAGGGGACGCCCCATGAGTGCGAGAGAGACAGAGTGAAGGAAATGACTCTCGCGAAATCAGTCAGCTGCTCGGGCAGGGCCAGGCGGGCTGCCGTGTCTTTATCGTCTTTGGGCCGAGACTTGGGACTCGGGACTCGAGCGCGCACCGCGCACCGCTAAGAGCGAGCGGTCGGGTTTGGTTCGGGTCGGAACCAAAGTTTGATCCGGCGCGCGCGAGTTTCGAGGACAGGTCTCATTTTTCATTAAGCGCGCTGCTGCTCGCCAAGCAGTTTCCGATCGGAAAGTCGTCCAATATTTCCAAACACGGAAAAGAGAAATTAAGTCGGAGCGCGCGGCGCGCGGCGCAGCGGTGCGTGCACGTTCACCATGTTGGCAGTGTCGCGGGGCTCGCCGTAATCGGCCTCCCTCTCCTGCACTGCGACGCTCTGTCTCTCTCGCACTCATGGGGCGCCCCGCTGGGGTGCGAGGGAGTCAGCTACGCCACAGGGCAACAGGGCAATGCTTATTAATCCGCTTCTTTTGTTCCCGGCGGGGCAGTAGGGGCAACGAGGGCGGGTCCCCCGGTTCAGGCATTATGCGTAGAGTGACGACCCCTCGCGTGGCGGCGTGGGGCGGCAGGCCGTTGTTTTTCACAAACAGATCTCGCTTGATATGACAGCGGCACAGCACAGGCCTAGCACACAACACGGCTATCTCGACCTTCACGGCCGACGCATCCACCAGAAGTGTGCAGTGTGTGAGGGAGTGTTGCAGTGTAGTGCAAAATTGTTGGTTAAAAATTCATGCAAATTGCTAGAGCGTTCGTTTTTACTGCCGTTTTTCATCCCCCGGGACTCCGCTGTTCGGGAGAGGTTGAGCGTGGAGGAGGCGATGAGACTGGCATATGCAATAACTAGAGCACTCTCATCGCGTGGCCGCCCGCAGCAAAACGTTGGGCAAAAAAGAAAGTTCGGGAAAAAGAAAAATCGGGACAGCACCGGAAGGCGGTTCCATGCAGAGGCCATACTTTTAATATTACTATTTTTTAAAACTTTCTTTTTTTTCGCGCGGAGAGTCCCAATGACGCGTGATGAGAGACCGTGGAAATCGGCTCTGCCGTGGTGTTTGTTTTCGTGGTCGTCGCGTCGGTGATATCGCTCGCAAAATGAAAGCACCGACCGCAGTCTGGCATCGGGATGATCGGATATCACGCTGACTGTGTCCTTGTCGCAGGCCTACCTCGTGTTCCGCAGCCAGGGCCGGCCCGGGTCCTCGGACAGCGCGCAGTCCGCCTCCAAGTTCCTGGGCGGCACGCGGTGCGTCTCGCAGGCGGCGGGCACTGGCGCGGGGCTGGGCGGCGCGGGGGCGCGCGCCGTCTGCAGCTCCGTGCCCGCGCAGTACCCGCAGTCCTACGCGCAGGGCTGCCAGCACGTGGTGCCCACCGACGTGCAGGTGAGGAGCGCGCCGCGACGCCACGCGTGCCGTTCCACTCGTTCTACAGCGTGGTTCTGGTGCTCAAGTACCCGTTGCAGGAGGAGTTCCAGCGGCTGTACGCGCAGCTCGAGGCGCTGCGGGAACGCAACCTGCGGCTGGGCAACCGGCACCTGGCCGACCGCATCCACGCCATGCAGGAGGCCAGCCGCAGGCGGACGGCCGCGACCGCCGCGGCCCTGGACACCACGGAGGCCCAGCAGGCCGCCGCCCCGGCCAACGGCGGGGTGCATGTCACCGAGGCCGCCAGTGCCAACGAGACGGCCTTGCCAGAGGTAAGCACCTCCCGGAGCAGGCGGATAGTCAGCCCTCTCCGATAGCCTTCTCACTGCGCTCCTGCTTCACCCTTGGCTTCACCCACGACGCAGGCCGCGCCGGCGGACCGCAAGACCGAGGCGAGGGCCGAGGCCTGGCGGCTCGCGACGTCGGACAGCAAGGCCGAGGCCGTGTCCGAGGCCGTGTCGCCGCACGCGGTGCGCCCCGCGCCGCCCTGGACGCCCCTCCACAGGCGGCTGGCGCGCAGCGTGTCCTTGCAAGGGCCGGGCCGCGGGGCCGGGCACACTGCCGCCAGGACCGCCAGCACCGCCAGGGACAGAGCCTTGTCGCTCAGCACGGCAGCGCCTGACGCCCCGACGACCCCCGACGACGTGGAGCAGGACACCGCGGCGAGCAGCGCGGCGGTACGTGCTTGTACAGCAGTACACTGTGAAGCCGGGGACCGCTCGCTACAGAAGGCCTAAAGGACCGCCACAGCGCTCCGTCTCTCTCTCGCCCATGAGTCGTCCCGGAGACAGAGCGACGCGGCCGCTAACATGTGTCAATCGTGATGTCAAACAGGTGACCACGGCGGGCAGCGAGGAGATAGGCTCACTTCCCCGCACCCTGCCCTCCACGCCGGACGACCCTGCCGACGGTGACCTCCAGGCCGACAGCGACGCCACCTCCGAGTGCGCCCCCATGCCCACCTCTGAGAATTGCGAAGACTCGCCGGGTGCGGGCGGTGCGGGCAGCCCAGAAGTCCCAGTCCAGGAGGGCAGCGTCGCAGAGTGCTCGGAGCTGGAGCAGTGCCCCGTCCTCGAGCGACTGTCAGGACCGGTGGCCATCTAAGACACCTCGCAGAAGGAGTTATATCAATAAAGACTGAAATTATTCACTAACTGAGATACATTAATACGGATGCTGTACCGTTGTGTTAACTGTGGTGCCATCAGGACCTACAGTTATAGAATGAGGCAGCATTTGTAACGAAGAAAAGCAATACACATCGAAGCAATTGGCTATCTGTGATCTCAAAATAAAAGTAGTCTTTTATGTTTCACACTAAGATGTGGTAACTAACTTTCTGTGACGGATGACCACTTGCCACTTTAAAGGAAAAAAGATCTATGTAAGAAAAGAAACGATGTAGTTGTTTTCTGTTTAAGAGGCATTGATGCCAATTTTTATGAAATACTGAGGTCTATATGTTCCTTATGAAAATTAAAACCAACAATACCGTTTCAATGGTAAATTAATAAATTTAATTAATTTACATTATCACAAATTGTGTTTGGTTAACCCCTTTGGTCACCATATCTTACAAAATTTGACACACCACAAGCTACCCACAAGAAACCCACTCATTGAAATTGCACCAGATTTTCATCAAGCTGTCGTCAGCAAAAAATACAGTGCAAAGTAATGCGTTTGTGAATGTCTCTATCTCTTGATGCAGCACAGCTGGGGAATCACAGAGACAGTAAGTAAAAAGAAAGTTATTTTTAAATAAATTTTTAGAAGGAAAAATGAAGTTATATATATAACATACCTTGCATAATGATGAACTGATTAACCATGCTTTGACAGGGCTTGTTCCAGGAAAATCGCCATTGCATCTCCAAAATACAAGCCGCAGCTTTTCCCAAAAAATTCTTTTTGTAAACCTCAATGTTGCATACCGTGTCTGAATGCCCCAATTCCTAAGGCAAAAGAGAAGCAGTTGTCTTACTTGGTCCCTGACCTATTAGATACAATAAAGTATATTGTGGTAAACGTACATTATCATATTCTTGTGTCACTGTTCTCCAGAAACATCTGCCATCCAGCTGTGTGAATACTTTTTCCCTAAATTTAAACAACTGATCAAACTGCTGAATTATAAACAGAACTCTTGAAGGACAGAGTTCCCGAGTAAATCTCAAGAGATATGTGTTAATCTCATGAAGTGGAGAGTCTTTGAAATAAACAAGGTTGATATCCAAAACGGTATATTCCTGCAAAAAAAAAAAAAGTATATGTTACAAGAATGTGTCATCATCAGCATCCCAGATAAATCACGAAGTACCACAAGCCCTACTTCTTACTTTACAAGTTACTGTCATGTGGAATAACAGAGGGTAACAGAATGCAGAGTAAATTTTTTTATCCTCTTTAACAATTAGTTTAAAATCTGATAGTGTGTACCCTATCATGGAGGAGAGTACATCAGGGTCAAAACTCTGAACATCCCTGAACAAACCATAAGATAATGTGTTAAAAACCAGCAAAAATGAAACAAGTGCAAGTGAGAAAATCAAGAAAGACATGGTCCGGATTTGGAACCGATAAATTATATTACCCGGGGATTCGGAGGCGCCCTTCAACATCTTGCAATTCTTCTAGCAATTGCGCTTTGGCTCTTTCAAGTTGTTCAAGTTCCATATTTCGCCGTTGTTTTTCCGCTTTCTTGAGAGCTTTTTTGTGCTTGTTTTTTCCCATATCAAAATAAACAGTTTCAAGTTGTCCGGTGGTGTGTATAACTATAACCTAACTCTTCGTCGACCAGCTGACCATTATTCGCAGTCTCGTGTTTATCATTCGCCCCCACCACCTCCCTCCACCACCACCACCACCCCCTGATCCCCCCCACTACCGCTCCATCTTTGGGCTTTCGAGTAATTTCCGTCTCTCAGTGAAGTTACACTTTCCTTCCTAATTTCATGCTAAAGTTGTGATTTGTTGTCGAATCATAGCTATCGCGAGTGTTCAAAGCTCGTCTTCCGCTGTGAAAGCAGTGTTGTCGATCCCAGTTGAATGCGGGAATAGTTTACAGGCGGGCAGCAAGTTAACCTAGCCTGGCAAGAGTGTTTTCTGACAGTTGCTCTCCTTTTCGCCCCTACTGACGATGGAGATGGAGGTGGATTGCTTGGAGTCGAGTCCGCAAGTGTTGGTGGAGTCTGCCCCGGGCAGCCCGGACAAGTCCACCAAGGAGCGCATGCTGGACCTTCTGGACAAGATGGAGCTGCGTGTGGAGCGGCTCCGGCAGGAGGCATTTCGCCTGGAGGAGGAGAAGGACAAGGTCCTCACGACCCTCGTCTCCATGAGGACGTCCTGGGCAGATATGCTCCAGAACTTACAGGAAGGTAGGTGTCGGTGCCCAAACCTGGCTCCTGTCGTCCCTTGTGGCGTTGTTGTGATGAATGTCCCTGTCCCAGCGCTGTTGACTTGGAACATTACATTCAATGATCTTGTTCTTCTATTTTGATGCAGAGGATCGTGATGATGTGTTGCGGTATGCTGATCGGGTGACTTCAAGGTGTCTAACTGTGGAGGTGCCCCTCAAGATAGAGAGGGACGAAGTACAAGAAGAATCGTTGCATGTGGTAAGTCATTTATGTGTTTGTACTTGTTGCTGTCACTAGCCTTGATTTCTTATATTGTAATTTTCTCTTTAATCTAAATTTCTTTATCTGTTTCAGGTCAATAGTATGATTGATTCGTTGGTTATGCAGCTACGGGCCGATCCTGCAGGATCACGAAAACTTTGCTTGAGTTACTTAAATGCATGTTCTTCTTCAGTGGAGCAAGATGTAACTGATGAAACATTTGAAGCAACTGTGTTAACATGTTCTGTGGATGACCAGAAACTAATTCAGAAACGTCTCCAGGGATTGCTCAATTACATTGACAAACATTCTTAATGTTGAAATGATCTTTCTGAATTATTCTCTGTAGCAGCGAAACATTTGCTTTACTTTATTGGGTTCAAAATAATCTTATAATTCTACTTGAGCTTCATGCTAATGTGTGGGGCCAATTAAAGTTGTCTTTTTTGTTAGTATGTCAGCATGCGATTATTGCTTAACTTGATTACTTTTGTTTTCAATAGTAACCCTAAAAAGTGTCCTTGGTTTGTCTTTTTTCCGAGAGTAGATAGATTGATTAGGATGAAAGATGTTAATGTGATATTTGGTTCCATATCTTAGTGTTGATTAATGCTTCACTTAAAACTTAACTTAAAAGCATTTGTGGTTTTCTATCTTTGTAATATGTATGTAATTAAGTTTCTATTCCATAGCATTAGTTACAATGTCCTCAGATATAATGTACAAAAATAAGCGAAAAAAAAAAGTAAGCTAGTGCACTTTTTGTATAATTTGGCACTTGGTGTTTTAATTGGATGTTCTGTACCTCCTCTCATCATCTTTTGTATTTAAGATAATTGGTTCTAACTTTAATAGTATTTATTCACCAAATTATACTGTGGTTTTTGAAGAAAAATTTTCTGCCAGTTCAGGAATGACACTTGTAGGGAACCAGGGAACCACTAAGTTGGTAGAAATTGTGGCTATGGGTTATTATTTTCTCATTTGCTCTCTAAAACCGCACAGGTTTTTAATTCGTCAAATTTTAAGTGACGTGTTCAAGCTATGGGCTTTTGTCAACAATTGTCAATTTTGTAGAAGAAACTCACTGGCTCTGCTATTTATTTTTCTGTGCCGAAAATTTGCTTGTGAAACAAACATAATGAAGCAAATAATTCCCCAGGCCAACACCACAAGTCTTGAAATTGCCTTCCTCTGGATGTGAAACTTTCTTCCCTTTTCCAGAATACTATTTTTCATATTTGAAGCACATTTGAAATTAAATCTGATTGATTTTAATAATTCACTAAGCAATGTTATTACCAATTAATATTTATTCCTCAAGGTTGAGTTACTGTGATTTTAATGATAATGTATAAGTATGGAAATAAGCTTAAGTCTAATTCCTGAAAATAACGGCCTAACATTGTAATGTGTCATGAATCTCATTCCTAGTCTGTTTGAACTTACTCAGGTTTGTTTTACTACTTTTACGGGATTGGGCTTGTATGGAGTGTTAGTGTAATGTTTTTATTTGTGTGAACATCATTTTGCCCTTGTGCACATAGTATCCTCTTCTAAGAATTTCATCCTTAGTCTAACTATCACTTTGGAAATACTGCTATTTGCCTACCAAAACATTTTTGTAAGAATAAAAACTCATGGGAAAGAAGTGTGTGTTTTGTATTTCACCCCATTAATATCTTTTTAGTTTATAAAAAAAAAGCAATGCTAAAGCCATTGTAGAATGGTTGGAATTTTGATGAACCATTTGATGAAATCCACTCGCTCACTATTGAGTTGGTGGGATATAAACTTACGTCTAAAAGTTGCATTAGTTTTTCTCTTAAAATCTTTTATTTTATATTGACCAAAAATCACGTCTGGGCTGATTGTGTGAGAGCCAAACAAGGCTACCTCAAGGGAAAATATCATTTTTGAAATAATACACAAGGCTTCAAATTACAAAGATACACATATTTACACTCGCATAGTTCACAGCATTTTTCTTTTATAAAAAGGAAGTAAAAGTAGCTTGACGACGAAGCTGCCGCATCGGGCTCCATGAACACTGGGGCCCGAAAATTTAAAAAGAAGTCTTTGCGCCTCCGTCCGTCTACACAAATGGCTCAATCGTGTCGCTTGGGGTTGCTGGCAATGAGTTCCCGCCGCTTCCACACGGGGCCCTGCGTCGTCGAGCCCCTCGGCCCGGCCGCCAGGACCGCGGCCGCCGCCCCCACGCCCACCTGCGGCAGAGGGCCGCCGACGAGGCCGACCCCCGACGGCGAGCGGGACATGGCCGACATGCCGTCCACGGAGGTGACCAGCGCGTCCGCCTCGGGGATGTGCCGCGTGTACCTCCGCTTGGTGTACTTCTTCTTGTCGTCCGGCGCGCCGGCGCTGCTGGGGCTCGGCGACGTCGTGGTGGTGGTGCGGCTGATTCGCAGCATGCGCTCGATGTCCGCCGTCTTGGAGCGCAGCACGGCGCCGCCGATGGACGAGATGCTGGGCGTGATGATCCTATCTCTCTCGCGCACCGTCGTGGCCGTGACCACATCGTCCCGGAAGTCGCGCTGCTCCCGGTAGTCGCGGTCGCGCACGTCGCGGTCCTCGAAGGCGGCGCTGCCGATGAAGGAGGTGGTGGCGCTCTTGGCGAGCTCGGAACCGGTGGCCGCACTGGCTGCACTGGCGTGGCTCGAGGAGTGGCTGGAGCCCGTGAGCGACGACAGGATGCGCTGGTAGGCGCTGGGCTTGCTGGCGGCGGGGGCGGCGGGGGCGGGCTCGCGGCGACCGCCGATGCCCGCCAGCGGCGCCTGGCCCGCAGCGTCCGCGGCCAGCGCCGCCCCCGCCTCCTTGGCGTCCCCGATGGACGTGAAGGTGACGCGCTGCACCACGACGCCCGGCGTCAGCGTGGTGGTCTGCACGTGCTGCTCCGAGGTCGTGGACGCCGTCCGCGAGTAGGCGGCGCGCCGGCCGGCCAGCCCCGCGTCCTGCGGCACCACGTCGGGGATGTAGTTGACGCTGCGCACGAGCGGGTCGGGCGAGAGCGGCGGCGAGGACGCCCACGAGGGCGGGGAACTGCTGCTGTTCCGCGGCGGGCTGCTGTACGACCCCACGGCCGAGTCCCGCGTGCCCTGCGACACCGCGGCGCCCGTGCCCGTCGTCGAGGAGTCGCTGCCCACGCTGCCGCTCCCCGAGCGCTGCCGCCGCCGCTGGCTCTGGCTGGAGGGCGTTGCCCCGACGAGCGCGGAGCCCGTCAGCGATCCGCGCACCAGTCCTGCAAGCACACGCCACGGTCAGCCCGACCGGCCTGACCAGCCCCCGACAGCGGCGCGGTGACGCGACGCGACGGCCTGGCGGAGCGGAGGCAAGCGCGAAAGCGCCCGCGAGCCCCGGGGCCGAAGCCGAAGGCCCAACTGCAGCAGGAGCAGGCCATGCACGTAGGCGGCAAGCTACTAACCGACGGTCACCTGGTGCCTCCCACTGCCCGCCCCGTCCTGCACGGTGTCCTCGATGTAGGGGATGTCCGAGTCGTCCACGCTGAGCGCGAAGGCCGCGCCGGCCCCACCCACGCCGCCCGTCGCGGCCACCCCCGGCACGGGGATCTTGAGGGAGGCGGTGATGACGCCCTGGCCGGACCCCGACGCCGTGCCGCTGTCCGCCGAGTCTCCCGCCGAGTCGGCGCGCGACCGTCTTCTGCCGCCGCCACTGCGCCGACTGCCTCTGCTGCAAAACGCAAGCCGTTTGTTAGTGTAGTTCGATGGCCGGGCTGGGCTCCAGATTGAATTTGACGAACGTTGAACGGACCTGACTGGCTCCTCGTCGGCCGGCGTGGCGCACCGCTCGTGCAGGAACTCCTCGCGACTCCACATTCGCCGTTCGCTCCTCTCCACCAGGTTGTCCTCCGCCTCCACGTCAACGTCCTCCCCCGACCTGTGGCGCGACAAGCACACTGACAGTCCAACTGCGTCGCGCGGTAAGCGTCGCCGTGCAGCCTTCCTTGGAGAACCCATGAGTATACTTACTCCGCTGCTCTTCTTCTTAGAAGCTGGTCCAGAGCGAGCGGGTGGGAGTCCATCATGTGCATGTACACCTCGTCCAGCAACTCCGCCGACACCTGAGCAGACAGATTTTGGCTTTGACCGCAACGATTTTCCGACCAAGTTGGTCAAAAAGTGGTCGAATCTCGGAAATTTACTGATTTTGCTGACTTTGGGTGGCCACTGTGTCCAATCTAGTCGCCGTAAAAGGCCTCCCTCGACGTCCTAGTATTCTTAAGACCCCACTCTTTCATTCCCTGTGTCGGAAAGACGTTGACCACAACGATTTTGGCTTTGACCGCAACGATTTTCCGACCAAGTTGGTCAAAAAGTGGTCGAATCTCGGAAATTTGCTGATTTTGCTGACTTTGGGTGGCCACTGTGTCCAATCTAGTCGCCGTAAAAGGCCTCCCTCGACGTCCTAGTATTCTTAAGACCCTACTCTTTCATGCCCTGTATCGGGAAGACGTTGACCACAACGATTTTGGCTTTGACCGCAACGATTTTCCGACCAAGTTGGGCAAAAAGTGGTCGAATCTCGGAAATTTGCTGATTTTGCTGACTTTGGGTGGCCACTGTGTCCAATCTAGTCGCCGTAAAAGGCCTCCCTCGACGTCCTAGTATTCTTAAGACCCTACTCTTTCATACCCTGTATCGGGAAGACTTGACCACAAATTTTGGCTTTGACCCACAAAGTTTTCCACCAAGGGGGAAAAAGTAATGAATCGGGGGCATTTGCTGATTTTGCTGACCTTTGGGGGCCAGGGCCACCTGCCCGGTTTTCCCAGGCCCCCGCGACCCTAGAAGTATCTTTTCCCGATCGGGAAGGTTGAGAAAAAGTTTCGTAGCCCACACAGTTGGTCATGGGAAAAGGGAAAAATTTTGGGGGTTGTTCGATCATCCGCGGGGCCACGTTGGGGCAGTCCCGGCCGCCCCCTTTTCCCGGCACCCGACGGCCCTAGTTTCCACGGCCGGAAGGTTGGGCGGACACCGCACTCAGGGAGGCTCGGGTTGCGAACAGGGGTGGCCAAAGGGTTTATGCTGTCCCTGCGGCTTCCCGGCGCCCTCGCCGCTGTCGTCGGCCGGGCCCCGTTGGGGGACCCCCTGCCCCGGAGGCACGAACAGCGAGGCCCGGGTTTTCTCGGTCCGCGGGCCCCGGGAGCCCCTCACCGGTGCTCGCGCCTCCGCCCTTGGGAGCCCGGCCGGTTGCGAATGCCTGCGCGGGGGGCCCCAAATTCCCCCCCCTGGAGTCGCCCATTCAATGCATTCGGGGGGACCGAATTTTTCGGACCTTCCGGGCCTTTCCCCCTTTACTTACGTTGCGTTTGTACAAAAGCTTGGTACAGATCCCTGCACAGCAGGGGGTCTGGCAGGTCCCGGAAGTACTCCTTGAGGAGGGTGGCCACGTCGTGCGGACACAGGTCGTCGTCCAGCGACGCCTCCTGGCCGCCGTCGAACTCCTCTCGTAACTGAAGGCATCCAGCCGTCAAAGAAAAACACGTCAAAAACAGTGCTCTGGTTTCCGTGGTCCACTCTGCGGAAAAACGTCTTTGGTGCCCGAAACTGCCGCCCTGCATCGCATCTCACCTGTCGAACTCTTTTCTTGGAGCTGGATACCCTGAAGATGCCGAGCGTGTGCAGGCCGTGGTTGGTGAGGTGCCGCAAGCACGTGGACACGAGGTGAGGCACCCAGGGTATCCGGCTCGACTCGGCCAGCAGCTCACTCAGCTCGTCGTCGAGGAAGTCGGTGGCCGTCGAGGAGGGCGCCGACGACAGCGAGTTGAGCTGGCCCGGCACGCTGCCCGCCGAGGGTATGCCGCCGACCAGCAGGTCCTCCACGGACCCGGCCTGCACCGAGGAGCACGCTGAGTGCAAGGACAGAAACCTGCCGCCAGAACGCGCCTCCTACCGACAAGGCGACCTACATCGTCGTGGCGGGGAGCCTCCACGAGGGAGCTGAAGCTGGCCCTGGACCCGTGGTGCGACTTCCGTCTCAGTTCCACGCTGCCCGAGCTGCCCGTGTCATCCGCGGCCCCGGCGGAGCTCCTGGACGCGCCGCCGCGGCTCGCCAGCCCCGCCAGCCCCGCCAGCCCCGCCAGCCCCCCGGACGCGCGGCCGGAGCCCCGGCCCGGGCCGCTGCCTCCAGTGCCCTGGCGGGCCTGCAGGGCCGTGTTGCTGGGCACGCGCACGCCCCTCTCGTTCTCGATGCACTGCGACAAGGGCAGGCCGAACACCAGGCCGGAGGCCGCTGCGGGCAGAGACACAGACCGTTACCGGCACTGCGCGGGTTGCCAGTCGCCTCAGTCCAGCCCAAGGCCGCCGCCGAACTCACGGTTGTCCTTGTCCGAGTCCTTGCGCCCGTCCACCACCCCCGTTGTCAGCGCCTTCCTCTTGAGCAGGTATGCGCGCCGCTTCGGTTTGGCGGCCACTTCCGCCACCACCTTCTCTGCACACACACATCCACGAGCAAGTCATACATGGGGCACCACCCGGCCAAGCGGCCAAAGGCCTCAACTCAACAGCTCCCGGAACTTTGAAAGAAAAATTTAAAAATACAAGGGACATTTCATTTATTTCTAGGCCACTGGGCGCTTTGCGGCGCGTTGCGTGGCGAGGCACGTCGTCGAATGAAGCCTGGCTAATGAGTGGCGGCTCTGCACTGCTCTGCTCTCTGCAGGCCCGACACGCATTCGCACACACTGCTGGCAGAGCGACGCAGCGCAATGCACCGCCCCGCCCCGCCACGCCCCGCCACGCCACGTGCTGAGAGATTGCGTATTGTCTCTGACTGCATGTCTCTGACTGTCTCTGACCGGAAGGCACCCTGATGGCGACGCCGAGGTTGAGCGCCTGCAGCTTGGCGAGGGCCACCTTCTGCAGCACCTGCCGCTCCACCTCGCTCAGCTGCAGCAACGGCGTCGACTCGGCCAGCTGCACTCGCCGCGACCCGCTGCTCCAGGTGCAGTTGCCCTGCGGACAGAGGGACAGCAAGCACGTTAACGACAACAAGAGACCCGACGACCCGACGGCAGTCGTTCGTACCCCCGGGCGGGCACGACGCCTTCGCGGCTTCGGCTTCGGCTTCGCGGCGCGAAAACACTTGGAACGGCACTGTACTTATCCCCGTTGGACGCGGTCCAAAACGGCGGGTCAGGACCGACGGGACGAACGCGCCACTCTGTAGCCGCGGCCGCGGCGCGAGCGGCCAGTGGAAAACACCGCCTAAAGCACGCCTAAAGCCCGTCGCCGTGCTTCTGGACCGCACCGGCCGGCCGGGGTGCACCGCAATGGAGTTGGGGAGGACGCCGAGGTCGCCGTCGACGTAAGCGCCGCTACCTGGCGCCCTCCACGCTATTTTCTCCGCAGCGGGGCTAACTTTGAATGGGCCGTGAGGGACGCCACCATGACGACGCCGAGGCGCGGCGCGCGAAGGGAGAGGGGCTCGGAGAGGGTCTGAAAGGCAATTGACAGAGTGAATGATAGCAAGGCGCGAATAGAAACGCAGGGTGGCGGACCAGCGGCACTAGCGTTATAAATACCCTATTGATCGCGTCGGCCGGGTCGGCGGGTCGGCGGAGAGGTATGGCGCACCTTGACAAACTGCGCGACAGCCTCAACACGAACCGATTGTCGAGACAAAGGGGTTTAAAAGACGGAGGCGGCCGCCGGCGGGGTGCTAAAAATTAGCGTGGCGTGGCTGAAGAATTCGCGGTGCTTGCGGGAAATGGCGTGGTCGCGAACAAAAGCTTCCCCCCGACGCCGCGACCGTGAGCGCACTGGACAAGGGACCAAGGGACAGGGCGCAGTGAGGACGAGGACGCCGAGATGCAGCGTGCTTTTGCCGGACGTGTTTAGGTGTGCAAAATCTTAACCTTATTTTTAGATGTGTGTATTCTCACATTCAAGGCGAGCGAGGAGCGAGGAGTCGAGGAGCGGCAAGAGGAGAGGCCACGCCGAGCCACGCGAAAGAAAGCGGGTCGTGCACTCGCCCCGCCGCGCCCCGCCCCGCCCCGCCGCACCCAGCCGCACCCCACCCCGCCCCGACGCGCCCCCCGTGCTGACGTCATTGGCTGCGCTCAACAGGTCTCTATGAGCCGAGCCGGGGGGTAGGGGCCGGGCGGTGGGTGGAGGTCCTTCGGGTTCTGCCGAGCCACGGCGGAGCCGAGCTGCGCGCCATACGCGTCCCGCTGCCTCTCGCGACCCTCGCGGCCACGCCGTGCACCAGTGCGTGTGTTTAGAGGCGCGGGATGATGATGGCGGGGGTGTGGCCGTGGGCCGTGGGGTTCGACGGGGAGTCAGAACGTCAGGAAAACGACGACCGACATTGCCGGGCATGCGGTTGGTGATAGCGCCCCTCCCGGGCCACCCGCCCGGCCTTCGGGTCACCGTCTTGGGTCACCAGGGGGCACACTCCGCGGCACCTTGGGGCACCCACCGCGCCGCCAGACTGGGTCAACTTATATTTGGCGCGCTATATAACCGCTGTGGCCGCGACGCGACGACAGGAATAGACGCCATAGGCTTGCCGCGGGCCAGACCCGGCACCCGGCCCTCTGCGTCGAGCCGCCGCGCCGCGCCGGGCCGCCGGGCCGCCGGGCCTCACACAACAACGTGCCGCCGCCGCGCCTGCCGCTCTCAACCCCAGCCGCACGCACGCAGCGCGTCGCAGCGCGGCAGCGGCACATGTTGATGCGTGCGCCCGGTCCCCTGCGCCTCGCGCGGGGCCTCAATGACCAGCGGCGTGACACTGCCGTGCTGCAGCAGACTGATTCCGTCCGGCCGCATCGTCGCTCTGTCTCTCTCGCACCTTTACGGAACGCTCCATGAAGGCAAGAGAGACTGACAAAAGCGATGTTCGTGACCTTTCTGCTGACGATGCAGGCACCAGGCCGCTGCCTGGGTCTTGATCGTTCCCGGACTTTGAGGACGCCGCCGAGGGCCACGCGATGGCGGCATGGCCCGGCATGGCGGACACGGGCGTCGGGCGCACTCCATCAGCGGTAACGCTAATAGCCGCTTGTCTCGGCGGGCTGATTACGAACGGGGTCCTCTGTCTCCGTCGCCGCCCTTCGGGCCTTCAGGCCTTCGGGACGCCCCACGTGTGCGGGAGAGACGGAGCGGCGAAAGCACCGTTCGGAATGGTCCCGCGGCCGCGGCCGCGCGGCGCGACAATTGCATCTGCCCGCAATCCCACGGCGCGAGGCGCGAGGCGCGCGGCGCGGGAAGCCACTTATCACGGTATTTATAAGCGTATTGAGGGGCCGCGCTCCGCGTGGCGCCGCGTGGCGCCGCGTGCCATCCCGTGCCAGCTTTCGCAATCTGCGAGTAATTATAGCGGCAGCGTGGCGGCCATGCTAGCAATAGCAGCAATAGCGGCAATGGCGGTGCAGCGCGGCGAAGCGGACGGAACGGCCGATCGGAAATTAAGGGGTCCGGACGCTAAATCGGAGGCGGGCCGCGAGGGGCGACGCTGTGACGCGCAACGGTCGCACCGGCGGTACGGGGCTTGAAGAGAACTTCTCCGGTCTGTTTCTCTACCGCCCATCACACTGGTCTGACTCACGGTGTGGCCGGTTTCGAGTGGCCTAGCTGGCGACCGGCAAGTGTAACGGTCTCGGTGGCTGGACTCACCTGCGGTGTCCACGAGCAGGACGGCGGCGGCCCCGTGTCGTGCGAGGCGCCCTGGCCCACGCCCGACGCGCTGCCCGACGCCCGGCTGTGGCTCTTGGAGCGCGTCTTCCAGATCTTCTCCAGGCTCTGCACCACGGAGGACGAGGACTTGGACTTCTGCATCGCCCCTGCGGACACGGCAACCCCTTGCTGAGCACTGCCCTCTTTGGGGCTGGTCGAGCCCTGCCGCCCGTAGGCGGGATGTTGCTGTTGTTGCTGTTGTTGTTGCATCTGTTGTTGCTGCTGAAGCTGCTGCTGCTGGTGAAGGCCGTGAAGCAGGTGTGACAGGAACGACTGCCCCGAGGAGAAGATGCTCTTTGGTGACTGCAGCGGCGTGCTGCTGGCCGAGGTCGTGGCCGGCGAGGCCTGCGACGGCGAGGCCAGCTCGTCGCCGGCCGTGGTCGTGGTGTCGAAGCTGCTCCTGGAGCTGGTGAGGCGGCTGCTGGTGGTGGCGAACTCATCCGTGTCGGGGTTGGAGCCCACGCCCGTGCCCTCGTACTTGAGCTCCTTGACGGCGTTCACCCACGACTCGTCCGTCTGCGCGCCCTTGTTGAGGCCGTCGTCGTCGCCCGGCAGCGTGATCTCCCCCTTGGCCTTGATGTTGCGCAGGTTGCGGTCGTAGTTGACACGCTTGAAGCGGTCCGCCTTGTCGCCGTCCATGCTCTTCTTCCTGGCCATGCGCAAGTACCGCTTGATGGTGTCGCTCACGGACGGCGACACGTCGTCGTTGTCCACGCTGGAGCGCCGTCGGTTGGCCCCGGCGCCGCGGGGCCTGGCCGACGGGCCATCGCCGTCCTCGTCAGCTTCCTCCTGCGCGCGCCGCTTGCGCTCCTCGTCCACGGCGGCCAGGATGGCTGTGGTCAGCGGGTCCGTCTGCGTCCCGCGCTGCGCCCGCGCCGGCCGCGCTGGCCTGGAGCGCGCGGCCTTGGCGCCGTCCTCCTCGTCGCCGTCCTCGCCCTCGGGGTGCACCTCGATGAGCGGGGGCGGCGAGGTGGCGCCCCTGAGGCGCCGCAGCGACACCCTGTTGAAGCCGGGGCCCGCGCCGACCGGCCCCGTCGGGGTGTCGTAGCCGCCGCCGGACGCGTCGCGGCCCCCGCGCTGCGCCGCTTGCTGCCTCCAGCGGGGGTCCGTGCGGCTCATGGAGCTCACGTAGGGCTGCGTCGTCCCCGCGGCGCCGCTGCCGCCCCCTCGGCGGTAAGCGAAGCCGCGGGCCCTTCTCGTGTCGAAGAGGAGTCGCTCCAGCAGCTTGCGCTCCGTCAAGAGGTCCGAGATGACCTTCTGCCTGGCGGTGGACTTGCCGTAGTACCGGCGCAGCGTCTCCAGCAGCTGCTTCTGCACGTGGTCCCCGTTGAAGGGTACCCCCGGCACGCCCTCCGAGCGGCGAGAGTTCCGCGAGTGCGGCACGGCGTCCTCGTCCGGGTAGGCCGCCGCGTCGGCGTGGTCCCTGCCGAGAACGCTCTCCAGCCGCAGCCGGAGCTTGTCCAGCAGCTCCTGCTCGTCCAGGACCGCGCCCGGGGGCGGAGTGGGGGGCGGTCCGTCGCCGCGGCGCGCGGCCTCGTCCCTGGCGAGGTACATCTCCAGCGTGTCGAGCAGGAGCTTGTCCTCGGGGTCCAGGCTGTCTTCGGAGGTGGACGAGTCCCTGGCCGTCCGCTGCGCCCAGGACGCGTCCCAGGCGGCGTCCCCGGTGTCGAGGCGCGTGGTGGCGGGGCCGGCCTCCAGGAACTCCTTCTTCGCCCGCTGCACGTCAAAGCGGCCCGAGCCGTCGGGGCCGAGCACGGGCTGCAGGAACACGGTGCCGCCGCCGCGCGCTGCCGCCGCCACCTCGTCCGCCTCGTCGGCCGAGGCCGAGGCGGCGCCCATGCCGGACTTGTCGCGGGGGTCGCGGCACGAGCCGCCCTTCTTGCGACCCGCGCGCGACCGCCCCCGCGGCCGGAAGCCCAGCGCGCCGGGGTAGGAGCTCTTGCGCCAGAGCAGGAAGCGCGGCTCGCGGTGGCACACCTCCTGGAAGTAGGCCTCGATGCGCGGCACGTCCTCGGCGCGGTTGTGCGCGCCGTCCGGGATGAGGCGCCGGCCCGCGTCCGCCATGTAGCGCCATGTCTTGCGCGTCAGCAGCCATCGCTCGCGGGGCTTCTTGCCGCGCTTCGAGTCGACGCGCACCAGGGATTCGCGGCGCGCCCCCCGCGTGGGGGAAGCGCCCGACGAGGAGGTCGCCTGCTTGCCCGTCGTGGCCTTCTGCCCCCTGAGCAGGGCGGCGCGCGCGCTGTGCTCGCGGTCGCGCTCTCGTGTGTGCGCGCGGTTCACGGCCGACTGGATCTTGAGCTTGGCGGCGAGCAGGGAGGACGTGGCGGGCGGGGTGACGGTGGTGCCGCGCCTGCTCCGGGTGGCGGCCGCGCTGCTGGCGGCGGCGCTGCTGCTGGTGCCGGGCTCGCCGTCCTGCGCCGCGTGCGTCTGGTGCGACTGCGACGCCGAGGAGGTGCTGCTGGCCGAGCTCGCGGCGCAGGCCACCCTAGTCCTGGTGTTGCTGTGCTGCAGCGGGTGCTGCTCCGCCATGGCGCCCGTTCACCGAGCGTGTGGGCGCGGCCGCGAGCCCGATGGCGGTGCTGGGAGGACGCCGTCGTGGCCGTGCCACCGAGGCCCTTGCTGGAGGCGCTGGAGGTCCCCTTCTTGGTCGCGCTGCCGGCGGTGCCGGCCCGGTCCCTGCGGCCGCTGCGGCCAGGACGCAGGTGGCGCTGACATGCTGACAAGCAGAGACACACCAAGGGTCAGGCCTACCGGAGGGAAAAACAAGGCGAGTTCCTCTCAGTGAACACTCTCGGCATTGCAAGGCGCAAGCAGCGAGCACTCGACGCTGCTTTCTTCGACTTAGCGAAACGCGACACGACGCTCGATGACGTCATCCGATGCAGGAAGGAAACTCGAAGATGCCGGTAAGGAATTTGGACGCCTTGCCCCGCCCCTCCACGCCACCCATGCCGGACGGCCGGACCGCTATTTTTGCATACCCCCCTTGACGACTGAAGCAGACTGAAGTAGGCGGGAACAAAAGCAGCGGGCGCCTTGAGAGAAGTCGGGGGAAGGGGAGGGGGAGGGGGAGAGGGCTCTCACGGTTGGCTTGGGTGGAACACTGGCGACTTGTTATCACCTCCTCCCCGGCCCGCCCCTGCCCGTCTCGCGACTCGCACGAGTGTATCATCGCCGCGCGCCAAAGCGCCAAAGTGCCAAGGCGGAGGCAAGAGCGCGAATCCGGCCGGGGCGGCGCGCAGGGACGCGAAGGGACGCGCCAAGGGACGCGGCAACACGCGTCCTGGAGGAGGCAGCGCGGCCTCACCTGCGCTTATCACCGCGGGGGTGAGGCGGGTGGTGGAGATTGTCAGCTCGATTCGGCCATTCGGCCGCTCAGCCGAACCCAGAGACCCAGAGGCGGAGGGGAGGGGAGGGCCCCGCCACTATTTCGGTCCACACACTCGAGACACACGAGCGCACCCTCTCACACACACCAACACACACACTTGCACGCACCGCCGTCTTCATTTTAATCGAGGCGAAATGAGTGGGCCACGCCACGCCGCGCTCCGCGCTGCCCGCTGCCCCGCGAAATGTAAAACCGTTTCGATAATGCGCGACTCGTGCACACCGACCGAGCCTTGCCTCGCTCGGCCCGCGCGCTTCGGCCGTTGGGCGCTGCCATGGCGCTGCCCTCACACATGTTCCGTGAGATTTAGGGGATGATGGGTCATTACCACGACCGCGCGGGACACAAATCAAGCAGACAGGGCGGGGCGGGGCGGGGCGGGGCGGGGCAGGGCGGGCAGGAATGTGGCGAGACGGAACGGCGGAGCGGAGTGCCGCCCGGTCCGGTCCTCATGGCTCGCTTGTCGTGCCGCACATGGCATTGCCACGACATAGTAAGCGCCGCAGCCATGGGGCCGCCCAAGTGGGGTCGCGAAAAATTTTTAAGGGGCCGCGGCGAGGTAGCTGGGGTCGTGTTTTGGGCCGATTTTAAGCAGCCACTGCGTCTGATCCGAGGCGGGCATTTTACTCCCTCAACCGGCAATTGGTCTTTGAACCTTCCTTTAGCATGCCTTTGTTACGGAGTGTGATTATCAGTCTTAGTTTGGGAGCAGTATTGTCTCAAAGTTGGTCGAAACGCTCAGAAATGTCTTTGAAAAATCGTGTTTTGGGCCGATTTTAAGCAGCCACTGCGTCTGACCCGAGGCGGTATTTCGTCCTCCTTCAACGGGCAATTGGTCTTTGGACCTTCCTTTAGCATGCCTTTGTTACGGAGTGTGATTATCAGTCTTAGTTTGGGAGCAGTATTGTCTCAAAGTTGGCCGAAACGCTCAGAAATGTCTTTGAAAAACCGTTGTGACTGTTTTGGTCAACTTTGAGACAATACTGCTCCCAAACTAAGACTGATAATCGCATTCCGTAACAGAGGCATGCTAAAGGAAGGTCCAAAGAACAATTGCCCGTTGAGGGAGCAAAATGCCCGGCTCGGATCAGACGCAGTGGCTGCTTAAAATCGACCCAAAACATGATTTTTCAAAGACATTTCTGAGCGTTTCGGCCAACTTTGAGACAATACTGCTCCCAAACTAAGACTGATAATCACACTCCGTAACAAAGGCATGCTAAAGGAAGGTCCAAAGAACAATTGCCCGTTGAGGGAGCAAAATGCCCGGCTCGGATCAGACGCAGTGGCTGCTTAAAATCGACCCAAAACATGATTTTTCAAAGACATTTCTGAGCGTTTTGGCCAACTTTGAGACAATACTGCCCCCAAACTAAGACTGATAATCGCACTCCGTAACAGAGGCATGCTAAAGGAAAGTCCAAAGACCAATTGCCCGTTGAGGGAGCAAAATGCCCGCCTCGGATCAGACGCAGTGGCATGCTAAAGAAGGGGTCCCGTGGGGTCGCGAAACTTTTCCTGGGGGTCGCGGAAATTTTTGGCTACAAATTTGGGGTCGCGAGCCGAGAAAGGTTTTAAAAGTTTCTGTTTTTTTCCCGACAGTGGCGTGGTGGATGCGGTGCAGTCCGCGACGCTCGCGGTGCCTCGCGGTGCACCTTAGCCGGCCGGTGCGAATCCTCAAATCCTCGCCACGAATAGCGCGGGCGCCACGCACCGCCACGCCGAATTAGATATGGTGTGACACGCGACGCCGCGACGCCGTGACACGTCACGTGACGTATGGGCCGTCACGGCGGTGCGGCGCAGCGAGGGCGCGGCGGCTGCGCGATGACGACGTGTCATCTGCTGCATCCGGCTGCGGCCCAATCCGGAAACACGAAACACTCACACACATACACACACTAACACGCGCGCGCGCACACACACACACACACACACACACGCAGAAAAAATTATAAAATGTTCGAAAATACCGGCCGGGAAAATCTATGAAAGTTTCCACGTCAACGCCACTGTCCTGTTCAGATCGTCGGGGGTAAAATACGCGGCCTGCCTGCGCCTATCGCCACCGCCCCGCCGCCCCGCCGCCCCGCCGCCAGCGTCGCCCGCGCGGCCCCGTTAAAAGCGTCTTGTCCCGGCGTGTCTCCGTGTCAGGCGTGTCTTGTAGCGCCACACGCGCCCCTCCCCGCCCCCTTCCCTCCTCCCCGCCTCGAACAGGGCGCCTTGCTTATGTATTCGGCGAGTGGCGAAAGACGCACAGTGTGGTCGCACAGTGGCGGGGCCGCGGGGCCGCGGGGCCGCGGGGCGCTGGCGGCCACGATGCCCGAGACCGCCTTTTCCCTAAAGCCTAAAGCGGCAGGACGCACGCCGGGGTTGTTTACCCCCTTGTGTTTTTATTTTCGTCACTTAATTTTAACGAACGTCCCACACTCGACCCAACTTGGCGGCCACTTTGAATAAAACGGCGACCAGATTGGACGGCCCGGCCGGCCGGCCCGTCTCTCTTTCTCTCTCCCTTCCTCTCACTCGCCCTTCCTCGCTCTCTTTCTCGCTCTCCCTCTCTCTCTCGCAGGCGCCGCACGTTACGCTTGAAATTTTTTCGACACCAACGCGATTTAAAACTAGCGAGCGGTCGGCCGGTCGGCGTGGGGCGCGGGGCGCCGAGTCTGGCAGGTGTGACGGCCCGCGGGGCCTACGCGGCCTCCGCCACGCCCGGCCAGCCCGGCCAGCGGCCGCAATGCCACGGCTAGAGGTGCGCGCCCGCCGCACGTGCGCGCCCGTCCCGACCAGAAAACCGGCGGCGCCAGGCGGGAGTAGATCCCGCGACCCACGCCCCGAGTCAATGACGGCATCATTGTTCACGTGCAGGTGGCGGCATAGCCCGCTGCCGCAGCGCTTGCCCGCAGTACATTTCCACCTCTTTTCCCCGTTGCAATTTGCAGCGAGAAAAACACGGGCGTGGGGGCTCGGCCAGGCTCCGCGAAGAATGTCGGCTCCTGGCAGCAGACGGACTACGTGGCGTGGCCGCACAGGTGTTCGTAGACCTCACTGTCCGGCCCGCGGCCCGCGGCTCGGGCCCTCGCCGCCAAGATGCCCGCGGGCCGCGCCGCCACCATGCCGCCAGCACGGCATCCCCGGCGCCTCGCTCCCACCCCCGCACGCTTCAATAAAATTAATTACGAAACCGTACGAAACGCTACGTAACGCACGTCGTTTCACGCATGGTGCCACGAGGCCGTGTTGGAGGTCCGGATCCCGATGCGCTTGATTTTGCCTTCGTTCCGAGCGCGCGGCGCGCGGCCCCGTTTTTGGCCGTGCACCCCTGGCGCGGTGGCACCGCGGTGGCACCGTGAGGTGGCACGCTGACAGGTACAAATCCCTTGCAACAATAAATGCGGCGCGGCGCTGAAATTTGCCTGTCGCCACGTCGCGCCAGGGCGCCGCGTCGCGCCGCGTCGCGCGCCATCGCCGCCACGGCCCGCCGGCAGCGCGGACTCCGACATGTCCAGTAGGAGCGCGCCGGCTGCCGGCGGAGGCCGCCTCGGCGCCTTATTTTTATTTTTAGGCCGCGACCCGGCCTTTGTCGCCCCGGTCGCCCCAGAATGTTATCACGGCGTACATCTCCGCGACCGGGAGGTAGGCCGAGGGGTGCGGCGGGGCGGGGCGGGGCGGCTGACCGAGCGGAGAGGAACCAGGTGCCTGGCGCCACGGCGAGCGCCACCACCACCGCGCCCCGACGCGCCACCGCCTCTCTGCAAATTTTCAGGGGAATTGATACAAACAAAATGGCGCGTCGCTTTGTTTGTGCACGCTCCCCTATGCTCCCCGATGCTCGCCGCCACGCGCCGGCCACGCGGCCGCGTGCACTTGAAGTCTTCCGCCGACTTTAGTGCTGTCTCTGTGCGGCCTCAACGCCGACAAGGCCAACAAGGCCACGGACGAGGAGCTCTCCTGATATTTTCCCCTTTCCCCTCTTCCATCGCGGCCGCGGAGTTGGAGGAATCGGTGCGGCGATGGCGGAAAAAAAAGGAAGAAGACTGATTCGGCTGCTAAAACCCCCGGCGGCGCGGCGCTGTCTGCGGCTTGTTATCGTTGGCATCCGCGACCGACGGCCACCTCGCTCCGCCTTCCCGTTTCCTCGCAGATCATTCTGAGAGGAAAGCGCCACCCTCCGCGTGGAAAACCGCCGCGTCGCTCGGACGCCAGCGACGCCAGCGAGGAGTGTTTACTGTTTACAAAGTTCTCGGAAGTGTATCGAAAGGCGGGGCGGGGAGGACGGCGACGGCGGGGTGCTCGACTTCGCGGCGTTCGCGGCGTTCGCGGCGTCCACCACACAACGGCGAGCGGGGACGCGCGGGGACCGGCCGTAAATCGTCACGCACACTACTCGGCCGCTCCGCTGTTTCGCCGCCCCGAACTCGCGCCCAGAAAAATAAACATTTGCCACACTTTTTTTTAGCCCCGTGGCGGGGCCGCGGCGCAACGCGACCTGAAATGGGCGGGTGCGTGCGGTGCGGTGCGGCCCGCGGGTGCGGTGTGGGTACCGCGAGTGTACTCCACCCGCACTCGAAAACAAACAGGCCGGACACCGCTGCGCCGCACTGCGCCGCATGCACGCCACTGCACTGCCAACGGACGGATGGACGGTCGGTGCGGTGCACCATCGAAAGCCCATCCCGTCAAACTTTGTCGAGCTCGCGCGGCCCGCTGCCGAGGCGTTCACTGAGAGGTGCATGCAGTGGGGGGCGACCGAAGCAAAGCCAGACCGTCACGCCACGACAGAGTCTGGCTGCGCTTCGGCTGTTTTCAGAGCGTCCACCGACCGGTGTCTCATCGCTGAGTGCCTCGCCGGCTGTTCCCGGGAGGTGTGTCTCGCGCGTCTTGCCACTGGTGCTGCTGAGGTCGATGAGGGTATCCGTTTGGTGAGCCGCTGCGCTGGGTGAACTGAGCCCACAGGGCGACACGACACAACACTGCTTGGATCACTTTCACTGCACTAGTTTCTTGCACAATAACATCCCTCCTGCGGGGCGTTCTTTTCACCACAAAACACTGCACGCGCTTCGGCCACACCCCGGCATGCTGCTCGCGGACGGCGGGCCGGGCGGCCGCTGCCGGCCTCAGCCCAAGACACGACGCGCACGCCCGTGCCGCTCACGCCCGTGCCTCTCACGCCGGCCCCTCGTCCGGCTCTGTCCACCCACGGGGTCCACCGGGCGGCTCGGCCGGCTCGCTTCGGCGCCCGGCCTGCCCGGCCTGCCCGGCCTAGCCCCTCGCTCGCTCGCGCCTCGCGCGGTCCGAGGGAGCGGCCGGCCCGGCCTGCAGGGCGACGCTCTGTCTCTATCGCACCTGCACGGGACGCGCCGTGAGTGCGAGAGAGACAGACTGACGCCCTTTATCTTCTGCATCTTCTTCTTTTTCTTTGCGGGGGCGACGGCGCTGACGGCTTCGCAGTGGCGGAGGCCGCTCTTGGCGCGGTCGCTGTGTTGCCTGGAGAGCCCCTGGAGCGGGCCGGGTAGGCCAGCCCGCCGCACAGGCGTGTCTCTTCGTTGCCAGCCATCAAGGCGTTCGGCGCGCAGTCGCAGCACGCGCAGTGGCCTCAGCAACAACAACAGCAACAGCAACAACAGCAACAACGACGGCGGCAGGACCGAGAATGCAGGAATAAATTCTGATATTCTGATACATCGTCAGAGCGTGATGCTGGCAGTGAAATTGAATTGCAGACACGCGTTCCGAATTTACCATGTCGCTAGGCGGTTCCCCGCAGGCCCCACAGCTGTTGTACCTGCAAACAAACGAAAGGATTGGTCAACAGCACGTATTGTTTTTGTTCTTCGCACGCACATCCACACGCTCGGAGCCTAAAAACGGAAAATAGGCGGCGCGAGAAATCCAGTAGTTGTCCTGCTGTCCGCCCCGGGCAACACAGAGGGCGCGGCGCGTCGGGGCGAGGCAGGTCGTGGGAGAGAATGTAGGGAGGGGAGGGGAGGGGAGGGAGTAGTTGGTGGTGTGCCAGGCTGCACGGCAAGCCGCGGCAAGCCCTTGGCAAAGCCCCCCCGAGTGCCAATGAGTGAGTGCGGGCCCACCGCGGGTCCCAGGCCCAGCGCGGGGCCCCACTTCGGGGCCCCACTTCGGGGCCACTCAGGGCCCTGGGCTCGGCGTCCTCGGCGTCCCTCAAGGGGCTGGCCACAAAGCAACTCGGATTTGTCCTCGGTAACGCAGTCGCATCCGCCGCACGCCGGCCTCAAGTCAAAATGCAGCGGGACGGTTCGACCGGAGCGCGCACCTCGTGTCCGAGGCCGTCAGGGACGCCGCCGTCTCGTCTCAACGGCCACGACTCCGTTTGAAGCGCGGCCCGCCATTGGGCAGCAGCGCCAGCCAATGGCAGCGCGCCGGCCAGACCGATCTCGTCACTGCGAGGAGTGGGCTGTCTCCTCAGACGCCTCCATCCGAAGGGCGATATTCCGACGGGCAGCCGTCCGACCAAAATATAACACTCTCTGATTCATTGGTCGGGAATAGGGCGGCGCGAGGGGGCAGGGGAGTGGAGGGGCGCCGGTGAAGACGGCGGTGGCGGTGGCGGCGTCCACGCTGACGGGGGAGCACACCTGAACGGGGGGCGTTCCACCGCCCGGCATTCCTCGCGTGTTTACTCACACCGCCGCGGTGGTCGTGCGCTGGCTCGCACCGCGGGACGGCCTGGACGCTGTACCACCTGGCCTTGTGTCTTATCTCCCTATTGTTCTTGTCGGCCCCGCCTCGCCTGCACCAGTGCACCACCCCCCGCCAGGCCGCCAGGCCCTTGCGCGCGTTCTTGGCAAAAGGCCTGCCGCTTATTTTAGGTTGCGCCCAGAAATGCAAGTTGAGAAACCGGCTCGCCCTGCGCCCTGGCCGCCCTTCCCGCCGGCCCGAGCTGGAGAGGAGCGGCGCCTGGACGGCCTGGACCGGCTGCGTGCGGAGCGCGGTGCAGCGCGGCGGAGCGGCGCCGTGTGCTGCAACGGGGCCGCGCGCTAAACAAAGCCGGCGGCAAGTTCAACGACCGATCGCACAAACGGACAGGGATGCGCCGGCGGCCTGGTGCTGGCGGCACGGTGCTGGCGCTGGCGGCCCACGCCAGGGCGGCCGGCCGACCGGCCAGTCGGCCCCTCGGGAAGCGAGACGAAGTGCTGCCCGGGCCGGCGGCCCCGGGGCATTCCTTCATAAACCGGGAATGAGCGTTTGCAGGTGTTGTTTACAGCGGGCCGGCCGGGCCGACGTGGTGCCGTAGGGCCGCGGCCCCGCTGCTCCGTGTCGGCGTCCCGGGGCGGCCACTCGCTCGGGGAGTAGTGCCCCGCTGACTGATTCCGAGAGTCGCTGTCTCTCTCGCACTCGTGGATCGTCGCGTATAGGTGCGAGAGAGACAGAGCGATGGAAACGGCTCTCGGGATTGGCTCGCGGTTCTGCTAGTTTGAGCCTCTGGCCGTCCAGCGACCTGAACGCAAGCCTGCCGCAAGGCGACGGCGAGGTGGCCCTGGCGCGTGGAGGGGGCGGCTTGGCGGCTTGGCACGGCGACGACGCCAGTCCCCGCGCCGCCGCGCTGCCACCGCGTCGATACCCCGTGACTGCAGCGAGCGGCACTTCTCGGCCGCTTCGCCACGCTTCCATAAGTCACTCAGCGTGCTTCCCTCCCGGCCCGGCCAGGCCCGGCGCGCCTCTCGCCTTCCACTACATTGTAGAGTATGAACCCCCACAGGGGTGCCGCCCCGCCCCGCCCACCGTCCGCCGCGCCGCCTCGGCGCCACGCCTCCGCCGCTTTCAGCGCCTCTCGTGCGGAGCATTGCAAACGACCTGTTGCCTGCTTTACGCTTTACGCGGTTCTCGACTCGGGTAGCATTCAATCGGGCCTCCGTTACTTGCGTTGTCCGCACCGTGCGCCGCCAGCGGCAAAGGGGCCGAGAGACTGCACTGCCAGAAACTACGGTACACGTCGTTTTTCAACCTTTCACTCTCAATGTGCGTCGTGCGTCGCGGCATCACGGGAGCAGGAAGACTCTCGATGCATCCCACTCCCCCGGGACTGTCTGCTGCAGCGGGGCTGCATCCCCGCTGCCAACAAGATTGCCGTGCGTGTCACAGCCGTGTCAGGACCGCGGGCGAGACTGCGCTGCCGCCACCGCCGCCACCATCGGGCAGCCCTGTCACGCAGACTCCGCCCGGCTCCGCCCAGCAGCAGACCGCTGGTCGCCAGTTTTCTGTGTGCCACCCTGCCATCTCCATCATCGCGACACTCTCTTTCTCTCTTTCCCCCTCTCTCTGTCTCTCTCCCCCCTCCGCCGCGGAATGGCCACTCGCCGTGTGCCTTTGGCAAGGCCTTTGGCGCCTTTGGCCGCGCGGCATAACGCGAGTCGCACCGCGCGCTCCGCGCTCCGCCATCATGGCCATCATCCACATGAAAGAAACGCGACAAGACGGCCAGGGGGAGGGGGGACTTCTCCGCGGCCAGCGTCCCCTGGGAGTGCTCGACCCATCCAAACAACCAACTTGTCTAGCCTGTCGCCGTGGCCGCCCTCCCTCCGGCGGTTAACGTCGCCGTTATAGACCCCGCCCCGCCCCGCCCCGCCCCGCCCCGCCCCGCCCCGCCCCACTGTCAGGCGACAGACGCGGGCGCGCGGGCGTGACGCATCGCGGCGCGCACCGCTCCGAAGGCCCGCGGCCCGCAGCAAGCCCGCAGGCCCGAAGGTAAGGGAACTGGGAAAGTAGAGAGATAGCCGCGGCCGCCAAGGTGCGGCGGGAGAGTGGGGGGGGGGGGGACCGATTAACGCGAGCCAGCCTCTATTCTCGGCCCGCATTAATAAGCGAAGCCGGGGGGAAGGGGTCGGTCCCGGGGGGAGGGGGAGCACGCCCCACACGCCGCCCGACAACACCGCAAGGCGCTACACTTATTGTGGTGGCACGACATTTTTGTGCACTGCATGAGGTTGCGTTTAGGCGAGGGGAGGGCGGCGAAGTCAAGCCATCCACGCGCACCAAGAACGTACACCACTCAAGACGGTGGCGGCCGCTAGCCTTTTTCCGCCCCTCTGCGTCCACTGGTCGGCTGCCGGCGATGTCCGATGTGCGACCCACGTGGCGGCGCGGGGTATCGTCGCGCGGCCGGCACCCTCGGCCGGGGGTATCGCCGGGGGGTATCGCCGCGCCCCTCGCGTCACCGCGGCGCGCCCCCTGGCGGCAGCGGCGGCCACCGCGACAGGCCACAGGAGGACCGCGAGCACCGCCGGCTTTCGGGAGACACCGCGCCCCCTGCACCGCCCTTCACCTTGCGCCTCCGCCTTGCCGCCCTGCCTCTCTCGCACTCATGGCGCGTACTGTTGAGATTCCCTATTTTCCGGGTTTCTTACTGATCGAGAGGGTTTGGATTAAGTGGAACACTCACACTGGATTGGACTTTGAGTATATTCTTTGGACTGATTGATTTGGCCTCACACGCACCTTTACACGATTCTAGCTTCCCTACGACTGCCCCGAGGCCGAGGTGTCGCTCTCGCTGGAGGGCCCCGCGGCTCGCGGAGCGGGCCGCGAAGGGCCCGCCGGGCGGTGCTACTGCTGCATCAATCGTCGCGCCGCGAACCCGCTCGTCTAGGTGGCCGTGAGCCGGGTCGGGTCGCGGCGCGCGACTTTTGAAGTTGTCCCTCAACAGTACCGTACCGACGAGAGAGATGAAACGCTGGCTGTGCAACCACGTGGCTGCGAAACTTACAAACCGGCTCCAGACTTCCGTTCCGTTGTGGACTGAGAGCCGGCATGCGGGACCCGTGCGTGCGTGCTGACAGTCGATGATGCGTCGTCGTCAGGCGAGTGGTTCGAGCGACGCAGGGCAGTGCAGGGCGGACCTGGGAGGACGCCGATATCGGCACTCCTCTGGCGCGCGAAACGCGAAATCCCCGACGCAGCGAGCCCCAGCCGGGACCGAGAGTCGTTATCGTCGGTCTGTCTCTCTCGCACTCACGGGGCGTCCCGTGCAGGTGCGAGAGAGACAGAGCGACTCTCGGAATCAGAGGCAAGTGACGGCGCGGCCAACTTGATAAACACGGCGACGCGGCCGCGGTGCCGCGGTTTAGGGCCGTCGTCAAAACGCGCGACGCGCGAGCGACAGGGACAGCGCGGTTCGGAAGGGAGTCCCATCCCAACCCAAAAATACGCCCGGCCGGTGGACGCGTCCGCAGTCCGCGCGGCCCGGCCCTTCCCCTTTCCTTTCTCATGCCCTTCCCTTGCCTTCCCTCACGACGAACAAGGATCATCCATTTCGGGTGGCGGGCAGCGCGCGGGGGCGGCTCGGACACGCCGCCAAAACACGGCAAAACTTTTAAGGCAACCTGAGAGGAAAACATGCGGATTGAAATGCATTGCGCCGTGTTCCGGTGTTGCGGGGAGATGCATTCTTTCTCAAACCAAATCAACTTTCCGGGTCAATGTGGAGTTTTGGCCTCCCAATTTTTTCATCAAGAGGCCCTCACTAGGAGAGACTCCCTGTAAAATATTTTTGCAATCGGACCAATAGTTTGGGAGAAAATAACAAAAAACCATTTTCACCCATTTTAGCGCAATTTAAGGTTGAAAAATTTCAAAATGCCAAAATGCTGCTAAATTAAGGTCCCACTTCCCCAATGCTTTTCTTATATGAAAGAGCATATTAAAAAGTAATTTTGAGCCACTTTGGAGTCAGCTGACTTTACGTGTTACCCCAATCGTGTAACATTATAGGAATTTTACGCAATTTTCATTTCTCAAATACTCCGACTCAGAACTGGACCGAATCAGGCCCAAAGCATCCTTATATAGCCCTAAGTAATATCCCAAGTAGTCGTCAAAAATATATTTCATTTGTGGATTCTGGAGCTGACTTTATAATCTTAAGTCTTTGTAACTCGATGAATTAACTGTTTTGGACTCGGATGCATATTTTCTCCATCCGAACAACTCAGATGGAGCTCAAAACAGATTCTTAACTTAAAGTAACTTTCTCTCTTGTAAATGAGCCCAAACCACCTGGAGGAAGGGGTCAAAATTGCCTCACAACAAATTCCACTGCTTTCCGGCAAAATTCCTAAAATGTTACTCGATTAGGGTAACGCTTAAAGTCAGCTGCCTCCAATGTGGCTTTGACATAGCAAAATAAGCATCAAAAATCTTTCTTTGGATAAAAGCAATGAAATGAACACCAGAAAAAATAATGTTTATCTGATGAGACAGACCCTTTACCTTATGCTGGAAATGATGTTTTTAGAGGGGAACCACTTACTATGAATTACCTTGTTTTCTTCTGGTGGTCATGTAATTGCTTTTATCTAAAGACAGATTTTTGATGCTTATTTTGCTATGTCAAAGCCACATTGGAGGCAGCTGACTTTAAGCGTTACCCTAATCGAGTAACATTTTAGGAATTTTGCCGGAAAGCAGTGGAATTTGTTGTGAGGCAATTTTGACCCCTTCCTCCAGGTGGTTTGGGCTCATTTACAAGAGAGAAAGTTACTATAAGTTAAGAATCTGTTTTGAGCTCCATCTGAGTTGTTCGGATGGAGAAAATATGCATCCGAGTCCAAAACAGTTAATTCATCGAGTTACAAAGACTTAAGATTATAAAGTCAGCTCCAGAATCCACAAATGAAATATATTTTTGACGACTACTTGGGATATTACTTAGGGCTATATAAGGATGCTTTGGGCCTGATTCGGTCCAGTTCTGAGTCGGAGTATTTGAGAAATGAAAATTGCGTAAAATTCCTATAATGTTACACGATTGGGGTAACGCGTAAAGTCAGCTGACTCCAAAGTGGCTCAAAATTACTTTTTGATATGCTCTTTCATATAAGGAAAGCATTGGGGAAGTGGGACCTTGATTTAGCAGCATTTTGGCAGTTTGAAATTTTTCAACCTTAAATTGCGCTAAAATGGGTGAAAATGGTTTTTTGTTATTTTCTCCCAAACTATTAGTCCGATTGCAAAAATATTTTACAGGGAGTCTCTCCTAGTGAGGGCCTCTTGATAAAAAAATTGGGAGGCCAAAACTCCACATTGACCCGGAAAGTTGATTTGGTTTGAGAAAGAATGCATCGGGAGCATTTTAGTCTCAGATAAAACGAATTAAATTTAATAAATGCCAGGCACGTGGGTACTGGAGGCTGGAGTACGGACGGAGCGGGAAGAGGGAAGGCGAGCCTGTGACGAGGTAATCTGGTCTCTCGGACGGACTCTCGAATTATACACGTTTTGATGCTCTTTGCTCGAGGGGTGAAAAGATGCTGGGAGCTCGGCTGGAAGCACCAACGGATGCGCAGGTTCGTCCAGAGGAGCCTCTCTTTTGGCAAATATAAATAATTTTCATCCCGAAGCTAAATGTGCTGTCTTGGCGCGGCGCGTGCGAGCGTGTCTTTAACGACTGGTCCGCTTCTTGCGGCGAGCCTCGCTGGCTGCGCCGCGGCCTCGACGGCGTCCTTGGAGCGGCCGCGCTGCGTGCTGCTCCTGGTCGTCAAGGAAACTATCGAGTGACGGTGGCCGTCTCGCCCAGTCTCGCCGCGGAGCCGCGGACCGCCACCGACCACATCACACGAGGTGCGGCCCAGCGTAGCAAGCGTAGCCTAGGCCGCCGTCCTAATCCTCTCGCATCATTCTGCGGCCGCCGGGGCGGGGCGGGGCGGGGCGGGGCGGGGCGGGGCGGGGCGGGGCGGGGCGGGGTGGGTTGAGGCGGGATGAGGCGGGGCGGCCAGGGTCAGCGAGATACGGCCTGCTGGCGTGGATCGGGGATACCAGGACCGTCGCCCACCTTCCTTATGGCCAAGAAAAACAGCGAACCAATTTCAAGAGCGCGCGTCTCGCGCGTCTCCGCCCGTCGCCGAGCACCCCAAGCCGACCCAGCCCAAGGCCGCGGCCGCGTGTCGCACCGCGTACAGTCCGCCCCAAAACGCGCCGCGGAAAACTAGCGACAATTCGGGCTGTCCCAAGTTGGCGCACTTTGATCAAATTATGCGCGGCAGTGAGGTGGAACCAGGCGTGTCGACCCCACCACCGCGGGGGAGGGGGAGGGGGAGGAAGGATAGAGAGACAACTTGCTCGGGTTTGTGCGGCGGCGGCGTCCGCAGCCGCCAGGCCAGGGGGCTGGGCCGCCCAAGGTCTCCACGGATTTCGCAGAACAGAAAACAGATGTCAAGCTTTCGTTGAAATCTGGCCAATGCGGGGCGAAGAGGGGCGGGGGTAAGGAAGCGTCCGCGGGGGGCTCGGCCGTGACGGCCGTGACGGCCACGACGGCCACGACGGCCACGTCTGCGATGGCCATATATACCGTGTGCGAGGTCCCGGCGACAACTTGACTTGCCTCGTGCACTTCGTGTCTCCGTGTCTACTTGCTGCGTGCGTCACGCCGCCAAGAAGCGCACCGCGGAGCACGCCAGGCGGCGCACGCCCCAAGTTGCATAAAAACGGCGGCCGGGAAGAGGAAGGCCGAGAGGAAGGTGGCCGCCGACGCCGCCGACGCGCCAAGCAGCGCGGTGCGTATATTTTGCCGCTAAACGGCCCGTCTGGGACTCCCTTGCCGACGTCGACCACACGCCACACGTGTAGTTGCGCGCCCAGACACTCATTTTATTTTTCGGATCCGCGTCCAAGAAAAAATCTCATTCAACGAACGTTAATGAAAGCAGATGATCCATCGCGTTTCACAACTGCTGTGATAGCCGAGAGGTTAGAGACGTGGGATCGAGTTACCGCAGGCGGGCGTTCGAATACCAGCGTCACATACGTTTTTTCGACTTACTATCCTAAGGGTGGTGGTTCGAGGCCATCCGAGCGGAGCCGTGTGCAACGGACCCACATGCCGGAGGTTCGACTCCTAACAAATATTTCCATTTAATTTTACTGCCTCACCCAGTGCGGTTGAAACCCGTGAACGTGAGCCTACTCCGTGCATGGGACGTGGTGGTCCAGGGAGTAGAGGCGTCGATTCCCAATGCTAGGGTCGGCGGTTCGACTCCCCCAACTTCTTGCGAAATTTTGACCGGGTCGGTCGAGTCCTGTTGCGTCAAGAACCCACCTCACGCCGGTCCCCTCATCATGGGCCGCGGTGGCCGAGAGCGTAAAGTCGTGTGATCCCGGTGGCGGGGTCCGGGGATCGAATCTCATCATTTCATTACATTTTTCGACTGCCTTCCTCCCACTGCAACTCAAACCCGTCGTCCAACACGCTGCCAGACGTACAAGCGTGATAGCGTAGTGGTCAGAGTCACATTCACCTGGCCACTCCGCTGTGGGTGTCTAAAAAGCAATCCGCTTCGGCGGGTTGGCCTCGGCACTGGAGCGATGGAGTATTTGATCCATCAATCCAGACCACCCGGTGTGTGGTTGCGGGTGGTGCCTCCTTGACTTGTCGGGGAGGCGATGATAAGTCCTTTGAAGCTGGCCTAAAACGCTGTATGTTCGGTACGGGAGCGCCGGACAGTGGGGGTACCATGGGGTACACAACCAACCCTACGAAAACAAAAAGCTCCCACCAAACCTCTTCTCTGTCTGAGTCTCTCTCTGTCTCTCTGTCGTCTCACTCTACGTCCCGCCCCTCAAAGAGCTTCGTACTGGGTGCTCTCACCCAGCTGCCTGAGCTTTGGGGTCCTACTGGGTCCCCCGGCGAACGCTTAGAGTCGCTGACGGGATTAACCCCAGGTACCTGATAGCACCGGTTCCCATCCCGAACACCGAAGTAAAGCAGGAGGCCTCCCCATTAAGACTGGGGAGGGGGTGTAGAGTTCAATTTTTTTTTCTTTTCCCTTTCAAATTTCTCAGTCAATACTCGTTCGGTCCTTATACGGGGTAGTATGGGGCTCATTCCAAAGATAGTAATTAATATTGTGTATGAAGCAAAATATATAAACCCTGCTAAAAAGCGATTTTTCCACCAGAACGCCACGCCGCGTCCTCGCCAAAGCAGCCGCAAAGCAAACCATTGAGTGGCTGCCCGACAGCGGGCCGCACGGGCCCGCAGCGCCCCGTCGCCAGCTACACACGTTCACCGTGTCAAACGATTACCCGTCCCCCCTCCTGTCCCCGCCTGTCTTTTGTAGCGTGTACAATGTACAATGTACCGCGTCGCGGCCGGGGCGGCCGGGGCAGGGCAGTGATACCACCGCCCCGGCCCAGTGGCGACCACTCTGCCAGCACACGAGACGAGGAAGTAGGCTCCCCCTCCCTGAGAAAAATAAATCCGCCGCCTACACGTTTAATTTATTTTGCTAATAAACATGTGGCATTGCGCGCGATGACGCGTCTCACTTTTCGTGGGAAAGGAGCAGGCACGCAGGCAGGCAGGCGGCTGGCAGCCCCGCAGTGCGACACACCCTATCCATATCGCCGATCACAACACTTTGACAGTTTGGCCGCCCGTCCCAGCCCGTCCCACCGTCAAAGCGGCACAACCGTCTGGGGCACTGCAGGCTCGTGGGGAGGTCCACACAGGTGCGCTCGTGAGATAGGCAGCCGAGACGTTGTGCGCGGAGTCAGTCTGCTGGACAAAAAGGGGGAGGTGGCGCGGCGGGGCGCGCGGGCGGTCCGGACCTTGGGTCGGAGACATCGCAGAGGAGGAGAGGACCTCGACGGCGGCCTCTCTTCTCTCTCCCTTCCCCACTCCGTCTCTGTTTGCGTCTCTGTCACTCCGCCCCCGCCACCGGGCCAATCTCCACGGCCAATAAATTACCGCTTCATTGCACGCCTTGGAGGGCGGCGGGGAGGGGGAGGCAGCGTCCCGGCTCCCGGCGTGACGTCAAAGACCACGCCGCGCCACGCCGCGCCACGACCGCCGCGTTTATAAACGCCTCCCGAGTGCAGAACGGGTGCCGACTGCGTGGCGTGTTGGCGATGAGTAAGGGGGAGGGGAGGGGGAGGCGGCCCTATTTATACGTGTCGATGCAAGTCGCACACCGATGCACGCGCACGCAGTGTGTGATTGTCAGAACGACACACACGTGCACACACATGCGCGGCGGCCGGTGGCGGCACGGCACGCCGGTAAGGCATTTTCTTTATTTTCCCCGAAGCTATTCTCGGACTCGCTTCGCGCTTGTCCATCCCTGGGCGCGCTGGGCGCGCTTCGCGCTTCGCGCTGAATGCTAAATCCGCGAGGCGCGGGGTCACGCTCGTGACACGGACCGCGTGACCGTGACGACGCGACCGTGACGACGTGGCTGCGGCGGCGCGGCGGCACGCTCCGCGGAGACGGAGGGACAGACACCGGGACGTCGCCGTCCAGGGTTGTTAACGTTAAATCTAAAACGTAACGCGTTAAGTTACACGTTAACCAAGAGACCCGTAACGTTAACGCGTTAAAGTTACGGGTATCAGCAAAAGTTTAACGCGTTAACGTTACGCGTAACGTTTAACGGCCGTTAAAGTTAACCCTGCTTCTACTTAAACGATGAAAAATTCTGTTTGTTTACTAAATCTACCAAAAATGCCTCTGTGGGACGATTTAAGAAATGAGTCATGTTAATTTTTGACTGTTAAAATACGGAAATAAGGAGGTTTAGTTGACCCAAATGCATGTCAAAATCTCTTCCAAGTCATTTTTAGACCGAATATTTTGCATAATTAGTGCCGTAATTAACTTTAACGTCGTTAAAGTTACAGGGGTCGCGTAACGTTTACGCGTTAACGTTACGGACTATCCGAATGTTAACGAGTTACCGTTAACGTTAAATTAACTTTAACGTTAACGTCGTAACGCCGTTAACCGTTAATTTAACGTTAACAACCCTGTCGCCGTCGTGGGCGTCGTCAGGGGGCTGGGCTGCAGACTGATTCCGGGAGTCCGTTTTGTCGCTCTGTCTTGCTCCCACTCATAAGGCGTCCCGTATAGGTGCGAGCGAGACAGAGCGACGAAAACGACTCTCGGGATGAGTCTGCTGGTCGAGAACGGCGCCAGCGTGGCTGGGTGGCCGGCTAGGGTTGCACCACGTGGACGTCGCCGTCGCCATGCCGTCGCCGAGCCGCCTGCCGCTTCCGGGTGCAACGCGCGCCGCCGTCTTCTGACAGGCCTCGCCTCGCCTCGCCCCCTGCCCGCGGTTTTGGCAGCGCGTCTGGCAGCCCTTTGACGACCCCCTGGCTGCATCGGTGCACCGCTCTGTCTGTCTCTCTCTCTCACACACACTTAGGAAACGCCCCATCAGTGCGAGGGAAACAGAGCGTCGAAAGCACTTTTCCAGCCGCCCACATCAGTCCACTGCGAAGACGGACCCCGGTGGATTTTATGGGAAAATCCAAGGAAGCGCGATCGCTCTTAAAATTAAAACGGAAGTACACGTGGCGCACCGTGCACGTCGCTGCGTCCCATTATGCGCCGCTTGTCCGGAGCGAAGCGCGGAGCCGCGGAGCGCTTGTCCGCGCATAGCACCGCATAGCACCGCATGGCGCCTGCCGTCCCTCCCATAGGACGCATTTAGCCGCGGGCATGGCCCGCATGGCCGCATGAGGCAGCCCGCTGGCCGGCCGCCAGCGTTAACATTTGAGCTCGTCACAATAAATTATCCGGGGATCCATCCCTGCATCGGCGACAACGGCGGGCCGTGTGAGCGGCGTGAGTTCGGGTATCGGCAGGGACCCCGAACTTGCCCCCTAGCAACCCGGCCCGTCTCGCCCTGCTCGCAGCGCCACGGCCCCTGGGGCCGCACCCCGACCAGCGCCACAGCGCGATGGGCCACGCGCCACCACGCCGCCTCGCCGTGCATCGGCCCCAACGTAAACACGGCGGGGGGCTCCACCTCCACGAGGCCGGTCAGTCTGTGCTATCGGCCGGCGATACTCCGTGGCCGAGTGGCTTTTGATGCCGGTCTCGCGGTAGGGCTCCAGCGCATGGAGTATCGCCGGGTCAGCACACCGCCAACTAAATCGCACTGGACGACGGCCTTGTCCAGGCCTTGGCCTGGAGCGCGGCGAGCGCCGTGCGAGCAGGCAGGCCCGCGGCACTGGCCGCCTCGGCGGGCCGGCCCGCTTGCCAGGCGCTCCGCCGACAGACGCGACCAGCGAGGCGCGAGGCGCGAGTAGCCAGTAGCCTGATTCCGAGAGCCGTTTTCGTCGCTCTGTCTCTCTTGCATCTACAGGGGACGCCCCATGAGTGCAAAAGAGACAGGGTGATGAAAACGACTCTCGGAATCAGTCTGCAGGCAGCGCAGGCGGGGCTGTACACCGTTTCTGACCTTTCGAAAAGGACCGGGCCGCGACTTTGCGACTCTCTCGTTCTCTCTCTCTCTCTCTCTCTCTCTCTCTCTCTCTCTCTCTCTCTCTCTCTCTCTCTCTCTCTCTCTCTCTCTCCCTTTTCGCTTGCTCTCTCTGTCTCCCCGCATGACTCGCAGAAGCAGGCGGCGGCAGCGACGCAAAATGTCGCGGCGGGTTCATCATCAGTTTGGCGGCGCCACCGCGCTTTTGGGTGTCTTTGGGTGGCGCGGCATTTCGGTGGCACGGAGCCGCGGCGGCCAGGGCGTGGCGGCACGGCACGGCACGGCGCGGCAGCGCGAGGTGCCATTAATCAGCGATGGAGCCATCGGCATGGCTGGGCCGCGCGCCTCGGCCCCACCGACTGTCAAAATGTCAAGAGGCATCGCCGCGGCACGGCACCCTCAATCCACCGGCCACCACCCCGCCCCGCCCCGCCCCATTCCGCCTCGCCCTCGTCGCGACCGCCCGCGGGTCAAGCCAAGGCGCCCGCTCGGCGGGGAGCACGGCGCCGGCGTGCGAAGCTTCGAACGCCCGTGTGAAACAACGTGCAGGACTACCGCCGCGGCAGCGTCTATGACTCGCTCTATGACACGCGCTTTGAGCTACCCCATTGGCGTGCGTGTGCGCGGCGCGGCGGGTCCGAAAGTCCGAAATAGCCGGCGCGCTTTGCACGGACGCGAAGGTTTCTGTTCCTTCTTTGAGCCACGCGGCGGCGGCCAGCAGACTGATTCCGAACAGTGCTTCGTCGGTCTGTCTCTGTCGCACCCCTACGAGACGCCCTACGAGCGCGAGAGAGACAGAGCAACCAGTCGGCAGAGAGCGCGGCGCATTGGCACCGACCCGCGGATAATCATCGCCAACTAAAGTTTTACGGGGCAGAGGCTAACGCCCCGCACCGCAGCCGTACCCTGCCCGGCCCGGCCCGGCCGCGCCGGCCCACCCCCTAGAATTCTTCCACATTGGACTCGCGCCCGCGAGGCGGCGGAAAGAAAATAAATTGAATACGCCAAACCCAATATTGCCCTCTGATTAACCGGCTGCCCCCACCCCCTTCCCCGCGTGAGGTGCGGGCCGCGTGGGCGCGCGAGGAAGCCGTCGCGTTGCCATGGCGACCCTGGGCGGGCTGCTGCCGCTGCTGCACTCTGTCTCTCTCACAGCCCTACGGGCCCTGCAGGGCGCCTCGTGAGTGCGAGGGCGACAGAGCGACGAAAGCACTGTTCGCAATCGGCTGCTGCTGCTAATGGGTCCCCGAGGTGACGACGACGGCGTCGCGTTGCGTCGCATGCTGCGGGCTGTTGCATGCCGCTGTTGCACCTGCGGCCTAACAGCCTAACCGGCTCAGCGATAAGCACATTACCGCGGCCCTACCCCGGCGGCCCTGACCCAACCCGCAAGGCGAGCCGCGACACGGCGACACGGCGACACGGCGGCACGGCCCGGCGGCGTGGGTGGCCGCCCGACAGCGCACACGTGACAACGTGTTGTTTGAATTCGCGCGCCGCCTTGCCTCGCCTTGCTTGCGCCTTGCGTCGCGGCCAATCCCGATGGCTGGCAGGCTGCCTCTGGTGCTCTAGCTGCTCCACTGCCACGGCACGGCGGGGCGTGGCGAGTCTCCGCGAGTCTCTCTCGAGGAATCATGCACCGCATTGCGCAGACCCACGTGGCTGTCGAACGCGGCGCTGCTGGCGGAGGGTGGAGGGCTCGGCGACGACGCGGTGGCGACCCGGCGGCGTTCTGCGCCCTGGCCGCCCTGGCCGCCCTGCCGCGCGCAAGGCGTAAGCAGCAGGGCGCAAGCGGCAAGGCGCAAGGTCGGTTTGGGCGTGGTGCCAGCGCGGTGCCAGCAAGCCGACACCGCCTCCATCGCATCCACCACATTGGCCAGATCATATCATGCCCCGGGCCTGCCCGGGCCGCGGGCAGGGGACGGGGTGCAGTTGCAGCTGCAAAGTGACACGGTCGTGACGGCTCACTTGCGACGCGCCCGGGTAGCGGGTTCAAGCCCCGCCGGACGAGCTGCTTGGATGGATACCTGAGTATCGTGGCGCCGTCTCGGAGCTGCTCCGCCGGCGGACACCCATGGTGCACGCCGTGCACGGGGTGGGCCTGGACGGCGGCCCCGGGGGCCCCGAGCCCGTCCTGCCGCGCGGACTAGCTCGAGGACTCGCCGACGGCGCCGTGGTGTCGACGGCCACCCCCGCGGCTATCGGCTGGAGCAGGGACCCCCGTCCCTTGGGTCTCGTGGGTCCCTGCAGTCCCTGCAGTCCCTGCGGCACTTGGCTGATTCCGATCCGCCTGGTGCGCGTGGTCCGCGAGGTCGGCGATGACGGAGTCTGCACTGCAAAACACATCCGGCCTGCCGGCTCTGGGCCTTCCGGGCCTCGCTCGGGGTCAGGGCGCGGACTCGAGCACGCCCGCCCGCACGCATGCCTGCACGCCGATCACGCGCGTCGTCGCGGTCGTCGCCCGCTGCACCGCGTCTCTCGGTCCTTTCCAGCACGCAGTGCGCCGCGCGTCCGCGTCACTGTGGCCGCCACGCTGGCTCCGGCACGGTCTCGACGACGAGGACCAGCATTCCCGTCCCGTCGGCCTGTCGGCCCGTCGGCCTGGCTCGGCCTCGGCCCGGCAGTGTGAGGCGCCGCTTGCGCTTGGGGCAGAGCGAGGAGCACTAAGGCAGCACCGCCAGCACCGCCAGCCAGGCCACCAACCACCGTCTGGCCACGCCGCGCCCCGCCCCGCCTCGCCCCGCCCCGCAAAGACACTCGCGCATCGCGTCGACAGGGGGCGAGGCGACGAGGGGCCGGGAGGGGCCGGGGACCCAAACGGCCGCACCGCCACTCGCCACGGCACCACGGCACCGAGGGTAAAGCGTCGCGTCGCGTCGCGTCGTCGGCGCCGCGCCGCCCCGCCACCGCCCGCGAGCGCGGCTTGCTGCCCTGCACACGGCGAAGCAAGCGACTCCCACCCCGCGGCCGCGGCGGCATTCCAGGACGTCGCCTGGGTGCGTGCTCCGAACTCGAATCCCGAAGCATTGCCCCTGATTCCCCTCATTGTACCTGTGTCCAGGTGCGCGGCCTGATTTGAGTCACGCGCTCTTTCCTCCTGCGCATACGCGAAGCACGCACTGCTGCTGGTATGGCAAATTCAGTCGTCGATTCCTTCAACTTCAAAACAGCCGCCCGTATGCGGTAGAAAATTAAAGAAAACTCGTGAACTGACTACAATTTTCCGATGACAGCTCGTGAAACGTAACAGCGTAGATTTATTTGAGCTGCAGAGTGTGAAACGTCGTCGTCAGAATCTACTTTTACTGATTTATCTGAAGGAAAAAAGCAAAGCCGTCAGCTGATGGAGCTTCTGCTTCAACCTCTGTGTTTTCGTTTTTAATTGAGTCGTTTTTTTAGTGTTTCCTCGACTTCTTAAGGTTGAATATGTTAGGATTTTGTGCCCAAAGACTTTACCTTCGAACGTCGGCCTCATTATTCAGAGAATGTGCAAAGAAACTAACGTCATACCATGTGAAAAACAAGGTTATGTGTTTTCGAAGAAATTCTGAAACCAGCCTCTGGTGTGGGTTTCTCAAGCCACAGCATTCTGCATTGTATAGTCAAAATGCTCCTGCTGTCAGTATGGACGAGCCATGCATGAAGAAATATTTATCAGGCCTCATTGACGCAAGTAAAACTAAGGGTTGGAAAAGGCCGAATTATTGGTATACACTTCTCGATCTGCTAGCTCAGAGAGAATCTGTCCTAACAAATATTAGCTCTTTGAATGAACTTGAACAAGGTAAGGCATTTTTCTTCAATACCATCAAATAAAATATCATCGAATCCAACATGATTTACATGAGCCTTTTCAGGGGAAACAAGTGACAAAGAATTGAGGAAACTAGCTGAAGAAGAGCTTTCTTCATATTATAATGAATTAGCTGAATTGGATGATGAAGTGAGTATCCTATGTTGGGCTGGTCATCATTATATCCATTGTTAAAATTACTGCTGTCATTATTTTTCAATGACTTCCTTTCAGATATTAAGGACCATCTTACCCAGAAGCACACATGAGAATTACACAGATATTATGATGGAAATCTCATCTGGCGCTGGAGGGCAAGAGGCCATGCTATTTGCTAATGAACTACTACGACTCTATGAAAATTATGCTGCTTCACAAGGCTGGACTTTTTTTATAGAATCGTTAGATAAATCAGACATAGGTATAGTAAATGAGCTTAATCTGTAAAAAGATTGATATCCTTTAGTAATGTCATGATTTCTTCATCTGCAGGAGGAATAAAGAGTGCATCCATTTTCATACAGGGCGAAGGGGCATATTATTACTTGCAGAATGAAATTGGTGTTCATAGAGTACAACGCGTCCCAGTTACATCCACTGCGGGAATGATCCACACAAGCACGGCAGCAGTCATTATAATGCCTCAACCGTCTGACGTAAGTTAGGAAAAACGAAGTCTTGCCAGTCTTAATCGAATGTGCCTACATCAATTCCTGCCCTGAATGTTTTTAAGGTTGATATTAAACTGGAGGACAAAGACCTGGTCATTGAAACCATGAAAGCCTCTGGACCTGGAGGACAAAATGTGAACAAAACAGAATCAGCCATACGTGTGAGACACTTGCCCTCTGGTATGTTCTCAAGGACGAGAATAGATTTTATATAACAGTTAATTATAACTTAAATAATAATTTTTGATTAATTTTTATAGGTCTTGTAGTAGAGTGTCAAGAACAGCAATCACAACATAGAAACAGAGAACTTGCTTTGAAGAAGTTACGAACTAAACTTTACGATATTCAGATTCAGAAGCAAAATCAAGAAATAAAGACAACACGTGTATCACAGGTACCAACTATGTTCACTAATTAACTTTTTCAAACACACCCAGCTACTTTCTTGTTGCATGTTTAACTTCCAAATTTGGATAAAATGAAGTCCTAACTTTTTCTTCTATTTGGCAGCTAAGAAACCGTGAACGTTCAGCTAAAATTAGGACCTACAACTTTCCACAAAACCGTATCACAGATCATAGAGCTCACATTACTGTTCACAATGTGAAAGAGTTTATGCAAGGCGGGGATTCATTTCAAAAATTTGTGGACAGCCTGATTGAAGAAAACGAGAAGCAATTAGTTTTACAGTTTATCCAAGATCTGAGAGAAAACTAAGAGTTGTAAAAATCAGTTGCTTTAAACAAGTGGCAACACTTCATGATAAATGAATTAAACTGATGTTCATGTTCACCAGTCCATAATTTTCCAAAAAAAAAAACTTCTACTCTTGTGCTTGAGTTATTTTGCAGCCCTTCTACTAACCGGTGCCTTACGGTGTCCTTCCCCACAGGAGGGACAAGGGAAGGGGTTAAAGAAACTGTGGGGGGAGAGGAGGGGGAGCCCGCGGCCGCGGCTCGCGGTGACCGGTGAAGGGAAGAAGGGAAGGGGTCGCGGCGGCGGAGCGGAACACAGTTTTACTGCCAACCTAACGCCGACAAATCTCACGGCCGGGTACCGTTAAAATCTTTACTGCCTCCACTGTTCACCTCTGATTTGAAAAAGCATTGAAGAAAAATAAGCCTATTGTGGGCCGTTGTAAGGTACTGATAGCAAATCGTCATCGGTAAGTACCTCGCCATGAGGACCTGTGAGCATTGCCCCATGTTGCCTACACTTGCAAACATTTGTCTTTGAATAATGGAATGCCACAATGGTTTACTATATTTTCACTGGGCTGCTGGCCTTCCTTATGTTGAATTGGGTTACCCAGGTCTCTCCTGCAGGAGAAGCAGTCCATTTTCGTAAGGCCGCAGACTGCAAAAAGAACGAAGTTTATGATGCAACTTCCCTTCGATGTATTCCATGTGAAGACCAGCGAGGCCTGGTACCATCCCCTGATGGTGAGTACTGCATGTTTTTATTGAATTCCCTTCTCCACTAAATTTTGACTTGTACGTAATATGTTTTTATCTTTCTATTCTGTGATACTTTTAGCTTAAAATTTTCTCATGTTTAATTATAAATTTTTCAGGTAAAACATGCATTTGTGGCCCACAGCACAAGATAGGAAAGTGGGATGCAGCTGGATTTCCTACCTGTGAAAGATGTCCTGACAACCAAGTTGTGACAACAGATGGTTTAGACTGTGTACCATGTTCAAAAAAACTGCAGATTCAAAGCAATGAGTCAGTCTCATGTTCCCCATGCTCCATATCAGAAATAAGAGGTATTTTTTTTGTGCTAAGTTCAGTCTTTTGACCCTGAGTAATGCCATTATCTTTTATAAATTCTATTTTTATCACCCCTACAGTGGAAAGAAGTACCAATGGTTCATTAAATGCAGTTGCTTACTGCCTTCAGTGCGGAGTCAACTTTGTACCTACGGAAGATAAACGTACTTGTAGGAGATGTGTCATGTACCCTGCTTTTGAAAATTGCTCCTGCCCTCAAGTTTCTCATGAACTAGTAAACAAAGTTTATTGCATCCCAAGAACACATCTCCTTGATTTTCCTGACGACAGAACAACATACACCGTTGAGTATGGATCTGGAATCAAAGTTGACTCTCTTTATCTTCGAAACAATCTACGTCTGGCAGCGTATCAGTGCAAAGTTAGTGCTTTGTGGCATTTACCTGGCCTTAAATGGGGTTTCAATTTTATTTTGTAATACCTAAATAAACTTTTCATCATTAGCAAAAAAATCACACCGCCTGTCAAGCTGTGGCAAATATGTGCGTTATGGCAATGTTCCGTGATGGGTACAGAGGGAGTCCCTGCAACTTTTTCCGAGATGCCAAACACATACCAACTGCAGAAACAGGTCATTTACCTTGGATTTTCTATGGAGAAGGAGATGCCCAAACAGTTCTTTCCAGGAAGAAAATTCTGTCCAGCTACAGCCTTGACAGTTCATCAAAGGTATTTATCTTCGTCGAGGTCAAACTTTGTGTCACATACAATTTTCCAAAAATGTGTTATTTTTTTTTCCAGGGCAATCTGCTTAATTTGACGGTAGCAAAATTTGCCTCCAATGGACTCTTTTTGGGTCTGGCTTCTGCTTCATTAGACATTTTAAGCTTATGCCCTGGATCATGGGGCAAAATAAGATTTGGGGCAAACTTCAGGCAAGATTGTGCTGTCCCTGCCTCTTTGTTATTTTCTGTAGGTCAGCAACCAAAATTTTTTGAGTTGTACCTACAGTATTGGGATAAAAGTGATTCCATGCTTTATGCTTTACCTGTACTCACTTTAAACTTGAAAGATGGATCCCGTTTTCCAAATAAGGTAACTATTTGTTTTTCTGTTTTTGAGATAAGACTAGAGTATTTAATGTTTCTAATTTTTTTTTATACTATTTTCTCTTAAAGGAAACTGATAAGTCTGGATGGCAATTGGTTCGTCGCTTCTTCTTGTCGGAAGCAATCAGTGGCGTTAGAAGTAAACCAGAGACCGATGGAGGTTTGTCTGAAGCAGAGGAAGGTCTAGTTCCAGTAGTTTTGCAATATGCCAAATCGTTAAGCTTGAGGTTTGTCGTACTTGCAGTTATATTGTTACCTATCCCAATTATTTGTCAAATTTATTTGCCAATCTGAAACCATATGTTTTCAGAATCAGAGTTCAGACTGGTAATGATAAAGGACGAGTATTTCCACCTCTTGCTATTATTGAGTATGCTGAACTTTCATCTGAAGCTTTGCAAAATAACATGATGGTACCTCTTCAATTTGAGATTGTGTTTGAAATGGACAACAATGTAGCCCATGCCATTGAGGTAGTCTTTTATTTATTGTGATGCTTGTGTTTTGTTATTTTACTTCTTCTTATTATCTCTCTTATCCCAACAGGTATCAATCATTGTCCTCTCGGTACTTTCCATTGTCTGGGCTGGCATCCAAACACTCTCTTACTCTCGCAGAGCAGGAAAAGTAGGAGTTGATCTTGCCTCATTGTTCCGCTTAGTCCTGCTAACCTGTGGCCGTTTGTCTGACTCCTTTTTCATAGTAGTGGCTGGTGCTGCTACCCACACATTTTTATTCTACAAGGGACAGTCAGTTCCACATATGCTCTTGCCTGGACCTTATGAGGAATATTTAATTTTCACTTATGTAGTTGTAGCATTTTCTTTAAAGGTAAGTAAATTTTCTTACAATTTCTCTGTTTTTCAACTACCCTGATTGATTGTTTATTTAAGCCTTCATAATCATCTTCTAGATTGTTGAAATGGCACACATGATCTGGCATCAAATTTCCATAGACATATTTTTAATGGATTGGGAAAGACCAAGAGCCAGTGGGAACCTTCCTAGGCCCCAAGCAAATGGATCAGCTAATCACAATAGTGTTCCGGAATCACAAAAAATTTCTATTTGGAGGACTTACTTTGTGGCTAATGAATGGAATGAAATTCAAACCCTCAGAAAGACTAGCCTCTCTCTTCAGTTGCTGGTTGTTCTTCTATTTCTGAAGGTTATTTGCTTTCCCTGTTCAAGATTACTATTGAATTATCTAAACTTCACCCTAATCAAAGAATAATTTTGCAGGTTTTTGGCTGGGAGCAATGGGCTTTACCTATTCCAGACGCAACTTTCAACAACTCTGGTTGTTCAGGAACCCCTCCACCTAACATTGTATGTCGTTTCGCATTGGCGATTCTTGTCTATCTAGGTGTATACATTTTACAAGTAAGTTTGATCCACCTTTGATGTAATGTGTGTATTGTATCAGCAATTCATTATTTAAAAAAAAAAAACTTTAAATTTAATCTGATTTATTTCAGTGGCTCTTATTAAGTGGTGTTTATGAAAGGTTCATGAAAAATTTTGTGCAAGATTTTGTTGATGTTTGTTCTATGGCAAATGTCAGTGTTTTCATATTGTCCCTTGAAAATTTTGGATACTACATACATGGAAGGTAACTGGTAACTTTTTGGAATGAGTTGAATAGTATGGTTTTGTATAAAATGAAACTAGACATATTGTTTGAAAAATTTACAGGTCTGTACATGGATTCGCAGACACTGATATGCAGACCATGTTAGGACAGTTGCAAAGAGAGGAGGATGATTTGGTAGGTCACAGAGGACTCCTCCCAGCAACTGAACAACAAACTTTCCAAATGATGATACCAAGTCAACTAAGGGCATGCTACAGGAAAGTTATGGCTCCACTTACCCATTCTGTAAGTCACAAGTACCAATTACTTTCTCTCTATTACTGCATCATGAGAACATTCCCTCCAGTCTTACGGATTTCTTTCAGGTTGTCCCGTCATCCAAAAGGCTGTCAAGTATTACAGCTCAGCGGAAGCCCTTGGCTACAACAGTTGATAGAAGTGTTCAAGCTTACCACAGTATGAACAAACTTCTTGCTGCCTTTCTAGAACATGTATGTAACTTAGTCTACTCATCAGCAAGTAAGAATTTTGTTTTGTAACTAGATTTTAAAATTGTTGTTAACAGGCTCTCAAGGATCTTGACTATGAGGTCCGCTCTAAGCTCTTCTTAGAATCAGTTCTTGACATGGAATTTGCACAAAATCAAGATAAAGGAGTCTTATATATTGGTAAGATATTGAACTTTCAAAGATCCTGTGTTTTGTGTTCCGCAATTTCTTTTATACCTAAGTTTTTAATATTTTTCCTAACCCAGACAATGGACATTCATTTGATGCTGTGCTTTTTTATGGGAATGAATGGATCCTCCTCACCGTCGACATTATGTTATTCACTTTTGTGGATCTTCTTTGCCATGATTATTTATTAGCTGCTATTGTAACTGGACTCGCTGCTCAGGTATATAACCAGGACTGAAAAAGATAGTTGTAAGAGTTGTTTTATTTCAGGAAAATGAAATAATTTTAATGCTTATCTTGCAGGCCCTTGTGTTTCTCCGAAAAGTTGGAGGAAGGAAAAATTTGGCAAAGAAAACATTGATTGATGAAAGATTTCTAATCTAAGGACCAAAAAGAGTAGCATTCAACTTAAGACTGATTTATTTGTAATTTATTTTTTATGTATGTTTTGTGTGTCATTTTAGTCAATCTAGTTCTGGAATAAGAAATGAATAATTCAGAGACGTTGTTGTTCCAAAATTCAGTCATATATTTTGATTTAAATGGATTGAACTTCTATATTAAGATGCCTTTGACCATACATTATTTTCTGTGCGTACTTTAAAAATAAGGAAGCCATGGAATGTTTATTTACAAATGTACAATGCATCAATATAAAATAAATTTGGGAAAATAATATACCTTTTTCTCACAATTTCACCAAGCAAAGCTCTTTCACTGGTACAATTTTGATTGAGTCCCTGATTCCCCCGCCCTTGTTTTCCTTTAGTCCGATCCGTACCTTCGGCTTCGGCCTTCGGAAGCCGACTGATTCCGAGAGTAGTTTCCGTTGCTCTGTCTCTATGGCACCTGTAGGGGACGCCTCGTGAGTGCGAGAGAGACAGCGACGGAAACGACTCTCGAAATGAGTCTGCCGGGCAGACACAACACAGTAAGCTATCCATTAGCTAATCGCAGCGCCTCGCCTCGTCGCCGCATTCTGGAAGGATTGGCACACGGGGGTTAGGCAACAGGCACACTGGCAACTGGCAGCGCACAAAGGCCAGACGGGACGAACGTGCTGTCTCGCTCTCTCTCGAAAGGGAAGAGGACAACAGCCCCCTCGCCCTCCTCCACTCTCGGCAGAGCCAAGCCACCGCCCGAAAGAGAGGCGCGGTGGGCCTCGGCTCGAGGCGGCCAGACACTGCCTTAGCTGCGAGATGGAAACAATCATCACTTGGACAAGTTGACGCCTGTTGGACGTGGCGCGCGGGGCGCGGCTCGGCACAATGGACGAGACAGGAGGCGGAGGGCTGGAGGCTCCATGGAGCGCCTAGAGGACGAGCAAGTTCTCGCAGGAGCGCGCCTTGCGCTTGATGCCCAGCAGGTGGCGCAGGATGCGCTTGCCAGTGGACGCGCCGCCGCCACTGTTGGAGGGCGTGGGCGGCGGGCCTCGCTTCTTACGGCCCTTGCGCCGACTCAGCGCCTCGCGCCGCGGGTTGAGCTGCACCTGCGCCAGCAGCCCCACCAGCAGCTCGTCCACGTTGTGGTCCAGGCCCGACGACGTCTCGATGAACTTGCAGGAGCAGCTGTTGGCCAGGCGGCGGCCCTCTGGAACAACAACGGGCCGTAAATGACGGGGAGGGGGCCGTAAGTGTCTCGGGTGACAAACGCCCCGAGGTGGAGCGACCGTCGATGGAGCCCTCGGGCCTCGGGGGACGGAGGGTGGTAGTTAGCAGCCGGCTCCAAGGCCGGGCCATGTCCACTGCTAGTGCCGAGTGGGGCTCACTCCGAACGATGCTCCCTCGCCCTGTCTCTCTCGCTCCCCTGCAGAGCACCCATGGCGTGCGAGAGAGACAGAGCGACGAGGCACTGTTCGGAATCAGTCGGGTGTCCTGGTGCCGTGGCCCGCGGCAGGACCACGCCGGACCACCCGGCCTTGGCGAGTAGTTAGCCTCCTCTCCTACCCGGCGCACGCGCACGTGGCACGCGGCGCGCCACTCCCGCGCGGGAGGCGGGACGGGCCAATGCGGCAATTCGCTTGAATGGAAGGGGAGGAGAGAGGAGGAGAAATAAAGGACGTGCTGTGCAGCGGACCACAGCAAGCGCCCTACCCTAGGTCTGGACAGACAACGCGCGGTCTACCCCCCCCCCCCCTTACCAGTGCAACGCAAATCCTCTGATAAATAAATCATCCGCCACGAAACCCTCCATGACGGACGACGTCCACCACAACGCGGACAGGGGCCATCTGGGGACCCATCTGGGGGGAGGGGCGGTAAGGGGGCGGCCGGTGTCGTATGCAATATGGGGCCAGGCCGGCCGCCTCCCTGGGGGGGTCCAAATCGAGGAACATTACGGGGTGCGATGCGGGCCGCGATAGCCGGGAGACCCTTCGCATGTTCAAGAGGCCGGGGGGGAAAAGGGGGGGGGGGGACCGCGTGAGGCGGTAAAGGGAAGGGATCCCACACGACGGCCACGGCACTGGGCCTTGCCTGGGAGGAGCCGAAACGATGGCCTCCGATCGGGGCTGTCCCAGGGACGGGCCCAGGGACGGACCGGTGGCTCGAAATATCGCCCGCTGGACGGATCACCTGCCCGGCGACGCTTTTCTTCCCAGTGGCGGAGCATATCAAAGTTATGACGGTGGCGTGCGCGCGGGGCGAAATAGGTTTCCAGCAGAATCGGAGTCGTCGGGGATCGAACCCTCACTGCGTCCAGATCGTGGACTCTTTTAATATATTTGGCGCACCCAACCCACTGAGCTCTTGTGTGTGTGTGTGTGTGTGTGTCTCGGTGTGTGTGTACGACAGCGGGTCTGTTAGGTCTGTTGAAAGAGTGTGTGGGCTCACTCACAGGGTAGCACGGTTCGGTCGGTAGTTGCTTGACCATACTCGGCCATACCCTGTCGCCTCGCCCCTCGCTCGATTTTGCTCTAAACCAATTGTGTCACGGGAGGGTCGGCGCGGGGCCGGCCGCGCATTGGAAAGGGGTGGGGGAGGGTGACAGTAATTACCGCCCGAAGGCTGGAGCGAACTGGTATTCGAACGCGCGACTATCACCTACACTCACACACACACGTAGCGCCGCCAGCTCGGTTCGGCTCGGTGCCCTGGGCGAGCGTGGAGCGCGGTCAACTGGATCCATTTTTTGTGCTCATTTATTCATACCGGTTCCTGTCGCTGTCCCAGTAGGCCCGCCCCACCCCGCCCTGTACCCCCCCCCCCCCCCCCGCCGTCTGGCCGGGGCAAGAAGCCACGGCAAGACAAACTTGGCAGCCAGCGCTGGGCTGCGCTGGGCTGCGCCGGGGGAAGGTAGAGTCCTACAGTGGGTAAGGGCGGGCTGGCGTGGGACCCGTCGCCGTCCCCCTCCCCTCGGCCGGTGCCACAGAAAACAAGCCCAGCAGACTGCCTGAGAGGGATGGGGCCGGCGAGGCCTCGTTAATATGCAAGTGAAAGGAAGCCTACTCCGCGAGGCGCCGAAGACGGCGGCCCCAGGGCGGACCATGGGCCGATGGCCAATCCAGACTCGCGCCGATAACGACTGTTGAGGCGGACGCGGACCGGGGCGGGGCGGGGCGGGGGGGCGGGGCGGGGCGGGGCGGGGCGGGGCGGGGCGGGGCGGCGCACCAAGGCAGTCCGGTACAAAGAACCCTGCTCGCAAAAAGACAGCCGCCGCGCCCCGCTGGCCTCGTCGATGCTGGTGGGAGCGCCTGCAGTGTGGTCTAGCCCTTAATGGTAATGGTAGCCCGCGGGGTAGGCCGGCCCGCGGCACACGCGCGTCGCCAGCTCGCCTGGCTGCCTGCCCAGCACGGCGCTCCCCGCGCTGCGCTGCGTCGCGCTGACCGGGCCGGAGCGGACCGGAGCGGACCGGGCCTTGGCCGCCGGGGCCTGGGCCTCTATTTTCTCCTCGGCCAGGGCCTTGGGCCTTGGGCTTTGCGCCGCCATTCGACTCGCTCTCTGTTTGTCTCGATCTGCGCCGCCAGTCGCAAATGGAGCTTAGCAGCGGCGTCGTTCTCACGCCCCGAGGCAGCGCAGCGCAGAAAAAAAGGGAGGAGGAAGGGGAGGCCGTGAAACAAAGCGGCGACTGAGACTCCACTGGGAAAACAAACGCGCAAAATGGGGCGGCCACTGCCTTTGACCGCGTCACGAAACGTGGATCGGATTGTGCGCACCAGGATGCGTGGAATCCTCCACGTTCGTGCCGTGGTGAAGGGTATGGCCCCGATAAGCTCGGCCGGGTTTGTGACGCGGAGTAACGGGCACACCATTAAATATCGCCTCAGCGGACCAGTGGACGTACCTGACGTGGACACCTCCCGCTTGCGCTCCAGGTCGGCCTTGTTGCCCACCAGCACCACGCCGCGCGTCGTCATGTAGTCCGACTTCCACAGGAACAGCAGGATGTCCTCGGCGGCCTGGAAGGTGCGCCGCTCCACCACGGAGTACACCACCACGAACACGTCCGGGTTGTACGTGGCGCAGAACGCCTCCGCCTGCAAGCACACCAGAGCTGCATCCGATTGCCTGCGCGGTCCGCGGCCTGCGGGAAGTTGCGCGAAGTGGGCGCAGAGGGAGACAGCTTGCTCTCTGCGCGCAGCGTGGCGCGCCAAAGCCGCCAAAGCCGCCTCCGAACTGGAGGGAGAGAACGAAAAGCACTCCCAGTTTTCGCGGGGCGGCCGACCGTAGTTCGAGTTCGGGCAGCCGTGCCGGTACTCGCATCGTCTCGGTCGGTCCTCGTGGCAGCCTACAGTGCTGCTCCAACCGTCATCGCCACCCTCCCCCTCGCCAGCTCCTATCTGCAGTGCCAACCCTTTGTATCACTTAAGCCGGGCTTCGGCCCCTCCGTCCGACGAGTCCGACGGCACTTCGGTAGATTGCAGTGATATGAGGCGCTAGTCCAGCCGGACGGCCCGCTCGACAGCCAGGCAGGCAGCCAGGCAGCCAGGCAGGCAGGCAGCCAGGCAGGCAGGCAGCCAGGCAGCCAGGCGGCACGACCACACCCTCCAGCACCTACACGGCCTTCGCACGTTCCGCACGCACCGCCGCCAGTACAGCCTGGCTGCCACCGCCAGGCCGAGCTGTCACATCAGGAGGCAGACTCGTATGAATGAGTGGGTCCCATCTGGGTCCCATTCCCCTCCCCCCTCCCCCTTCCCCTGCCCGGCACTTCGCTGCACCAGTTTGGCGTGCAAAGTACTAGCGAGGGGTACGTTACAGCCCACAGTCCTGAGCGGATGGTATGCCGCCGGCAGCCAGCGAGGTGGCAGGGCGCATCAAATACTCGGCGGAGTGTTCATCACTGCCGCCACACCAGTTCCTCTGCCTCTGTAGAATCCTTGGAACTCCAGTGGCACTCCGTTTGGATTGCCAAAATTTGGACTTTTGGGCCCGGATTCCACTAAGAAAACGCCAAAATTTTGGTTGAGTTGAGGGGTGGGTTTCTTCCTCTTACCGACATCTCGGCGGCGGGGTGGTCCACGATCTCCAGGTCCGACTCCTGCCCGTCGAGCAGCACGGACACGGTCTTCTGGCCGAACTCCTCGTCTGCAAAGACACACAGTCAGGGCAAGTACTTTCCAAAGACGAAATCACCCGCCCGCGAACACAAAGAGCTCATTAAAAAACCAAACTCTTGGATGATTAAACTTAAACGAGGCGCCTTTGAAAGGTGCGGTTCTCCGTGTTCTTCTCGCTAGGCTAGACGGATATAACTTGGTGTAAAGGTAACTGGTAGCGGCCCCCACCCCCTGTCGCCCACCACACACAATCACAAGGGGCTCGCAGTCGGGGCGGGCGCTCATACGCGTATCACGGGTTCAGCGCACACAGCGTCGCCCGACATCACACACGCACACACATGCAAAGTTGGGACGGTGCCCCCCACTCCCCCGCCCCCTCCCCGATGAAAGCGACCCCCTCCCTCACCTGCGGCCCCGCTTTATATAGTCCCCCGCAGCGCGGCAAGGGCGGCGAGGACGGCAAGGACACAAACCATGTTCCCGAGGATCACGGCAGCGCGGCAGCGGGATAAAGGGCGGGTGGCGTCCTCCCGGTGGACGCGCCTAGCCGGACTGGGGGCGCCGGACTGGGGGCGGCACACACATAGGTGATGCACGGCACACTGCCATATGGCAGAGCAGCAAGCGCAAAAAAAAAACGATGAAAAAACATCAAAGATTTTCACATCAGAGGATGTGTTTCCAGTCCCGGCGGGAGAACCTGCCTCGGCGTTAGCGAAAAAAAAAGCAATTGAATCTTCAAAACGAAAAAAATGGAAGGGAGGGGAGTCTTTTGGGACCCGAACCACGCCGTAAAACTTTGAAACGAGAACGAGGAAAACAAGGATGGGGATGCAGCGCGTGCCTGGGGCGCCATGCACAGTCATGCACAGTCATGCACGGTCATGCACCACGACGCAATCGTAAAGGCATTAATGGGGTCGTAAAAGCGCCACGTTCGCGTCAAGCGCGGCGGCAGCGCGGCAGCCAGTGGCGTGGCTCGCGGTCCAGGAGGTTTAGACGTGGCGGCGATAACGAACCCACCGCGCCCAGCGCCGAGCCACTCTCCAGAAAGTGTCCGACATTGGCAGAGGGAGCATTTCCCTGGGCCTAGAGCCATTCTCCAGGCCAAGAGCATTTCTCCAGCTCACTCAGGCTAGCGTCACCCAAGCTGGCGTTTTGTTTGCGGTGGCGTGCGCGGCGAGGCTCCATATCGGCAGCTCATAACCGCTATCGCTGCTATCGCTGCTATCGCAGCCTCATCGGCCGGTGTGCCGCAGTGCCGCACCAGCTCGCCATGGTCAGGCCAGGTCAGGCACGGCCGCAGCGTGCCGCAGGGGACTACTGGGTCGCACCGGCAGAATACAAAGCCAGTGATGTCACCCTGCTGCCAACCACCGTAAAATAATAACTGCGGAGATCGTTACTATATGGAGGGACAGTCGGTTTCACGGATTATCTACTCCGAATCATTGGAGTCTCGGTTCAAATGTCGTTTCGATTTTAAGTTCCAATGGTGCAGGATAGCCGAGAAGATAAAAAAATCCAAAAAGGCGGAGGTCATGATAGGAGAGTCTCATTCTGCTGTTTAGCGGGAAACACACAAGGGCATGCTGCTGCATCATGCCTGCAGGGACCGCGGGCGAGAGGAGAGATAAGAGAAAGCAGCATTTTCCGCTCCTTGCAGCATCATTAGCGAACGCCATCGCTTTCATTCGGTAGATAAGCAAGCTGCTGCATCGGCAGTCCGTCCCCCCCCCCCCATCCGGCTCAAGTACGGTGCACTGGCTTCGCCGCCGCCCCGATGCCCCCCAACGCTGCCCCAATTTCCTCTGCGCTGCTCTTGACTTCGAGAAAGAAGCAGCGTCATCAGGTACCGACCGCCGACGCCGACCCACCAGGGACCGCTGCCGCGCTCTAGTGTTTGTGCCATGCATGTGCTTCGTCAGCGTTTCCCCCGTTTTTTTTTTTTTGGTGTTTTGTTGTTGTTGTTGTTGTTGTTGTTGTTTGTGGCGGCGCGGCGGCGGCCTCATCCCTTGTCACGTCGGCGTCGTGGCGAGGAAGGCCGACACTCGAAGCCGCCGCCGCCGCCGTGCATGCAGCCTGATCGCGAACGGTCCTCTGTCTCTCTCGCGCCCCACGGGACGAGAGCGAGAAGGACGAGGCGACGAATTCTATGTTCGGAATCAGCCTGCTGGGTGATAAGCTCGCTCTACATGGCGGCTATCAAATAACAACAACAACAACAACAACAAGGGGAGGGCGTGGCAGACGAACTGCAGGAGGCTGGCGAGCCAAAACAAAAGAAAGGTCGCTTGCTCCTTGCACGAGGGAGCCCTCGAATTAATTATAGACCTCCTCGTTCGTGACGCGGCTGTGACGAGTGACTGTGACGGCCTGTTGCCAGAGGCAGTCGTGACAGTGGCACCGGCAGGAAAGGGTGCTTCGGGGAGAACGCAAACGCGGCGACACAGTCGCAGGGCGAGGCGAGGCCAGCGGGGGGACAGCGGGGGGCCCTCGTGAAATGGGCCCAAATCCGCGCGCCGCGTCCAAATTGGTCGCGTTTGGAGCTGTTGTCATGGCGACGTGTCCCCTTTCCTCCTCCCTCTCTCTCTCTCTCTCTCTCTCTCTCTCTCTCTCTCTCTCTTTCTTTCTCTCCCGACCGCCACTCAATCCGCGGAACAACGGTCCGGATAACGACAGGCGCGCGAGGCACGAGGCCGCCGCCCGAGGCTTCGACGGCTTGGCCCGTTCCAGCTTATTGTTTGTTTTGATTCATTCCGCGCGACCTTTTTTTTCTGTGGGGATCGCAGGGCGGGCAGCACACTGGCGGCTGGCGATTTGGACGCGACGGTGTGAGTGATGAAGGCACGGCCGTCACGCGTCGTCCCGGCCGGAGCGTCGTCCGCCGCCGGGGCCTCGGCCAGGCCAGACCAGGCACCAGGCCATCACCATACATTAACCACGCCGGGGCCCGGCGCCCGGGCCGACGGCAAGCTCTCAGCACGGCGAGCACTTTGTCCAATTTCCCACCGTTCCGTTCCGACACTCAAGTCCGGCGGCTGGACTACCCGCCTCGCCTCGCCTCGCCTCGCCACGGCCGAGTGGGGGATGGTGCCGCTTTTTGCGCGGCAAGTCGAGCGTGCAGCCGTGCGGCTCTGCAGTCGTTTTCGTCGCTCTGTCTCTCTCGCACCTGCACGGGACGCCCTGTGAGCGCGAGAGAGACAGAGCGCCGAAAAGGGCTCTCGGCATCAGTCTGCGGCTCAGCGCAAGAAGCGGCGGTGCCGATCCCAGTTTGCCATGGGAACTCAGCCAGCAGTGCAGCGACAGGGACGGGGTAGGGCAGGGCCAGGCAGAGCCAGCGCAGTGCGGCGTGCGTGCGTGCGTGCGTGCGCGTGATAATCCCGCCGGGGCCGACATCTGAAAACACGAGCCCAGAAACTCGAGTACGGAGACGGGCTCTGGCGGAAGCCTTCTAATATTTGCTCGGCATGTCGGCTGGCCGGGCCAGGCCCTGCGCCACTCCACTCCACTCCACTCAGCCCAAGCCCCAGCGCCGGGCCTTGTCCGTCGGGCCCTGCAGAGTGATTCCGAACAGTGCTTTCGCCGGTCTGTCTCTCTCGCACCCTGACGGAGCGCCCCATGAGTGCGAGAGAGACCTGCCTCTCGGAATCAGCCTGCTTCCTGCTACTCCGCCACTGCTTGCTGCAGCAGGTGGGGCTGGAGGCACTGAAGGCCGTTTCCGAGACTATCGTTTCCGTCGCTCTGTCTCTCTCGCACTCGATGGGCGTCCCGTATAGGTGCAAGGCAGATACATGACCGGACTAGGACTTTGTTTTGTCCGTCACGCAGACTGCCTGGCCTTCTAAGAGGGATCAGAATTTGTCCGCATATTGTAAAGATGAGGATCAGAGAGCGGGTCAACAGTGCCGCCACAGTAGGCGACAAGTCCCTCAATGCATTGCATGCAAAATGTTGAGTTGAACGGGTGGTGGCCCTGGACTCACCCAGCGAGGTGTCGTAGGCGCAGATGTACTCCGAGGTGGTGAACTGGTACGTGAGGGTGGTCTTGCCGACGCCCGACGCGCCGAGCATGGCCACCTTGAAGCAGGGCACCCTGGGCGCGTCCGCGGTGCCCGCCGCGCCCGCCGCCGCCGCCGTCCGGCCCGCCTCCACGCTGGACACGGACGCTCCGCTGCAGGCAGACGGGACTAATTATTCAAAGAATTCCTTTTTCTTGTTTTATTTTTTTGGCGTGAAGCGTGGGCTTGACGGCGTCCCTGAGGCCGGCGCCGCGGCGTGCTATCAGGCCCTCGACCCTCATCAGCACCGGCAGACAGCCTCGCAGACAGCCGGCCGGCCGCGGGAGGTACGCCACTGGTATTAATCCGCGCGCCGAGGAGCGCGCGGCCGACCACAAAAAAAGTAAAAACAAAAACACTCGCCGTGACTTGAACCCGAGCCCAGAGACCGACCTTGGCAGGCGGTCGCGCAGCTCGCGAAGGTCGTCGCTGTTGGACGAGGTGGTGGAGGCGACGGAGCCGTTGGAACGGGACCGCCTGGAGCGGAAGGAGTCCCCCAGGTTGAAGATGCCGCTGGGCGTGATGGAGAAGGAGCGCAGCCTGTAGTACTCGGCGGGGCCGCTGTGGCTGTGCGTCGCGGCGGGGTCGCCGTCGGCGCCGCTGGAACCGCCGGGGGCCGCGCGCCGCGTCTGGGCCAGCATCGGCTGCAACATGATCAGGACCGTCAGGCCGTCAGGGCCTCGCCTCCCTTTTCGTCTCCACGTCTCCCTCGTCGGCGAGCTCCTGTTCGGAGGGCCTCCGAAAGCCTCGCGCAGGTTACCGCACTCCACCGCGAGGCTGTGGACTCATTTCGAGAGCCGCTCTCTCGCACTCACGGGGCGGCCCCGCTAGGTGCGAGAGAGACAGAGCGACGAAAATGGCTCTCGGAATCAGTCTGCGGCCGAAGCGCCGTGTAGGTAGGCAGTCCCGCTCCCGGCCGAGGCCGGCGGGCAAGGGGGGCCTTCGCGGCCAGGAGGTCTGTAATCCCCTTCCCAAGGCAGGGCCCAGGCAGCGCCGGCGTCACACCGCGTCACACAGTGGCAGGGCCAGGCAGGGCATTCCCAATGCTCTGGAATCCCAGACCGCCCCCCACCCCCTGCATTCCCCGTCGCGTGCCCCGCGCTCAGCGAGACGGCATTGTTAGTCGCGACAACCCACCGGGGCGGCCCTGGCGGCCCCGCCCCCTCGCAGCAAAAAGGAAAACAACCCCCTGACTGCGCCTAAACGACGACGGCGGTGACGACGGCGACAGGGGCTGATGACGGGGGCGGGGCCAGGCGGGGCAGCGAGGGGGCTGTGCGGTTGTGTGCGAATTGGGGTGAAATGTTGCCCGCGGTGAGTTGGGTCGGATGGTGGTGCGGGCTCGCCCACTTGGATACAACACATTCCTCATTCGTCCCGCACGGAGGCAGCCAGCCCCGGAGGCAGGCAGGGAGGCAGGCAAGCAGGCAGCCGCCTCGTCAGCATTTCAGGCAGACCCTCCCTCACACCGCACGGCAATCGCATACCGACGATGGGAGTCCCGCCCCGCCCCGCCCCGCCCCGCCCCGCCCCGCGATGAGTGCGCACAGTGGGCGCCGAGCCACAACCACAGGGCGCTCCGCGCTCCACCTCCAAGACGGCTCCGCTTCACTTTGTAATCCTCCGGCGACGCGACGCGAACGGCAAAGCGGGCAAAGCGGTTCCAACTTGATTCACCGTGTGCGCTTTCCGCCCCGCTTCACCGCTCCACTGCATTAGCAAGTGCGTTAGCACCTCGCCGCTCGACGCGCCCCACTCCGCGCCGGCCCTGATTCCGAGAGTCGTTTTCGTCGCTGTCTCTGTCGCACTCGCGGCGCGTCCCGATAGGTGCGAGGGAGACAGAGCGATGAAAACGACTCTCGGAATCAGGCCGCAGGCCGCACCGAAAACACTCCCCGGTGGCAATCAACCGGCCGGCACCGCAGGCTGCGTTAGCTGCGTTAGCCCTGGCGTTGTGGGCAGTGCGGTGGCGCCCCACTGCCCCCGCCCCCTGCCCGCCCCCGCCGGGGGGTCCCGGGCACAGCGACTATAGAGAGGGCGGGGATTTCGGTCGTGTGGGACACATTGTAAAGGCCCTCCCCCTCCCCCGTTTCCCGTCGCCCTCTCACCACTCCACCCTGCCTGCCGCCCTGCCATCGGAACGTACCATTTATCCCATTACACACAAAGCGGTGGCTAGTGGGCGGGTGTGGTGGTGGCGGGGGGGGGGGGGGGGGGGGGGGGCTGACCGCTGCGGGGACTCTGTCGACACGGTGCGGTGTGGCACGCTGCCGGCCGGCGTGGTGCTCTGCTCTGTGGGAATGGAGATTACATTCAGTACGTTTGTGAGGAGGCCGGGGCGGGCCGGCAGGGCGCTGGGCCGCTAGATTCGACTGGTTGGTGTGGCTGGCCGTGCTGGCCGTGCTGGCCGTGCTGGCGCTGCGGTTCATGTCGGGGTGATGCTCGTCGGGCCTCGGTTTGGGCCGTCCCGCGTCGAGGACGCACGCCATGCAGACTGGTTCCGAGAGTCGTTTTGGCCTCTCTCTCTCTCTCGCACCTACACGGGGTGCCCCAGGAGTGCGAGAGAGACAGAGCGGCCGAAACGACTCTCAGAATCAGTCTGCAGCGCAAAACTTTCCAGTGAATTTCACGGCGACCGATGCCAGCCGATAACGACCCGGTGAAGTGGGGGCAAGGCAACCGCAGTCCGAAAGTCACGCCCCACGGAAGGCCTCGCGGCTCACGCTGTCGAGCATAATGCGTGAAAAGCATTCGGTGGGCGGCCTCGTCGCCATGTCGCATTGGGCCAGAAGACCGGTGAAGGCGGACAAAAGTCGTGAAGCGTTTTGAGCTGCAGAGTCGCTAAAGGAGACTCGAACTGAACACGTGGCCCCACCAATGGATTGCACTCCGAACAAGGAATCGATTGGTGAGGCCATACGTTGGGTTCGAGTCCTGTTTAGCGACTCTGGAGCTCAAAGCGCGTCTAGAGTTTCGGCCGCCGCCACCGGTCTTCTGTCCTGCTGTGTGTCGCCGTCCTCGCCCTTAGTCGGGTCCCGGACCGTCCCGGGTCCTGGGTCGGCGACGTGGCCACAGTCACGGTCCCTTTGAGGCACTTTGTGGCGGCGGCTCAGCTGTCATTACCAGATCGGATCAGACGGGATCGCCTTTGAGAGCGGCAGTGTGCCAGCGCCGCAACGCGATGACAAAACGGCATCTTATCGACCGAGGCCTGCCTGCCCCGCCCACTCCACCGTAACGTTGGCGATGACCGCGAGCGACCTGCCCTAGCCAGCCCAGCCAGCCCTGTCCGCTGCACTGCAGCCTCCCCGCCGGCGCGACGGCCGCGACCACGGCCCCGACCGCGCTCTCTCTCGCACCTCCACGGAACGGGGTGCGAGAGAGACAGAGGAGCGATGCTCGAAATCGCCCTGTCGGCGACACAACGAGCTGCGAGCGGGTAAAACGGTAAAACGCGACCCTTTAACGCACGGCCGGTCGACTCTAATGGTTCGTTAATCACATTCCATTCCAATCCACAGAGCAGCCCGAGTGGCCCGAGGGCCATTCCGGACGACAGTGTCTCTCTCGCAGCGCGACGGGACGCCGCAGGAGTGCGAGAGAGACAGAGCGACGAGAGCGCCGTTCGGATACGGCCTAGCAGGGCTGCGGGGCGGGGTCGACTATACTGCGTCGTTACACTGCCACGTAATCGTCAATGGACGAGCGGATGTGGACGAGGGGTGGCTTTCGGCTGGATTATGGAGTGAGTTGAGGGTTCGATTCCCCGCGGCGCCTCGACTTTTTATTTGTCGCTATTCCTTTGGACATAACAGGCATTGACTTGTAAGGGCTGGGTGGATGGACGTGAAGGTGTCTGGTCGTGCCTGCCGACATGCCGACGAGCGATAAAGGTGTAGTAGCGCCGTGGAGGTCGCGGCGGCGCTGGCTTCGGCCAAGGGGCCCTACACAATAAAGCGAGCGAAAGAAGCGGCCGCAACTTACAGGCCGGGCACTGCGGAGCGATCGAGGGATGGGCGTGAGTGTTCCCCCCGCGGGGCGGGCCAAGGGAAGGGGCAGCGGACGGGCAGCAGACAGGTGCAGCGTAAAAGAATTAAGGCGGTATAGTGGGGTCGGCCGAAGAAGCCAAGCCGGGGGCGCGAGGCGCGAGCCAAGAGGGCCAGCGGCAAGCCAGGGGGTCTACTTGGAAAAAGCCTTACCGACGGCCTGGGTCTGCCAAGGCCAGGCCCCCAGCTCGACCAGGCCATCCCAAGCCATCCCAGCCACGTCCAGCGCCCGGTGGGAGCGGGACAGGATTTGAAGCACTGCCGCCCACCCGGCCAGTCTAATCCTGGGTCGGACTATGCGGCCCGCTGTGCGGTGCGCTGTGCGGCCCGCCCTGGCCCGCCCTGGCTCGCCCTCCAAGGACGACACATACACTGTGCCGCCCACCTGGCAACCTGGCCCCGTGATAGCGAGGCCTGCTGGGGCCAGATAGGCCCGCCCTTCCCATATGGCACCCTGTTTCGTTAGAACCGCGTTTTTCCCTAGGGCTGCAAGAGAGGGAGAACGACGGGAGGCGGCAAGCACGAGTTCAGCCATTTGCCCCCGCCACGAATCAAAGCATGGGAGGAACTTCCTACGCTTGATTGTCAAAAACGTAAGCCCTTCAAGCCCGGGCGGCCAGCCTTTTCGCATACCCCGCCCCCAAGGTTTTGCCCCGTTTTGTGCGCTCCGGCCGCTTTTGTCCCGAGGGGTCGGACCACACCGCGAGGCACGGGGGCAACGCGGCGAGGCGGAAGCAACCAATTTGGGCCCGCGGGAAAGGGAGCAGATGAACCGATGTACGGGCCCCGGGCGGATCACGTATACGCCCACCCTCTACCGATTCGGCCGGCCAGGGCCGCGAAAGGCCCAGAAGGGCAAAAATTGAATTCAATTTATGTCCGTCCGTTTCCGCTGCCCCCCCGGGGCCACCGCAGGCCCCGGCCGCGGCCCCGGCCACATTCCCAAAAATGGGGAGCCGAAGAGTCAGTCTTGTTCAGACTGTACAGTGTACAGACCCGGCGCATCAGCATACGCAAAACCCTCTACCACTTTGGGCCGGCCCAACGCAACCGCAAGAATAGTGGGCCTTATTCTTTTTTTTCTGTCCGTCAGTGCTGTCCCCCGGTGGGCCGGCGGCCTGGGCCCCCTGCCCAATGCCCGTACTGCGGGGCATGATTTGGTCGTTTCGCGTTCCTGCGGAGGGAATGCCTCGGCGCATGGCAGCACTCCACTGCAAAACGCGCTCTCACTCACTCGCACGCGAACGTCAACCGCAACGAACTGTGCGACCTTCTCTCTTTTTTCATCATTTCGACAGAAGTGCTGTCGGTGGACCGGCGGACCTGCTCGCCTCGCCCAATGCCCGTACTGCTGGCTGGCTATGATTTTGGTTGTTTTTCTTGCTTTTTTTTCGGAGTAAATAAATAAAACGCGGTTAATTAAATCACGGCGACACGGGCCAACATCATGCCTGCTGCGCATATCGGCATTTCGCTGTCAACCTTTTTTTTTTTTCTCTCTCTTTTCTTATTTGCTTTTTGTCAAAGTGAGATACGCTTATTGCGCGGTACTTGCATAGAACCGGGTGGGCGGGTGTAGGGTGGTGGTGGTGGGGTGATTCGGTCTGCTTGTCAATCCGAGGCTGTCACATGCCGTTGCTCTCCGCCCCCTCACACACACACATGTAAGTACACACGCGCGCGCACTCACACACACTCGAGATCGGTTTTTCCCTGAGTAATTGGCCCACACTCTTTCACAAACAACAATGCCGCGCCGCCCTTTCACCTGGCGAGAGGCTAATCACCACGCGCGCCCACGCCTCCAGGGCCTCCAGGGCCTCCAGGACTCGCGAGGCTCGGCAGGCAAACCGGCGAGGCTCGTGATGACGCGACTTGCCTCCACACGGTGGCATGGCCTCGTGCCGGTTTTTCCTCCTGCCTTTCCGGGCCGCTGCTTTTATCACTGGACGCAGGGCTGCCGCCGCCGCCGCTGTGCGGTGCTGTGCGGGCGGTGGGCGTTCGCCATTATTACCTTTCAGGCACAGCGTGGGGGGAGGGGGATTCGGGTTAAGGTTAAGGCGAACCGACTTTACCTTCATTTTCCCGGTGTGGGAGGTCAGAAACGTTATTGCGACGCCCCGTCCCCGCTTTCGAGGAAGCTTGTTCAGGGTCCCCGAGGACCTGACGTCAATCCGCGACGACTTGAAAAATACCAAAGTGCGCTTTGAAAAAAAAAATGCCAACTGCGCTCAGAAAAATTCCAAGCGCGCTTGGAAAAGACGAAGTTTGCCCCCTTCGCCCATTTCTCTTCCTTCGCGCTCTTGTTTTGTCAGGACTCGCGGTTCCGGTTCATTGCCTCGCGGGCCGTCGAGCGTCGCCGCGCCGCTCGGGGAGGGCGATAAAGAAAAGGAACGCATGGACGCGTCGGCGGCGAAGCCGCGAAGCAAGCGCGCCGCGAACCGGCAGGCCAAGAGCGTGCGGGGAGTCCGCTCACGGGTGCGAGAGAGACAGAACGACAAAACGCCTCTTGGCTCGACAGGTCGCCGCGCTTCGCTTCGCGCTCACCCGTGAAGTCCGATAAAGTAAGTGTGCGGCGCACTCATTCCGAGAGTCGCGTCCTCTCTCTCGCACTCATGGGGCGTCCCGTGTACGTGCGAGAGAGACAGAGCGAGGAATAGAGTCTGCGGGCCGCGGGCACGGCAGGCGTGTCGACGGCACTCGCCGCCCGGACCGAGGCTAGGCGAGGCGAGGGTCGGCCGCTCCTGCGGCTGGCAGCAGAAGGGCAGCGGAACACGGCCAACACTCCTCGCTCTGTGTCTCTCTCTGTCTCTCTCTCTCTCTCTCTCTCTCTCTCTTGCACGCAGATGGAGCAACCCGCGAGTGCGAGAGAGACAGCGCGTGTCCGGAAGCAGCCTGCAGCGCCCCGATAATCCAGCAATCCGCGTTACACTGCCAGAGAAGCAGCCGGCGAACCGCACCCCACTCCAGCGCAAAAGCTGCAAGACCGTGCTGCCGACGAGCTCCACGCGCGCAGCGCACGGTGCCGTGGCTTACTTACTTCACCGCGCCCCGTGCGCCATACGAAAGTGAATCAAAGTCCGCAAGGGGGAAAAAAACGACTAAAAAAATGGGAGTAAAAATAAAGTAAAAAGAAGCCCTAACGAGGGCCAGTCGCGGACAAAGGGGAAAATTGTAACGAGGAAAGGACTGTGGCTACTCGGCCCGCAGAGGGCAGTCGTCGCCACAGAGGACTAATTTGAATGTAATTGGGAACCAAGGTTGGCGGGGCGGGGGCCGACCTCACCGTGCCGTTTCCGTTTCGTCGCCCTGTCCCCCTCGCACCCGTGTGAGGCCCCGTGAGTGCGAGAGGGACGCGGCGACGACGGCGCCCCCATCGGTGCCCCGCGAGGTGGAGACCCTCACGGAACCCTCCACGCCAAGAGGCCATCCGGGACCCAGGCCGCCCCGGCGCCTCGGTGACGATTTGCATTTAAATGTTTCGGCCCTGCCATCATCGCTGTAGCGTGGTGTGGCGTGGCGTTGGGGGAGGGGAAGGGGGCGACACGGGCCGGGCCACCACCACTCTCCCCGCCGACTTACAGGTGTTACTTTGCCGCCACTTTCGGCGTCCAGGATCACGGCCTAGTTTGTCAAAAGGGAGTCGGGCAAGGGCTCAAGGGCCAAGGGCACGGCGCCACGGGGCGAAGGGGCGAAGGACGCCGCCAATCCAGCCCAAACTTTCCACGCAAACTCGGCAGCGGCGCGTCTCTCTCTCCTCACTCGTCGCTCCTCAGATGAAGTAATGCCGCGCACACCAAAGTGTCGGTGTCGTTGGAGCGCGCCGCAACTTGGAAGCGCGGTGTCGCCGCCGGCGCCATCATGTAGTGCGCCGCGCCGCCGCGCCGCCGTGACAGTGACAGTGACGCATCGACGCGGCGAGGCTCGGCGCGCGCGATCCAGGGCGCGCTAAACGCGCAAACCTCCATTACTCTACAAACTCAAGTGTGTACATAGTACACTCCACCTGGAGTGTACTTGCATGTACACTTCAACCTGGAGTGTACTTGCATGTACACTTCAACCTGGAGTGTACTTGGCATGTACACTCCAGGTTGGCGTGTACTTGCCAAGTACATGCCAGGTGGCTCATACCTGCAGCAGGGAGCCAGCAACAGTGTACCTGAAGGTACACGCCAAACTGGAGTGTACATGCCAAGTACACTCCAGGTTGAAGTGTACATGCTAAGTACACTCCAGGTTGAAGTGTACATGCATGTTTACTCCAGGTGGAGTGTACTATGTACACACTTGAGTTTGTAGAGTAGACGCGGGCGTCGCCTTTCACGTTCCGTCGTCACCGTGGTGGTGGCGGTGGCGGTGGTGGCGGTGGTCGTGCTCGTCGTGGACCTGGCCACCGTCCGCGCCTCGCACCAATCAGAGACGCCGTTCAAAGCGGCGAACGGCGAATCCACCAATCCCCGGCCACTGCCACTGCCATTGCCATTCGGCAATCAACACAAAGCGCTTTGGCGAGGGGGAGGGGGGTCAAAGGCGGTGAGGGCGCTGGAATTTTCCACAGTATAATACTCCTTTCGTTTACCTCTGGTCCCGCAATCTGTCTGTGTACGGCCGACCCACTGGGAGGGAAAGGGCGGAGCAACAGAGACAGACGGTGAAAACACGAAAGTTTCGTAGGGACAGATAGAGAGGCCGCGGCAAGGTTTGCTGCGCATTCAAACGGTGCTCGACACTCCACTCGACGGCAGCTCTGCCTCTGCCTGCCCCCGCGCCACGCAGCCTCACGCAGTCCGTGTGGCTTGCAGTTCTGCCTGACGTGCACAACTTGCTTTGGAAGCAGCGCTGCCAGCCGCAAAGTTGGTCAACACGGTGGTAAATGTCAGGAAATCGTGAATTGGACCTTTTTTCGCCCGCTCGTCCAGGGAGCAGTGCAGCCACAAAGTTAGTCGAAACAACGGCGACAAGTGCCTGGAAATCGTGATAAGTGGACGGAGTACGCAAGTGATGACTTAACCTAACCTAAGCCCTCGGCAACAACACCCAGGCGAGCTCGGAGGCAGGCCGCGCTTGGCGCTTGGCGCGCTCAGCCGCGTCTCAGGAGCCAGTCCATTAGTGCACACGATAACGACCTGCTCCCCGGTGGCTCCTAAGTGAGTTGAGGCCGTTCAGGCGGCCGCGGGGAAGGCCGAGCCCAGCAAGGCCGAGGGAGCCGAAGGGACTCAAGGCAGGCACGCGCTCCAGGACCTCCAGGGCCTCCGACTAGGAAGCCGCGTCGTCTGGCTTCTGGCTGTCTCTGGCACGCTCTGGCAGAAACCCCCCTCCCCCCCCCCTCCTCCGCTCCTGCCAGCCTCGCCTGGCCTTGCCTGGCCTTGCCCGGCCGACGCTGGGATAAGCACATCCTGTTTCGAATCACGGCCATTGCCGACTCAAAAGTTGCCGACAGTGGAGCAGCCGATTTCAATAACGCCGTGCTTCGGCCCGCAGGGGGGGGCACCTCTTGGGCACCTAGGAGGGTGGCGCGTGGCGGGCCCGGCTTAGGCCCCTTCCCATTCCTCACCGGACGGCTCGGACGCGCGCCGTGCTAATGCTGCGGGACACTGCTGGCGGTTGCCAGAGGTTGCGGTCTTAATTCAGGCACCTTCTAAATTTCGCACAATCTCCTTGGAAATGTAACCAAGGCATCTCCTCGGATTACAAGACGCTACTTTTACCGCGCGCGGCGTGCGCCGTTGTTTTTGGCCCCTCCCGCGTGGGGACTCGTTCCGCACCGCGCGCCGCGAATTCCTGCGCCGTCGTGTCGCTCCGTCTCCCTCGCACTCAAGGGGCGCTCCCTGGGGGTGCGAGAGAGACAGAGAGAGATACAGAGCGACAGATTGCGCGGGACGCGTCGTGTCGTCCCCTCTGCCGGAGGAATGCCGGCCGGGGTGGGGCAAAGGATGTCGCCTCTGTCAGCGAGATCGCGGCCGAGGCCGCCGAGGCCACCGAGGCCACCAAGGCCACCAAGGCCACCAAGGCCACCAAGGCCACCAAGGCCACCAAGGCCACCAAGGCCACCAAGGCCTTGGTGGCACGGCGCGCGAGGAAAGTGAGACGGAAGGAGCTCAGCACGACCGGCACGGCCACGGCCTCGGCGCCGCTATCGTTGTGCTCGCAATCAAGTAAATAGGCTCATTTAGTGTCGGCCCGGTCCGCTGCCTTTGGGGCAGAGGGAGGCGGTGGCCGAGGTCTGCGGGGCGGGGCGGAGCGCGGAGCGGAGCCCGAGAGGAGCCGAGGCAGTGGTGAGATAGGGCACCCCCGACCTAGACCTAACCCCCCGACCCCCACCCACTACTCCACAGAGCAGCTGCGCAGTTCGCCTCGTCGTCGGCTTTTTCGCGTGGTGTATTCTACACTTGCGGGGCGTTTATTACTTTTTTTCCTCTCGGGTTTTGTAAACATACCTCCATCACCACAGCGGTGAATTACTAAATGTGTGTAAACACTTTAACATTTCTTTTTTTCTTTTTTGAAAATTATCTTTATTTCCCGCTTAGAGAGCTTGCTTTTGTCTTTGTCACGCTCGCTGCTGGGAAAGCGCAGCAGGGCAGCAAGTCGCACACATTTTCATTTGTCCGCGGTGGGCAGCAGCAGGCAGCAGGCCGCGGCCGGCCACCAACGACTGGCAGGGGAAGTCTTTGCGTGCCCCCTCCTCCAAACGGCCTGCTCCAGGACCGCGCTGTGTTCTCTGGGGCGACATTGCTGCCTTGCGCCCGCGCGGCCAGCACGGCCACGGCCTTGGCTTGGCAGCGCCTCTTCGCCTCCGGACGGCGCCGTGCTGGGTAGGCAGTGTAGTCACGCGATGCAGCCGTGCCGTGCGGGCCTGCCTGCCGACACGGCGGCCCGCTGCGCGCCGCTCCACAGTCGCACTCGACACAACCCCTCAAACAGATCTCGAATCCGAACGCACGATGGTGCCAGTAGATCCCTCCCCTTACTATACCGACATACCCTTTGTGTACTCGATCCAAGTCCCCGCTCCAGGAAACCAGCCCAAAGCGTGCTCCGCAGAGCGGTGTCTGCCAGCACGGCTCTCCTGTGGCTCACCGCGCGCCAGACAGATGCAATAATACAGTGTGTGTTTTGGCTTTCCATTTCTGCAATATGCTCGCTCGCAAGTGCCTCTCTTTTTGTCGGGGCGCGTCGCTCCGCCGGCACACTGCCAGGCCAGGCCCCACGCCCCCGCCTCCACGGCCTCCACGGCCTCCTAGTCTCACGGCTGTTCCTTTGGCAAGCGGGGCGTGAGCAGCGGTAGCGGCGGCAGGCCCGGAGTGGGGCTGGCGTGCTTTGTGCTTGGCGGCCGGGCTGCCTGTCCGAATCAACAAGACGACACCTGTAAGGAAAAGGCACGCAGTAGCGGCCGCGCGATCCAAAAGGCGCTCAGTTGCGGCCCTGCGATCTGAAAGGCACGCAGTATGCCGCGCGCGATCCAAAAGGCACTCAGTTTGCCCCGCGCGATCCAAAAGACACGCAGTTTACCGGCCGCCAGCGGTAAACTGCGTGTCTTTTGGATCGCGCGGGGCAAACTGAGTGCCTTTTGGATCGCGCGCGGCATACTGCGTGCCTTTCAGATCGCAGGGCCGCAACTGAGCGCCTTTTGGATCGCGCGGCCGCTACTGCGTGCCTTTTCCTTACAGGTGTCGAAGAGTCTGAGGAAGCCCTGCCACACTGCGAGACAGCGTGGATCCAGCGCCGGGGGCTGCTACCCAGGACCCCAGGACATGGGATAGGAATGGGTTAGAATTGAATTTTTTTTTGGTGTGTCTACCTCTAGACCACCAGGACACCCAGAACCCCCAGAGGGGCCCCACTGGACCACGGACCACGGACCGCACTGTGGTGGTGGGCCGCCACGGCCGCCACAGCTCGCTAAGTGGCTGGTGATTGCCGAAGCGCTGCCGCACTGTCAGTGATGGTAATGATGATCGGCAAGGTGCGGGCGGGCGCGGAGGGGGGGGGGGAGACAAATACTATTACCGCGCCGCTCCACCGGGGGAAAGCAGCTAAGCTTCCCGAACTCGGCCGTCCAGCATTTTCCCCCCCTTTTTCCGGAGGCAGGCCGGCCAGAAACCAGTCCACTCGTCCTAAAAGCATGGCCGGGGTGTGAGGCGGGGCGGGGCGGGGCGGGGCGGGCTGGGGGTTTACGGACGGCCCCTTAATGCCTCGCCCTCGCCGCGAGCACTGCGAGGCTCCCTCCCAGCCGCGCGAGCTCCGCTTGCTCGCCTTGCCGCACGGGTTGCTCTGGTTGCTCGGGCTGCTCCGCTCCACGCAGCCGTACATAATTCCCGCTATCCCGCAAAGTAAACATTTGGAAGCAATCTGGAGACAGACTGACAGGCCTCACCGGCCCCGGGGGACCGCGGGGGAGCGTGCCAGCGCCAGGGCCTCGACAACGAAGTTCTTGTCGTGCACTGAATATTGTTCCAAGATAGCGGCAACAAGGGCGAGCCGGGCGGGCACCGCGCGGACAGCCAGACGGACAGCGAAAACACGAGCGAGCAGGCGGAGAAGAAGCTGGACAAGAACTCGCCCTACTTGTCCGCGTGGCCGCGCGCGGCGATGGCGCCGCACATTGCTGTCCCATTCGGGAGGGGGCGGGTTCGCGTTCCTGGAACCTGGGACCGGCACTGGAATGGCACCCCGGGCCCCGGACCTTGGGCCCCAAATCCGATACGCGCCGTGGGCCGAGCTGCCACGGGGCACTCGGTGGGGCCTAGCAGGGCCTGGCCGAGCCTGGCCGGTGTAGTGCGGTACACCTACGCGATCAGGCCCTGGTGTGGCTTCGGCTTCCGCGGCCTCGCCTCCATGAGAGACCTGGAGGCCTCACCGGGCTGTAGGCCCGCTCATTCCGAGCTTCGTCGCTCTGTCTCTCTCGCACTCCGACGCAACGCCCCATGAGTGCGAGAGAGACGGCGAAAGCCCCGTTCGGAATAAGCCTGGTGGGCCGGGCCATGGCCACGGCCGGGCTTCGCGGTAGGGCGGTCATTTGTCATCTCCAGGAGCCGCTTCGACAGAGCATGGCGGGGCGGGGCGGGGCCGGGCGGGGTCGGCCCGCCCGCGCCGCCGTGTGACGTCACAACGGCGCAACTTCAGGTCGCCCTGTGCGCTGATTGGCTCTATATTAAAATTCTTTCCCGGGAGAGGGGGAGGGTGGGGGGCTACCTGCGCCCTGCGCCACGGCCGACAGAAGAAATGAAATCAGTGGAGCAGCGCCGCCGGTCGGTCCGGCAGCAGCTTCCAAGAGTTGGTCTCCATTCGCGTGTTTATTATTGAAATTAACTTGGGCTCCCTCTTTCCCTTTGTGAAAGCCCCCCTCCCCTTCCCTTCCCTTTCTAAGGCCCCAGCGGTCGGCCCGCTCTCCACCGTGAAGTGCACCGCCTCCACGAGGCACGGCAGCAGGTCTACTCAGGGAGTGAGAGAGACAGAGCGACGAAGGTCTCGTTCGGAATCGGTCTGCTGGAGGACCAGTCCCGCGCGGCGAGCGAGAGACACAAAGCGATACGGCTATCAAAAAACCGTATACGGCAATCAAAAAACCGTATACGGCAATCAAAAAACCGTATACGGCAATCAAAAAACTGGCAGCACTGCCGCTCCGGGACGCGCCGCCAAATTGCCGAGTTTGGCGCGGTTAGCTCGGTCGGCTTGGTTACTTCGCACGGGGCCACCGGGCCAAGTGAAAAGCCCCACAAGCTGTTTCGGGAGCGGCGGCGGTCGCCGTAACGAGTTCACGGGGGAGTGCCTTCCTCGGGGATTATCGCCGCCGACGCACGCGTGGACTCGGTGGCGCAGTTGGATACGAGGCCGCCGCTAAACTGATAACCTCAAAGGCGCGGGTTCAACTCCCGGAAAAGCAGTGTCCCCGCTAACGTCATTTTTTTCCTCCACTTCCATTTGGCGGCCAGGCCGCTCGTGCGACACCCGCACCTGCCTCCGTTCGGGGCCCGTTTAAGCCCAGCAATCTTGCCGCCCTGCTGCTGCTGCTGCTGCCAATCGATGTCGCGTTGGCGCGGTCGCCTTCCCCGGATGGCGTCGTTGTCCGCTTATTCGACAACAAATTACCGAAGTCGCGCCGCCGCCGACCGGGCCGGGCCGTACGCCCACCAACCCGAACTTGGACGGTGACGTCACTAATTCGTCCGAGTTGTTCCGTCGCCTCTGCGGCTCGCTGTGCCTGGCTGCTCGGGCCGCAGGCTCATTCTGTCTCTCTCACACCAGTGCGGCGCGCTGAAGGGGTATGCGAGGGAGACAGAGTGATCCCACTGGCTGCTCCGTGCGACGCGAGCGGGGATTTTCCAGCCCGCGCTTAACCCACTCCCCGGCGACGCGGCGACGCGGCGACGCCCTGCCGAGCGAGGGGCCGCTCTGTCTCTCTCGCACCCCTGCCGAACGCCTCCGGAGTGCGACAGAGACAGAGCGACGACGGGCTCTTCAGGGTCGGGCGGCTGCCCCCCTGGCCCCTTGGCGAGGCCCCCGCACACGCCCGCTGCCGCCCGCTGCCGCCTCTGATCTCTGGAGAGGCGAGGGAACAGAGAACAGGGAACCAGAGGGAACCCAGTGGCAGCGAAAAAGAAGGCAAAAGTTGTTCCCTTCTTGGCTGCGGCTTTGGAAAAGATGAGTGGGTGGCGGGGCGGCAGTGGCACGCGAGCTTCCAGCTTCCAGCATGCTTCCAGATTCCAGCACGTGCTTCGCGTGTCCGCGCCCTCAACTCGCCCGGCCCACGGCCCGCGCAGCACTTAATTTATTTTCATTTCACTTTTTCATCAATTTCTACCCCCGCCGAGAGAGGAGAGAGGAACCCGGCCAAATTTACTTGGGGAATACTTGGAGTTTGGAAAAGTGAAGTCGATGCGACGGAGCCCGCGCTGCTTTGATCCGAGAACACCATCAACTTGGCGAGCACGGCAGAGAGCGAGAAAGAAATTAAGTTTGGAGGAATTGGCTGGGCGAGTCTCGCGGGGCGTCTCGAAAGGTCGCTCGCAGGGCATGCTGCGCGGGCCATGCGGGCTAGCTGACGCCGCGCCGTTCCGAGAGTCGTTCTCGTCGCCCCTACACTGCTGGGGCGTCCCGTGTAGGTGCGAGAGAGACAGAGCGACGAAAATGACTCTCGGAATCAGTCCACGGCTCGCCGAGCAACAGGTCCCCGGGGCCATCTGCAGCTCCATTCCGAGCAGTGCCCTCGTCGCTCTGTCTCTCTCGCACTCGAGGCATCCCGTAGAGGCGCGAGAGAGACAGAGGCGGTGCCACGAGCGCGCCCACGTGTGGCCCGGCTCCTCGAGGCACGCCCCCAAATTCGCCGTGCTTTTAATCTCAATCGCAATGAAAAGATGTCTTGCCATGAGGGCCAAGCCCCGCTGGGGGCACAAGAAAATCTTATCAGGGATAGTAGTGGTGCACGGTGGCCTTCTCCGTAAGCCTCTCCGAAGTACGTCCCCGGTGGAGAGGCCCCGGCCTGGGGGAGGGGGGGGCGAGGGGACAGCCTGGGGCCGCCTGAGGCCGCGCGGTAGAGATTATCAGTAGTGACCTGATTGCTGGACGACCGGGCGAACGGGCGGACCGGGCGGACCGCGCCACCTGATGACCACAGCGCGTCGCCGACCAACCAGGACCAACCAGGACCAACGCTGCGGCCGAACTTGGCCCGGCCGTCCCTTACCCCGGCAGACCAATGCCGAGAGTCGTCGCGTCGCTCCGTCTCTCTCGGACTCACGGGGCGTTCCTTTGCGGTTGCGAGAGAGACAGAGCGACTCCCGGAGTCAGTTTTGCTGACTCCTTATCGCCAATCCGACGGAGGAGGACAAACTGCGTCTCGAGGCTGTTTTTTTGGGCCTGTGGGATGGTAAGCGGCACCACCTGCTACCCCTCGGCCTCGCTACGCCTCGCGCGCGACGCTGCCCTTCCTCGACACTTGGTCAGGATTACCGGATTATGCCCGTTAGTTCCCCCTCTATTTGCAGAGCCCTGTTTGCGCGCCATTCATTGTGGGCGCGCACCAATTCGTTGCGAAAACATAAACCGAAAGCCTATTACTGCTCCCCCCCCCACTCCACCCCCACCCCTTATTCCCCCGCCCTGCCTCACAGCGTTACGCGTGTATCCATTCTGAAACTTGTGACCGGGCCGCTGCGAAATTTCCTCATTGCCACGGGTCTTGGCGCGAGGGCTTGGTTGGGCCCTGGCCCCACGGGGGGCCTCGCAGCGACAGCCTGAGGTGGGGGGGGGGTGTCAAAGAAGCACATCTTGCCTACTTACAGAGGCAAAGTGTTGCTTTTTCCTACCTTTCAGGCGGCTATCTAGGGGTCAAGGGAGGGGCAATTGTCCTTTTGCCCCCTCTGCAGGGCCTCAGCAGACCCAGGCCAGGGCGTTGGCGGTCTAGGACGTCCTCTGTAGTGCCTGGCCTGTGGCCTCGGACTCGGTTGAGTTGAGTTCAAGTGCCTTGAAGCGCTGCACATCGGGCGGCACAGGCGGTCCCTGTGCCTCCACTGCAAAGTGCGCAAGGCCCGGCAAGGCCTCTCTAGGTGGGGCGGGCTGCAGGCGGCCGGGGCCTCGGCTGTGGGCCGTAAGGGCCTCGACTGGAGGACCGCGGCTAGGGCGTAAGGCCTAGGCTGTATGGCCTCGGCAAGGTGGTGCCAGGGCCTCGCCCGGGCACGGCGGCACTGGCAGCGGGAGGACCTAGACGATCGGTCGTCACAGATTGGACCTGGCTCTAAGGGCTCTGGGGATCGACGGGGGCCCGTCGCTCCGTCTCTCTCGCTCCCACGCGGACCGCCCCGTGAGTGCGAGAGAGACAGGGCGACCGGGCTGCGCGGCGGCGCGCGCCACGGCCTGGCACGGCCCTTGCCTTCCACCTTGCCACTCAATCAGCGACCCGCGTCTGATTTTACAACCCGCCACGCCGCGCTGCGCCGGCCGGATCAATTTCCCTGAGAGCCCCGCAGGCAAGCCGAGCACTCCTCGCTGTTGTCGGAACCGAAAGGCGGAGAAGGAGAGAGAGAGAGGAAGAATCCGGAAGCGGAAAGGAGACGGATGAAAGGGGTGGAAAGGTGGACTTCTTGAGCGTATACATTGAGCTCCGTGCTCCTTACACTGTAGGCGGGCTGCGAACGTCAGGACGGGGCAGCGGGGGTCGCTGGAGTGGGTTCGGGAGGCCACGCTGACTGGAGCCGAGAGTGGGTCCCTCTCGCACTCACAGGGCGTCGCGCGAACGAGCGAGAGAGACAGGGCGACAAAAACGACGACTCTCGGAGTCAGTCCGCTGGATTGTATCTCGGGGGAGGGCGCAAGCGTTCTGATGGGTTGGAGGTGCCCCTTCGATTCAATCCGCTGTCCCGAGGTTGCCCCTTTACGTCCACTCCCCCCCCCCCACTTCGTTTCTCTCCGCGTGCTCCCCGGGGTTGACTCCTCACTCGGCCGATCGGACGGCCCCTCCGGGACCTTTTGCCGGCCGTCAGTCCGACAAGGGCCCTGCCGTTATCCAGTGTAAACAGCCCCCCCCCCCCACACACACACACACACACACTCGCACACAAGCGCGCGCGTCCCGGGCCTAACCACTCGCAAAGCTGCATGCCCGAGCCGTGGCCAAGCCTCGTTAAAAACGCGTCCGGGGTCTGTTCAGCGCGACCCACTTCGGGGGATAGGAATGGAGGTCAGAGGAGGGGTCTACTTTGAATACACAGAGGAAGTGGTTCAGTTAGGCGGGTTAGACAAAGGGGGTTGCAGGAGTGGAAGGGGCCTGGCGGACTGGCGGTCTGGAGTGGTCAGAGAGCGACCCGCGCCTCCACCGCGTTGCTTCACGGACGGCCCCGTGCCGCCGCGCCGCCGCGCCGCCGCGCCCCACTCTCATTTCCTGACGAGAAGAAGCACCACGTAATCCAGAAGTCAGGTTCCGAACAGCGCTGCCGTCGCTCTGTCTCGCTCGCTCCCCTTCGCGGCGCGCCCGGCGCCCCGCGAGCGAGAGAGAGGAGCGTGCCTCGCGCACTGTTCGGAGCGAGCCTGCAGGGGGCGGGGCGGGGCGGGGCGGGGCGGGGCGGGGCGGGGCGGGGCGGGGCGGGGCGGGGCGGGGCGGGGCACGCTCCCAGTGGCGCGGCTGCGGGGCGCCCCAAAGTTGACTATTCATTCAGCAGAAAGTTTCATCGGATTTCCCTCTCCTAACCGGGTTCGCTTCCCGCAACGGAGCGGCGCGGCACGGAGCCGCGTGTGTGGCGTCACGCCAGAGACAGCCAGAGGCAACCAGGGCCTCTCTCATCTGCACACATCTCCACAAAGCAGTTTTTGAACCATGCATTCCCTTTTTTGTAGAGTGATGGAAAGTGGCGGAGTGGAACCTGCGTCAACGTATTACTTTTGCTTATTTTCCCCTCCGCCTTTGCCGACGATCTGCTCGCTTATTTCACTCCTCTCCCCTTTCCCGCCGTCACGAAAGCCAAAGCAGGGAAACCACGTAAAAACGCGCGTCCGCGCCGTGCGTGCCACCACACACAAAAACACACGTCTGTGCGGTTGTGGAAAAGGGAGGCAGGGGCTGGCGGCTCCGCACGTCACACTGGGAAAAAGTTTGTCCCGGCACGTCGCACCAGAGGCCAACAGCAAGCCAGCGGCGCCCTCTGTGGCCTGGCGGCGCCTGGCAGCCAGGCGGTGAAGGGAGAACCTCGCCTCGACGCCGAGCAGAGCCGCGCCGAGCAAACTGGAATTCATCCAGATTAATCGCTGTCACCCCGTCTCTCTCGCACCGAACCAGAGCAACGCCCCCGCCGTCTCAGCTAGAGGGGCAGAGCGACTTCACCGCGGTTTCGGCATCAGTCTGCTGCGAAACCCAGCCGGAGTCGCTGCGGCGGGCAGGTGTAATGGCCTCGCCGCCTCAACGGAGACCCTGGAGGCCGTCAAAGTGGACGCGGCCAGGGCGACGCGCTGACACCTCGACGGCGTCCCCCAGCGGGCACCGGCCGGCCGGACTCGCACGGTAACACCGAGACATGCGATTTCTCCAGACCTTCCAGGTGACAAGAATCGGAGGCATTGCTTGACTTTTTTTCTCAAGAGAGGTCTGGAGAAATGAGATGGGCAACCGAGGTCTTGCCAATCGGCAAGCCGCAGTCTGGGTTGTTTTCCGCTGGGCTCTCGACAAAACGCAAGTGTCGGGCGGCCGCCGGGCCACGCCCGGCCCGCTCCGTGAGGCGCGCGCCGGAGGATTAGCATGCTCCCCCCACCACTTCTGCCAGTGCGGTCTGGGGAAAAGTCAAGTCTCCGCCCGGCCATCGTCAGCAGCTCGGTCGCCTTTCTTCTTGCCCGTTCTTGCTGTTCGGCGATCGGTCGATGTGGATTTTGCATAAGCACTGTTGCCTATTCTCATACTCTCTCTGACTTATCTGCAACTGCTTTCTCGCTATTTGGCGGTTGGTCGTTCTCGTTTCTGCATTCGTACTTTTGCCGTTCTAGCGGCCGGGGCGGGGTTTTTAGCAAAGAAATGGGTCGAGATTGAAATGTACATTTATTGATGTAGTTAACACAGTAATTAATTTCATCAGTTAAAAAGAGACCTTGGAAGAAAGTTCTAACTTAAAAGTGTACTTAAAAGTGTACTGTAGCTTAACTTAACACAAAGATTTTTCACATTTCGAGGCAGTGCCAGCGTCAAACAGCGAGGCTGTGCCAGCGTCAAACAGCGAGGCTGTGCCAGCGTCAAACAGCGAGGCTGTGCCAGCCTAACACAGCGAGGCTGTGCCAGCCTCACACAGCGAGGCTGTGCCAGCCTCACACAGCGAGGCTGTGCCAGCGTCAAACAGCGAGGCTGTGCCAGCGTCATACAGCGAGGCTGTGCCAGCGTCAAACAGCGAGGCTGTGCCAGCGTCAAACAGCGAGGCTGTGCCAGCCTCACACAGCGAGGCTGTGCCAGCGTCAATCAGCGAGGCTGTGCCAGCGTCAAACAGCGAGGCTGTGCCAGCGTCAAACAGCGCGGCTGTGCCTGCCTCACACAGCGAGGCTGTGCCAGCGTCACACAGCGAGGCTGTGCCAGCCTCACACAGCGAGGCTGTGCCAGCGTCAAACAGCGAGGCTGTTCCAGCGTCAAGCAGCGAGGCTGTGCCAGCCTCACACAGCGAGGCTGTGCCAGCGTCAAACAGCGAGGCTGTTCCAGCGTCAAACAGCGAGACTGTGCCAGCGTCAAACAGCGAGGCTGTGCCAGCGTCAAACAGCGAGGCTGTGCCAGCGTCAAACAGCGAGGCAGTGCCAGCGTCAAACAGCGAGGCTGTGCCAGCGTCAAACAGCGAGGCTGTTCCAGCGTCAAGCAGCGAGGCTGTGCCAGCCTCACACAGCGAGGCTGTGCCAGCCTCACACAGCGAGGCTGTGGCAGCGTCAAACAGCGAGGCTGTGCCAGCGTCAAACAGCGAGGCTGTGCCAGCGTCAAACAGCGAGGCTGTGCCAGCGTCAAACAGCGAGGCTGTGCCAGCGTCAAACAGCGAGGCTGTGCCAGCGTCAAACAGCGAGGCTGTGCCAGCGTCAAACAGCGAGGCTGTGCCAGCGTCAAACAGCGAGGCTGTGCCAGCGTCAAACAGCGAGGCTGTGCCAGCGTCAAACAGCGAGGCTGTTCCAGCGTCAAGCAGCGAGGCTGTGCCAGCCTCACACAGCGAGGCTGTGCCAGCCTCACACAGCGAGGCTGTGCCAGCGTCAAACAGCGAGGCTGTGCCAGCGTCAAACAGCGAGACTGTGCCAGCGTCAAACAGCGAGGCAGTGCCAGCGTCAAACAGCGAGGCAGTGCCAGCGTCAAACAGCGAGGCTGTGCCAGCGTCAAACAGCAAGGCTGTGCCAGCTCACACAGCGAGGCTGTGCCAGCGTCAACAGCGAGGCTGTGCCAGCGTCAAACAGCGAGGCTGTGCCAGCGTCAAACAGCGAGGCTGTGCCAGCGTCAAACAGCGAGGCTGTGCCAGCGTCAAACAGCGAGGCTGTGCCAGCGTCAAACAGCGAGGCTGTGCCAGCGTCAAACAGCGAGGCTGTGCCAGCGTCAAACAGCGCGGCTGTGCCAGCCTCACACAGCGAGGCTGTGCCAGCCTCACACAGCGAGGCTGTGCCAGCCTCACACAGCGAGGCTGTGCCAGCCTCACACAGCGAGGCTGTGCCAGCGTCAAACAGCGAGGCTGTGCCAGCGTCAAACAGCGAGGCTGTGCCAGCGTCAAACAGCGAGGCTGTGCCAGCGTCAACAGCGAGGCTGTGCCAGCGTCAAACAGCGAGGCTGTGCCAGCGTCAAACAGCGAGGCTGTGCCAGCCTCACACAGCGAGGCTGTGCCAGCGTCAAACAGCGAGGCTGTGCCAGCGTCAAACAGCGAGGCTGTGCCAGCGTCAAACAGCGAGGCTGTGCCAGCGTCAAACAGCGAGGCTGTGCCAGCGTCAAACAGCGAGGCTGTGCCAGCCTCACACAGCGAGGCTGTGCCAGCGTCAAACAGCGAGGCTGTGCCAGCGTCAAACAGCGAGGCTGTGCCAGCGTCAAACAGCGAGGCTGTGCCAGCGTCAAACAGCGAGGCTGTGCCAGCGTCAAACAGCGAGGCTGTGCCAGCCTCACACAGCAAGGCTGTGCCAGCCTCACACAGCGAGGCTGTGCCAGCGTCAAACAGCGAGGCTGTGCCTGCCTAACCAGCGAGGCTGTGCCAGCCTTACACAGCGAGGCTGTGCCAGCGTCAAACAGCGAGGCTGTGCCAGCGTCAAACAGCGAGGCTGTGCCAGCGTCAAACAGCGAGGCTGTGCCAGCGTCAAACAGCGAGGCTGTGCCAGCTTCAAACAGCTAGGCTGTGCCAGCCTCACACAGCGAGGCTGTGCCAGCGTCAAACAGTGAGGCTGTGCCAGCGTCAAACAGCGAGGCTGTGCCAGCGTCCAGGGCCGCCGGAAGTACTTTCTGATGGTGGGGGCGAAATTTTTATGAAAAATTGTTGGGTTGCCTACCGTTAAGGGGCAACACCCAATACGGTTTAGACTTCTCTAATAGTGTCCAAATCCAGCGAGCGAAGCGAGCTTAAAGCGAAAATTCACACAATTCTAGACTTTAACACACACTTTTGCCATTTTTAGAGCTTAATCACACGCTTTATTGGGTGGGCGAAGCGAGCCAAACGGCAAAATAACGGAGGAAAATTAAGAAAACCTGCGAGCGAAGCGAGCAAGAAGCCAAAATCAAGAATTTGCGACTTTGCTATATTTTTTCTCTATTTCGAGCTCAAAATGGCACTTAAGTGTCTGAAAGTGGGGGGGGCGATGCCCCCCCCCCATATTTGGGGGGGGGGGGGCGAGTCGCCTCCCCCCGCACCCCACTTCCGGCGCCCTTGAGATCTGTGAGGAGCCCGTTAGGTTAGGACTGTTGGACCATTATGTTTGATTATAATATCTGTCGAGAGTAGGGTAACATCCGTCGCGAGTAGAGTAAGATCTATCCCGAGCCCGTTAGGTTTGGTTAGGATTGGTTGGACAGTTTAGATTTAGAATATTAAGTAGCCTTCCGTCGATGCAAGGAAACCCAACCCAACCAACCCGACAACGGCATCTGCCCTATGACGTCTGCCATTTGGGGGAGTACATTATCCCTAGGGACCAAGTACTCCCCTGCTGGTGGGGGAGTACACCATCCCTAGGGTCAATGTACTCCCCCCCTCTCGAGGTAGGGGAGTACACTATCCCCAGGGATGGTGTACTCTCCCTAAGGGGGGAGTACATTGTCCCTAGGGATGGTGTACTGGGGAGTAACTCAATCCGGGGAGTAGGATATCCCGCTTACACCTCGGCTAGGGCGTAAGGCCTAGGCTGTATGGCCTCGGCAAGGTGTGCCAGGGCCTCGCCCGGCACGGCGGCACTGGCAGCGGGAGGACCTAGACGATCGGTCGTCACAGATTGGACCTGGCTCTAAGGGCTCTGGGGATCGACGGGGGCCCGTCGCTCCGTCTCTCTCGCTCCCACACGGAACGCCCCGTGAGTGCGAGAGAGACAGGGCGACCGGGCTGCGCGGCGGCGCGCGCCACGGCCCTTGCCTTCCACCTTGCCACTCAATCAGCGACCCGCGTCTGATTTTACAACCCGCCACGCCGCGCTGCGCCGGCCGGATCAATTTCCCTGAGAGCCCCGCAGGCAAGCCAAGCACTCCTCGCTGTTGTCGGAACCGAAATACGGAGAAGGAGAGAGAGAGAGGAAGAATCCGGAAGCGGAAAGGAGACGGATGAAAGGGGTGGGAAGGTGGACTCCTTGAGCGTATACATTGAGCTCCGTGCTCCTTACACCGTAGGCGGGCTGCGAACGTCAGGACGGGGCAGCGGGGGTCGCTGGAGTGGGTTCGGGAGGCCACGCTGACTGGAGCCGAGAGTGGGTCCCTCTCGCACTCACAGGGCGTCGCGCGAACGTGCGAGAGAGACAGGCGACAAAAACGACGACTCTCGGTAGTCAGTCCGCTGGATTGTATCTCGGGGAGGGCGCAAGCGTTCTGATGGGTTGGAGGTGGCCAGGGCGTTGGCGGTCTAGGACGTCCTCTGTAGTGCCTGGCCTGTGGCCTCGGACTCGGTTGAGTTGAGTTCAAGTGCCTTGAAGCGCTGCACATCGGGCGGCACAGGCGGTCCCTGTGCTCCTTACAGGTCTGGGCGGGGCATTATACTCTCGTGACCATTGACTCCCAGGAGTACACCATCCCTAGGGACAGTGTACTCTCCCCTTAGGAGAGTACACCATCCCTAGGGATGGTGTACTCCCCTACCTCGAGAGGGGGGGAGTACATTGACCCTAGGGATAGTGTACTCCCGGGGGTACACTATCCCTAGGGTCAATGTACTCCCCCCCTCTCGAGGTAGGGGAGTACACTATCCCTAGGGATGGTGTACTCTCCCTAAGGGGGGAGTACACTGTCCCTAGGGATGGTGTACTCCCCCGGGGGAGTACACCATCCCTAGGGCCAATGTACTCCCCCACTAGCAGGGGAGTACTTGGTCCCTAGGGATATTGTACTCCCCTACCAGCATGGGAGTACATGTTCTCCCCTTCCAAGAGAAGGGTAGGGTCAAGAGTAGGGTAAGATCTGACGCGAGTTGAGTAAGATCTGTCAGGGCCGCCGGAAGTACTTTCTGGTGGGGGGGGCGAAATTTTTATGAAAAATTGTTGGGTTGCCTACGGTGAGGCAACACCCTAAACGGTTTAGACTTCTCTAAAGTGTTCCAAATCCAGCGAGCGAAGCGAGCTTAAAGCGAAAATTACACAATTCTAGACTTTACACAACTTTTGCCATTTTTAGAGCTTAATCCACGCTTTATTGGTGGGGCGAAGCGAGCCAAACGGCAAATAATAGAGGAAAAATAAGAAAACCTGCGAGCGAGGCGAGCAAGAAGCCAAAAATCAAAGAATTTGCGACTTTGCTATATTTTTTCTCTCTATTTCGAGCTCAAAATGGCACTTTAGTGTCTGAAATGGGGGGCGATGCCTCCCCACCAGATTTGTGGGAGGCAGGTCCCCCCCCCCCCCCCCCCCCCCCCCCGCACCCACTTCCGGCGCCCTTGCCAGCGTCAAACAGCGAGGCTGTGCCAGCGTCAAACAGCGAGGCTGTGCCAGCGTCAAACAGCGAGGCTGTGCCAGCGTCAAACAGCGAGGCTGTGCCAGCCTCACACAGCGAGGCTGTACCAGCGTCAAACAGCGAGGCTGTGCCAGCCTCACACAGCGAGGCTGTGCCAGCCTCACACAGCGAGGCTGTGCCAGCTCACACAGCGAGGCTGTGCCAGCCTCACCCAGCGAGGCTGTGCCAGCCTCACACAGCGAGGCTGTGCCAGCCTCACACAGCGAGGCTGTGCCACCTCAAACAGCGAGCTGTGCCAGCGTCAAACAGCGAGGCTGTGCCAGCGTCAAACAGCGAGGCGTGCCAGCGTCAAACAGCGAGGCTGTGCCAGCCTCACACAGCGAGGCTGTGCCAGCCTCACACAGCGAGGCTGTGCAGCCTCACACAGCGAGGCTGTGACCGCGTCAAACAGCGAGGCTGTGCCAGCGTCAAACAGCGAGGCTTGCAGCGTCAAACAGCGAGGCTGTGCCAGCGTCAAACAGCGAGGCTGTGCCATCCTCACACAGCGAGGCTGTGCCAGCCTCACACAGCGAGCTGTGCCAGCCTCAACAGCGAGGCTGTGCCAGCGTCAAACAGCGAGGCTGTGCCAGCGTCAAACAGCGAGGCTGTGCCAGCGTCAAACAGCGAGGCTGTGCCTGCCTCACACAGCGAGGCTGTGCCAGCCTCACACAGCGAGGCTGTGCCAGCCTCCAGGTGCAGCGAGGCTGTGGCCAGCGTCACACAGCGAGGCTGTGCCAGCGTCAAACAGCGAGGCTGTGCCAGCGTCAAACAGCGAGGCTGTGCCAGCGTCAAACAGCGAGGCTGTGCCAGCGTCAACAGCGAGGCTGTGCCAGCGTCCAACAGCGAGGCTGTGCCAGCGTCAACAGCGAGGCTGTGCCCAGCGTCAAACAGCGAGGCTGTGCCAGCGTCAAACAGCGAGGCTGTGCCAGCCTAACACAGCGAGGCTGTGCCAGCCTTACCTGCGCGAGGCTGTGCCAGCCTCACACAGCGAGGCTGTGCCAGCGTCAAACAGCGAGGCTGTGCCAGCGTCAAACAGCGAGCTGTGCCAGCGTCAAACAGCGAGGCTGTGCCAGCGTCAAACAGCGAGGCAGTGCCAGCGTCAACAGCGAGGCTGTGCCAGCGTCAAACAGCGAGGCTGTGCCAGCGTCAAACAGCGAGGCTGTGCCAGCTAACACAGCGAGGCTGTGCCAGCCTCACACAGCGAGGCTGTGCCAGCCTCACACAGCGAGGCTGTGCCAGCGTCAAACAGCGAGGCTGTGCCAGCGTCAAACAGCGAGGCTGTGCCGCGTCAAACAGCGAGGCTGTGCCAGCGTCAAACAGCGAGGCTGTGCCAGCGTCAAACAGCGAGGCTGTGCCAGCTCACACAGCGAGGCTGTGCCAGCGTCACACAGCGAGGCTGTGCCAGCCTCACACAGCGGTTGTGCCAGCGTCAAACAGCGAGGCTGTGCCAGCGTCAAACAGCGAGGCTGTGCCTGCCCCACACAGCGAGGCTGTGCCAGCGTAAACAGCGAGGCTGTGCCAGCCTCACACAGCGAGGCTGTCCAGCCTCACACAGCGAGGCTGTGCCAGCGTCAAACAGCGAGGCTGTGCCAGCGTCAAACAGCGAGGCTGTGCCAGCGTCAAACAGCGAGGCTGTGCCAGCGTCAACAGCGAGGCTTTGCCAGCCTCACCAGCGAGGCTGTGCCAGCGTCAACAGCGAGGCTGTGCCAGCGTCAAACAGCGAGGCTGTGCCAGCGTCAAACAGCGAGGCTGTGCCAGCCTCACACAGCGAGGCTGTGCCAGCCTCACACAGCGAGGCTGTGCCAGCGTCAACAGCGAGGCATTGCCAGCGTCAAACAGCGAGGCTGTGCCAGCGTCAACAGCGAGTCTGTGCCAGCGTCAAACAGCGAGGCTGTGCCGCGTCAAACAGCGAGGCTGTGCCAGCCTCACACAGCGAGGCTGTGCCAGCCTCACACAGCGAGGCTTTGCCAGCCTCACAACAGCGAGGCTGTGCCACGTCAAACAGCGAGGCTGTGCCAGCGTCAACAGCGAGGCTGTGCTTAGCGTCAAACAGCGAGGCTGTGCAGCCTACACAGCGAGGCTGTGCCAGCCTCACACAGCGAGGCTGTGCTAGCCTCACACAGCAGGCTGTGCCAGCGTCAAACAGCGAGGCTGTGCCGCGTCAAACAGCGAGGCTGTGCCAGCGTCAAACAGCGAGCTGTGCCGCGTCAAACAGCGAGGCTGTGCAGCCTCACAGCGAGGCTGTGCCAGCCTCACACACGAGGCTGTGCCAGCGTCAAACAGCGAGGCTGTGCCAGCCTCACACAGCGAGGCTGTGCCAGCCTCACACAGCGAGGCTGTGCCAGCTCCCACAGCGAGGCTTTGCCAGCCTCACCAGCGAGGCTGTGCCAGCGTCAAACAGCGAGGCTGTGCCAGCGTCAAACAGCGAGGCTGTGCCAGCCTCACACAGCGAGGCTGTGCCAGCGTCAAACAGCGAGGCTGTGCCAGCGTCAAACAGCGAGGCTGTGCCAGCGTCAAACAGCGAGGCTGTGCCAGCGTCAAACGCGAGGCTGTGCCAGCGTCAAACAGCGAGGCTGTGCCCGCGTCAAACAGCGAGGCTGTGCCAGCGTCCACAGCGAGGCTGTGCCAGCGTCAACAGCGAGGCTGTGCCACGCGTCAAACAGCGAGGCTGTGCCAGCGTCAAACAGCGAGGCTGTGCCAGCGTCAAAACAGCGAGGCTGTGCCAGCGTCCAACAGCGAGGCTGTGCCAGCCTCAAACAGCGAGGCTGTGCCAGCCTCACCAGCGAGGCTGTGCCAGCCTCACACAGCGAGGCTGTGCCAGCGTCAAACAGCGAGGCTGTGCCAGCGTCAAACAGCGAGGCTGTGCCAGCGTCAAACAGCGAGGCTGTGCCTGCGTCACACAGCGAGGCTGTGCCAGCCTCAAACAGCGAGGCTGTGCCAGCCTCACACAGCGAGGCTGTGCCAGCCTCACACAGCGAGGCTGTGCCAGCGTCAAACAGCGAGGCTGTGCCAGCGTCAAACACGCGAGGCTGTGCCACGTCAAACAGCGAGGCTGTGCCAGCGTCAAACAGCGAGGCTGTGCAGCGTCAAACAGCGAGGCTGTGCCAGCCTCCACACAGCGAGGCTGTGCCAGCCTCCCACAGCGAGGCTTTGCCAGCGTCACCCAGCGAGCTGTGCCAGCGTCAAACAGCGAGGCTGTGCCAGCGTCAAACAGCGAGGCTGTGCCAGCGTCAACAGCGAGGCTGTGCCAGCCTCACCAGCGAGGCTGTGCCAGCGTCAAACAGCGAGGCTGTGCCAGCCTCACACAGCGAGCTGTGCCAGCGTCAAACAGCGAGGCTGTGCCAGCGTCAAACAGCGAGGCTGTGCCAGCGCAAACAGCGAGGCTGTGCCAGCGTCAACAGCGAGGCTGTGCCAGCGTCAAACAGCGAGGCTGTGCGCGTAAACAGCAGGCCTCACAGCGAGGCTGTGCCAGCCTCACACAGCGAGCTGTGCCAGCTCACACAGCGAGCTGTGCCCGCAAACAGCGAGGCTGTGCCAGCGTCAAACAGCGAGGCTGTGTAGCGTCAACAGCGAGGCTGTGCCAGCCTAACACAGCGAGGCTGTGCCAGCCTCACACAGCGAGGCTGTGCTAGCCGCACACAGCAAGGCTGTGTCCAGCGTCAAACAGCGAGGCTGTGCCAGCGTCAAACAGCGAGGCTGTGCCAGCGTCAAACAGCGAGGCTGTGCCAGCGTCAAACAGCGAGGCTGTGCCAGCCTCACACAGCGAGGCTGTGCCAGCCTCACACAGCGAGGCTGTGCCAGCGTCAAACAGCGAGGCTGTGCCAGCGTCAAACAGCGAGGCTGTGCCAGCCTCACACAGCGAGGCTGTGCCAGCCTCACACAGCGAGGCTGTGCCAGCTCACACAGCGAGGCTTTGCCAGCCTCACACAGCGAGGCTGTGCCAGCGTCAACAGCGAGGCTGTGCCAGCGTCAAACAGCGAGGCTGTGCCAGCCTCACACAGCGAGGCTGTGCCAGCGTCAAACAGCGAGGCTGTGCCAGCGTCAACAGCGAGGCTGTGCCAGCGTCAAACAGCGAGGCTGTGCCAGCGTCACAGCGCGAGGCTGTGCCAGCGTCAACAGCGAGGCTGTGCCCGCGTCAAACAGCGAGGCTGTGCAGCCTCACACAGCGAGGCTGTGCCAGCGTCAAACAGCGAGGCTGTGCCAGCGTCAAACAGCGAGGCTGTGCCAGCGTCAAACAGCGAGGCTGTGCCAGCGTCAAACAGCGAGGCTGTGCCAGCGTCAAACAGCGAGGCTGTGCCAGCCTCACACAGCGAGGCTGTGCCAGCCTCACACAGCGAGGCTGTGCCAGCCTCACACAGCGAGGCTGTGCCAGCGTCAAACAGCGAGGCTGTGCCAGCGTCAAACAGCGAGGCTGTGCCAGCGTCAAACAACGAGGCTGTGCCTGCCTCACACAGCGAGGCTGTGCCAGCCTCACACAGCGAGGCTGTGCCAGCCTCACACAGCGAGGCTGTGCCAGCCTCACACAGCGAGGCTGTGCCAGCGTCAAACAGCGAGGCTGTGCCAGCGTCAAACAGCGAGGCTGTGCCAGCGTCAAACAGCGAGGCTGTGCCAGCGTCAAACAGCGAGGCTGTGCCAGCGTCAACAGCGAGGCTGTGCCAGCGTCAAACAGCGAGGCTGTGCCAGCGTCAAACAGCGAGGCTGTGCCAGCGTCAAACAGCGAGGCTGTGCCAGCGTCAAACAGCGAGGCTGTGCCAGCCAACCAGCGAGGCTGTGCCAGCCTTACACGGCGAGGCTGTGCCAGCGTCACACAGCGAGGCTGTGCCAGCGTCAAACAGCGAGGCTGTGCCAGCGTCAAACAGCGAGGCTGTGCCAGCGTCAAACAGCGAGGCTGTGCCAGCGTCAAACAGCGAGGCAGTGCCAGCGTCAAACAGCGAGGCTGTGCCAGCGTCAAACAGCGAGGCTGTGCCAGCGTCAAACAGCGAGGCTGTGCCAGCCTTACACAGCGAGGCTGTGCCAGCCTCACACAGCGAGGCTGTGCCAGCCTCACACAGCGAGGCTGTGCCAGCGTCAACAGCGAGGCTGTGCCAGCGTCAAACAGCGAGGCTGTGCCAGCGTCAAACAGCGAGGCTGTGCCAGCGTCAAACAGCGAGGCTGTGCCAGCGTCAAACAGCGAGGCTGTGCCAGCCTCACCCAGCGAGGCTGTGCCAGCCTCACACAGCGAGGCTGTGCCAGCCTCACACAGCGAGGCTGTGCCAGCGTCAAACAGCGAGGCTGTGCCAGCGTCAAACAGCGAGGCTGTGCCTGCCCCACACAGCGATGCTGTGCCAGCGTAAACAGCGAGGCTGTGCCAGCCTCACACAGCGAGGCTGTGCCAGCCTCACACAGCGAGGCTGTGCCAGCGTCAAACAGCGAGGCTGTGCCAGCGTCAAACCGAGGCTGTGCCAGCGTCAAACAGCGAGGCTGTGCCAGCGTCAAACAGCGAGGCTTTGCCAGCCTCACACAGCGAGGCTGTGCCAGCGTCAAACAGCGAGGCTGTGCCAGCGTCAAACAGCGAGGCTGTGCCAGCGTCAAACAGCGAGGCTGTGCCAGCCTCACACGAGCGGCTGTGCCAGCCTCACACAGCGAGGCTGTGCCAGCGTCAAACAGCGAGGCAGTGCCAGCGTCAACAGCGAGGCTGTGCCAGCGTCAAACAGCGAGGCTGTGCCAGCGTCAAACAGCGAGGCTGTGCCAGCGTCAAACAGCGAGGCTGTGCCAGCCTCACACAGCGAGGCTGTGCCAGCCTCACACAGCGAGGCTGTGCCAGCGTCAAACAGCGAGGCTGTGCCAGCGTCAAACACGAGCTGTGGCTGTGTACGTCAAACAGCGAGGCTGTGCCAGCCTAACACAGCGAGGCTGTGCCAGCCTCACACAGCGAGGCTGTGCTAGCCGCACACAGCAAGGCTGTGTCAGCGTCAAACAGCGAGGCTGTGCCAGCGTCAAACAGCGAGGCTGTGCCAGCGTCAAACAGCGAGGCTGTGCCAGCGTCAAACAGCGAGGCTGTGCCAGCCTCACACAGCGAGGCTGTGCCAGCGTCACACAGCGAGGCTGTGCCAGCGTCAAACAGCGAGGCTGTGCCAGCGTCAAACAGCGAGGCTGTGCCAGCCTCACACAGCGAGGCTGTGCCAGCCTCACACAGCGAGGCTGTGCCACCAGCTCACACAGCGAGGCTTTGCCAGCCTCACACAGCGAGGCTGTGCCAGCGTCAAACAGCGAGGCTGTGCCAGCGTCAAACAGCGAGGCTGTGCCAGCCTCACACAGCGAGGCTGTGCCAGCGTCAAACAGCGAGGCTGTGCCAGCGTCAAACAGCGAGGCTGTGCCAGCGTCAAACAGCGAGGCTGTGCCAGCGTCAAACAGCGAGGCTGTGCCAGCGTCAAACAGCGAGGCTGTGCCCGCGTCAAACAGCGAGGCTGTGCCAGCCTCACACAGCGAGGCTGTGCCAGCGTCAAACAGCGAGGCTGTGCCAGCGTCAAACAGCGAGGCTGTGCCAGCGTCAAACAGCGAGGCTGTGCCAGCGTCAAACAGCGAGGCTGTGCCAGCCTCACCAGCGAGGCTGTGCCAGCCTCACACAGCGAGGCTGTGCCAGCGTCAAACAGCGAGGCTGTGCCAGCGTCAAACAGCGAGGCTGTGCCAGCGTCAAACAGCGAGGCTGTGCCAGCGTCAAACAGCGAGGCTGTGCCAGCGTCAACAGCGAGGCTGTGCCAGCGTCAAACAGCGAGGCTGTGCCAGCGTCAAACAGCGAGGCTGTGCCAGCGTCAAACAGCGAGGCTGTGCCAGCGTCAAACAGCGAGGCTGTGCCAGCGTCAAACAGCGAGGCTGTGCCATCCTAACACAGCGAGGCTGTGCCAGCCTCACACAGCGAGGCTGTGCCAGCGTCAAACAGCGAGGCTGTGCCAGCGTCAAACAGCGAGGCTGTGCCAGCGTCAAACAGCGAGGCTGTGCCAGCGTCAAACAGCGAGGCAGTGCCAGCGTCAACAGCGAGGCTGTGCCAGCGTCAAACAGCGAGGCTGTGCCAGCGTCAAACAGCGAGGCTGTGCCAGCCTAACACAGCGAGGCTGTGCCAGCCTCAACTCACACAGCGAGGCTGTGCCAGCCTCACACAGCGAGGCTGTGCCAGCGTCAACAGCGAGGCTGTGCCAGCGTCAAACAGCGAGGCTGTGCCAGCGTCAAACAGCGAGGCTGTGCCAGCGTCAAACAGCGAGGCTGTGCCAGCCTCACACAGCGAGGCTGTGCCAGCCTCACACAGCGAGGCTGTGCCAGCGTCAATCACGAGGCTGTGCCAGCGTCAACAGCGAGGCTGTGCCAGCGTCAAACAGCGCGGCTGTGCCAGCGTCAAACAGCGAGGCTGTGCCAGCGTCAAACAGCGAGGCTGTGCCAGCGTCAAACAGCGAGGCTGTGCCAGCCTCACCAGCGAGGCTGTGCCAGCCTCACACAGCGAGGCTGTGCCAGCGTCAATCAGCGAGGCTGTGCCAGCGTCAAACAGCGAGGCTGTGCCAGCGTCAAACAGCGCGGCTGTGCCAGCGTCAAACAGCGAGGCTGTGCCAGCGTCAAACAGCGAGGCAGTGCCAGCGTCAAACAGCGAGGCTGTGCCAGCGTCAAACAGCGAGGCTGTGCCAGCGTCAAACAGCGAGGCTGTGCCAGCGTCAAACAGCGAGGCTGTGCCAGCCTCACACAGCGAGGCTGTGCCAGCCTCACACAGCGAGGCTTTGCCAGCCTCACACAGCGAGGCTGTGCCAGCGTCAAACAGCGAGGCTGTGCCAGCGTCAAACAGCGAGGCTGTGCCAGCGTCAAACAGCGAGGCTGTGCCAGCGTCAAACAGCGAGGCTGTGCCAGCCTCACACAGCGAGGCTGTGCCAGCGTCAAACAGCGAGGCTGTGCTAGCCGCACACAGCAAGGCTGTGTCAGCGTCAAACAGCGAGGCTGTGCCATCGTCAAACAGCGAGGCTGTGCCAGCGTCAACAGCGAGGCTGTGCCAGCGTCAACAGCGAGGCTGTGCCAGCGTCAAACAGCGAGGCTGTGCCAGCCTAACACACAGCGAGGCTGTGCCAGCCTCACACAGCGAGGCTGTGCCAGCGTCAAACAGCGAGGCTGTGCCAGCGTCAAACAGCGAGGCTGTGCCAGCCTCACACAGCGAGGCTGTGCCAGCCTCACACAGCGAGGCTGTGCCAGCGTCAACAGCGGGCTGTGCCAGCGTCAAACAGCGAGGCTGTGCCAGCGTCAAACAGCGAGGCTGTGCCTGCCTCACACAGCGAGGCTGTGCCAGCCTCACACAGCGAGGCTGTGCCAGCCTCACACAGCGAGGCTGTGCCAGCGTCAAACAGCGAGGCTGTGCCACCGTCAAACAGCGACTGTGCCAGCGTCAAATAGCGAGGCTGCGACAGCGTCAAACAGCGAGGCTGTGCCAGCGTCAAACAGCGGGCTGTGCCAGCGTCAAACAGCGAGGCTGTGCCAGCGTCAAACAGCGAGGCTGTGCCAGCCTAACACAGCGAGGCTGTGCCAGCGTCAAACAGCGAGGCAGTGCCAGCGTCAAACAGCGAGGCTGTGCCAGCGTCAAACAGCGAGGCTGTGCCAGCCTCACACAGCGAGGCTGTGCCAGCCTCACAACAGCGAGGCTGTGCCAGCGTCAACAGCGAGGCTGTGCCAGCGTCAACAGCGAGGCTGTGCCAGCCTCACACAGCGAGGCTGTGCCAGCGTCAAACAGCGAGGCTGTGCCAGCCGCACACAGCAAGGCTGTGTCAGCGTCAAACAGCGAGGCTGTGCCAGCGTCAAACAGCGAGGCTGTGCCAGCGTCAAACAGCGAGGCTGTCTTAGCGTCAAACAGCGAGGCTGTGCCAGCCTAACACAGCGAGGCTGTGCCAGCCTCACACAGCGAGGCTTGCCAGCCTCACACAGCGAGGCTGTGCCAGCGTCAAACAGCGAGGCTGTGCCAGCGTCAAACAGCGAGGCTGTGCCAGCGTCAAACAGCGAGGCTGTGCCAGCGTCAAACAGCGAGGCTGTGCCAGCGTCAACTCACAGAGCGAGGCTGTGCCAGCCTCACACAGCGAGGCTGTGCCAGCCTCACACAGCGAGGCTTGCCAGCCTCACACAGCGAGGCTGTGCAAGCGTCAACAGCGAGGCTGTGCCAGCGTCAAACAGCGAGGCTGTGCCAGCGTCAAACAGCGAGGCTGTGCCAGCGTCAAACAGCGAGGCTGTGCCAGCGTCAAACAGCGAGGCTGTGCCAGCCTCACACAGCGAGGCTGTGCCAGCGTCAAACAGCGAGGCTGTGCTAGCCGCACACAGCGAGGCTGTGTCAGCGTCAAACAGCGAGGCTGTGCCCGTCAAACAGCGAGGCTGTGCCAGCCTCACACAGCGAGGCTGTGCCAGCCTCACACAGCGAGGCTGTGCCAGCGTCAAACAGCGAGGCTGTGCCAGCGTCAAACAGCGAGGCTGTGCCAGCGTCCAACAGCGAGGCTGTGCCAGCGTCAAACAGCGAGGCTGTGCCAGCGTCAACAGCGAGGCTGTGCCAGCGTCAAACAGCGAGGCTGTGCCAGCGTCAAACAGCGAGGCTGTGCCAGCGTCACACAGCGAGGCTGTGCCAGCGTCAAACAGCGAGGCTGTGCCAGCCTAACAACAGCGAGGCTGTGCCAGCCTCACACAGCGAGGCTGTGCCACCTCACACAGCGAGGCTGTGCCAGCGTCAAACAGCGAGGCTGTGCCAGCGTCAAACAGCGAGGCTGTGCCAGCGTCAAACAGCGAGGCTGTGCCAGCGTCAAACAGCGAGGCTGTGCCAGCGTCAAACAGCGAGGCTGTGCCAGCGTCAAACAGCGAGGCTGTGCCAGCGTCAAACAGCGAGCTGTGCCAGCCTAACACAGCGAGGCTGTGCCAGCCTCACACAGCGAGGCTGTGCCAGCCTCACACAGCGAGGCTGTGCCAGCGTCAAACAGCGAGGCTGTGCCAGCGTCAAGCAGCGAGCCTGTGCCAGCCTCACACAGCGAGGCTGTGCCAGCGTCAAACAGCGAGGCTGTGCCAGCGTCAAACAGCGAGCGTGCCAGCCTCACACAGCGAGGCTGTGCCAGCGTCAAACAGCGAGGCTGTGCTAGCCGCACACAGCAAGGCTGTGTCAGCGTCAAACAGCGAGGCTGTGCCATCGTCAAACAGCGAGGCTGTGCCAGCCTCACACAGCGAGGCTGTGCCAGCCTCACACAGCGAGGCTGTGCCAGCGTCAAACAGCGAGGCTGTGCCAGCGTCAAACAGCGAGGCTGTGCCAGCGTCAAACAGCGAGGCTGTGCCAGCGTCAAACAGCGAGGCTGTGCCAGCGTCAACAGCGAGGCTGTGCCAGCGTCAAACAGCGAGGCTGTGCCAGCGTCAAACAGCGAGGCTGTGCCAGCGTCACACAGCGAGGCTGTGCCAGCGTCAAACAGCGAGGCTGTGCGCCCTAACCAGCGAGGCTGTGCCAGCCTTACACAGCGAGGCTGTGCCAGCCTCACACAGCGAGGCTGTGCCAGCGTCAAACAGCGAGGCTGTGCCAGCGTCAAACAGCGAGGCTGTGCCAGCGTCAAACAGCGAGGCTGTGCCAGCGTCAAACAGCGAGGCTGTGCCAGCGTCAAACAGCGAGGCTGTGCCAGCGTCAAACAGCGAGGCTGTGCCAGCGTCAAACAGCGAGGCTGTGCCAGCCTAACACAGCGAGGCTGTGCCAGCGTCACACAGCGAGGCTGTGCCAGCCTCACACAGCGAGGCTGTGCCAGCGTCAAACAGCGAGGCTGTTCCAGCGTCAAGCAGCGAGCCTGTGCCAGCCTCACACAGCGAGGCTGTGCCAGCGTCAAACAGCGAGGCTGTTCCAGCGTCAACAGCGAGACTGTGCCAGCGTCAAACAGCGAGGCTGTGCCAGCGTCAAACAGCGAGGCTGTGCCAGCGTCAAACAGCGAGGCAGTGCCAGCGTCAAACAGCGAGGCTGTGCCAGCGTCAAACAGCGAGGCTGTGCCAGCGTCAAGCAGCGAGGCTGTGCCAGCCTCACACAGCGAGGCTGTGCCAGCGTCAACAGCGAGGCTGTGCCAGCGTCAAACAGCGAGGCTGTGCCAGCGTCAAACAGCGAGGCTGTGCCAGCGTCAAACAGCGAGGCTGTGCCAGCGTCAACAGCGAGGCTGTGTCAGCGTCAAACAGCGAGGCTGTGCCAGCGTCAACAGCGAGGCTGTGCCAGCGTCAAACAGCGAGGCTGTGCCAGCGTCAAACAGCGAGGCTGTGCCAGCGTCAAACAGCGAGGCTGTTCCAGCGTCAAACAGCGAGGCTGTGCCAGCCTCACACAGCGAGGCTGTGCCAGCTCACACAGCGAGGCTGTGCCAGCCTCACACAGCGAGGCTGTGCCAGCATCAACAGCGAGGCTGTGCCAGCGTCAAACAGCGAGGCTGTGCCAGCGTCAAACAGCGAGGCTGTGCCAGCGTCAAACAGCGAGGCAGTGCCAGCGTCAAACAGCGAGGCTGTGCCAGCGTCAAACAGCGAGGCTGTGCCAGCGTCAAACAGCGAGGCTGTGCCAGCCTAACACAGCGAGGCTGTGCCAGCCTCACACAGCGAGGCTGTGCCAGCCTCACACAGCGAGGCTGTGCCAGCGTCAAACAGCGAGGCTGTGCCAGCGTCATACAGCGAGGCTGTGCCAGCGTCAAACAGCGAGGCTGTGCCAGCGTCAAACAGCGAGGCTGTGCCAGCCTCACACAGCGAGGCTGTGCCAGCGTCAATCAGCGAGGCTGTGCCAGCGTCAAACAGCGAGGCTGTGCCAGCGTCAAACAGCGCGGCTGTGCCTGCCTCACACAGCGAGGCTGTGCCAGCGTCACACAGCGAGGCTGTGCCAGCCTCACACAGCGAGGCTGTGCCAGCGTCAAACAGCGAGGCTGTTCCAGCGTCAAGCAGCGAGGCTGTGCCAGCCTCACACAGCGAGGCTGTGCCAGCGTCAAACAGCGAGGCTGTTCCAGCGTCAAACAGCGAGACTGTGCCAGCGTCAAACAGCGAGGCTGTGCCAGCGTCAAACAGCGAGGCTGTGCCAGCGTCAAACAGCGAGGCAGTGCCAGCGTCAAACAGCGAGGCTGTGCCAGCGTCAAACAGCGAGGCTGTTCCAGCGTCAAGCAGCGAGGCTGTGCCAGCCTCACACAGCGAGGCTGTGCCAGCCTCACACAGCGAGGCTGTGCAGCGTCAAACAGCGAGGCTGTGCCAGCGTCAAACAGCGAGGCTGTGCCAGCGTCAAACAGCGAGGCTGTGCCAGCGTCAAACAGCGAGGCTGTGCCAGCGTCAAACAGCGAGGCTGTGCCAGCGTCAAACAGCGAGGCTGTGCCAGCGTCAAACAGCGAGGCTGTGCCAGCGTCAAACAGCGAGGCTGTGCCAGCGTCAAACAGCGAGGCTGTGCCAGCGTCAAACAGCGAGGCTGTTCCAGCGTCAAGCAGCGAGGCTGTGCCAGCCTCACACAGCGAGGCTGTGCCAGCCTCACACAGCGAGGCTGTGCCAGCGTCAAACAGCGAGGCTGTGCCAGCGTCAAACAGCGAGACTGTGCCAGCGTCAAACAGCGAGGCAGTGCCAGCGTCAAACAGCGAGGCAGTGCCAGCGTCAAACAGCGAGGCTGTGCCAGCGTCAAACAGCAAGGCTGTGCCAGCTCACACAGCGAGGCTGTGCCAGCGTCAACAGCGAGGCTGTGCCAGCGTCAAACAGCGAGGCTGTGCCAGCGTCAAACAGCGAGGCTGTGCCAGCGTCAAACAGCGAGGCTGTGCCAGCGTCAAACAGCGAGGCTGTGCCAGCGTCAAACAGCGAGGCTGTGCCAGCGTCAAACAGCGAGGCTGTGCCAGCGTCAAACAGCGCGGCTGTGCCAGCCTCACACAGCGAGGCTGTGCCAGCCTCACACAGCGAGGCTGTGCCAGCCTCACACAGCGAGGCTGTGCCAGCCTCACACAGCGAGGCTGTGCCAGCGTCAAACAGCGAGGCTGTGCCAGCGTCAAACAGCGAGGCTGTGCCAGCGTCAAACAGCGAGGCTGTGCCAGCGTCAACAGCGAGGCTGTGCCAGCGTCAAACAGCGAGGCTGTGCCAGCGTCAAACAGCGAGGCTGTGCCAGCCTCACACAGCGAGGCTGTGCCAGCGTCAAACAGCGAGGCTGTGCCAGCGTCAAACAGCGAGGCTGTGCCAGCGTCAAACAGCGAGGCTGTGCCAGCGTCAAACAGCGAGGCTGTGCCAGCGTCAAACAGCGAGGCTGTGCCAGCCTCACACAGCGAGGCTGTGCCAGCGTCAAACAGCGAGGCTGTGCCAGCGTCAAACAGCGAGGCTGTGCCAGCGTCAAACAGCGAGGCTGTGCCAGCGTCAAACAGCGAGGCTGTGCCAGCGTCAAACAGCGAGGCTGTGCCAGCCTCACACAGCAAGGCTGTGCCAGCCTCACACAGCGAGGCTGTGCCAGCGTCAAACAGCGAGGCTGTGCCTGCCTAACCAGCGAGGCTGTGCCAGCCTTACACAGCGAGGCTGTGCCAGCGTCAAACAGCGAGGCTGTGCCAGCGTCAAACAGCGAGGCTGTGCCAGCGTCAAACAGCGAGGCTGTGCCAGCGTCAAACAGCGAGGCTGTGCCAGCTTCAAACAGCTAGGCTGTGCCAGCCTCACACAGCGAGGCTGTGCCAGCGTCAAACAGTGAGGCTGTGCCAGCGTCAAACAGCGAGGCTGTGCCAGCGTCCAGGGCCGCCGGAAGTACTTTCTGATGGTGGGGGCGAAATTTTTATGAAAAATTGTTGGGTTGCCTACCGTTAAGGGGCAACACCCAATACGGTTTAGACTTCTCTAATAGTGTCCAAATCCAGCGAGCGAAGCGAGCTTAAAGCGAAAATTCACACAATTCTAGACTTTAACACACACTTTTGCCATTTTTAGAGCTTAATCACACGCTTTATTGGGTGGGCGAAGCGAGCCAAACGGCAAAATAACGGAGGAAAATTAAGAAAACCTGCGAGCGAAGCGAGCAAGAAGCCAAAATCAAGAATTTGCGACTTTGCTATATTTTTTCTCTATTTCGAGCTCAAAATGGCACTTAAGTGTCTGAAAGTGGGGGGGGCGATGCCCCCCCCCCATATTTGGGGGGGGGGGGGCGAGTCGCCTCCCCCCGCACCCCACTTCCGGCGCCCTTGAGATCTGTGAGGAGCCCGTTAGGTTAGGACTGTTGGACCATTATGTTTGATTATAATATCTGTCGAGAGTAGGGTAACATCCGTCGCGAGTAGAGTAAGATCTATCCCGAGCCCGTTAGGTTTGGTTAGGATTGGTTGGACAGTTTAGATTTAGAATATTAAGTAGCCTTCCGTCGATGCAAGGAAACCCAACCCAACCAACCCGACAACGGCATCTGCCCTATGACGTCTGCCATTTGGGGGAGTACATTATCCCTAGGGACCAAGTACTCCCTGCTGGTGGGGGAGTACACCATCCCTAGGGTCAATGTACTCCCCCCCTCTCGAGGTAGGGGAGTACACTATCCCCAGGGATGGTGTACTCTCCCTAAGGGGGGAGTACATTGTCCCTAGGGATGGTGTACTGGGGAGTAACTCAATCCGGGGAGTAGGATATCCCGCTTACACCTCGGCTAGGGCGTAAGGCCTAGGCTGTATGGCCTCGGCAAGGTGGTGCCAGGGCCTCGCCCGGGCACGGCGGCACTGGCAGCGGGAGGACCTAGACGATCGGTCGTCACAGATTGGACCTGGCTCTAAGGGCTCTGGGGATCGACGGGGGCCCGTCGCTCCGTCTCTCTCGCTCCCACACGGAACGCCCCGTGAGTGCGAGAGAGACAGGGCGACCGGGCTGCGCGGCGGCGCGCGCCACGGCCCTTGCCTTCCACCTTGCCACTCAATCAGCGACCCGCGTCTGATTTTACAACCCGCCACGCCGCGCTGCGCCGGCCGGATCAATTTCCCTGAGAGCCCCGCAGGCAAGCCAAGCACTCCTCGCTGTTGTCGGAACCGAAATACGGAGAAGGAGAGAGAGAGAGGAAGAATCCGGAAGCGGAAAGGAGACGGATGAAAGGGGTGGGAAGGTGGACTCCTTGAGCGTATACATTGAGCTCCGTGCTCCTTACACCGTAGGCGGGCTGCGAACGTCAGGACGGGGCAGCGGGGGTCGCTGGAGTGGGTTCGGGAGGCCACGCTGACTGGAGCCGAGAGTGGGTCCCTCTCGCACTCACAGGGCGTCGCGCGAACGTGCGAGAGAGACAGGGCGACAAAAACGACGACTCTCGGAGTCAGTCCGCTGGATTGTATCTCGGGGGAGGGCGCAAGCGTTCTGATGGGTTGGAGGTGCCCCTTCGATTCAATCCGCTGTCCCGAGGTTGCCCCTTTACGTCCACTCCCCCCCCCCCCCACTTCGTTTCTCTCCGCGTGCTCCCCGGGGTTGACTCCTCACTCGGCCGATCGGACGGCCCCTCCGGGACCTTTTGCCGGCCGTCAGTCCGACAAGGGCCCTGCCGTTATCCAGTGTAAACAGCCCCCCCCCCACACACACACACTCGCACACAAGCGCGCGCGTCCCGGGCCTAACCACTCGCAAAGCTGCATGCCCGAGCCGTGGCCAAGCCTCGTTAAAAACGCGTCCGGGCTCTGTTCAGCGCGACCCACTTCGGGGGATAGGAATGGAGGTCAGAGGAGGGGTCTACTTTGAATACACAGAGGAAGTGGTTCAGTTAGGCGGGTTAGACAAAGGGGTTGCAGGAGTGGAAGGGGCCTGGCGGACTGGCGGTCTGGAGTGGTCAGAGAGCGACCCGCGCCTCCACCGCGTTGCTTCACGGACGGCCCCGTGCCGCCGCGCCGCCGCGCCGCCGCGCCCCGCTCTCATTTCCTGACGAGAAGAAGCACCACGTAATCCAGAAGTCAGGTTCCGAACAGCGCTGCCGTCGCTCTGTCTCGCTCGCTCCCCTTCGCGGCGCGCCCGGCGCCCCGCGAGCGAGAGAGAGGAGCGTGCCTCGCGCACTGTTCGGAGCGAGCCTGCAGGGGGCGGGGCGGGGCGGGGGCGGGGCGGGGCGGGGCGGGGCGGGGCGGGGCGGGGCGGGGCGGGGCGGGGCACGCTCCCAGTGGCGCGGCTGCGGGGCGCCCCAAAGTTGACTATTCATTCAGCAGAAAGTTTCATCGGATTTCCCTCTCCTAACCGGGTTCGCTTCCCGCAACGGAGCGGCGCGGCACGGAGCCGCGTGTGTGGCGTCACGCCAGAGACAGCCAGAGGGAACCAGGGCCTCTCTCATCTGCACACATCTCCACAAAGCAGTTTTTGAACCATGCATTCCCTTTTTTGTAGAGTGATGGAAAGTGGCGGAGTGGAACCTGCGTCAACGTATTACTTTTGCTTATTTTCCCCTCCGCCTTTGCCGACGATCTGCTCGCTTATTTCACTCCTCTCCCCTTTCCCGCCGTCACGAAAGCCAAAGCAGGGAAACCACGTAAAAACGCGTGGCCGTGCCGTGCGTGCCACCACACACAAAAACACACGTCTGTGCGGTTGGGGAAAAGGGAGGCAGGGGTTGGCGGCTCCGCACGTCACACTGGGAAAAAGTTTGTCCCGGCACGTCGCACCAGAGGCCAGCAGCAAGCCAGCGGCGCCCTCTGTGGCGGGGCAGCCAGGCAGTGAAGGGAGAACCTCGCCTCGACGCCGAGCAGAGCCGCGCCGAGCAAACTGGAATTCATCCAGATTAATCGGTGTCGCCTCGTCTCTCTCGCACCGAACCAGAGCAACGCCCCCGCCGTCTCAGAGAGGGGCAGCGCGACGTCACCGCCGTTTCGGCATCAGCCTGCTGCGAAACCCAGCCGGAGTCGCTGCGGCGGGCAGGTGCATTGGCCTCGCCCGCCGCGTCGCCGCGTCGCCTCAACGGAGACCCTGGAGGCCGTCAAAGTGGACGCGGCCAGGGCGACGCGCTGACACCTCGACGGCGTCCCCCAGCGGGCACCGGCCGGCCGGACTCGGTGACGACGCCGAGGGCGGACGGCGTCGTGCCGCAGCGGGGCGAGCGGGGCGCGCAGGGCGTCGGAGCGGAGCAGGCGGTGACGCGGTGACCTGAGGCGCGCCGAGATTCACCTCATGCATTTTAAAAGGAGACTTTCCTCGTCCGCCGCGTCCACCGTGGGCAGGGCAAACCAGGGCAGGACAGGGCACGGCAGGGCACGGCAAGGCGGGGCAGGGCAGGGCAGGGCAGCAGGGCGAGGCAGTTGTCGTCCTGTGATCTAAACCGGGCAAGGCCGCGTCAGCCGTCGACAAAACACGCACACACACTCATACTTACACACAAACACACCCGCGACGATAAAATCCCTGGTTCGACACAACCAACCACACAAGAGAGGAAGAAGAAAAAAAACGAGCAAGGATTTTCTTTCCGCTTCTCTCTTTTTTTTTCCTCCCACGCACAAGTATAACGGAGGGAAAGGTTTTTGGTCCACAGAGGAAACTCGGCACGCTGCCACGCCCCGATAAACGTGATTGGACCCACTGCAAACATAAAACGAATTCCTGCCGGTGACGCGCGGGAACGGCACGCACGTACACTCACACACGCACACACATACACTCACACACGCACACTCACACAGATTTATACATAGAAACATACACACAACGCACTCACACTCACAGCAGCCCCGCACGTACACACATGGTGCGGCACACATGGTACCCAACCCATTCGTAGTACCTGCTGCTGCCGCTCGGAATTCTGGATGAATTCACAACAACACACACTGCGAGCGCGGCATGACCCGAAAAGTGTGCGCCCCGCGATGGCGATCGAGAAAACAGCGACAGCAGCGCCAGCAGGCAGCCTCCCCTTATGCTGGCCGTGCTGGCCGTGCTGGCCGTGCAGGCCCTGGTCTTGACCGCGCCGCATCCTAGTGTTCCGGACAGCGCGCCCGATGCAGCGCTGCACCCAACCGTGGCTCCTCCCCCTCCCCCTCCCCCGGCCCCGTGGCCCCGCTGCCCTAGTTCCGACGCCCTGGTCGTTTCTCTGGGGCCCGGCCCCGCCCCGCCCCTCCCCGCCACGACCCCCGGCCGACCCTTTGCCAAACCTCACACCTAGCTAACCTACCCCTACCGCCGCGGCCAGGCTCGGCCCCGCTCGGCCCTGCTCGGCCGGACTGGCGTGCGCTCGCCAATACAGCAGCCCCGCCTGTTCACACAACTTTTGGCTCCCCTTCCCGCAGACACGACACTCTGCGTAATTGAAATGCAGTGGCGCGGCGTGGCGCGGCGTGGCGCGGCGTGGCCGAGGTGGCGGAGGGGGAGGAGCGCGCCACCGTTGCGTCGCTTGCGTGTAGGCCTACCCGGCCTGCTCGGGGAGCATCTCTCGGTGTTTGCCCTGTGCCCCGCCCCGCCCCGCCACGCCCCGCCCCGCCCCGCCACGCCCCGCCCCGCCCCGCCCCAGCGTGCACGCGCGTCGGCCTTTCATTTCCACCAGTCATTCGTAACGATTGCGAGACGGTTATTTGCCCGCCCGCGCAGCCCCCGCAGCCTACCAGTGGGCTGACTCCAAACCGCGCGCTGGCTGCTCTGTTCTGAGAGAGAGAGAGAAACGGACGGGGCAACGACAGCGCGGTTCGGACCCAGCCTGCAGCCCGCGCGGCCCGCGCCCTGTGAGCCGCCTGTGCCAACGCAAAAGGGTTTGCCCGAAGGCGCGAGTCTTGAAGTAAAACGACTGGGGGAGGGAGGGAGGGGGAACGGTGGTGGCGGAGGTGGGGGCCTTGTGTAAAGCTGTGGCCGTGGTGATAGAGGCCGGGAAAGAAGCGAAGGCCTCTAAAAGGTCTTGCCGCGCTCCTCTGGGTGAGGTCACGGCTCGACCTCTGCCCCTCCACTCCTCCCCTGCCTCGCCCTGCCTCGCCCTGCCGCGCCTCTACAGTCCACACAGCGCGACACCGCGCGCTGCCCCGCCGCCCCCCGCACCGGTGCCGCAGGCCTGCCGCGCCACTCCGAAGCGTCGCGGCGTCCCTGTCCGTCTCTGTCGCACCCCTCTCGCACGCCCCATGAGTGCGACAGAGACGGAGCGACGGGCCGGCCCTTGCCCTTCGGAGCGCTGCCGTGCCTTTGGGCTCGCCTTTGGCCGTACAAAGCGGGCCGGCGTGGAGTGGCCTGGTCGGGCCTGGTCGAAGGTAGGGCTGATTAGGGAAATCCCCCATCCCCCCCGCCCCGCCCCGCCCCCGGCGACTCTCTCCCCGCTAACGAGTCGCTGGATTCGACTCGACCGCCCGACCGCCAATTACGAATTAGTCAAATATTCACATTCGCCACGTCCGCGTTATTCTCCCTGTCGCCGCCCTCGATTCGGCGGACTGACTCCGAGAGTCGGTTTCGTCGCTCTGTCTCTCTCGCACTCTCGGGCGTCCGCTATGAGTGCGAGAGAGACAGAGCGACGAAAACGACTCTCAGTCTCTGCGGCGACGTCGTGCCGGTGGCCCGCCCTGCCGGTTCGTTATCCGGCGACGGGCGTTACGAAAGCAGCGGCGAGGGTGGGGGCGAGAAGGAGAATTGGATGACGGGACGAAAGGGCCGTGCCCCGTTCCTTCCCACGCACCGGGTGCAGCCAACAGGTGTGGCTGGCGGGGCTCGCGCGCAGAGTCTCCGCGAGAATGGAGCCCGGGGGTGGGGTGGGGTGGGGTGGGGGAATCGAAGGAGAAAGTTACCGTGGGCTGGGTGCGACACACCGCAAGCCGTGCGCCAGGGACTCCCAACGGGCGGTGTGGCTTGCCAAGAGCGTATAGATATATAGTCATCGCCACAGGTGAGTCATTTTTTGTCAACAATTTGTTCGCTAGGTCAAGTTGAAAGTGCGGGTAAGGCCCAGCCTGCCAACTATTTTTACTCCGGGTCGGGAAAGGCCCGTGACAGGTGCACTTGCAGATCGCACACACAATCAGGCCCGCGCCCCGCGGCGTGGCGTATCGATTGTGGCGAAGGTGGAATCGACCTGAGTGGAGCAAGGGAAGGAGGCCGCCCAACACCTGGCTGCCTGGCTGCCGGCCAGCCAATGAACCGACAACAAGCCCTGCTGCTCTAATCGCGTCATCCGTGCCGCCGCGCCGCGTTGTTCCGAGCCGTTCCAAGCCCCGCCAGCGCATTCCATCAAATGGTGACGCCGACTGCTCGGCAGTCCGTCTGGCTGGCGCTGCAGTGGCCGCCCCCAGCCCCCCCGCCCCAGCCCCCGCCCCCAGCCCCCCGCCCCCAGCCCCCGGCCCCCAGCCCCCAGCCCCCACCCCCGAGGCCGAGGCCCCCGAAAGCCTGGCCTCTGGCCGTCGGAGGAATGGTCCCAGGACGCCGGTGACAGGCTATTAAGCAGTCAAAGGGGGTGTGGTCGCCTGGCCGGTCTCGGTCCCTGCTCTGGGCCTGCGCCCTGGGCTGGGCCCGTCCCTGCAGACCGATTCCGAGAGTCGTTTTCGTCGCTCTGTCTCTGTCACACTCATGGGGCTCTCCGCAAGGGTGCGAGAGAGACAGAGCGTCAAACCGCTCGGCTGGTCCGCTGGTCGCTCGGCGCGCTGCGCGGTTCCAAATTACCGCGGGTCAGCGCGACGCGGCGTGCCGCGGCCTGCGCCAGTGTGGGAGAGCGCGTCATGATGTGGGATCATCAAGCGGCACCAGGACGGCGACGACGAGCTGTGCTTCATCAAACGACCCTGTGTACACACGCCAGCCCTTAGTCGAATGTTTTTCCGAGCGGCAAACTCTATGCATATCTAAACCGTCTGACGGGACGGTCGCGAGTTCGCCAAGCCCGCCTTGCAAATCGCCCGAGGGGGAGGGGGTGGGGGATGGCGTGGAGTGTCGGGGAGTTATCGGAGCACCACGGCCCGGCCCTGCCGTTGGCCCTGCCGGTACAGTGTACAGGCCTCGCCAGCGACGCCAGCACTCGCGCCAGCCTGCCGGGCAAACCGCAGATGACACGGCCGCTCGACGTGCGCCTGGAAGCCACTGGAAGCCACTGGAAGCCTGGAGCTCCGGGAACTGGAAATGCACTCTGCTGCTGACGCACGCGCTGTCGCCTTGTCACCACGTCGGGCGGTTCGTGTCGAAGGCCCTTTTACTGGCGTCGGCCGTCGCGGCCCGCGACAGGAAGGGGCGGGGGCGGGGGCGGGCCGGGCCGGGGCGGGCGGGGGTGGGCCGGGCCGGGGGCGGGCCGGGAGCGATCGGCGCGCTGTAGACACGTCTGTGTTAGGGGCGTGGCGGTGGCGGCGTGCGGTGCGGCGCTCAATTGTTGTCGCCCCCTCCCCCTTCCTCTATTAGCAGGCTAGGCACAACACGTCGCACACCGCACGCAATACGGGACGTGTAGCGGGGCGGGGCGGGGCGGGGCGGCGTCCCGGTAAGTCCCCGGGCTGAGCTGCGCGTCCGCGGGGACCTGCGGGAGACCCTGCCGAGTGCGGCACAGTGTGTGCGTGAAAGAGTGTGTGTGCGTGTGCCCTATATGTACACACCTACTCATGTGCGCGCGTGTGTGTGTGTGTGTGTGTGTGCGTGGAGACCGGGCATACCAATGCCGCGCACTGCCGAGTGGACAGGAGCCTCCCCGGGGAAGTCGGGGTCGACCGCGGACCGAGGGGTCGACGACGGTCGACGACAACGGCCTGGAAAAGTGGGACACCGTGCCGCCCGGTGGGCCTGCTGCTTGGCCTGCTGCTTGGCCTGCTGCCTGCCGCCGACAGATGGCGCCACCGCGGGAAGCCGACTGGCGGACTGCGGGTGTCACGTCCACGTCGACCAGCGCGGTGGTGGAGGGTGTGGGGCCCACACTGTGGGCGCGAAAAGCAGCTGTCCTCCATATGGCGAAGGAACCGAAGGAAAGGCTCCCAACCAAAATGTTCCAGTTATTGGGCTTGGTCCCTTCTGCTCTGAGTCGGCAACTTTGGAGGCCGCGCTCCGTGACTCCGTGTCGTGGCTCGGAGACTTCGCAGCCGCGGTGGCCCGAAATGGCATACGATCATGTGTGGTCTAGCCCTTAATGGTAATGGAAGCGCCCGCGCGACGGCGCATAGGCAACCCGCGCGCACGCGTGCCTCCGCGCTGCCTACCCCGCATTACCATTACCACTAAAGGCTAGCCCCCAGGCTCTCTCCTTGACTGGTGGAAGGAAGCACTTTGACACGGGACGCCCCGAGAGTGGCCGAGAGACGGAGCGACGAAAGCGACTCTCGCAAATCAGTCTGCAGAGAGACGGTCATGACGGTCGCCGGCCGCGAGGTCCGAAAGCGCCGGCTGGCCTTGAATGGGACCGCCGCCGCTCCGCTCGCGGGATGCGCCTCGCCTCGCCTCGCCTCGCCGCCCCCGCCAAGCAAGGCAGGCGAGCCAGGCGGGGTGAGCCGCCCTGTTTGCCGTGCAAAAGCTAGCGTCGTCGTCTTATTAAATTTCGCTGATGAAAAGTTACATAAACATGGTAGTAGCGGAGGAGCGAGGCGGGGCGGGGCGGGGCGGGGCAGCCTCGCCTTATTGGCTAGAGTCGAGTCGAGTCAAGAGGGTTGCCCGGCACGGCGCGGCGCGGCGAGCGGGCCGCGGAGGGCGGAACGGATTGCATCCGGATCGCGGATAGTGGATGTCGAGTGGCGAGGCGGGCAAGTCGCCACTCCAATCGATATCTCGATCTCGGTTCCCCAGGGTCGAGGATGCAGGCGGCGGCGGCGGATTCAATCTCCGATCCTCAAGCCGCGCACCGCGTCCTAGTTCTCGAGCCGCTTTACGGCGTAGCGCGTCAGGGGGCGTAAACGCGCCGCCATCTCGACGCCGCCGCCACCGCCGTCGTCGTCGTCAGGGCGAGATCGCGCCGTGATTAAAAGCCGAATGCAAGACGCAATAATGTACGCTGTCGGCGCGGCGCCGCGCTAAGCCGGCAGACTCATTCCGAGAGTCGCTCTGTCTCTCTCTCACCTACACGGAACGCCCGCCCCGAGTACGACAGGGACAGAGCGACGAAAACGACTCTCGGAATCAGTCCGGGGACGAGAAAGCGCCGCCGATTTCTCAGTGCCGCGCTTGCCCGCCGAACCGCCGCAAAAGCGTGAACAGCCCCCACCCTTCCCACTCCCTTTCATTCCCCCCTCCAGATTACAGAAAAGCCCGAACAAACGCCGCGCGGCTTCGGCTTCTTTCCGCTTTTGCTCATTCACGGCCCCGTGTAACGCGCTACGTGCAGGCGAGTTTCCTTTTCCATCATGCCCCTCCCAATTTTTCAAAGGTTTCTTTTTCTTTTCGGTGTGTCGGTGTGTGTGTTTACTACTTTGTTTGAGTGTAGCTCAGGGACGAGTCCTTCCGGTTGGGCCGCGATTGCTCCGCCACACTGTTCCTCACGAGTTCCGAACAGCGTGTCGTGTCGTCGCGCTGTCTCTCTCGCACCGCCGCATCACGCGACATGGGTGCGAGGGAGACATGCGCGACGAGAGCAGTGCTCGTCCGGATTGAACCTGCGGGAGGCCTGAGCCTCGGGTAGCTCCTTAAGAGTAATCTATTGACATTACGGGCGTGCTTCGGCGGGGCCCTTTGAAAGTGTACACGGCGCCGCGGAGGCCATGACGGCCACGGCCCTGGAGGGCGGGAGGCCGGGGGGATGGAGGGCTCGCTTCATTATCTCCGCGATGCTCTCCGCGATACTCTTCGATTTCCCCCGGGGCCGATCCGGTCCGATCCGCGCTCCCGGACACGCTCGGGACATGCCGCCGAGATTAAGCCGGCCTCCCATCCCGCCGAGGCCAAGAGCCCCGAAAGGTGCAAAAAAGGGGAGAGGCCTCTTGATGAGAAAACGGCAGTGATTCTGCGCTCTGCGCGCCGAGTTGGAAAACGATTTGGTCATCGAGGAGCGACTCCGGGCGACACGGGCGGTAATCGACTTTGGCACTCACCCGATGGCGGGGCACGGCGGCGGGCATGGAGGCGGTGCGGCTGCGGTAGGCGGCGCCGTCGCCGGGCAGCGCGCTGCCGCCCCCGATGGACGCGATGGAGGCCCTGGGCAGCGCGGCGCGCGGCGCAGGGCCTGCCGTGGAGGCCGAGGCGTGGCCTGGGCTGTGCGGCGTCTTCCTGGCCCACTGCTCCGTCTGCAGGAAGCGCTGCACGTCGGGGGGCGGCCGAGGCACCGCGATGGACGACGACCTCCGGCGCGCGGGGCCCGCCGCCGGCGAGCACTGCAGCATCATGGAGCAGTCCGAGTCGGCGCGCGCCGTGGCTTGCTTCGGGGGCGGCGTGGACGGCGTCGCGGCGGCCGCGGGGTGACCGCCATGGCGTCGGTTGAAGGAGCGCCTTGCCAACACCTGAGTGCGCCGAGTGGCGGCGGCCGCTTGAGCCGAGGTCGGCGCCGACGCCGTGGTCGTGCTGCGCTGCCGCGGCCCAGGCACCGGGCTGGGCGCCGGGCTGGGGATGGGGCTGGCCGACGGGGGCATCGCGCAGGGCTGCGGGATCAGCTTGTTCTCCATGACGGCGTGCCCGCAGTCCGCGTCCTCGTCCGCCGCGTCCTCGCTGAGGCGCGCAAAGAAGTCCTGGAAGGTGTCCGGGAAGTCCGTGACGCTGAAGCTGGCCTCGCGCGTCGTCGCCCCCAGCGGCACGCGCCGGAAGGTGGACGGCGCCGGCGGTGGGGCGCGTGGGCTGCGCATGGCCGCAATGTCGTCCTCGTCGTCGTCCTCGTCGTCGGAGTGCCGAGACGGCGTCCACGCGCGGCGGTGGCCGAGTCGCGGGCTGGGCCTCGGGCTGGGCCGGGGGCTAGGTCGCGGGCTGGGCCGGGGGCTCGGCCTGGGGCTTGACCGAGGGCTGGGCCGGGGGCTGGGGTGGAGGCTCGCCGACGACGCCCCCAAACCCACGAACCCCGATCCCCCGCCGCCGCTCGCGCCCCTAGCCCTCACATGCTGCTGGACGGGCGGCCCTCGCCGGGCCTGATGAACAAAAACAAAAACACCATCCCGTAAACAATCCTTCGCACATCCGTTAAAAAAAGAGTTGAAAACATGTTTGCACTAGAACCCAGGAAGAGCCCGGAAGGGCATGGTTGCGATCCGACCCTCCACAAGCGGTACAACGCGCGACAATTGCTGCGAATTTTAATCCGTCGTTTCAGTTGGTTATTATTCGCGATGACGGGGACGCATTTGCATTCGCAGCATGGACTGCGAATGCAGCAATGAAATGGAATTCCGAACAAAAGGCAGTTTGTTTGTTTTGGAAAGGCAAGCCGTGGGCCGTAACCCCCGCTGCTGCCCCCCCGTTGGGCCCGCCCTGGCCGCATCCGGTCCAGTCCACTTCCGGCCAGGTTCCGCCGCATTTCCGGTCAACACATGCGGCAAAGGGGGGGGGGGGGGGGGGGCGATGAACGGGACCGACTGCGGTCATGAGCTACCCCTCCTTTCATGCCTGAGTGGCCGTAGAGAGGCGAGGCCAGCAACAAACCAAAGCACCGCGGTTGGGATACTCACCGGCGAAGAGGGGTGATCCCAATCAGTCAGGGTTCGAGTCCCTTTGAGAGCCGTTCGAGTCCATCTAGGCGTGCCATGCCGGGGGGCGGCGCGCCGCGGCGATCCGACGTTTGCGGACCGACTCAGGGGGCTCCACGTGGGCTCCACGTGCGTCGGGGTGTTCACGGGGCAGCGGAGCGTCGCGGCGAGGCTCGGCGAAACAGCACCGGGGCGGGGAAGCAACTGGCGGCCCGCGCCGCGCCGCGCCAGCCCGCTGCCCGGGGCTAGAACGACGAGGACGGGGCGACGGGGCGACGGGGCGCTAGGCGGAACGCACGCGCCACCCCACCCCACATCCCCGCCACGCCCCCCTCCCTCCCCCTCCCCCACCGACACGGAGACCGCACGACGCCCCTCGCACTTCTCTCGCTTTGGCACTGTAAATACCTGCTGCGTAAATTAACAACACGAAGCTGTGTGTTTTGTTTTTATAAATGAAAATAAAATGTACACGGGCCGCGCCTCACACTGCCAGCGTAGCGTCGTTACGCGACCCTTGTAAACAGAAACAAACTAATAACGATTTTTCTGCTTGCTTTCACTACAAATTTCACCCACCATTTGTCTTATCCATCAAACCCAAGATGATTTCGATTTTATCCACTCACTCAATCCACTCTCATCCCCAATTTGCATTTGAATGATGATTTGAATTCGCGCCAGGGCATGCGCAGTGCATGCTGGGAAGCAAGGAAATGGACCAATCAGAGAGCAGCGCTCTCGTTTGTCCCAGCCGGTTTCGGATTTCTTTCGCGCCGCAGGCAGACTGCTGACTGTTGTTGTCTGCTGAGTGAAAGGGTGACTCAATGCGTTGCCTCTTGGGTTTCTTAATTTCTGTGAATCAGACGTAGGCCTTCCGTCAGGACTGTGTTACTGGGCTTTTCCCTAAGTAGCAAACTTGACTTTTCGTGTAACGGGGCCCATCAGGGGAAAGGTAAATTTTAAAAATTGGTTTGGGCATTATATAGACTAGCACCTTTTAGCAGGGTGCGAACCCGGAATCTCAAGCTTCGGGAGGCGTTCTAAACTTTGCCACGTTTGGTGTGGGTCCAGCAAGTTACCTGTCTCTTGGAGTCGTTTTCCTGCAGTTGATACCAACCTTCCCGGCTCGGCGCATCAAAATACGGGACGAAATTAAAAAAGTTGTGTTTTGTAGAACTAAAACGGCATGACCTGCAAGTGACTTGTTTTTTTGAAAGGGTTAAAAATTTTTTGCGAGCTCAAAAACACGATTTAATGCTTAATCTGGACGTCCCAAAGAGGTAGCTATGCGCCTTCTGTGAAGGTGGCAGTACGGGAAGCCGCACCGCTCTAGGGTCTGGGTGCTGCCATTGGAGTCGCCTGGGGTTGTGCTGAGTGAGTGGAAGTGGAGTGAGTCGTCGCCGTTGCTCTGCGTTGGTTGTGTCTGTTGCTCGCCATGAATTACATGAAGTAGGCCCTTCTCTCATGGTGGTGCTGTGTGGTTAGCTGTGGCCTTTGTTCATTACCCATAATGTACGCAAACGTTGACTTTTCTAGTGTAACGTGGGAGCCGACCAGGAGTAGGCTACTGGAGACTCTTAGGCAACAAATAATGAGTCTGGAGAAAAAAAGAGAGCACCTTCAGCAAGAGGTGCGCTCCATCGAGAAAAGTCTCAAGACAGCGTAAGTTGCGTTATTTAAACGTTTGCTCATGTTTTGGTGTCCGTCGAAATGTCATGTTTCCTGATCTCCTGTAAATGTGTTTTGTTTTTCAGTACTCAACTTGATTTTAATCACAATGACAATGTGAACATTCTGACCCAATGTAAGGTCTTTGGGTATTTCTTAACAAATTGCCAATCCAAAGAGATGGGTGATGGAACTAAACATTACACTGCTGCTTGTGAAGATAAGCGTCACCCTTTCAAAATTACAGTGGTTAAAAATGTGCGTCATCTACTTGTCTCTGCCCTCTGATACTTGTTTCCACTACGTCTCTCTAGTGTTGCTTTCTTATTACAGAAAGATGAAGTCACTGCAGTCACTGTGGGGTTATCCGGAACATCTCCTTTGAATGAAATCCAAATAGTCCTTAACAACCTTACTGAAGACAATTGCCCATACCTTGTCCTCTCTACTATCCAGCAGTTTATTCACTTGCACAACTTTAGATTAAGAATCTTTCAGGAGAAACTCCAGGGTCCGCCTGGAGAAGGATGTGATTTCCAGGTTCATCGGCCAGACTTTACACAGGTAATAAAGTAGCATTGTCAGTTTTATAAATTTTACTTCATCGGAAACATTTTGCACCTTGTCTTGTTTGGTTTAGGAAATGGGCAACCGTCATTACCATATAACAGCAATGCGTGGAGCCATTGAAATTGTGTGGGGTCTCACATGGAATAAAATCGATCACCACCTGGCTCATGAGTTCATTATTCGAAAAAGTAAGTGCTAGTTTGCTATTTCCATACACCTTAAACCAATTATTTGATTTTTCTTCATTTATGTATGACTGCATTTTAATTCCAGTGCCTTCAAACATATCTTTGAAGAGGTGCACAGACAAACTACTGGACCACGCATACAGCAATCGTAATGCACGAGATTTATGGGAATGGTGGCAGGATTTTTGTGTAAATGTTGCTGCTCTCAACGAGCTCAATTAATTTATCACAGTCGTAAGTCATGACAATAAGTTGATTTTTCATATGTGGTTTAAGTATCAAGGTTAATAAATATAAAGTTTAGTTTGAGTTTGAAGATTTTATTCTTGAAGGATAAGAAAACTTGTGTGATCAACAGTTATACTAATTGCAAGAGGAAATACAATTTTCAAGTAGAATAATATGTTCTTTTTGGATCAATTCAACCATCCTCATACTTAAACGCATTTTCAGCGGCAGTCATGGTGTCAGTTTCATGGCAGTCACTTCTCAGATGTGATAAGTTGCCTAAAGTTCGTTGCTGTTCTCAAGAATGCCCATGTCCCTTGCGATCTCTTATAGCAAGAACATAGCGTTGTGCAACAGGTAAAGGAGGTGAATAGCCTTCAGCATAACTTGGATCATCAAAGAGTACTTCGTATTCTTCCGTTGCAGTTGATGGTAATGCATTGACCAATGCTTTGTAGAAACATGTGGTTTGAGGATACAGAGCCATAACTGTGACAATAAGATAAGTACATAAAAACCAATTAGAATTGGGATATGCAGGTTGGAAATTATACTTAATCACTATTTCAAGATGAACTTACCAACCGAACCTTTGGGAAATAGAGCTAAATGATCAGTTTCAGGATTAGCACGCATGAGTGGCAAAGGCATTACTCTGCGACGACTCAGGACATGACGATCCTTTTGTTCCTCGTCAATATCATCAACCTCGTACCTCCCTGAAGTGGTATTGAAACTTACTACCTCAGCTAAGATCCAATTTTCCTCCTCTTCTGCTCCTTTCACCAAAGCTGCAACCATATCACCTGGCTAAACATTTTGAGGGAAAGAAAACAAAAGAAAAGGTTAAAGTAATAGAGGCTTGGTCCAAATTTTAGCATTGCACATTTACAATGGTTACCTTGGCAACATAGGATGCTTCCATTGGAATAGCTCCACACAGGGGAGGTGCCTTTTCACCTGGTTTTCCTACCCACAAGGGTAATGTCTGTGCAGAACACTGCAGCATTTTCATCAAGGCACCTCTCCGAATGGTCTCCTTATTTCCAGCATTCCTGGCCTATTGTTTTGAACCGAATGCAACTTTCTTAGTACGTATTTGCTTTTGAAATGATCAAGAAGTTCTTCAAATTATGCTCACCTGAATTCTACGTTCATTCCTGATAGCGCGAATTTCATTAACTTTGGCAAGGGCTTTACGAATAAGATCTTCTTCCTGCTCTGCATCAGCTACAGCTGCTGTGTACAAGGTTTTTAATTGTTGCTGAAAACAAAGAATTGCTTGCTGTGAAGAATATAAAACTGCATGTTACTGGTTAGAGCAATTATAGATGTACCTGATTATGCGGAGACACTCTTTCCTCTGCACTTATTTTTTCATGAGCTTTCTCAATACTGTTCAAATTAAGTTCACTTCTCTGTCGTTCATCATGTATATCATGGACCAGTCTATAAAGTGCTTTCAACCTCTCCTGAAAGATGCCAATACAAGAAACAAAGGTTGTAGATCAATAAAAAATTTATATGGAGAGCATAATTTTGAGGTGGCTTTTGGTTTTCCAGCCAAGTTCATACAAGCGGAGCTTACCTGAACTTGAAAAGCAGCTTGATCTGCTGAGTAAGCCATTTGATTCATTAGCCGATGGCACACCAAGTGCTGTCGTTCTCTCTTTCAGTCAGAGGTGAACACGAAAGCTGCTTTGCTGCAGTGTAGCAACCAGCAGCAATAACGTATCCCCAGGACACCAAGACCACTGTCAAGAATACCTTTGAAAACATTCACAGTTCAATTACATAAAAGAAAGGTTAACTCAAACTTTCGTTCATCATCCACTTACTAAGTTCGTCAGGTGTGAGACCAATTTACAAGACACTGACTGATCTGAAATTGTTTCTCGGTCAAGCATCTTTAACCGGGGCTTACATTATAATATACCCGCACTTTGTTTTCGAGTATTTGTTGACATCAAGCATCAACAAACCGTCGACCAAAATATGCCTATACGCAGAACCTAGGTTTTCTTGCGAATAATGATTCGTTAGTGGCGCCCTCTACGTGGCGCGGCGCGCATTGTTGATTTTTCAAAATGTGAAAGGCAGTAATGGACGAGGCGAACTCTTGCTCCTAAGTAGGCCTTATTATGAAAGGAAACAATGCTCTAGTATTTTCCAACCGTGAACTCTTTTAAAGTCGGTTTTGTCTTCTGCATGAGGAGATGACGTCTCATAGCCGAGTTTTTGAGCATATTTTTGGAAGCAGCCTAGTACAATCTTTTGATGGGTGAGGAATATTCTCATTGGTTTATAGTATTTTAATTGATTCACTAATACATTTTTGCTTTTACAGTCAATCTGGCAACTTTGAAACACTGCTAAGTTGTGCAAGCAATCATTTGCAATTGCTTTACTACTGTCCAGAAAGAACAGAACATAATGGCAATGGGCGCATTGGAAATGCAAATGTTAGTTTTGATTTATTGGAGCTTTCTAATAGAATTTCCCTTTTTGACTCCTTAAAACTTATAGGAGTAAGTCATTTTGGCACAGTCAAAACCAACTGTGGAGTCTACCAAGGTTCTGCTCTATTTTCGTACTCCAAAACATTCAATTTCATACACCAAATTTTAATGCTCATTTTATTTTTTGGTGCATAGGGAAATGGCAGTATGAGGTGCTCTTGCTTTCTACAGGAGTCATGCAAATTGGATGGGTCACTTCCAACTCCAAATTTGGTCCTGGGCAGGGGGTAGGTAAGAAATATATGAGAAACAGCAATTTTTCAAATTTAGTCATAAGATCAATATGTCTCAACTTTTCATGTTTCCATACAACATAGGAGACACCTTTGATTCATATGCCTTTGATGGGAGTAGAGTCCGGAAATGGAATATATCAGCTGAGGACTATGGAGAAAAATGGGAGGAAGGTGACATTATTGGCTGTTGCATTGACCTTGATGAGGGCTGTCTGGAGTTCTTCAGGTTTGTAACATAATATTTCAGTTTTTAAAAAAAATAAAATTGATGAGCCTGCAGCTGTATTTCCCTATCCTACCTCAAGGAATGGAAGATCAATGGGAGTGGCCTACCGAAAGATTCAAATTGGTCCAGGAATAGTCTACTTTCCAGCAATTAGCTTGCAGCAGAAGGAGGGTGTGATTGCAATATATGGCTCCACTCCCCTCATCTACCCTGTTGAAGGTTTCAATCCAATTCAAGAACCGCCCCATAAGGCCCTTGCATCAGTAACATACCTCCTTGACTCTACGAGTAAACTACTTTCCTTAATGGATAGTCGTGCTGTTGTAAGTCAACAAAATTTCAAATTACTTCTATAATATCATGCCACCCTCAGTTATGTTGCTAGCTCCGGATTTCAACTTTTGGCAGGCACCGGACAATGGCCCAGAAATATCCCATGAAGCAGTTTTGATGGAAGCAGGAAAGATATTGATCCCATGCCTCACTTCATTTTTTACAAATTCTTATGTAGTTGATGCAAAACTAATACCATTCTTAAAAGCTCTCTGTGAAGCAGAAAACATGAATGTCAATCGAAGCCATTTACGTCCATCAGCTCGTGTCACTAAAAACAGTACATCATGCTCTAACAATACCCAAAAAATGAATACTTTCTTAGACCTGATCTGGTCTTTTACAGAGGTATGCCCTTTTCTCATATCATAAATGTTCTTAAATGTGACTTGTGAGATGATTTTGAATATTTTCAAATTTATAGAGAAGTTATTTGAAAGACTGGACAAATACTTTAGTAACAAGGCTTGCATCAAAATTTCAACACAATTTAAGACCATTATTGCTAGAGTTTTCTCAGCAGAAAGATGCCATTTTGATTCTGCACAGTTTGCTGAATCATACCAAGCTTCGTCATTTCTTGATGACTCATGTACTCTTTGAGGGAATCAAGTTAGTTCTTCCTGTTAATCTTGTTGATAGTTTTGAAAATTTATTAATAGAAAGCATTCTTAAATCCCTATTTTTCTATTCCCTTCAGATTTCCATTGTTTATGAACATTAAACTGCCATCCAATGGAAGTACCTCATTTTGGGAAACTGATCCCTCAATAAAGTTAAATACTCGTGCATACACAGCTGCAGTTAACAGAATCAGCAATGGCATAAACAGTATGTATGATAAAGTTATAATAGTTGATATATTTTCACAAATGTCTCATACTTTGCTTAAGGTCTAGAGGAAATGCAAGTGGATATGCTCCTGACTCTACTGGATGACTCAGATGGCTCATCTACACAACATTCCTCACGGAGAATATTTTTGGATAAATTTAGGTTGCTACGTCGTCAATTTTATGCATTGTATCGAGTTGAAGTAAGTGCTATTGTACTTTTTAGAAAGAACAAAATAACAAATAAGACGTTTCTAGGTTTTAAATAATTTTCTCCCTTTGGCATTCCAGTCATTTAAAAGTCCTGGTAGCCCTGTCTTTCTCTTGTGGCCATTCTTTCTTCGTCTTTTGCGTGTTTTAGAACTTCTTTGGCCAAGAGAAATTGGTAGTCCCATTCCAGATGTGGTACCTTCAGCCAAATTTTATGATGGGTCTATCTCTTACTATGATATTGATCGACTAGGAGGAGTACTGTTGTACTTATTCAAGACATTTCTGAATGAGTTGGAACGAAGATTTGGTGTTTCTCAACTAGCAATGCTGACACAGATTGATACTCGACAAGATGCTCATTCTGTTGTAGATTCTACCAGTGAGTCTTTTTATTTACCTCTTGCTGCAAGTTTTTTCTTTGATTGCAATTCTTTGCCCTTAATGCTTATCATTTTTTTCTGTTCAGCTTCAACTTTTAGGAACCTTACTGGACCAATGGATTTAAATATTGGTAATTTTGCACTGTTAAAGTTAATGTGATTGCTTCAAAAAACACCTTTTTTTACGGAAATTATTTTTTCAGAACCTTACTCTGATCAGCTTGAAACAACGGGCACAACCCAGAATACTCGTCAGATAGAGCACTCTATGGATGCACAAAGCTTTCTCTCCGATATTTTGGATGGTCTTATTTTATTTTACCACATAGCCAACAGAACTGATTCATTGACTGATTGTGTAAATTATAGTGCAAATAAATACCAAAATTATAATTTTCCAATTAGTTACTACTAAGCAAATACTTACTTGTCTTACTATTTTTCCTCTACTTACAGATAAATCTTAGTCAAAATAGAGTTAAAGATATTGTCCAGTGTCTCACAGAAACAAAAGATACTATAAAGTGTTTTCATTCTTCATCAAAACATGAGCCAGATGTACTGAAGGCTTTAGAATCATCATACAATGTGCTTCTTGAACATCTTCATCACGCGGTATCATCCCCATGACCGCTATCAATTCAAGTATTTTCTTTTCTCAAAGAAAAGAAAACTTTTTTCTAAATCAATTTTGAACTGAACCTTTGTTACCTGTATCTTGCAGACTTCTCATCTTGCAGCACTTCATGCTATGAGATATCCTTGTAGGCACTCTTGGTTATTCAAAGTCGTTCTGAACACAATGGTCACATCCGCAGAAGATGAAAATCTCTTCAATTTTGTACCAGAGTTTTATTTGGACTGCCTGCTTGACATGCTGAAGACTCTAAGTTTTGAAGCTAAGCCTACATTTGTCTCTTTAGAGGAGACTCCAGGTTGTAACGCAATTTTTTCTCTTCCCATCGTAATTACAGGACTTACATCTAAATCTTGATTAACCTTTCCAGATCGAAACCAGCTTACCCAAAGAGCTGTGCAGTTCATTTGTGAACATGTAGATGACCAGCGTATTCGTATAGCTAAAGCAAAGGATACACTTTTGATTGCTCTATTAGACATTGTTACCACTCCGAATCTGGTTGAAGTTTTACATGCCATTCCAAAAGCAAGGTAATAATTTAAAAACAAAAGAGTAATTTCATACTCTGATGGCTCTGTAACTATAATTACATAATATCATCTACTATACCTTTTTCATACTCTTGTTTTCAGCCAAATGAATATGATAAAGTTTCTTTTGCAACCCTATGAAAACAGAGCTTGGGCCAGTAGCAATTGGATTCTAGTTAGAATATGGCATGGGTCCCAAGCATCATTTGCGTCTAGTGGCCATTGGTCACAGTACCATAAATATAAACTAAAACCAAGACCTCTGTCTTATCCAATAAACCCTCCTGGTCTTGAGTGTGGTACTTTATTTAGTCCCTTGTTTTGAAATCTCTCCAGTGTATTCTATTTTTTACTTTTTATTCCAAAATATGAATTTATTTTATTTCAGACCCATACCCTTCATATCCACTTCAAGAACTAATTCAGAGCATCCTCACAAGTGAATCTGAATTAGCTATTTCTTTTTTAAATTCTGTTCTCAATCAGTTGAATTGGGCCTTTTCAGAGTTTATAGGAATGCTGCAAGAGGTGATAGCTCGAGTCAATTTAAATCAGGATAATTTTATTAGAGGTGTTTACGCTTGACTTCACAGTTGCAGAATGCGTCCAATCGTCAGGAGAGAGTCCTAGTGGAGTCTCGACAACTTAAAATTTGTGCAACTTGTTTTGATCTCACCTTAGCCCTGCTAAGAGTGTTGGAAATGGTATCTACACTGGCCTTGCCAGTCTTTGTAAGTCCTGACGAGCCGAAGTCCTACTTTTTACTTGCCCGTCTCTGCCAGGTCAGCATCTTTGAATATCTTGTATTGATCACATACATTGCAGTAGAATTAATTTGGTGCTATTTGTTTTTCAACTAAACCAGTTGCTCTGTCAAGTTTTGAATCGTGCCAGTTCTCAGGATGGTTGCTTTCATCACATAACAACCCTTGAGATTCCAGGTCTTGAGAATGTTGAGCACCTTCCCATCTTAACAGCAACTTGTGGAATTATCCTTGCAATTCTTAAGGAAGATATAGAAAATTTCAAAGAAGGTAATTTTTATTAAGTCATTTCTCCACCTATTTGAAACGCTCTGAATTTATTTATTTGCTAATGTCCTTGTCTTTTTCTTGAAGAAATAACTGTTCCCCTAAGTGTATCTGTTCCAAAAGTCTCTAAAACATTGTTAGTGGAACCAAGTTTTCAATTATCCTCATTTACATTTCTTACGGAGGAGAACCCCCACTTATTTTCACTTAAATACTGTGAGTGGCCCAACTCTAGTATATTGATCAGCTTTGATAAATGCTTTTATACCTTGTGCCTCTATCCCATGTTTGACACTAGACAAGGAGCACATAAAACCTGAAGAAATGGCAAAGGTTAGCAAGATGCTGACAATGCTTACCCACTATCACCATATACTGTCTCAAACAAATGCAGTCCCTGTTGATGAAGATGAAATGTGCACCATCTGTTTTGCCTTTCCAATATCAACAGTCTTTGAACCATGCAAACATCATTCCTGTCGGTGAGTAATATTATTTAAGTTACATTAGACAAGTAGCATAAAATGATTGTGTTTTTGAGCCAAGGGCTTTTTGTTTACACAGGGCTTGCATCACCCATCATTTGATGAATTGCAAAGACTGCTTTTTCTGCAAATCTCTCATTACAAAGGTTGTTGATGATGAGGGAAATGTCATATTTGATACAGATCAAATGCAGCAATTGCATGATGTTTGATATTTGAGTAGGATGTAATTGAACCTTTAAGACATCATCTCTGGAAGAACCTACATTTATTTACTGTTTCAGTCAAATGGAAGAGCATTACTGACAATCCAATAGTATACATGATTTCACCTAGTTAATTGGATACAACTATCACTTCACAAGTGCACTTGTAAAAGAAATGGCAATTGACCCTGTTGGAGAAACAATTGTATAAATTTTCTCTTTTTTTTCTCTCCATATCACTCTCAAAACAAAACATATTGTATTCGCATTGCACATTTGCACTACATTTTTAAATTTGGTTGGCAAATACTGTAATACATTTTTGAATTTAATTGTTCCTTTTGTTTCAAATTTAGAATTTGTGAAAATCTCCTAAAGCATAAAAGTTTTTATATTGCTTTGTGTTTACCACAGCCAATGTCACTTGAAAACAGGCAATAGAAGAGCTTACATATTAGATGTACAAAACTTACCTCGCAAGAAGAATATGCACATCATGAGAGACTTTTGGATCACTGAGAACGATGGAAGAATTGCAGCCTACAGAGCTCCTACAGTACTCAACTAAGCTACGTATTCTGATAATATTATGAATCAATAAATACATGAGATAAGAAAATGTATCTCCATTGCTAAGAAGTAGATCCTCCACATTCAGGAATGTTATTCCACATAGCAAACCAGTCCATAAAATGTCTCACTTTCAATGAAAACTTGCTCTACTTATATTGGCTAAATCACTACTTTTAGTTCTATTTACCCCCTGGCCAGGCAAGCCAAGAACCTTGTGAGCCACAGCTAGAGGTACATACATTTAAAAATAGGACAGCTATAATGAAAGAAATAAACATGACAAATGGAACATGAAATGACTAGACACTTTTTCCAATGAAGCGTCTTGATGAGGGAACAAACATTACTAACATGAATACCAAACTGATCTCTTTGGTGACATATCACAGTAATTCCTTAAACAAATACTTTAAACGAAACCTTGAAAACTAATGTGATTCTTCCACTTAGCATTTAGAAACAAAACTAGCATTTGCACTTTGTCTAATGAACAAGAAATAAATAAGTGAATTAAGATGCAATATAAATGCAGCATAAAAAGTGTGGCATAATTAGCTTAAGTCATTTGTACTTGTGTTGAAAAGCACAGCCTATTCCTCAAAAATAGAACCATCCTGTTGGTACTAAATATGCTCTTATATCAAATCACAAAGTCTCGAGTCAAATCCGTGGCTATTAAGTTTATGAGTTTATAAAGTATGATAGAAACTAATGGTGATCTAAACTGTCTGACTTTACAGACAAACATCTTTATGCTGGCTAACAAAATTAACTTTGCAATGTTGGATCTAAGGTCCTTTCTAGATTTAAGATAGAGTCAAGGTGGTAGAAAAAAAATGTCTTTCTAGTTAATAGCTAGCTATACTGATAAAAACTAAGACATAAGTAACATGATTGTCCTTGATAAACAGGCAATTCTGTAGTTAAGTATCCTTAATACTTGAATCAATGATAACATGAAACCAAGAGCTAAACAACAAGGAGATTAGGTTCAATAAACAAACACTAAGAAGCGTATTCATTACTCACATTACGTACAGTATAATAGATATCCAAATAAATAAACAGAATCTTGATTCTGTTTCATATTTTTAAATTAGCCTTACTGTGAGAAATTTGTTTGGCAGGCAAGGGGGAAGGAAAAGAGAAAAATTCAGATCTCAAAGCATGAAAATGGAGCAATTCACAAAGAACCAGCTTGCTTCCAAAAATGCAGAAAAATAACTGCCCTGTCACTGACCAGTCACACTAGAAGTGTTGACACAAATAAATAATACACTTCTACTAAAATCTGTAAAACATTAGAAAAGAATTAATCATTATTTTTACATACTTTTCAAATTGATTTTTACTAGAAAATTGAATCTTAAGTACTTATCATAAGCACTCGCTATCATCACAGTGGATTGATTTCAAACTGTTTTTGAGTTCATAAAACATAAGAAAAATATTTTTTACTAAAATAAAGGGGAACAAAAATGGATCAAGGCCTAGCAAGTACAAAGGTTAATATAAACAAAAAAAAGAGGGGGGGGGGGGTAAGGAAAGGAACCACTAAGCTACACAACTTAGATCAACTATCTACAAAAAGTTGCAAAAAAAAAGTTAGTAATTACAGAGAGGTTACAAGTCAAACAAAATAAAGGAAAAGAAAATATTTTGAAGCCTTGTGAACAAATTTTAGATTATAACATCCTAATAGGATATGTACATATTACCTATTGAGAAAGATGAATTCAACAGGAAAGTCAAAATTGAGACTGTACTGTACACTGTACCTTTTCAATAGGGTAATTGTATGACAGATCAAATGCAATACAACTTTTTACAGTGGCTGAGTGACTTCAAGGAAGAAGAAGAACCAATGAAGGAAGACCAAGTATCAAACATACTGAAAAGAGCTTTTAAACAGTTATTCCCCTTCAATAGCGATGAGAGCGAGAAGAGTAAGATGGATAGGACGACAATGGAGCCCTGTCCCGATCCCGACGCAAGCGGTTGTCCAGGTCTGAGAGTTGTTGCAGGAATCCATCATTGGGACGAATGTCACGGCTTTGGCGACACATGCGCAAGGCCACACCAGCTGGCATCCCAGCTTTGATCATGAGGTAGGCAATTGCAATGGTACTTGATCGAGACATACCCATCAAGCAGTGTACAAGGACTTTTCCTGTAAGTAAAGAAGAAAAGCCAAACCAAATTAAAAGTTTGTTTACTTTGAAAATGTGAAATGCAATAGAAAGGACAAAACATTACCTCCATTTTTAATGGCATCGTCAATGAAGTCTGCTGCTGCATAGAAGTATTCACGTATGTGTGTAGAGGGAAGGTCTAGCAAAGGTAGACCCATGTAGTGGATACCAGAGTCACGATAATAGAATGCATCTGTGTTGACCATTCCAAATCGATTTCCTTCAGCAGTGTTGACAACATGAGTTATGCCAATTCGGCGAAGGTAAGCCTTGTTTCGGGCAGCTCCCCTGTTGGTTAAAACCCAAATTGAGAAAAAGTTCATGGAAATTTGAGTAATTGAGATGTTAAAAATAAATCACTCACGCATCACCAATATATAGATTTGGGTAGACCTCATCACAGTCCAAGCCAAGTGCTATACGGTCGAAACCTTGAGATGTTCCTTCATACCCAGGCAGTGGTTTGAAATTTGTTTTGGTGGTGCAAATAATTTGCATGAGTTGTTTTGCATGTGCGTCTTCACCACCATATTTCCCAGAAGAATACTGCAAAAGCAAATATTAAATATTTTATTAAACATAGATTTTTTAAGGGAATGAAGGAGAGCTGCTTCTGTCTGAAAAAGAACACAATACTACCAAATTAGAATGACTGAACCAGATAAGCCAAACAAGGAAAGAAAGAAAATCAAGTTTCAAACAAAGCATTAACATCAAAAAATCTTTAAACGGTTAAAGGTGAGTCACACTATAAGCGTCTTCTTGGTGATGTTCTGCTTAACAGAACCATTAATATGATAAGCACATCAACAACAACAACCTTAAGATAAGCCTTTTCAAAGTTCTCTAAGTTCCCTATGAGAGCATCATACCAAGGTGCAACACAGTCTCTACCACATGAACACAACCACAGGAAGTACCTACATGAAGTGGGGCAGGAGTGGGAGCAGGTGTGAAACTGCTGAAATAGCCACTGCGAGGAAGTCCTCCACCACTCACTGAGTAGTATGGCATGCTCGAGACACCCTAACATTAAATTATCAGAATTAAAATTGAAACTATTTTTGGGGCAAACCTTATTTTGATCACGGTAACTCCTGACTACGAACCACATCCACGTTAAACCACAAGGGTCAAATTTTTAAATGAGTAAATGCGTTGAAAAATATGAAATCTAAATATGACCTACAACAACTTGGAAAGAGGTGGACAAATTTGGAATAGCAGTTGGGCAACTCTATGAAGCGATCAACCTTAGGGGTACATTTTATCCACACAAAAAGAAAAACGAGAGTGGTTGAAAATTTTCTGAGAAGACAGTCCTTGGGTATTTCTGAAGAGTACCTGTCACGGCGAGTACACACATTACCTCAGGGATTATGTAACAATCTTAACAGAATCGTCAGGTTATGTCATCCAAAGTCCTAGTGCGACATTGTAAACATACGCCAGAATCGTTTGCCGAATTCAGACCTAAAATGTCATGGATTATAGACCGTATGAAACTTAAGAAACTTACCGAATCTCTCCAACTCATCGTGAGGCTCTGCAGTGACACAATGCAAATGCAAGGGAATCTATTTCTAGGCAAGGTTGTCTACGCGCAGTTGTGGAGGAGCGGGCGGGCGGGTGGGCAGACGACCAAAATTCCTCAAATTCTAGCGGTGAGAGGTGGGGGGAGTCCTTGTGAAACTTTGGTAGGGGAGAGGGGGAGAGGAGGGGAGGATGAATCGGTCGGATGAATCATTAATCGAGAAAATGTTGAGCTAGAGTTGGGATTCAGTGTACCACGTGATCTTTTTGTGTTGCACACTGGGTAGGATTTCAACAACCAATCAGACTCAAGACTCCTTCCTTTCGCTCATTTGGTGGAGGGGAGGAGTTCTCGTCCCATCTCATTTTCACATTTTCTACAACGTCACTGAGACCCACCACAACAGTTGTAAACTGATTCTGCCGAATCGTCTGGGCGGAAATACGGCTGAAATTTGTCCGTACTGCACATCCCAGAGGCAAGCGGCACGGTTTTCAAGTAATTTGCATCCCGTCCGTATACGCTACCAAAGTAAGTGTCCTTTGTGTACCTTCAGTTATCAATGCACGATGTTATTCTCGTATCTAACCTCTCTTTTCATTTTTTATTGTTGCGCACTGTTTCTCTGTTTTACATCAATCTGAAAGATTTCGAAAATTGTTGTTTTGATTTTCATTTATTCTTTGACGCGTATTACATTTTCGTAGCGGCAGCCGAAGCGATAACTTAGCTGTGACACATCCTGCAACATTTTGCCGGTCATGTTCACGGCTTTTCCACTTTTCTTTTGAGTAAAGCGTTCGTGACCATTTGGCAATGCGTCATTAATAGTCTTAAGTCTCGTTTTCAATTCGTGAAAATATAATCATAAATGTTAACTTTCTTCAATTTTATTCTTCTAATATTCTTTGATATTCCTAACCTATCGTCCATTGATTGAGTTTTAGTTTAATCAACTGGTGTGTTGTCTGTTAGAACTGTTTTTCCCAATCTGACATCTTGAGATCTTAAATTCAGTCTCTTCCTAAGTTTATTTTACCAAGTTTTGCATGCTTGTAATTAGTTAAGTTTGATTTCATTCATGCAGTGGCTCATGTTATTATGCTGAGTTGTGTTACCGTTTTCATTCTAAGCTTTACTTTTCAGATGTTCCTAACACGTTCTGAGTATGACAGAGGTGTCAACACATTCTCACCTGAAGGACGTCTTTTTCAAGTATGTATCAGAAACATTTCATCACTAAAGATGCTTGTTGGTCCAGTGTATTAATTTTGACTAATTTTCAGGTAGAATATGCCATTGAGGCTATTAAGCTTGGATCAACTGCTATTGGAATATGCACTCCAGAAGGTGTGGTGTTGGCTGTTGAAAAAAGAATAACCTCCCCTCTGATGGAACCATCCACGATTGAAAAGATTGTCGAGGTTGATAAACATATTGGTGAGCATTGCGTAGTTGCTTTAAACATTTGAAGGTTCTCAATTATAATTATTTTCAATTTCCTTTTAATATTTTTCCAGGTTGTGCTGTTAGTGGTTTGATTGCTGACTCTCGGACAATGGTTGATCGAGCCCGTATGGAGTGTCAGAACCACTGGTTCTCCTACAATGAGAAGATGTCAGTAGAATCAGTTGCTCAAGCTGTTTCTAATCTTGCCATTCAGTTCGGAGACTCAGATGAAGATGGTGGAGCTATGGTATTTATTTTCCTATTATTTTCTTAAAGCTGCTTCGTGTGTGAGATGACCTAAATGTGGTGATTCTTATTAATTCTTTATTTCAGAGTCGCCCATTTGGAGTAGCAATTCTCTTTGCTGGGTGTGATGAGAAGGGACCTCAACTTTTCCACATGGACCCTTCTGGTACGTTTGTCCAGTTTGATGCCAAGGCTATTGGATCAGGAAGTGAAGGTGCTCAACAGAGTCTTCAAGAGCAGTATCACAAGGTTCGTCCCTCACCTAGTTTCATGAAAAAATGAGCATTCAGTCTAGTTTTGAACAAAACTTTGAACTCTTGTTTTTTTTTTTTAATTTACAGTCTATGACTCTGAAAGAAGCTCTGACTGCTTCTCTCACCATATTAAAGCAAGTCATGGAAGAGAAGTTGAGCTCAACTAATGTTGAAGTAGTGACTGTCACCCCAGAGAAGTTCTTCCATATGTACAGCAAGGAAGAGGTTGAAGAAGTCATTAAGGATATTTCATAAGCAGCTTGTTGTAAAGGGTCCATTGTGCTGGTATCATTGTTGTCTTGACGAGTTTTAAAGGAAGGATTCAGTGATTTTTCACATAATAAATAATTTCTATTATCTCTTTATATTTCGAATCAGTTCTCTCCAACATTTAAGAGCAAACCATTTTTTAAATATACAGCATATTTACTCAAGTACCAAAAGTTTTTCCGTTTTTATTATTTAAAATATCATTTATAAATAAACATTCATACAAAATTGTGTGATACCACATACATGAAGAACATGACATTGGGGAATCTAAGTGAATCTACATAAATGGGGAGCAAGAGGAAGAACACTATTTTTCTGGTTTCTTTTTTTTTTCTTTCCCCCATACAAGACTTGATACGTCCCTGCCTACGGTAGGGAGGGTGGGCGGTAGGGAGGAGGAGGACTGTCGCCTGAGGCAGCCTAGCCTACCTCTGCCAGCGGTAGCCGGGCCGCAGCCGTAGCTCCGAGAGGCCCGACGCCGTGATGAAGCCCACGTTGCCCACGGTCTGCGACACCGTCTGCGAGCCGAGCAGGCCGACGCTGTGGACGCCGCTGTGGCGGTGCGGCTGCTTGAGGCCGAAGTAGGCGTGGTGCGACCCCAGGATGTCCCTCGCGGGCCTGCCGGGGCCCTGGACCTGGCTAGTGCTGCTAGTGCCGGCCGCCCCCAAGCTGTGCGTCGAGCTGGAGTGGGGCCCCTGCGGGCGAGCCTGAGAGCCCTGTCCCTGCGGGGCCGGAGGCTGCAGGTGGGACAGGCTCCCGGAGTGGCGGGCCGGGCAGCCGGAGAGGGCCGACCCCAGCGACTGCAAAACAAAACCCCGCCGAGCGATTCAGAGCAGTCGTTCCGATCTTTTCGTCGCTCTGTCTCTATCGCACTCACAGGGCACTCCGTAAGAGTGGGAGAGAGACAGAGCGGCAGGTGAAGCGCGCCGCCCCTGGCAACGGACGCCATCCCTAAAGGATCCCCTCGACGGCTGCCGTTAGTGTGTGTAAGCGGTTTGAAGATTGAAACTAGATGCTACTGGAGGCGCGTGCAATATTGCTAAGAGTTGCTAGAGAGAAGAGAGTCCCCTGTACCTTCTGCTCCCACCGATGACGAGAGACTGACATAGCCCATCTTACACGTCAGCTGAGAACAGACGCACGGGAAGTCGTGTTAGGGAGGCACTACACTCTGTCAATGGCACTCTGCGGTCGAGGCGCCGGGCAGGGTAGGCCGCACTGCACGCAGAGCGCACGTCGGTGGTGCGGGTGGCCTACCCTGGACTGCGCGGGCGCGCGCTGCGCCTTGATCGGCATGGCCTGGACCGGCCTGCAGGCTCATTCCAATAATCGTTATTGTCGCTTTGTCTCTCTCGTACCTATAGGGGACGCCCCATGAGTGCGAGAGAGACAGAGCGACGAAAACGACTCTCGGGTTCCTGCTGGACGCATCATGATTGGCGTGCAGCCTGCTGGGCTGGGGAGGGGTTGGGGCCTAGGCCTGGGCCTTGACGTACCAGCTGAGGATGGGTAGCAGCCGAGGCCCTGGTCCCGCGTGGCGGCTTGGACCTTGGCGCCCTCAAGCCCCCCCTGAGGGCCGCCGCGGCCGCGGACGCCCCCGACGCCGCCACGACGACGTCCCCCACGCGGTCCAGCTGCGCGTGGTAGCTGCGCCGCGACGCCAATGCCTGCGGGTGCGGCTGCGTGCTGCCCAGCGCCGCGGCGCTGTGGTGGTGGCCGTGGTGGTGATGGCGGCGCCGCAGGTGCGGCCCGCGGCCTGCGAGGAGGGCGCCGGCGTCCGGTTTAACGGTGGGCCCCAAGGGCACCCCCAAGGGGGCGGCCAAAGGGTGCGCGGCGAGGTGCGGCGTCCGCAGCAGCAGCGTCGTGGTGGCGGTGCCGGCCAGGGTCGCTGGGCTGCTACCTTGCGACGTGACGGACGTGACCGCCGAGTCGGACGCGGACAGGCGTCGCGGCAGCAAGTGCTCCGACGCGGTCCCCGGCGCTGTCCCCGCCACGCGCACTCCGGCCTGGGCCTGCCGAACGCCGCGCCGCGCCGGACGCACATCCTCCGTGGACAGGTGGCGCGTCTGGGCTTCCCGCGGCGGCCTCGTCCTGGGGGTCGGAAATGGTCAGAAACGTTTGGTGCGGCGTTGGGCCTAGCGCAGGCGTGGTGGGCCAGGCCCTGGGCCAGGCCCCTACTCACGGCTTCCGCAGCGGCGGCGTGCTGAGGGGGGCGCTTCCGCCACTGCCACTGCTGCCGCTACCGGCGCCGCCCTTGTAGTCCTTGATGTCCTTGGCGACGCTGCCGTGGTGCTGCTTCCTGGCCTTGGTGTGCTGCGTGGCCGCGGGGTCGCCGTCGCCGCCACCCTGGGACGCCATGGCTTGCCCCTTGGCCTCGCCGCAACCCTCGCTGCCTCCGCTCGGGGTGGGGCTGGGCTGGCCGCAGGACTGGCTCACCTGACTCGCCACGTTGGGGTGCTGCAAGGCATATCCCACCGCTCAAGAAAATATGCGGAGATTTGAGAATTTTTTAAATTTGAATTTTTTTTGGGGGGGGGGGGGGGCCCCCCCTCGACATGAACCTGGTACACCGAAAGGGGGTTCCCCGGGGCCTGCTCGGGTCGTTTTGAACGGGCGGCACCAGCAGGCGGCAGGGCCAAGTCCCGCCCTGGCGGGCGGCCACCTGGCCAGGGTAGGGGGGGGCGCCTCCCTCGGCCGGGCGCCTCTTGAAGGGGCCCCAGCAGATCGGCAAGTCAGTCCTCGCCCTCCCCGCCCGCAGGAAAAGCTCCATGGGCACGGGGCGACAGGAAGACGCGACTTTTGGAATCGGTGTGAGGGAGGAAAGAAAACGGAGGCAGAGGGGCGGCGTCGAACCGCGGACCTCACCGTGAACAGGGAGCTGCCGTAGCCCGGGCACACGCAGGCGAGGTCGGCGGGCGTGGGCGGGTCGATGGTGGCCATGATCTTCTCCACCTGGTTGATGGTGGACGTCCCGGGGAACAGCGGCTTGCCCAGCAGCATCTCGGCCAGGATGCAGCCGAGGCTCCACATGTCGATGCCTTTCGTGTACCTGGGAGGACAACAAACCTAAGTCTTGTTTCCGTCTAGCTGGGCAGGGCGTTTTCTCTGGGCAGGCGACGTACTGCTTGGACGCGACGAGGATCTCGGGCGCGCGGTACCAGCGGGTGGCCACGTAGTCCGTGAGGGCGGGGTCCGTGGTGCCGTCCGGGCCCGTCCCGCCCGGCCCCTTGTCGCTGGCCAGGGAGCGGGCCAGGCCGAAGTCGGCGACCTTGCACCGGCAGTAGCTGTCCAGGAGAATGTTGGACGGCTGCAAGTCACCAAGCCGTTTTAAAGACACGTCAATTTTGCACCTCAGTTGCGTGGCCTCAAATCGAAATTGGCACCTTCTGGTCGCGGTGGATCACGTTGCCCGAGTGGATGTAGTAGGTGGCTCTGAGAAGCTGGTACATGATGAAGCGCTTGTGGAGGTCCTGCAGGATGTGCTTTCGCTTGATGACCTTGTGCAGGTCGGTTTCTGTAACACGAGGTTTTTTAGCTTTCGGTTTTCCTCGTTGGATGGAACCAGATAATGTTTTAAGAGTGGAGCTCACTGCCGGCGAGGTGAACTGACCGGCGAGTGTAGCTGGTGTACCCACCCATGAACTCGAATACGAGGTAAATGTCCTTGTCGTTGCTAGCACGGTGGATGTTAAGCAGCTTGACCACGTTCGGGTGATTCCGGAACTCTTGCAAAAACATAATTTCTCGGAAAGTTCTCTGCGCGTCGGTGGAGTTGCAGAAGGCGTCGAAAATCTTCTTGACGGCCACGGGCCGATTCGTCGACCTGTCCACGGCTTTCCATACGATGCCGTAAGCCTGGAAAATGGGAAAATGGCGAAAATGGCGAAACGGAACGCAGTGCCATACGCAGTCGTAGAGGGCCACCTCCTCTATCATCCGCACCACCGCTCCGGATTTTCCACTCTCAGTTTCGGTGCCAAGATTAGCCGATAAGGGAAGGCGGCTTCTTGGCCACGGTGCGCTATGCCAAGTCACTACTTACCCCTTTACCGATCCTCCTCTTGATGTCATATTTTTTGGTTATGCTGTCGTCCACTTGAGAACTGCTCCCCATTTTGGTCCTTATTTATATATTTTTTGATTTTGTTCGTAACACATCCATCCCCTTTTTATCAGTGGCGAGCTGACCTCCTTTGCTGTCCATGGACTATGTGACTCAGAGGACGGTATGGAAACTACAGATTGTCCCACCACTAAAATTTACATGACAAACAACCAAACGAAACGCTTCCTTCAGACTGATCATATTTATTGACAAACAGTGACTCCCTCTCCAAGTGACTCGAGATAGGGTGTTTACTGCGGTATTCTGTTGCCATGGTGATCATGCTGGAGTGTTTGACCTCCCCTGAAATATTTTTATATCGTCGCCATATGCCTGTCGTGCTCTTTTTAGATTCGCAAACGGCTAAAAAGCTCGCGTGAAGCGAGCGGGCCACCAGAGCGCTCCATCCTGGAAGTGCCGAATCACGGTAAGGGAAATCCCTTTATTTCATGCGCTGCGCGACTCCGCGCTGCGCACCCATCCGTAAAGCGCGCCGTGGTGCGGATACCGGCTCGCGGCGCTGTTGGCAGCGCACTCGGCCGCACTTCGGCTGCCGCCCGAGCGCGCCCGAGCGTACCCGAAGCCCCCGCCCCCCGCCTCCGCGCTGGCGTCCGAAACGCGCTTATGTCTCGCCGTCGCACCCGTTGCCACGGCGCGGCGGCCGAACGCGCGCCTTCCCTCTGGCACTGCCTGTAGAGACCCTCCCGTCAGAGATGCGCAAGCGCCTGAGTCCCGTGGAGTAGGACCCTCAGTCGCGGGCGACCCCGTCTACCTGCGTCCCGCCCCGACGCGACCGCGGCCTCCGCGGGCGCGGGCCGCTGATGGCTACCAGTTGACTTGCCCAGGCCCCTGCATCCTGACGGCTCTAACGCCTGCTCCGCCCCCCTGCGAAAGTAGGTCATGTCCCGCCCGTGTTTGTGTGTTCTCCCGCTCCGTCGTTGTTGGTTTGGGCCCCGCCCGGTCGGTCTTGACGGGCCCGGGCGGGCACTCCGCGGAGTGTTGTTCCAGATTCCAGGGTTCCGCGTCGCTTACCCTCGCCATGCCCTTCGTTTGACCCTTTTTTTGCAGAATTTTCTTTCCCGGGTTTAGGCCAGAATCCGTGGGTGTGAATGTTGAGTGGGCCCCAGTGACGGATTTGAAAGCAGACAGTGTGACCTGTGGATTCCCTGGGGTAGGCCCCAGATTCACTGGCCTGTGGCCTGTCGTCGCATTTTCCTCGTAAGTTGATGAACGAAATTGTGAATCAATGGGGGGAAAACTTCGTCACGTGAGGACTATTCCTTATTGCTGTGGCTGAGGCAGTCTTAGCTTATGTGGGTTTGATCTGAACGCTTGAGAAGGCGATGACATCCGCTTATTGACGTTTGATTGGATCATATGTTCTGCCATTTTCATTTGATGACCTCACAATATTTGTTGCCAGTGCAACCTGTTGTCAGTTCCCCCTTGTCAAATCCAAATTTCTTCCCTTGTTCATCACAGCCGTTTTTAGTTTGTTTTGTTTATTATTTCTCTGTTTGATATTTTTTAAAATTTTTGATGAAATGGAGGGGGAATGTCCTTATCCTTCCACATACTTGGCAATCAATGAGCCTGTCAAGTAATTTCTACGTAATCATGTTCTCTTCATCATTGTCATCATTTTCTCTGTTCCACTGCGGAGGCCCAAGTTATATTAAATCAAAGATAAAATCATTTAAAAATTTTTTTTTGTCTAACTTCATTTGCCTGTGTTTCTTCTTCCAGTGACACAATGGCCACATCAGTTTCTGAAGGTCGTGGTGTTCATGAGACCCAGGAGGGAAGTGACGGAGGAGGTGCAGAGGAAGATGAGGGATCCATCACTGGTTCCGAAGTGAGCAGCGTTGTAAACAACGGTTCTGTCATATCAACTGTCCCAGACCGGCATGGCTTTCTTGGCGGGGCACAGTATTGCCCAGAAGAGTGAGTATAAAAATATAAATTTTAGAATAATTTTGGCTCCGAGCCCTGTTTGTTTACATAACTTCTTAGAAGCATTTTAAAACAGAACGAGCTTATCCATGCTCAGCTGCCATCCCTTCCAATGACGGTGGGATGTGGCCGGGCATTTGCACTCGCTGTAAAGCACATGCAAGATAACACCTCGCGTTTGGAGGCCTCCGCCCGTCCTGTTTAGTGTCACACTGCTGTATCTCTGTCACACTCATCACTGACTCGTCTCTCTCTCTCTCTCTCCGCCTGGCGTTGAACTGCCTGTGATAGCGTCCCGGGAGGCGAGCCGAGGCACGGCGCTTGTTTTTTGTTTTCGTTGCGTTGCCCACCCTGCAAAGTTTGGGACGCTCGCGGCGGTCAACAGACTGAATCCGGGAGTCGTTTTCGTCGCTCTGTCTTTCTCGCTCCTTGAGCGGGAGGGAGGCAAAGCGACGAAAAGGAACCGCGGATTCAATTCAGTCTGCAGGCCGGCGCGGCGGCGGCCGGCGGGGTGGAGTAGGGGTGCGTGGGGCTTCCCTGTGTCTGCCGGCTGCCTACCTGGCAGGGGCGCCAACCTCTGGGCTGGCTGCTTCCGAACCGTGGCTGTGTCTCTCTCGCACTCACAGGTCGGCTCTGTGTGGGTGCGAGAGAGACGGTGCTGGGCCGACAGACGGCAGTGCCTTCAAGGACTTCAGTGAAGCGTGTCAACTCGGCGAGCGGCCCTTGCCTTGCCGGCACCTGCTCCCTGCTCCCCTTTGCTGCCTTTGGACGCTTTGGACGCGCGTGCTGGCGGCCTGGCGGCCCCCTTTAGGGCCGCTCCCCCAGGGCCTAGGGCTGCGCGGGGCCGCGGCTTGCAGTCCGCAGACAGCGTGAAGTGGCCGCCGCAGTGGAGGCCGGGCCGGGCCGGGCCAGGCAGGCCGCGTGGGAGGCGGTAGCGCTGTGGCGTGGCGGCGGGTCTCTACTTGGAGCGCGTCGCCGCCTTGAGAATCCAGAATCCCAGGGCTGGCCCTGCAGGGCGAGCGCCGCTAGCGGCGGCACCGCACCAGAGGTCTATTTACGGCAGCCTGGGCCTCCCCCTGCCGGCTGGCTCCGAACAGCGCTGTCTCTCTCGCACCCTTTCGACAAGCCCCCAATGGGTGCGTGAGAGGCCAGCTCTGTTCGCAACCAGCCCGCTGGCGGCCCATGCGGCGCTAACCCCGGCCGCTCCGTGTCTGGCATGGCGATGATGATGATGACGACGAGGAGAAGGAGATGAGCTCGAGGCTCGAGCCGACGCCGGCCGGACAGCTGAGAACACTTGAGCGCGGACGCGCCGACGACGCGAGCCCTCCGCGCACGCCACCGCCAAAAAGTCTCTCCTGGACTTGGTCACGGTGGCAATGGCGCAGCGCGGCGTCGCTCTGTCTCTCTCTCGGCCCGCAGCATCCGCGCCTTATCTCTCCCCAGCAGACTGATTCCGAGAGTCGGTCTCGTCGCTCTGTCTCTCTCGCACTCGTGGGGCGTCCCGTAAGAGTGCGAGAGAGACAGAGCGACGAAAACGGCTCTCGGAATCAGTCTGCAGTGGAAGAAGCTGCACCGCCGGCTGACTCACTCAGCCACTCGTTGGCACGTCGCGTCCGGAGCAGTGCCGAAAAGGCGGCGTGGAAAAAAGGGGCGGTAATTAAATGCTAATTTGCAGCGTCCGATGGGCCGTGAGCCCCGCGCCGCCGGTGGAAAGCGCGTTGCTTAAAGAAAAGGGCCGCCTATGGAAGATGGTAAAAAGCGAGTAGTACCGCGGTGGAGCTGCAAGGGAAAGGGGGGGGGGCGATAATTATAGGGCACGCCCATTGTCGCGCGCGTCTGCCTGGTCGGCCTGCCTGCGGGCCCCCTCCCACAGCAGCAGGGCCTACCTGCCGCGGCCTACCTTTGCCTATGGGCCCCATGGCTGCAGGGGGGAGGGGGAGGGGGCTTGACTGGGCGATTAGAGGCGGGAAAGTGGGGCGCTGTGTCACACCGTGTGTCGCACTGGCCGGCAAGGGCGCGCTGCAGGCCCTCGCTCCGTCTCTCTCGCACTCAGGGGGCGCTCCGTAGGGCTGCGAGAGGGACGGGGCGCCGAACCGCTCGTTCGGAATGACCGCGCTGGCAGGACCGGTAGGGCCTTGTTGTGCAGGCTGGCTGCGCCGAGTGCACTGTGGCTGCACACGCACTGCAGTGCGTCCGCCTGCAGCAGTACTCGGGCGGCCCGTTAGGGAGACGCAGGAGGCCGGCAAAAAAAGGGAAGGGAAGGAAAGGGTTCCCGAATGGCCCCGTGTGAGTGCGCGAGTTTTGCTGCGAGTCTGCATCGCCGCGTGGTGCACCGCGGGCTGCGTCCGGCCGTCCTGTCGCGAGGCGTGGCGGCGCGGCGGTCGCAGAGGATCCAGCTCGGTGCCCTGCTCGCTCTGCTCCACGCAGCAGGACGTCGCGCGCCATCCCCCCCCTTCCCCCTTCCCGTCCTTCCTGGCGGGGCCGCTGAGAGAATTGCTCTTGATTCCTCGTTAAGCCCCTCCCCCCTCTCCCCCCTCCTCCACGCATGAGTGACGCGGTACCCGCTGCGGCGCGCATCTCCTGCAGCTAGTAGCTGTGCATGCAGAATTAGTGCGCGAAATTCCCCCCCCCCCTTTCCCTTCCGTTATATTCTTGAACGGGGAGGCGGCGAGTATTTTCGCCATTCATTGATTAGATTAGAGAGATGCGGTCGACCACACCACGACTGGACGTGCGGGCGTGATGATGAGATTAGATCGGAGCGGGTGCGTCCCGGAAGAGTTGTGTGCGTGTGAGTGTGTGTGCGCGTATTCGTCGGTGATGAGAGTGACACCCGAGAGGAGTGGGGAAGGGGGTTCCTTTTTGCCCGAACGAGACGTTTGAGACGGAGACAGGCCGCCCACGCGCCGGCTGACCCCACAATCAGCCGAGCTAGTTGCTTGGTCGCCCTGCCTCTCTCGCACCCACACGGGACGCCTCATGAGTGCGAGAGAGACAGAGCGACGAAAGCACTGTACGGGATCGTCGGTGGCGCCGTCGTGGATTCTCCCGTCATTTTTGTTGTTGTCGTTGAAAAGCGCGGAGGTACTCGAACCCGTCGGCGCGTTGAGTCATCGACGCATCGGGCATCGGGCCGGCCGAGTCGAGCACGGCCAGCGCGGCCCGCACGGCGCGGTGATCCGCTGCTGATCCACTGGGGCGCCCCTTGAACCGCTGCCAGCTCACACACGCGTCACTAACGCACCTACACACCACACACAGGGCACAGGGGGCTCTTTTCCTTTCGCCGTGCTGCCTTGCTGCCCGTAGGCACTCCTTTCCCCGCTTCCCCATTCCAGGCACGTCTGTCTGACGGCCACGTCACCCCCGCCGCTCATTTCGTCGCTCCGGCTCTGTCGCACTCACGGGGCGTTGCGTAGGGGCGCGAGAGAGACTTGGCTTTGCCTTTGGGTTTGCGAGTCAGCACAATGTGACGACGGGCTCGGCGCGCCGCGGTGCGTATTAGGTGCGCGTGTGTGTGTTTATAAGCACGCCGCGTCGCAGCATTTTTCGCAGATGAGCCTGTTGGGGTGCCTGTTGTCGCCACGTGGTGACTCACCCGCGTCGCGCCGCTGCCGCCCCATCCCGGCTGCTTCCGTGCCCGTTCCGTGCGCGCGCCTGGCCTTCCCCGCCCACACCGTCCTCCGCGACCCTTCGCGACCCCCCGTGACCCCCTTCCCGTGGTCTCCCCTGCTCGGGGCTCCGCGATGATCCTGCAGGCGGGAGCCGCCGCCGCCGTGGTGGTGGCGATGCTCGCTGGCGTCCCGTCGCGTGCGCGCCGTTCCCTCCTACTCATGCCGAGAGTCGTTTTCGTCGCTCCGTCTCACTCGCACTCATACGGGGAGCCTCGCTAGTGCGAGCGAGACGGCGCGTCAGAAGCGACTCTCGGAATGAGTCCTGCTGGCGGCGGTTCCCGGCGGTTCCTCACGTCGCGCACGTTCGCGCTGCCATATGCGTCGCCGTCCGGCGCTGCGGTCACGCGGCCGGGTCGGGCACTGTGTCGGCCCGGGGGGCAGCACGCCGTCGAGGACAAGACGCCGGCCTCTCGACGGCCAGGGCGGCCAGGGCGTCACGCGAGGCACGAGAGGTAACGCGGCGGTCCAGCGGCCGCCCGCATTGGTGCGAGGGAGACAGCCAGCTGCAGCGCCGTGACTATTGGCAGGCTTTCGTTTTCGACGGGCTGGCCGTGGGGCCGCCTCGGCGCGGCGTCGCTGCGGCGTCGCTGCGGCGTGGGCCTGCAGAATGCGAAGGAGAGGGCCGGGACGACGACGGCGACGGGTGTGGCGCGATGCCATTTAGCGAGGGCGTGGCCCGCGAGGCCCGTGGCGCGGATGCGCGCCTAGACAGCATCGGCCGAAGATAACGTCGCCGTGCCGTCCCCACGCCAGCCCGCGCCAGCCGCCATCAAAATCGATGATGCGACTTCCTCGGCCGTGCCTGCCCGCCCATTGTTAATGAGTTCCCTCTTCGCGCCCACGCACTACCGGCCCGCCTGCCGGCCGGCCGGCTGGCGCGGCGAGGGGACGCGGTGGTCGTGGGTTCGAGTCCCGGTGGAGCCGCGGGTTGTGTATTTTTTGGTTGTTTGTTTGCTTGCTTGCTTGCTGCCCACACTGCTGCTGCGGCTGCCTCTGCGGCTCTGGAGTAGCCGGCGGCAAAGCACGCTCCGCGGGGCGCCCGGGCGGGGCGGGGCGGGGCGGGGCGCTGGCCCACTTCCCAAGCCTTTGGCTGCCTTTGGCCCAAGCCGAAAGCCCTATGCCGCCGCCGCGCCTCAAAGCGGTGGCGTGCGGTGGCGTGCCGCGGCGATACGCGACGGGAAAATGAGTGAGAATAATACAGCAGACTTGGCTCAGTGAGAAACACGTTGCGTCCCGCGCGCGGTACACTGTGTGTGGTTGTGTACTCTGAAATCAAAGCGAGCGCCGCGCGCCTCGTAGATTTTACGGCCAGATAACGCGCCATGCACACCACACTCGGTGTGGCACACTGCACTCGGTGCGCGCGGTGCGCAGGGCATGCACCGCCGTCGACGCGTGTGTGGGACTTCCCCCGCCGCCGCCCCGCCGCCCCGCCCGCGCGACTTTCCAGTCCATTGAATCGGGATATGCGCGCCGTAACTTAAACTTTTGCCGCTGTTTTATGGGTCGGACAGTGTCGGCGTGTGCGCGCCCCGCCCCGCCCAGTGTGCCCCCCGCTGGCCGCGTGGCGCGTCGCGTCGTCTGCGAGTCCTCGCGGCCCTTGGCCTGCCTTGGCGCACACGGCTTCCGGCCGGCCATATGGAGGCGGGCCTTGCCCAGCCTTGCCTGCGGCCTGCGGGCAGGCTCTAGGGCAGGCCGATCCCGAACAGTCGCTGTCTCTCTCGCACCCTCACGCGACGCCCTGTGAGTGCGAGAGAGAGAGAGAGAGAGAGAGCTGTCCAGGCAGGAGGACTTCCCTGCTCTGCTAGTTAGGTTAGGTTAGGCTGGCCGCTGCCCAGTCCTTGCGTTGCGCACTACTCCGCCAGCATTGGCGTGCTGCGCTGCGCGCTCTTGACTGGGAACCTACCGAGCGACTCCGCACAGCGTGTCGCTGTCTCTCTCACTCACTCATAGCGCGTCTCGATGGGCGAGAGAGAGAGGGAGGGAGAGCGAACCGTTTGGAGTCGGCAGCCGTCTGATTCCGAGCACTGCTTTCGTCGCTCTGTCTCTCTCGCACTCATGGGGCGGTCCGTAGGGGTGCGAGAGAGACAGAGCGACAAAGCAGTGTTCGGAATCAGACGGCTGGCTCGGAATGGCGCGTGCAAGGTGCAAAAGTGGCGAATGTCATGTCCATGTCAGCGCGTGCTCACTCACTCTTAACTCACTCGCTGGCACTCTCTCACACTCACGCGTGCCTCTACCTGTTTCAGGAAGCAGCTGGTGTCCCCGGTGGTCGTCCTGCGGCGCGAGCGGAAGTGGTTGGCCATGATTGGCAGCTGGGAGAAGTACATGGACAAGAACTACAAAAAGGTGAGAGCGGCAGTGCACTGCAGTGTGGCGGGCGTGGGTTCGAATTGGCACTCGGTCGGGTCAAGTTGATTTACGATGTGTTGATTGTTGTCGTCCTGGTCCAGGTCCGCGAGCGGTGCCGCAAGGGCATCCCGGCGTCCGTGCGCCCCCGCGCCTGGCTGTACCTGTGCAGCGGCCACCACCTCATGAAGCAGCACCGAGGCCTGTACGCGCAGCTCGCGCGCCAGGAGGGCGACCCGCGGTGGGTCGACGACATCAGGAAGGACCTCCACCGCCAGTTCCCCTACCACGAGATGTTCGCCCAGCAGGAGGGCCACGGGTGCGTCCTACGCCCTACCTTCCCTTTGCTTTTCTCTCTCTTCTCTCTAAAATAATCTATTTTACGCTCGTTTTCTAATTGCGTTTTCAGGCAGCAGGATCTTCTGGAAGTGCTGAAGTCGTTCTCGATTCTGAACCCTGAAGTGGGCTACTGCCAAGCGCAAGCTCCCATCGCCGCCTTCCTCCTGATGCACATGCCCGCCGAAGAGGCTTTCTGGTGTCTAGTCTCGATCTGCGACAAGTACCTGTCTGGCTACTACAGCCAAGGAATGGTGGGTGGCGTTAGTTCAGTACAAGGGATTGACTAGAACTGTATCCAAACTGTTCCTATTAACTGATTTCCTGTTTCATTTACAGGAAGCGTTACAAATAGATGGAGATGTGCTTTTCGGCCTCCTTAAGAAGGTTTCTCCTGCAGTGTACAAACATTTGGTAAGTTTTAGTTTTTAATTGTCCACTTGAATTGTGTTAGCTCAATCAAAATTGAACGTCTGATTAATTTTTTTAATTCATTTGTTTTTTTACAGAAAAAGCAAAAGATTGAACCTATTTTGTACATGACAGAATGGTTCCTCTGTGTTTTCACAAGAACTCTCCCCTGGCCTACATTGCTTCGGATCTGGGACATGTTCTTATGTGAAGGAATCAAAGTCATCTTTAAGGTAGCTTTAATTGTTCTTAAGTACAGTCTTGGTCAATCAGGAGTGCTGAAAAAGTGCCCCACAATGTACGAAACCTTAGAAGTACTTCGTAGCCCACCAGAGCGCTACATGGAAGAACTTTTCGTAGTCACTCAGGTAATTATAATTTTCTCATCCCATATTAATCTTTGCTGACATTCATTTGTAATTTGAAATGTATTTGTAATCATTAAATTTTCTGTTATAGATTCAAAGATTGAGTCTGACGGAAGAGGACTTCGAGTATGAGCATGAACGCCAAGTAGTGAAGAGGTCCAAGGAGAAAGACAAGGCACGGCGGAAGGACCGATAGTACTTTAATTACCAAGCCCTTACTTTTAATGTGATGAGCTTAATTAATTTGCTTTCATTTTTCTCATCCGTTGAGAACAAATAGTTGTAATAGTTGTTAGCCTGTTAACAACTATCTTTGCGGTCAAAGCAACAACATTTTTATGTTTCTCTCTTTGAAGTCTAGATGATACTAGCTACATTCAAAGTTTCTCACAAGATTCATTGCCAGATTTTTTTAAATCATTTCATTTCATTTTTAAATGAGCTGTAAACAATAACAACATGTGACCTTGTCACATTGGTCCTTATAAGTCTGTTCAACATTTTGTCAACTCTTTTTTTCCGTCACATGAGGATGCGAACTTGAGTGCATCTGTGTATTTGTGGTGTGTGCCTTGTAATGGTTTGAAAACCTGATAGATTTTATCATACTTGTGCAGCAAATTTCTTTTCATATTAGACTTACAACTATTTTTTAAAATTTAATGTGATTAGTAGAGCAAGTATTTTTGGAACGTTTTGTAAGTGGATCAACCCTTGTTGTTGGATATTGAATGTCTATGTGGAAAACTTAACATAGCCCTCTTTTCTTGTGCTCTGCTTTCCTTTCACTTTTAAGTTCAATTATTGAAATTGTTGTACAAGTTGTTTTGTTTTCTTTCTCTCTTTTGTTTGTTGTTACTATTGTGT